>NC_142571.1:17745000-18370000 GCF_041283825.1 Pyrus communis
GTTAGATCATTTTATAAGAAAAATGAGTAATTAGAATCTCCACCTCTTCTTTTACATTTTTTTTTATTAAACATTTGTTCGTATTCAAATTTTGCTTAAGACGTTTTGGCTAATAGTCACATCATCACTTTTGAATTTTGTATTTGGCTTATTTTTAGCTATGCTCATAGAACTCTATTTTAATTTCACTTTGTTTTTTGTAACTAAAAAATCACCATTTTACTCTCTACAACTCAAAGTTTGCTTCATTTTGCCTCATGTAACTCGATTTTAATCAAATTTATATTAAACTTAATATTTTCAAAGTGTTGAATGTTAACACATAATGAAGATTTATAATCAAATTTATTGCACATGTGACAATCTTATTGAGTGTTGCGTCACACATGTTAGTTTCAGGGAGATGAGAGACACCACAAGTCAAAGTGAAACGAATTTTGAGTTTCAGAGTAAAGTGATGACTTTCGAATTACAGGGGCAAAGTGAGATCAAAATAGAGTTCCAGGGAACATAGCTAAAAATAAGCTTTTATATTTTTACATGTCATTATTGTGCTTATTTGTGAGAACCCGTATTTTATAATTATATTATTGGATTATTTGTGTAAAAGAAGTTCGTTTTTCTTTTATATTTATTTTTAGTTCGTGCAGCGTGATGCGTGAATTTATACGCACACAAATTAAACCCTCTTTTCGTCAAATTGTAGTATATGTATAAGTAGGGATCGTTCTAGACCGGGGATTAGGAGGGATTGTTAACCACTTGGATTTGACTCAAAAACGTAAAATAACAATATGAAACACTGTACTAGACTCAAAGAATGCAAAGCTAAACTTTAAAACACTAAGACAAACCAAAAGACTCAAAACAACACAAACACACTCAAATCTGCCTAAAAACCACTTTCTGGGCAGATTTGAGCACAAACACAAATTTGGACGAAATTAAGTAATAACTTGACTCAAGAACGTAAAAACACAATATAAAACACTAAACTAACTCAAAGAATGTAAAACTAAACACTTAAAACATTAAAACAAACCAAAAGACTCAAACATCACCCAAAACACTCAAAACTGCCTTAAAATCACTTTCTGGGCAGTTTTGAGCACTTTGGTGAATTTGGACGAAATTGGGAAATAAAATTGAATCAAAACACTTTAAAACATAAACTAAACAAATTCTAAACACAAGAAAGTAAAGGGGGGGTTTTAAATTGACGAGAATTGAAATAACAAAACAAGTTAATAAACTAAACAGATTGTAAAACGAATTTGATGGAATGGAATGAATGGATGATAGAATGGCTAAGGGGTTCATCTCCATACATGTTATACTTGCATAATAAAATGATTTCCAATTGCATTTCAATAAACCATGAAACTCAACACCCCGGGTTAATCGTGATGCACTAATTAACCTTCAAATCTTCCTAACGTTATTGAATTGGATGGGTTAGCGCATACAACAATTCAAAACATTCCCCACAAGTCCTCAACATGAATGCATAGAAGAGATACAAGCAAGAATCATTACGCTCTATGAAAATTATAAGTGTTGACGAGGCATTCGTTACTATGGATTGCATGAAACTTATGCCAAGAATTCGTTTAACGCGATTGTTTATAAGCAACCTCCACTACTTGTGAATATAAGCTCATAACGATTAGGTGAAACTCACTTATATTCTAGCGTCATATTCATGCATGAAAATTAAGCGCGCATTCTCAATAAACATACATAAATAAGTTATCAATCAAACGGTTAAACAAATTGAATCCACAACTTATGAAACGCAATTAGAAGTAATCAAATCAAAATGCAAGCATAAACATATATTTCGAATCCCCCCCCTAGCCAAGGGGGGTTTAGTTGAATTTAAACATTGGAATCAAAGAAACACCTAAACATTCCAACAACTCAAACTTGAATTGTATGAACGTTTAGGCCCTCTTCTCTTCCATTCCTCATTCGTACAAAACAAAGAGTATTGAAATTAAACATTGAAATCAAAGAAACACCTAAACATTCCAACAACTCAAACTTGAATTGTATGAACGTTTAGGCCCTCTTATCTTCCTCTTCGTTGTAGCACAAGGTCTAAGGATAGTTTGATGGTGTGAATGGTTTGGGGAGTGGTTGGAGTGGCTGCAATGGAGGAGAAAAGTGTTTTGGTGGCTGCTGCAAGGGTGTGGAGAGGTTTTGACGAATTTCTGGAATATGGAAGAGTGAATGAGAATGAATGAAGTGTGTATGGTTTTTATAGGGAGATGGATGGATGGGAGAGGGAACATGACAGCTAGGTTGCATGTGCAAATGCTAGAAATCTGAAATGGTGATGGGAGATGCATGTGGCTGCTTTATGCATGTGATTAAAGGGTGGAAATGCATGTGCTTTGAATAAGTGGCTGCATGTGCAAGGGGACAATCTGAAAATGCATGTGAATATGATGGAAATGCAATCTGAAATGGGATAGCATGTGGGTGAATGTGTGGCTGCAATGATGAAGTGAATGCATGTGTTGAATGATTAAAGTGCATGTGCAATGTTTTAAAGGATGGAATGATGGAGGAACAAGTGCATGTATGGTGATAGCATGTGCACGGTTTTGGTTGGAATGATGGCAGATTGTGAAAACATGTGAATGCATGTGTTTGATGAATGATAAGTGGTGAATGATATGATAAGTGATAAGTGGTGAATGATAAGTGATGAATGATAAGTGGTGAATGATATGATAAGTGATAAGTGGTGAATGATAAGTGATGAATGATAAGTGGTGAATGATAAGTGATATGATATGTGATTATGATAAGTAATGGGAGCATGTGAGGGAATGAATAATGAATGCATGTTATGGTTTTGGGAGAAAGGTGGAGATGCACGGCATAAGGGAATTGGAAAGGTTTAAATGTCCTAAAACTAAAGGGAACAAAGTTCCAACACTTTGGTCTTCAATTTCGTCCAACATTTTGGCGCCAAGCATAAGCTATCCATCCTTAGCCCAAAAGTGCTCCAAAAGTCTCCAAAATGCATCTTTTTGCTCCTTTAGCCCTTTGGACCTACAAACACACGAAAATAGCTTAAAGGACTAAAATAACTAAAGAAACATAACGTAAATGCACGAGAACAAGCCATTTAAGTCGCATGAATATGCTCCTATCAAATACCCCCACACTTATCTTTTGCTAGTCCTCGAGCAAAACAAAACAACAAAAGAACACGAAACTAGAGAAAACGAACAAAACACAACCTACACCTTCCAACAATCGTCTCACGGATTTCCAATGCTCATGACAAGTTAAAAATCATTATTCCCACAGATTTTAGCCATCTTTACACTTAAGTACATTCTTAATCATAGTCACCACATACTAGTTCACATTTAAGCATTTAAAACCATTTCGAATGTAGTAACATGCCTTAGAGAATTTCCTCAATTCCTTACTAGAATGCACTCTATTTTCACATAGATTTTCTGACTATACACCCTACACTAGTTATATGTGAGAGATTGATGTAAACATGAAAGACTAGTATCTCACATATGTTATAACAAAGAAAGCATTTTCTGGATTTACGATAATGACATGAATATGATCTCATGAATGGAATGCTACTACTTAGAATGAGAACCAGTGATTCCATAAGCTCATATCAATTCCAAACTCCACATATTGAACACATAACGATCAAGATAGAAGCATAAGGGTTGAAACGGGGCTAAAGGTGTTTGGCTAACAAAGAAAGGATAGGGAAAACAAACGTTCTTTAAGCAATAGTGAGCAAAGTATTGAATTAGGCACTTAGAATTCCCTTTAGAACGCAGAAGTCAACTTTGAACACCCAAGGGGAAGTCACACAAAACTTAGGGCCATATTCAAACTTTTTGGGCCCTTTCTTCAACAATCACACTTGTGAGTCCATTCTCACTTATTTTCACTCTTTTTCTTTCTTTTCTTCTTCTTTTTCTCACATTTTTTTTTTCTTTTTCCCGTGCCTCCTTTAAGACTTAGGCACATACATACACACAAAAATCCCTTCCCCCACACTTATTTTCTGCAACATATTAATCAAAAGGAATTCATTTAAGTCATGCTCACTATACTTCAAGAACAAGGGTATAGGAAAGTCCTACTCTAGGCTAGGTAAGGGGTGATGTGGTTAGCAAAGAAAATAGGCTAAACGAGGCTCAACGAGGTTAAAACTAATATATACGAAATATGGGAAGAAAGGCTATTTGGCTATGGTGGCAACTACACAACTTCATCTTGATATATGTTATGCAACTCAATGTCATGCTTTGAATGAAACGGATATAAGTTCTAGCATTTAGTTCTATCATGATACAATTGCATTCTAAGTAGCAACCAAGCAAGAAATAATGAGATCATGCAACAACTTTAGAAAACAAAGAATCACAGAAAATAACTCTCCAAAGAAAGTAATGGCTCGAGTCTCACAGGGATGTAGCGTTTGTTTGAGTTCCTTCCTTCAAGCATGTTACAAAAACGAATTTTTCTTTTATGATTGCATGTGAAGTCATACATTATAACCATATCCAAGCATATACCAAGAGTAAATCAAACTTTTCTCTATGTTCATAACTCTTTTTAACAGTCATGCAATTACAAACCAAATCCTTATCATTTTGTTGGAAGGTACCCTAAGACACAAACACACAAAAATGACTCAAAACACTCTTTTTAGGTTTTTTAAAACATGTTTTTCAAATTTTTATGTGATTTTCGGAGTTATAAAACAAAACACACTAAAAACACTCTAAAACAACTTAAAAACACCTTAAAACAGCAAGGAACAACATTTGAAGTAATGGGTGATAAAATCCCACGAATTTGCATTAAATATACTTAGTTACCCCCCCACACTTAAATCAAACATTGTCCTCAATGTTTTAAGCATAGATTCACACAAAACATAAGTAAACACACAAAAAAGAACAATTTAAACATACTAAACATGGCAGAATGTAATTAACAAAGAGAAGAGTTTAGGGACGCAAATCTGGTTATGGAGTGTAAATTCCCTCTTCTCCTTGGTAATTGCATTGAGGCTTTGATCATAGTGACTCCACAGGCTTACTCTTGAACTGGTTTCCGGCCATCATTGATTTTCCTTTGTGCTACTTCTTGAACTGGGCAGCAGGATGGTTCTTTTGGTCTCCCCCGAAGGTCTGAGCTTACCCCTTTGGTCTGTTTCTTTGTTCAATCTTTCCAATTCGTATTGAAAAGGGTTGGAGGATAACTCAGCCTATGTTTGTCTCCACATGCTTCAATGTATCATTTTCACTTGCCTTACTCGCTCCCCTTTGCAGAAGTGGTCCCTTCTCCGGAAGTGTATCAACCTTTGAAGATGACTACTCGAGAGCAACGCTAGGTAAGCAATCAGGAATAGATTCCAGGCAGTTGGCTCCAGATCGGAAGACTGACTCCAAGTGCCGGCTGATTGCTTCTTTTACTTTGCCATGCGAGTAAGAACAAGGACAAAGAAAAAGACAGGGAAAGAGCATGATATGAGATACTTTTGCTTTAGACCTTGATGATATGAGATACCTTTGCTTTTGAAGAAACGGTGAACGAAGCAGCACATGTATTTGTTGTGGTTGTCTCCACATGCTTCGATCGACCGTTTCCTTCTGCCTCATTTGTACTCCAGTTTTCTGGTATCTTCTTTGGGGGAGAAAAAATTGAGTATTTCAAGAGGCTTTGCTGGGAGTGCGCCCTCAGAGGTGAGAGAGAGTTGGGCATGGTTCTTCAGGTTTGCCTTGCCATAAAAGACGAAGGTCGACATATATAGAGATAATATCAAATGGTGGTACTATTCTTTTACCCTTGTCGACAAATGTCTCTTCGATATCAGAACGACGCCTCTTCGATTTCTGAGCAGGCGCCCCTTCGATTTCTGAACGACGCCCCTTTGCTTTCTGAACGACACGTGGTAGTGCGGATGCGGCTCCTTTTGACAAAGCTGCACGCGTTTTCTGAAAAGCAGAGAAAGCGTCGCCGAACTTTGCGCTTGTCGGCTAAAGACGTGTAGTTGCGATGATGGCGTCCACGTGTTTTCAGCTTTGTCAGAAATCTTTTGACAAAGTTGAACGCGTTTTCTGAAAAGCCGAGAAAGCGTCGCCTAAATTTCGCCGAAAATTCCGGCTTTTTGAATCGGAGGACGCGTCGCCTTGGCTTCTTATAGAGGTATCGATCACCGCCAAGAAACACACTCTGAACACTTCCCATTCTTGAAAATCGACTCCGGCCCTTTGAAATTTAACTCCATCCCTCCTTCTCTTTGAACACTTTTGAAAGAAAATGGCAAACTCATCGAACCTTAGCTTAGATTTGAGTCTCAGCAGCGATCCGGTTGCGCCCCGTCAAGGTAATGTATGGCGCCCTTCTTTTTTATCTTCTAACGGTCCTCTTTCAGGTGAAGACTCTGTGATGCAGGACGCCACAACAGCTACAATAGTAGCTAGGAACCTCCTCACTCCAAAAGATAGTAGGCTGCTGTCAGGACGGTCCGATGAGTTGGCCGTTCAAGAGTCCCTCGCACTTAGTGTTCAGTGTGCGAGTTCTGTGTCCAACATGGGCCAACGCCTGCTTGCCCGCTCCCGTCAGGTGGAATCATTGATGGCAGAAGTGGAAAGTCTTAAGCAAGAGATCCAGCAACTTAAGTACGAGAATAGAAGTTTGCATGTGCTTGCAAACAACTATTCGACGGGCATGAAGAGGAAGCTTGATGAGCTGCAAGAGTCTGAAGGTCGGATTCACAGTGACCGTCAAAGGTTTTCGTCTTTCCTCCAGAGGCACCTTTTTCCTGGCTCATCCAGCGCTTGGCCAAGTATTGAGGCCTGGAATGCTCTAGCTCCGATGCCTCCCGCTCCGATGCCTTCCGCTCTGATGCCTCCCGCTCCGATGCTTTCCGCTCCGATGCCTTCCGCTTCGATGCCTTCCGCTTCAAAGCCTTCCGCTTCGATGCCTCGTAGTGGGGCTTCACGTAAACAACCTTTGTGAAGCACCACCTTTCTCCATGTTTAGTATTTTATTTAATATATGAAATTTTTTTTTTTATTCTTTTTTTTTTTTTTTTTTTTTTTTTTTTTTTTTTTGCATTGGGTTGCCTCCCAAGTAGCGCTTTCTTTTACGTCTTACAGCCGGACGAAGAACCCAATCACTCCAGGATATGTTCACGAATCGGATGAGAACTCCGAGTCATGAACTAGTACCTAAAACAAGATACAAAACAAAATTAAGAATCTGGAAAAATAAAAACAAACGAAAATAAAACAATCCAAGGGATTAGCAAATTTTCTAATCCCCGGCAACGGCGCCAAAATTTGATGCGTGAATTTATACGCACACAAATTAAACCCTCTTTTCGTCAAATTGTAGTATATGTATAAGTAGGGATCGTTCTAGACCGGGGATTAGGAGGGATTGTTAACCACTTGGATTTGACTCAAAAACGTAAAATAACAATATGAAACACTGTACTAGACTCAAAGAATGCAAAGCTAAACTTTAAAACACTAAGACAAACCAAAAGACTCAAAACAACACAAACACACTCAAATCTGCCTAAAAACCACTTTCTGGGCAGATTTGAGCACAAACACAAATTTGGACGAAATTAAGTAATAACTTGACTCAAGAACGTAAAAACACAATATAAAACACTAAACTAACTCAAAGAATGTAAAACTAAACACTTAAAACATTAAAACAAACCAAAAGACTCAAACATCACCCAAAACACTCAAAACTGCCTTAAAATCACTTTCTGGGCAGTTTTGAGCACTTTGGTGAATTTGGACGAAATTGGGAAATAAAATTGAATCAAAACACTTTAAAACATAAACTAAACAAATTCTAAACACAAGAAAGTAAAGGGGGGGTTTTAAATTGACGAGAATTGAAATAACAAAACAAGTTAATAAACTAAACAGATTGTAAAACGAATTTGATGGAATGGAATGAATGGATGATAGAATGGCTAAGGGGTTCATCTCCATACATGTTATACTTGCATAATAAAATGATTTCCAATTGCATTTCAATAAACCATGAAACTCAACACCCCGGGTTAATCGTGATGCACTAATTAACCTTCAAATCTTCCTAACGTTATTGAATTGGATGGGTTAGCGCATACAACAATTCAAAACATTCCCCACAAGTCCTCAACATGAATGCATAGAAGAGATACAAGCAAGAATCATTACGCTCTATGAAAATTATAAGTGTTGACGAGGCATTCGTTACTATGGATTGCATGAAACTTATGCCAAGAATTCGTTTAACGCGATTGTTTATAAGCAACCTCCACTACTTGTGAATATAAGCTCATAACGATTAGGTGAAACTCACTTATATTCTAGCGTCATATTCATGCATGAAAATTAAGCGCGCATTCTCAATAAACATACATAAATAAGTTATCAATCAAACGGTTAAACAAATTGAATCCACAACTTATGAAACGCAATTAGAAGTAATCAAATCAAAATGCAAGCATAAACATATATTTCGAATCCCCCCCCTAGCCAAGGGGGGTTTAGTTGAATTTAAACATTGGAATCAAAGAAACACCTAAACATTCCAACAACTCAAACTTGAATTGTATGAACGTTTAGGCCCTCTTCTCTTCCATTCCTCATTCGTACAAAACAAAGAGTATTGAAATTAAACATTGAAATCAAAGAAACACCTAAACATTCCAACAACTCAAACTTGAATTGTATGAACGTTTAGGCCCTCTTATCTTCCTCTTCGTTGTAGCACAAGGTCTAAGGATAGTTTGATGGTGTGAATGGTTTGGGGAGTGGTTGGAGTGGCTGCAATGGAGGAGAAAAGTGTTTTGGTGGCTGCTGCAAGGGTGTGGAGAGGTTTTGACGAATTTCTGGAATATGGAAGAGTGAATGAGAATGAATGAAGTGTGTATGGTTTTTATAGGGAGATGGATGGATGGGAGAGGGAACATGACAGCTAGGTTGCATGTGCAAATGCTAGAAATCTGAAATGGTGATGGGAGATGCATGTGGCTGCTTTATGCATGTGATTAAAGGGTGGAAATGCATGTGCTTTGAATAAGTGGCTGCATGTGCAAGGGGACAATCTGAAAATGCATGTGAATATGATGGAAATGCAATCTGAAATGGGATAGCATGTGGGTGAATGTGTGGCTGCAATGATGAAGTGAATGCATGTGTTGAATGATTAAAGTGCATGTACAATGTTTTAAAGGATGGAATGATGGAGGAACAAGTGCATGTATGGTGATAGCATGTGCACGGTTTTGGTTGGAATGATGGCAGATTGTGAAAACATGTGAATGCATGTGTTTGATGAATGATAAGTGGTGAATGATATGATAAGTGATAAGTGGTGAATGATAAGTGATGAATGATAAGTGGTGAATGATATGATAAGTGATAAGTGGTGAATGATAAGTGATGAATGATAAGTGGTGAATGATAAGTGATATGATATGTGATTATGATAAGTAATGGGAGCATGTGAGGGAATGAATAATGAATGCATGTTATGGTTTTGGGAGAAAGGTGGAGATGCACGGCATAAGGGAATTGGAAAGGTTTAAATGTCCTAAAACTAAAGGGAACAAAGTTCCAACACTTTGGTCTTCAATTTCGTCCAACATTTTGGCGCCAAGCATAAGCTATCCATCCTTAGCCCAAAAGTGCTCCAAAAGTCTCCAAAATGCATCTTTTTGCTCCTTTAGCCCTTTGGACCTACAAACACACGAAAATAGCTTAAAGGACTAAAATAACTAAAGAAACATAACGTAAATGCACGAGAACAAGCCATTTAAGTCGCATGAATATGCTCCTATCACAGCGCATGTGGGGTTGAATTTTTTCACTGACCCTGTGTCCGGGGAGTGACAAAATGTTATCAGAGTTGCGAGGGATTAGATACCCTTGGACTTGTAATCTTAGTTTGTCTTGTAGGTTTTGATTGACATTTTGAGGACGAAATTTTTTAAGGAGAGTAGATTGTGAGTACCCATATTTTATAATTATATGATGCAATTATTTGTAATGAGAAGTTCATTTTTCTTTTCTATTCATTTTTTGCTCGCACACCAAGTGCGTGGTTGAATCATTTTATTGACCCCGGGTCTAGGACGTGACATTTTTAAATCAAAATGTCCTATATTAATATCTCAATTTTTTCATTTAGTTGTTAGAGGTTTTTCTTCCTAATTTCATGGTTATTGATTTTTGGTGATTGATTTAATCACCACAATTATATCTTTTTCAATAATATATTTCGGACAAAATATTTTCTGTGTTTCTCTGAAATATTTTTTGTCCAAAAGGAGTTCACAGTATGTCCATCATTTTTTTTTAATCAATTTCGTAAATTTAGTTTTTGACCCAATGTTATTAGTTTGAGTTTGATACGTCTATGGTACATTTCAGTTTAAATGTACCAAAAAGTTGGTACTGTCTATGGTACACTTGGGTTTTGATTTGTGACATTTTTAGTGGTGCTACTATGTAGGAAGATACTGATGTTTTATATTCAACAAAACATAAAAAATAAAAAATAAAAAACTTCTTTTATTTTTTTTATTATAATTTCTCCATTACATTAATAATTTTTTAATTTCATTATTCCCCTATATTGTCACATCCCGGGCTCGACTCCAGCGTAGCACGATATTGTCCGCTTTGGGCCCCAACCATACCCTCACGGTTTTGTTTCTGAGAACTCACGAGAATTTCGCAGTGGGTCACCCATCCTGTGAATGCTCTCGTCCAAACTCGCTTAACTTCGGAGTTCCGATGGAACCCGAAGCCAGTGAGCTCCCAAAAGGTCTCGTGCTAGGTAGATATAAGAATATACATATAAGGCTTACATGATCCACTCCTCTGGACAATGTGGGATGTTATATATCTTCTAGGCAATGAATTGTTGGCTTGTTAAAAAAAAATATTGGTTGATTAAAAATTTAACATTAATGATATTTGGTGTAATGTTGTATTTTGAAAAAGATTTAGTAACTGTTGTGTTTTGTTATTTAAAAAAAAAAAAAAATTCCAAATCCTAGTACGAAGAGAATGAATGGCGTCGTTTGTCTTTTAAAAAAAAAAAAAAAAAAAAAAAAGAAAAATAGACGGTGGAGTGTGGACAACGTCGTTTGGGCATAAAAAGTTATAAAAAAAAAAAGAGACGTTTTGATATAGATGCTTTGTTTTTAAATATCATAGACTAAACATCTATTTCTTTTGCAAATTTGATTAAACATTTTCCCTACAATTTTGGTACTTTAATTTTATTTCATTAGAAGTCTATTCACATTAGTATTCCCTTTTTTCCTCCTATTTTTATGCATCACTTATTAGGATGATTTAAGATTTTTTTTTTTAATTTTTATTAAAATATTTATTTTAGTAAATTAAATAGAATGTACTAAAACTTGTTGTTAGGTACGTTTGGTTATATCGGTACGTTTGATTATAATAGTATATTTAGTTACTTGGTACATTTGAATTTTTAGTCCATTTGGCTTCTTGGTACATTTGAATTTTTGGTATGTTTGTTTTCAAAACATAAGTTTTATTACTTTTTGTCCTAATAATGAGGCATTACTTTAATTAATAATTATAGAAAGAGTCGTTAACAATGTAAAAGTTTAAATTACTTAAATTATTATTTTTTTATATAGAAAGAGTCATTAATTAACGGGCAATAATTTTTTTGTTAATTCAAAATTATATGATTTATTGTTGTTATTTAGCATTATTTACAATAATAAGGATTTATCTCTGATCAACTAAAAGTTATTCCAGAGACTTATCTACCAAAAAACAAGACTATCTAGAGCATTGTGTATGAATCAGACATATTTTTAAACATTCCAAAAAGATGAATATTCATTTTAATATAGTTTATAATTGGGTACGTTTTAATTCGGGGTTGGTACATTTTCGTTTGATGTTGGTATGTTTTCATTTAATGTTGGTACGTTTCCATTTGGCGTGGGTGTACATTTAGATTCGAAAAGTTTAAATTTTTAGATTTAAATATAGTTGAAATTATTTAAAATATATAGCAGATATTTAAATGTAAATTAATTTCATTTAATCTGAAGTAGTTCAAGTCTGAGTATCTTAATCAAATATTTCAAAAGCTTAATAAAAAACTCAAAAAATATAAATGTTTAGTCTACAAAGTCTAAAATGAGGCATCTAATTCTAATTTTCTCTAAAAAAAAAATGGGTTATCTCAGTTTACTACTCTGAAGTTTCTTGATTTTCAACATTTCATACATCCAGGTACCAGACTTGGATGAAAAAAACTTAATATATGAAATGTTGAAAACCAATAAATTTTAGGGCAGTAAACTGAGTTTTACCCTAGTTTTTAATTTTTAATTTTTAATTTTTAAAATGTTCACGTGGTGCTAAATTGATAAGTGGCACTCAATTACTGTCCATGTGGGTATTACATCATCAGTTAACGGAGGTTCTACAGAAAATTTAACAGATGTATGAAAGTGGTCCAAAATTATGACTTGAAGTACTAGACTGTGACGAAAAAAAACTTGATGTATGAAATGTTGAAAAAAAATAAAAAAATTTAAGATAATAAACTGAAATTAACCGTAAAAAAATACAAAAATAAAAAATAAAAAATAAAAAAAAATAACAACAAAAGGGGACCACTCGTCCCCCATTAAGTTAGTAACCCTCACACATTCACTTTCCCCAATTCCCACCCCACTCCACTGCCTTCTGCCTTCTCTCTGTTCTATTCTCCCATTGGCTGCAAGTGCAGCATTCAACTCTCAGCAGCCATCTTCCACTAATATTTTCCATCCCAACAGAGTTGATATAGGTCTTGATTATTGCTTAATTGACATAATAATTATAGCGTAAATTTATATTAACTTGTAATTTAATATAATTTTTTGCTTAATTGACATAAGAATTGTAGCGTAATATAGGTATTGGTTATTGATTATTAATATGAATCATATGATAATTGATGAGTAGGTGGATATGTTTGTCCTTGATTGGAATTTAAAGAATTGAATCTTGATGCATTATTTACCTGATTGTTATTGCAATTTGATCTTTGATTTAGACTACCTTTTCACCAGCCTAATCCTTCATTTTTGCTGCTTATTTCATTGTGGGAGTCAGATGGGTCCTCAAAATCGTAGATTTTTAGGCAAATTTAGTTGCCATTTTCGAAAGAGTGCATCTTTTGTTAAAATTTGATGCTTGAAGGGGGTTGACGCATCAACCATTGGTTAAAGTTGCAGTTTTTATCTGGAAAAGAAAATTTCATTTTTATTGACACACTCCGATCCGGAATGTCCATCTGGATTCTGAATTGAGCTGTGATGGCTGACATCAAGAAGGTGATGAAGCCATAAAGTGTAGTAATGTGAAAAATGTAAGTGAATTTAAACCTAAAAGTGCCTAAATGTGATAGGAGCATATTCATGCGACTTAATTAGCTTGTTCTCGTGCCTTTATGTTGTGTTTACTTAGCTATTTTAGTGTTTAAGGCTACTTTTGTGTATTTTCAGATTATAAGGCCAAAGTGTGCAAGAAGATGCAAATTGGAGTCTTTTGGAGCGAAAGAGGAATGAATGAGTTGAAGACTTGAAGAAACGACGAATTCGTACTCCAACGATGAATTCTTACCAAAACGAGGAATCCTACTCAAACAAGGTTTCCTATTTGAAGAAGGAAAGTTAACCCTAAGTTTCCCATTTTGGTAACCTTTCCTAAACTTAAACGTCCGTATTTTTTAGCCACTTTGACGGCCTTGTATGCATTTTAGGACACAAAACCATAACCCTAGCCGCACCTTGCAACCATCCCTTTTAATTTCTGATTTTATTTCCTAATTCTAGAAGCTTTTAACTTAATTCTAATTCACCAAAATAAATTAGGGTTTGATTTTCTTAAACCCTAGGTTTTCCACCACCTAGCCGCACCTTAGGGACCTCTCATTATTACTTTTCATATTTTTCAGCCACCAAATAACCTAGCAGCCGCAAGAATCTATCCCTTTTTTCCACTAAAAGCCGTGGCCTCCCCCCATTTATCATCTACCCTAATAAACCAAAAAAGAAGATCTAAGCCGTGATTATTCTATCATGGACCCCATTGTTACCATTGACCCTAATAGCCGCATCTATTCACCCTAATTCACTAGCCGTCACAACCTAATTTCTCTCTAAGCCATTCACCGCCCAATCCCATAATTGATTCAGCCTTCATACAAAAAAAGATCACAGCCACAACCTCCCATTCACCTTTTTCTCCATGCTGCCGTAGCCATTATCACCCATATTGCATAATCATTAGCCTCCCATTATTGCCGTGCTGCCACCACACCAATCCGCAGCCAACCATTCACCCTTTTTCTTAAACAGCCGCAGCACCATATCCCATTTTTCTGGACAGCCGCACCTTCCCCCACTCCCCACTCTATTCCACACCATTCCACACCATTCACCAACCTTGCCGCACACCTTTACCTCCCTAAATCCATCTATAACCCCGAAACACATCCAAAAACCAACCACAACCAATCTGCCGCAGCAAGGAGAAGAGAAAAGAGGAGCTTAGACGCGCAGAAATTCAAGTGGATTCATTGGGCGTTCTAGGTGTAATCAATCCTTTGTTCGTTATGTTTAAATTCAATTTTATTTCTCTTTTTGTGAACATGAGAGGCTAAACCCCCTAAGTTGCAGTTTTTATCTGGAAAAGAAAATTTCATTTTTATTGACACACTCCGATCCGGAATGTCCATCTGGATTCTGAATTGAGCTGTGATGGCTGACATCAAGAAGGTGATGAAGCCATAAAGTGTAGTAATGTGAAAAATGTAAGTGAATTTAAACCTAAAAGTGCCTAAATGCAAGAGTGCGCATGTGAGTGGGATAAACCCCAATTAACACATGATGTCAAAGCACAAGTAAAGTACAGTAAGCGTATGATAATAATTACACCATTGAAGGTAATCACCTATACCAAGATTTGCCAAGAATCCTCGTCAACACAGAAGCTTTGCCACTAAAACCTGGAGGGGTGAAAAACAAGGGTGAGTGGGCCTAAAAATCAAGCTATGCAAAAACTTTTTCAAAAACGTATAACCCTTCGCCGTAAAACAAGTATAGTTTCCAAATATAGCATACTATGTATAGTATGAAAATACTTACCGTAAACAATGATATCACAAAAATGCAATGATCCACCATTTTTTGCATATAAAACAAATAATATCTGGCAATCACAATATCTCGCATAAAAGAACATATCATATCGAGTGCTCATTGACATATGTTGACACACGAGCTCATGCAGAAATATTCTGACATGAACGTGATCGGGTGTAATAATGATTTACTCTCTAATACTACAATCACGTAAAGACTGGCGCTATGTACATCACATACAAGTTCTAATTGCCTATAGCACTCTAGGACATGATTGTCACCTACAATGGATCCAAAGTCAGCGTACGGTGCGATGTAAACATACATGTGAAGACTGGCCCTGGTTTGGACGAGTACTAACACTAGTCTAGCACACGAAGAGCAAATAGCATAAATATGATCATACAACGATAAATCGATAATTCTAGTCGACATAATATTATTCAATAAAATATTAATCATAGCCATAAGAAAAATCCCATAATAACACGCATCCCTGTGCATCCCGTAGGATTTAACATAATTTTGTAAATTTCATTATTTCGCTCATTCTTAAAAACGTTAATCTAATCTAGGCATACGTAGAAAATTCTTTATAATATATATATATATATATATATATATATATGAAAACTAAATAAATATATAAAAACAAAGACCCACTCACAGTTACTTGCGATGTCACATTCGTTCGAGCTAGAAAAGTCGGAGTCTCTAATTATTATCACATGTAAGCATAATATTGGGACCTAAAACGAGTAAATTTGAAAAAACGGAGCAGGTTTCAAATCAGGGCGTCGAAAACGGAGTGAGTTCATGGGTTTGACCTCGATTCTAGGAGAAGGATTAGTGAAGGTGGTGGTGTGGTCGTGTTTGCCGAAGCCGCGATATGTGGTGGTGGTGGTATCGGGTTTTTGCCGGATTTCCTTAGAGAGAATAGGTGGGAGTCCGAGAGAAAGAGAGATGAAGTGAGGGAAAAAGGAACACGTGCATGAGAGGAGAGGAGAGTTAAGTGATGTGTGGGCCCACGGGCCAAATAAATTATTAAAATAATAAAATATTTCACAAAAAATTATTAAAATAATAGTATAATAATATAATAATTATGAGAAATATATAAAATATAAAATAGTAGTTTTTACAAAAGTATTTTTCAAATTCGTAGTTCCATAAAACTTCTATAGTAATTCTGATTTCGATTCTGCTTGCGCCTACACGTTCGTATCGTCAAGAATTTTGAGAATACGGTAAAATAGTAGCTCGTACACATCACGAAATGACAGTCAACGAAAATCAACAATCTCACCACTAAGGGCATTTTCATCAATTCACTCTTTTAAAATTAATAAAATCGTAAAATTAGGGACGGGTTGTTGCATTTATTAGGTGGATATGTTTGCAAAAAAACGCAAATTGGTATGATAATGTTTACTACTTTCACATTTGGCATACCACACTAGAGTTGCTTGTACAAAATATAGGCCTCGTTTGGATTCTAAGATTGGATTTGAATGGACAAACATATAAATTTTATTCTTCTAGACCAAACGAGACCATATATTATGATCAAAGTGATGACGTCACCGCAATGCCCCCTTCCCTTAAGGCTATCGAACGAGTAGTAATTATGGCATAAAATCTCGCTAGCAATAATTATAACTTGTGTGTCTTGATAAATTATGAACCACATTAATATTATTTATTATCTAAAAGAATTTGATCATTTACATTTTTTTGAAACCTTTTACCCTCTTAAGTTTCTCTTCTACCCAACACTTCTTGACTTCACCACTGCCTATATCTAAAGGCCCCTAAAAAATGCAGTTATTAGTGTGTGACTCGGAGTCGGTGACATGGAGTTAAGAGTGCTAAGATCATCTCCACCTGTTTGTGGAGGGTAAAGACAATTACAGGGGCAAGGGCAATCGGGAATGGATGGAGATGTTCTTAGAGTAAGAAGGAGGTGAGCAAATGCATGTGAAGGTGGTGCCATAGAAGTGGGTGGCACGAGGCATTGATTTATTTGCAAGCGTGTGGGTCAATTTCCCAATTTTTGAAACAAATAAAATATAGTGGGCAAAAATAAAGAATAACTAAATTGGTTGAGAAACAACCAAAGCAGGAAAATGAAATAATGTGTATCGAAAATAGTTAACCCCCAACTTTGAGGCAGATGAATTGAATTTTGGCTTGCCCATCATCCTATTCTATTTGTATTTTTTTTTTAATGAAGATAATTCAGTTTATTCTCGTTTCTTAGTACTCTTTTAATTTACTCAAGAAGGGTTATCTCATTTCTTTCCTCCCTCTTATCAAATCTTAAATCTACAAATCCTATAGCCGTTGTTCCCTTATTTTGATGCGGGGCTGGTGGCAAACCTTCTTCCATTTTTCTAGCCTTCCTCCTTCATCTTGTCATGGATTGCTACTTATCTAGTTTTCGTCTCAGTATTTCCGTCAATAGTGTCTCTTTGGTGAGATTATTGTGAATCTCTCTGATTGAATATTTTAATTTTGTGTTGGTGTGTTAATCAGCTTCTCTTAGGTCTACTTTGTTAAAATTTGTATCTATGTTCATATTGTTGCGCATAAAATTCAGATTGGTATAAAACTAGTTGGTTTGCTATCTGTTCCTCTTTGAAGTTAGGTCTGCTCATTGTCAAATAGTATCATTCTGTCCGTTGTGTTCAAGATTTCGTGTAGAGATTCTTATATTCCAATTCATTGAGTGCTTGACATTTTCATCAGGAATGGAGTTCCTTCGGTTTTGAAGTACTATCTCAATCCCCTGAGTTTGAGTGTGGAAGATTTCAATAATTGGATGCATTCCTTTGCTTATTCTGAGGTCTGTCTCGCCCTCAAATCCACCAATACAGTAGCTTTGGTCAAATTAGTCGTTCATGTTTAGTTAAATTTCCTTTAGATTAAGGACCTTTTAAATGTTATGTTGAATGTACTTTATAATATTTATATGAATTCTTAATAGGAAATTGTTATTAGTACTCCAAAATTCTCATATGGCACTCCAAAGTTTCCAACGTGACAAACCGTCCCTACTTTTACTATTTTATTCATTTTAAAGGCATGAACTGACGAAAATGCCCTTCGAGGCAAAAACGTTGACTTTTCTTGACCATCTTGTCGTGTCATGTAAGATTCATTTCCTTGGCGTATCCTTGTAGCATTCATCGCTACGAACGCGTGGGCACAAGCGAATTTGAATTTGGAGCAAAAACGAGGATATTACGGAATTCAAAACGTAAAGGTATTTTGGTAATTTTCCAAGTAAAGATATTTTCCACTTAGGACCACTCCTTAGCTGACACGTGGCAACCTCCCACATTTCTGGGTTGTTCTTCCCAATTCTCTCTATCTAGATCTCTCTGTTTCTCCCTCTCACGCTCCTTGTCTCTTCCTCGAGAGCACTTCATTTCTCCGAGCAAAACACATCACCGTGACCTCCACCACTGTGGTTCATTCTCCGGCGACCTCACCACCCTCGAGACCTCTCCATCTTTAATCCTTTATTCTCTTTCCCTGCACCGTGGAACCATCATTGTTCCCATAATTATTCTGGCGAGTTCTTTATGATCCAGGACTAGGTAAGCCTTGCAGACACCTTCTTTCTCTCCCTTTTGATGTTCTGATGTGATTGCTGAGCCTAAATGCATGAATGGGTGAAGTTTTGATGCAGAAATGGCACGGGGGAATTTCCCTAGTTTTCCGACGAGGAATCTGGTAGCTTCGAGCCCTTTTTCGGCCAACTCCGACCACAGTTGAGGAAACTAATGGTATATTTCAAATCCTTGTTCCATGGGCTTCATTTTGGTATATAGAATGATTAGTTTTGGTTAAGATTTAGTCATGATCGGAGCTTGGGAAGCTCTAGCTTTCTTCTTCGTGGAATCCGACTGACCCATGGCATGAAACTGGGTCGACCAGATCCACAACCCAAAACTGGCCCAACCCAGTTGCTGGGCCTAATCCAATAACCCTTGGTCGATCAACCCAATCCAACGCATGTAGGCCAGGCCCAACTCAGCAACCCCGCCCCAGATCTATGGGCCAGACCAACCCGAATCCATTTCTAATTTGGAGGAAATATTCCCTTGGAATATTCTGTTAACCTTCTAGTTAGCTTTAACAGAATATTCCATCTGAGAAAGGAATATTTCGTTAAAGTTAACTGTTCACCATTAGTTGACTTTTTTGAAATTTTCTCGGAAACCCTCCTAGGCGAATTCAATGTCCCGAGTCCATTTTGACATCTGTTTAGTGAAATTCCAAAGTTTTAATGTGGTTGATCACCGGGGCGTCTCGATTGACTTTTAGGGTTGATCGTTGACATTTTATAAAATGTACCTGAGACCCCTCTTAATGTATTTCGATGCTCTGATTCCGAATCCGCACTTCGTTTTTCCGAATTTAGTCATTTAAGATGAGTTTTACTAATGGGTCCCAATATTATGCTTAGATGTGATTACTATCGGAGACTCCGGCTATCCTAGCTCGAACAGCTATGTCCTCGCAAGTATTTGTGAGTGGGTCTTTACTTTTAAATATTATATATTTATTTAGTTTCCATTTATACATTTGAAAAAGAATTTCTAGCGTATGCCTAGATTAGACTAATGTTTGTAAGAATTAGCGAAATAACGAAAATTACGAAATTATCCTAAATCCTACGGGATGCACAGGTATGCGTACTTTTATGGGATTTTAATTACGGCCATGATTCATATTTTATTTATGGGAAAACTTGATATAAGTCCAATTTTTTTAGCCAATAGTAGGAATAGTCCAATTTATTAAAATAGGTCAAATTCCTTAAATTTAATTATTTTATTATCAATAATTATCTATTCAATGATAAGATTTATTATTTCTTCAAATTATCTATTTGATTATTTCTTTTTTTTATTTTATTATTATTATTTCTTGTTCTTCCTCCTGCTTTAAACCCCATTTATAGATTTTATTTTTAATTTTTATAATCAACCTATATCACAGGTTAATTATTTTTATGTATCTATATGACAGATTCTTTTTTATAATTAACGTGTCACAAATTAATGTGTCTTGCTTGTAGGTATATTATGTTTTTTCCTACTTTTTAGTTAGGTTTCATATCTCTCTTGTAGGTATAATATATATTCATAAATTTGTTACTTGAGTTAATTATTTTATGTATCTATATGACAGATTCTTTTTTATAATCAACGTGTCATAAATTAATGTGTCTTGCTTATAGGTATATTATGTTTTTTCCTACCTTTTAGCTATGTTTCATATCTCTCTTATAGGAATAATATATATTCATATATTTGTTACTTGAGTTAAGGTAGAATGTTTTGTAGATAATTTATGTTAGTATATTAGTTTTTGTTGTTGTAAGATATTAATTAGATTTTTTGGAGTTGAAAAATGCATAATATTAGAAGATTTTTAATTGATTTTTAATATTTTAAAAAAATATAAAATGAGTATAAAAAAAATAAAAACATGTAATTAGATAACTGGACTCACTCCTAAAAACCATCTATGTTTTTGGATCTAGATCTAAAAGCCCCTTTATTTATTACTATTATGTCGATGTGAATTATCGATTTACTGTTGTGTGATCGTATTTAAGTTATTTGCTCATCATTGTTGCACTAGTGTTAGTACTCGCTCGGACCAAGGGCAGTCTTTCACGTGTATGTGCACATCACACCGTACACTCACTTTGGATCCATTGTAGGTGCCAGTCCTGTCCTAGATTGCTATAGGCAATTAGGACTAGTATGTGTTGTGCATAGCGCCAGTCTTCACGTGATTGAAGTACTAGAACGTATATTATTGTTACACTTGTTCATGTTCATGTCATAATATCTTTGCATGAACTCGTGTGTCAGCATATGTCGATGACCATTCAATATGATATGTTTGCTTATGCGAGATTATGTGATTACGGACGTCATGTGTTTACTTACGAAATATTGTGTTGTATTTAATTCTTGAGATATTGCATGCTACAATAAGTATTTTCTTATTATACGTAGTATGTATATTTTGGAAACTATACTTGTTTTACAGTGATGGGTTATTATGTTTTTGAAAAGGTTTTTACAAAGCTTGTTTTTAGGCCCACTCACCCTTGTTTTTCGTCCCTCTAGGTTTTAGTGCCGAGCTTTCGTGTTGACGAGGATTCTTGGCAAATCTTGGTATAGGTAGCTATCTTTGATGGTATAATTCTTATCCTACCGCATTGTACTTTACTTATGCTCTAACATCACGTGTGAAATGGGTTCGTTCCTGCTCACATGCGCACTCTTATATTTAGGCACTTTTAGGTTTAAATTTATTCACATTTTCCACATCACTTCACTTTATGGCTTTGTCACCCTCCTGGTGTCAGCCAGCACAGCTAGATTCGGAGTCTAAGTGGACTTTTCGGGACAGGGTGTGTCATCCATAATTAGAAGAAAAATACACTTGTGTGGAGTATAAAATGAAATTTTTGGAATATTAATAACAGTTCCCTTCTTAGTATTACAATAAAATAGTTATTGTTTCATCTAAAAAAAGTTATATATTAATCCAAAGAGAGAGAAAAGTATATCAAAATCATTTCCCTTTTTAATTCATTAATTAAAACAAATTTGATTGTTTGACTTGACAATTGGTATAGCTTGTCAGAAATGGATCTTCTTTGGATCATTTCCTCATAATCCACCAAGTCCAGAGATCCGGACTACTAAAATTTGATTTAACGGCTAAAGTTATTATAACTTTTAAAGTGAGCCTCTATTTGTAGACGTTGGATCAAATTTCAATGACACGGATCTTCAGACTTGGTGGATTAGAAGGAAAGGATCCGGAGAGAATCTATTTCCATAGTTTGTCATCATGTAGTAGTTTTGGGGAAGACCCAAAGTGGTCTAACATGTTTCTCACAAAAAAAAAAAAAAAAAAAAAAAAAAGAAGAGAGAGGTGGTATAACATAGGTTATCTTATACACACATATATATTTTTATTTTATGCGCATATATATAAATGATAATTGTTATTAGCACTTAAAAAAATTTCATTCTACACTTCAAACTTACTATATTTGGAAAGAAAAATACACTTGTAAGAAGTGTAGAAAGAGATTTTTGGAGTGCTAATAACACTTTCTATTTATATATATATATATATATATTTCATTTACTTTTTTTTTTATATAAAATATATTTTATTTAATAGAGGTCAGGTCTATACTTATAGCTAAAAATTTAGTTATATAGGCATGTACCCACATCCACATGCATCATTCACAGATATTTGGAGGACACCAATGCAATCGTTTCCCCTTTTTCCCCTATGGAGGGAGGCTTTCGCACCAAAAAGAATTATAATTATAATTTGTGAAGAAGTTAAACTTTATCCGCAAGAGAATTTTTAGTGTATAGGAAGGGGTGGTAATAAGTAGTGAGATACTTGTATTAAAAAATTATCAACTTAAAAAATAATTTTTTTTTCAATTATATAATAACACGAGATGTATCATTCATATTCCTTAGGCAATGAAAAATTTCTTTTTATCCACAATCTTTAACAGGGCCGAACCTGAGAGGGTGCAAAGCGTGGACATAATCACAGTGTTTTCTTAGTGAAGTTGTCAAGCGCTGGATTTGTCATTCACCTGGGCACGAGTTCGACTCCTCGGGTAACCACTTTGGAGCCTTTTTGTGCTACACTATTTGTTTTCTCTTTTTAAATATTTGTAGTTTAATTTCTTCCACTGTTTATTAAAAAAAAAGAAAAATCTTTCATTAAAACATAACTTTTTCTTATAAATATATAATTAGGAATATCATAATAAATTAAAATTCTTAAATGTTTAAAATAATAAGCTCCCTTGCTTATATGACTTCATTTAATAGAATATATGTAATAACAAGAATCGTTTATTCTTTTGGTCACACTTTAAAGGTCATATAATTAAAATTTTCATCATTCGAAGACTTTAGTCATCCATATATCAAAAGAAAATTATAATACAACTTTGCTCATACCCGCCGTTAGATTATGGTTTAATTGTTTAAGACATGAATCTCGAAATTTTAACTAATCTAACAACAATCAACCTATAAGATGCTATCAATATCATAACCAGTGAGTCATTTAACATAAATTCTAGATGATAATGAAGAGCATTAATGGTTATAGTATTTGTACGGTGACATGACAAGTATATAGCCATCACACCATGCTTTTATATTTACAAGGGAGTTTCGAACAAAAAACATAGGAGATTGCGGAGAGGTGCATAAACACCACACTGTACTTCATTTTTTTATTTTTTTAAATTTTTTTGGCTTTATATCAATTTATACATAATAAGAAAAATTATTAGATACAAAAGAAATGTAGCAATCAAAATTTTATACAAGGTAAAGGCCTCCGTTTGAGTCTCGTACAGGACCTCTAAAATCTCATAACCGACATCTTTAGACTACAGATTTGTTAGCCATGCCTTTAGAATGGTTGCAAGTGTTTTCATATTGTTAGGCCACAAATATTATAATTGTCAACAAGTTCAACCTAGACTTACTTTCAAGAGGCCTAAATACTATAAATATTAACATACATCTCGAAGAAAAAGTAAAAAGCGGTTTTAGGTCATAAAAGAACCTATTTTGCTGATTTTTTTTTTTTATTATGTACTTTTTCAGGAACACGTCCAACAAAATCGTTTATCAACAAAAATGTATTCAGCGACAGCACCCGTAAATAATTTCCAATCGCATAAGTTGAAATTGTGTAGCCATTTAATACTATGATATAGTAGTATTCATTTTCATTTGTAAGTGAGAGGTTCTAGATTCAATTCTCACCAAAGACGAATCTAAATCACATTATTGCTAGCCTATTATTAGGCTAAACTCACTTCCTCCCTTTTAATATAGATAACATCGTTTATTAAAAAATAAAATTGTGTTAATTAAATGGCCCATACTTCATATTGGAGGGATAGAGTTTGGACCACCCCCACACAGAAGTTACTTATGACACACACCTCACGTCACTCACTCTCTCTCTCTCTCTCTCTCTCTCTCTCTCTCTCTCTCTCTCCCCATCCATTTGGGTGGTCAAAGGTCAAAGCATACACGGTCTTTACTCTATTTATAGGTTTCTATTCATTTTGAAATTCAGGAAAATGATACATGCATATGTATGAAGCAGATTTTTTTTCACAAACACATCACAATTTAGCATGTGTTCTTGAACTTCTCTTGTTGAATTTTTAGTTAGTCAGTTCAGTATACGCGTTAGTTTGTAATTTATTGTTCAAGAGCCAAGCACCGTTCATTTGAATGTTTTGTATGTGTCAAATATATAGAAACTTGTGGAAAGGTGGGGGATGGAAAATATGAGAAGCAACCGCACAACCACAAACTTAGGGAATTGTGTGGGCGACGTACACTATCTTACACTTGTTTGATGATCTTTGGTGGCTTTTTCTGCAAGTCTCTGTAGCCCATTCTAAGAGATGAAGATGGTTTATATTAATGGGTTTGGCACAAGCACATCTAAGTGACCTTTGCTATCAGATGAGGTACTCCATTACTAGCCACCCCCACTACACTTTCGATCGATCGAGAGAGAGAGAGAGAGAGAGGTGGGTGCCTATAGGAAGGGTTCTAGAAGACACTAGGTGCTTGTCAGACGGCGGGTTGGGACTTAGTGCCTAAACGGTTAGGTGGGATTTAGGCAGGAGCCTAGGTGAACTAGGTCGATTTAAGTAAATTCATTATAAATCGCATAAATAAGTGTCTAATTATACTAAAAAAATACATAATTTGATTGGGATACTAAACTGCAAAATAGAATGGTATATAGATTAAAAGTATTAGAACATAATAAAAACATGGAGAACAAGCATATAATATGTATTCATCTAAGTATTCAATAAGTCTATTACAATTTATTTAAAAGTAAATAAAATGCAAACTAAAAGTTATGTATTTTCTGTCTAAGTGAGAATCGTGACCTATGTGGGTCTAGGAGGGCGAGACTAATGCCTAAGCACACCTAGACACCATTTCTTAATTGTCAAACATCTAGAAATTAATTAAGACGGTGGTTAGCTGCTGAGCCTAGAAAGTGTTAGGCGAGAATTTTTAAAACAATGCCTATAAACAGCCAAATCTCCATAGGAGGCAGCCCACCACGAATGGCATGGACCTTTTTCCCTTTTTCCGCTCATTCCTGCATGTGATTGATGGACTTGGAGTAAAAACATCACTTCAATGTTGAACCTTCCCTTTAGTGACTTTTGTTGCTGATTTGAGACAACAGTAGAGCTCACTATAAGTACCATAAATTCCAGTGAAACTAATCCGTAGTTAAAAACGTATTAATCCAAAGTTTGACAAGAACATAAGAAACAGCAATACAAAGTTTGACAAGAACATAAGAAACAGCAATACATTCACCTCGAAAATTAGCTACTTTGTTCAACAAATTATCCTCGATTATCTTTAATTTACTTCTCAAAAGTACACTTACAAAAGGCAAACACTGGTACAACGAATTCAAGCTCCCGACTACAAATCTTTGCCGGTCCTCCTATTTATACCTTTTAAACAATATACAATGATCAGTCCAAAGATGATCTTAACCAGACAGTTAACTTAGTTTGAACCAGTTCCCGAGCTTCTGTGCCTCCAAATGAATTCAACTAGAAGTGACATTTTTCTAAGCTCTGGAACCCTTGATGACAAGTAAAATTTGGGAGGTCGTATCTAATCAGCACGTACTGCTTCTGTATCAACTAGAACTTGTCCACAAGGAACTAAGTCTGGCAGCAAGCTTTGCGCTCTTGTAGTCCTCTCGAAGCTCAATAAACCTAATTTGGCATCCGAATTGAAATTTATCACAACATAAAACCTCTAACCAAAAAAGAAATATGATACATTGAGAAAGAAAGAAATGTCGATCTTGACAAAATATTTCAAGCTGAATGGTGTATTTCTTTCCGGATGTTTTCAATATGATAACAGGATATTTTGAAACTTTTCATCATTTGGGAAGCATCCCTTTTCTTTAATTGGAAGATAAACTGAGATGTGCACGTGCGTGCGCGTGTGTGTGTTCTAAGAGTGTCTTTACATTCTACAATTCAACATGTTCAAAGTGATACCTTTGTGCATCTTTCCGTATACTGGGTGTACCCTCAAAGAGAGTTGAGAGACTTTCAGGAGCAACAATGAAGACATTGGCCATTCTGAAGGCAAAAGCTCATCATTAAATTGATATTAAAAATCAAGATGAATAGAAGCTGAAAATTTAGCAATTTCTACGAAACTTACATCCCCAGCAATTCAAAATTTTCATCAACAGACGGAGCATTGAAACTACGCACATATTCTCCATACTCAGTTATGTCACGCTTCAGCCGCAGTCCTCCACTGAGAAAGAAATTAGGAATTAGGATATGTTACTTGTACAACTTTCAACTCTATTAGCCAGCCACAGAAAATATGAGAAAGTCCACCTACCTCGGATTAAAAGTGAACTTTTGCCAATGATTTAGCAGCCCCTTATGCAAGCGGTTACCCTGGTAAACATTTCACAATTACATAAATTCAAATGTGAAGGTTTCCAACTCATCATTACTATATAATCACTACAACTTCCCTAATCCTATGCAGCCAAACCAAAAAAGAGCAAGTTTATACCACACACATTACAATAAAAAGCAACAACAATGAGAAATATCAATAACACGATATAATGTGCATGGCCTTGTAAAATGCAAGTCATTGTGCACTTTACTGTGTTATATCAATTTTGATACAATCATCATTCATTGTATCATATAATAGGAAAAGCATTCTTTGCTGTGTTGAAGCCCTGTGTGATCCCTTCACTGAATTCAGTGCGGAGGCCTCTTATTCTACAGTATCAATCTAATCCTAATCTATGGTTGCAAAAGGGCCATCATAGGCATGAATCACATAAATAAGTCAGGCGAGATCACAAATGAACTACTTACTAATTCAGTCACAAACGCTTGTTTGTTAAGACCTTCAAGTGCTGTGAATGCTGATTCTAGTACACGGGAAAGATATGCTACAACTCTAGACAAGAGAAGAGAAACGTTAGTAAACATCCAGAAACAACATGGTTTATATTGATCAAGATCATTAATTAGTATCAAATTAGTAGGGAATTTAAGTGATAAAATTTGCAAAGTAAATATTACATAAGACAAAAACTAATAATTTTGACCAGGAAAATCATTTAAAAAGCATCAGACATAGCGAAAAGAAACGAAGGTGTCAAAATCTCTAGATCTCAGAACTTATTGTAGCATTAGCTAATTTTTGGTTCATATTAGGCTTCTCCCTCCAAGAAAACAAATTCATGTAAATCAGTTTTTGGAAGCCCTTAAGTTGTAGGCTTTAATTATTCGTTCATCGTACCTTGTACAGGCGTTTGTTGGCCGATGATCAGGAGCAAATCCATCTTCACGTGATCTATAATCTGTTGCCTTCTGTTCAGCAGAAAGTAACCGCTCCACCTGGATAGTAGGAATTTCAGAGAAGGAAAAAGAAGAAACAAGTAGGAAATGTCATAGAGCTCAAATACGTATACGGCCTAATGCCTATACAGGAACTATGAGAATCAACAAGAACAAGTCCATACAGATATAAAGCAGCACCCAGCAAGAAAGACAAGCCATTATTATGTCCAGATACTAACGGGGTTGAAATCATGAAATATTTAAGCCTGTTGACCACCTTCCTTAGACAAGATTCTAAATAGCAGGTCTACAATTCAATAACTGACCTCTGCCATCACAGTTTCAATGCACTGTTGAAGCCCTTTATATGCAGCACCCTCTGCACTGGACATAGCTGTTGCCATTTCTTCACAAGAAGCAGCATGTGCACCATCGACAGGGAGTAGAAGCCGAGATATAGAATTTGAGAAATACTGGAGAGAATCCCAATTAGTTCAACATATCATGTCTTCCACTAAAAGCAACATTCAATGCATTTAGATAAATGGCAATCCA
This sequence comes from Pyrus communis, assembly GCF_041283825.1. Classification (NCBI taxonomy): domain Eukaryota; kingdom Viridiplantae; phylum Streptophyta; class Magnoliopsida; order Rosales; family Rosaceae; genus Pyrus; species Pyrus communis. The sequence goes on from NC_142571.1 coordinate 17,773,272, forward strand.
ATCAACATACCTGCTGAACTATAGCCACACTACTACCACAACGTTGTACAGCAACCATGAAAGATCTGAAACTGCTTTCACCAGCAGCGGCAGCAGCTTCTGCCTATGGATCAGCCATTGATATCCTTAAGTTCCCTATGGGTAGACTATACATTTTATCTTAACAACTTCATAATTTAGAATGCAATAAAAGGTCTATGATCAGGTTAGTACAGCAGAAGCAGCAGCAGCAGCCACCCTTCTAACGCTAGTCCCAAGTACAAATCTTTCCCTCAAAGCTGCAGCTTCAGTCAGGCCATCTCTTGCTCGCTCAAGACCTTCCGTTATATATTGACTGACCTGAAAAATGAAAAACATACACGAATTTCTGTCTTAATATTAATTTAAAAAAATAACAAGTGAATATCTATGAACTAACATTTGATTGAACCCTCAATTGAAGCAACCAACTTACTTGGTCTAGCAGGGAAGTGAACACCACCTTTACATTTGCTGCAAGTGTTGCAGGCTGTCCAATAACATGTAAAAAATAATAATCTGACAAACTGGCACTATATCTGAAAGATAATAAAAATCCAGTACAATTCAAAACCATTTCAACATCTAAAGAACATTTTATTTTCAATTCCTATTTTACCACTCAGTTTGAGTTCTCCCATCACCCAATTCTCAGTTTTATACTGCATGTCAAGATTTCTTCCAGGCTAATGATCAGCAGTAACATACAGCTGACTTGTGCACCAATGCAATGAATTTCTTATCCACAAGGGAAAGAGCTAATTTAAGTATGACTTTCATACAACTGTCTCTGTATGCAGATACATTTTGAGATTTCAATTTCCATGTTGCACAAAGAACCTTTGTGTATGTTAACCAATTCTTACCAAAATAGAAAAGAACAGGTAAACCCCAACCTATATTGGGGAGTACAGAAGAAAAATTAGACTACAATGGAGTTCAAAGAAAAACGTGAGAGTTATATTTCAAATATGCTCTTCCAGAATTTAAAAGATTACTTAAAAAAGAATTCCGTGAATCCCAAGTAAATTAAATACAAGTTTAAAATGAGCAATCATATGTAGCTTCAATAGCAAACATTACTTGAGATGAAAACAAAGTGCATCTGGCAATTGCTTCTTCATTCCAGCGGACAAACTCTGTCACAACAGTGATGGATATTTGCTGGTGGGAAGATGCAACTGCAGCACCTTTTGAGCGCCCAATTGTTCCACTTGATTCAGATATCTGTTGGCTTTCAGCACGTAGTTCTGCCACCTGCACAGTATAATAACTTTTATGCATTGTTACAACCATGAAAGAATGAGGACTACAGCTTGGTCAGAAAAAATGCAGTTGATGCAAACCTTAGCTAGATATAGTTGTTTAAGAGAGGCCTGCTCATGTTCAGGATATCCATCCTTGTGAGAAGAAAACAGAGATTCTGTGAGGCCTGGACCATCAAAGGAAGTTTCTATGAAGATCCCACAGTTGATAAATACAATAATCAATTTCAACCACGCAAAATGCGGACTGACATTAAAAACACTAACTTCCCACCAAGTAAGACAGCACAAGTTAATATATGTCAGCTTTGAGCCAAGGATTTGTTACTCAAATGGCAAATTCTGCTCTTCTCATCATTTTTTCTGCTTTCAAAGGAACTGGGCAAAGACCACGTATATTGGAGGTAACAAGGTACCCCAATCTGCAACCATCTAGTTACGATTCCACTGCAGAATAACTCATTAAAATAAGAACTAAAAGTTCCTTATATTGTGTTAGGCATCTCGTGTGATGCATCCTTGTTTCCCAATTAATCTTTTCAGTGTCCAGGAACCAAACACAATCCACAAGCTCGTTTTATTTTTTGCTAAAATAACATTGTCCAAATGGTTATCTTGCCTTCACCCACCATCATATCCACACTCGCATTGAGAGAAAAAAAAAATAAACAATAAGGAGACAGATTCCATATAGTTAATTCATACCCTCAATATCCAAGTCACCACATCCCACAGCTCGTAGGTCCCTAGCAAGTTCTTGTGTCTTCTCATATGCCACTGCTAGCATTCTAAGATACTGCAGCATCCGGTCAAATACAAGTCAAGTGACAAGCTGATTGCTACTTCATAAGCATTTGGTGATGAAGCAAGAGATGGGGGAGGGGGAGAGGGAAACAGGCATGGTAATTTACTCACTAATAGAAGTCCGCCTTCTTCCATAGGAGGTAGATTCACCAAAGATGGCTTCACTAATAATTTGTCCAGCAGAGCAGTAACTCTCTGCTCCAAAACTCGCTACACCCAACATAACAAAACTAGTTACATATATGAAGTAACTCCAGTAATACATTAACAGGAAACCGAAAAGGACCCCAAAAGTAAGATTTATTATCACCACCATTAACCCTCTTGTAGCAGAATCAATCCCTTCTAAGGCTGCCATGTGTTGTATAAACTAAACATGGGCTCACCATTGAAATCAATGCATCCAGAGGTAAAGCAGAAAGTGTATTTGTCACAATGCTAATTAACATTCTCTTCATCATTACAGCATATGGATGTCTTGATTGCAAAGGGTTCGGCACGGTTTGTAATATGAGAAGTGCTATTCACACACCCCTTTTTACCTCCCACACACCCTTGTTAATTTTTGTCCATTGATCTTCTTCAATTCATCCGATCCAACGGCCCAAAATTGAGAGGAGTGCGTGAGAAGTAAAAATAGGTGTGTGGATAGCACCACCCTTGTAATATATATGATACATAGCATGCATAAAACGGGATTGGTGAGGCTACCCTGGGTCTAATGCGATGAGAAAATATATACACACCCAAAAAAGATAAAAAAAATTAAATCCTTCTCAGTACCTGAACTAAGATTGACATAACTTCATTTGGAGAAGGGAAGACAGCCATAACTGTTGCAGCTTCCTTACGTACATTATCTGCAAGTGGAACTAAGATATAACAAATATACTGAAGAATTCAACCACTTGTATTAGATTAATATCTATCTTTAAACCTGTGATTTCTTTATACAAGGACGAAAGTCCACGAGCAACATTGCTAGGACTAGCCTGTGAACCCTCATCACCAAGAACCAACCTGGTATCTGCATTCATGACTTCCACGTCAATAAACATTGGACGTGTTGCCACATAATGTTGCATAGCACTAGTGCCCCTGTTAAACTGCATTGCAATTTTAAATCAACAAAATAAGGCAAAGGTATTCATGTGTAAAAACTAAAGGGATCTTTGATTCACTATGAAATTAGAGGTAATGATACAGAGAGGTCAGGAGTCCTGGTGTTAAATTCTCTAGGTACAATGATCCACTAGGTTCAGAAACAATGATTACCTGAGATAATATTTTAGCACATTCTGCCATGGTTGACAGTTCTCTTCTCTGTGATGCAGCATCAAAACGAGATAACAATCTGTTCTCCAATTCTATTCAAAATTTGGAAGCAAAAGTCTTTAATTAGAATCAAGCACCATAGTTTGTAGGAATTATCCCTCCGAAACTAATTTCTAGGATTCAAGATTTTCAACAAAATCATTAAGGAGGTGTGCCATCCATGATTTTGAATTAAGAACAAAAAACGAAAGCAATGAGGGAAACATAGTGTATTCTTCTACAGATTGCATAGAAACCGTAGTACAATTTTCCAATGAGGCTTAATACTTTATGACTATGTAAAAGTCAGCATACCATTGCAGTAGTCCTGAAGATTAGGAACTGCAACTTCTAACCCTCTGCTAGCTGTTGCATTGCCCATAACTGATGGTACAGATATCCCTTGTCTTCCAATATCTTCCTCAGCAAATGCCCCTAATATTAACAGAAGCCTGGAAGGTTATTATATCTCGAAATGATGAGCAAAAAAATTCTATCACTCCTAAAATTAAACCATTCTTGGAAGAACCTTAATACCATTAGTAAAGATCACAACTTTACCTCCATTTTCAAAATATTGGATGATATTACCATAATTAAAATTCAGTTTTAATTGATACCATCAGCTTCTTCTACAATTCTATAGGGCTCCTAGATACTCATTAGAAAGAATGGTAATAATTTGACACTCATAAAGCACAAAGACCTTTTTCACATTAGATGGCCACGTAGCAAAAGGACATTTAATATGGTATCTCTCACAGTTTCAGCCCATTGAACCCAACTGCTCCAGATGCCGATTATATCTTAACATATCTACATAAGTTAGATCAAAATTATTCTGGTTTCATCCACCTAAACATATATCATAACCATATCCTGAAGACAAATCACAGCTACTGCTACTTTCTGATGTCCTTAATCCCCATTCCCAGAAAGAGAGTAAGAGGTGGAGGGAGAGATGCTCATAAATAGTGTTCCTTGGCAAAATAACTACAGATTTTGAAACTAATAAATCCATCTTACGCAATTTTTGTGCAATTTTAGCAGCCTCTGCAACACGGCTATCATCAGAAAATAAGGGTGAAAGTTCCATCAGATCGCCAGGGCTACTATTGAACTCCATCAAGTACTGAAAGAATAAAAGGCAACATGGTGTTAACTTCTTAGGAATAAAGGGTAGCATATAGCAAACGGACGGTGACTACCTTTATGAGCTCTATTGTTTGACTAGCAGTTTCCCTCTGAGCATCTGCACTCTAACAAGAAAACACATAATCATAAAACACAAATATTTAATGAAACGATGGCACAATAGATATCAAGTACCAACTTCAGATGTTAGCCATTGGTAACCGGGCATAGGAAAAGACTTCACCTGCAGATGGTCTCCTATTTTTGCAGCGGTCTGGCCAACACTTGATATACGTGAATCCAACCTGGCAAAGCTACCAAACAAGCCATCTACTCCTTTTTCAAGCTGAGAAAAAAATATGCATAGCAATACAGTCAGTTCACTGTTCATTTCAGATTTCATCTAATGCTTTAAAGCACTTTTGGAATTTAGATCCTCACTTCACATGTGAAAAACTTGCATGTTCTCACTTAAGAGTTAAGATTGGCAGACAATGTTAGAAACGAATTTAAATAGTAAGCATTCATTTTTACCAAAACAAGAACAAGAATAAAATATGTAAATTCCATGGAGCTCTTCACATATGATACTCATTGCACATTGATAGGTGAAATCTACAAAAGATGAGTTGCCATAATTTTCATATTTTCCAACAGTTAATTGTTATTTCCAGCTCAGAGAACTGTATTAGGTTCAACCCAATATCCATATCGCACTCTAACAATGATATTTTAGCTCTGACGGTAACATTCTCAATTGGAAAGAACTTCCGCTCCTTCTCGGAGTGCAGTGTGCAAAACATTTTCTGAATAAACAGTAAAATACATGCTTTCCTCTAACTAACCTCAACAAGTGTCTTGCGGTGCTTAGAATCTTGTACAGAAACCTCCTTCTTAAGATTGTAGAGTCTTCCATCAATCTTCAATGGTGACAGGGTGGAATCAGCAACTTCAGAAAAAAAATTAAAATGACTTTTTAAGTCCAATACCTACACTGTCCCAAGACATACCTGTTTCTGGAGATCAACCAACTCTTTACAAGAATCCTTGAACAGAGATAAGATCTTATCTACTTCCGGAAATAACGGGTCTGACAGTCCTTGTGCAAATTTTGCTGCATCTGATGGTACTCGCATATGTCCATTTTGTAAAGAATCGTTCCCACTGACGTTGCTATGACCTTCAGATGAGTCTGTTTCTTCTTCTTGAAAAGATGGGAGCAGCTCATTTACCAGGTTCCCAAACAATGCATCAAATGAAAACTCACCCTACAAATCAAATGTCAAAGAATATCAATCGTTATTTTAATTCACAGCCAAGTTCACAACAGGTACACTACAAAAGTTACAGAAACACATATGATATGTTTTCCGTTTTTCACCTTAAAGTCGTCTATGTCCAAGATGAGTGGAAGTGAGCTAACGGATGAAGATTTTGACATTCTATTGCTCTTGGTTCCATCTCTACCCTCTTTCATCTGGTTCAGGATAAATCAGCAATGAAGCAGCAGCCAAAAGTTCCATCATTACAGACAGATTAACAACTAGCTTGATTCGAGAACCAAAGTCTTGATGCTCAAATCACAAAAAGCATATTAATACATTCAACTTTGACAATTTTTCAAACTAATAGCTCAAAAGTTCAACCATGATCATATACAAATTGAATGCATTACAGAAACATATTCAAAACCCAATAATTTAAAACATGCTGAAGATAATGAATCAATGTTGCCTTGAATTATGCATGTTAAAATTATCATTTTCTTCTAATTAAAAAGGTCACATATTCTCTAGTTTTGATGGCTTTTTCAGCTGGAAGGTACCGGAGTTGATAACTCCATTTCCAATTTTCCACTATTCTCCTCTATTTTCTCACCAACCAAACACATGGAACAATAAAACAAAATTTACCATTAGAGTCACAGAGTCACAGCTCCACCATCTCTAAATTCAAAGTTACAATTGTCACAGTAGGGTTGCTTAAATTTGAACCCCATAAAATTGCAAAAACTACTAAAAAAAACTCTTACCTTTTCATCACACATTCAGGCAAAAATCGACAACTACTATTCCTAATTTTCACTTTGTAAATAAAAAATAAATAAATAAAAATAAAATATAATTAAATAAAATCCAAAACTGGAACCTGTACCTCTATTCGAATTCAATGAGAGAGAGAGTAGCAGAGAGTTTTGCAAGTTCCCGCTTCGCTGGGTCTGGTTCGGGTCTGATTGAGAGAGAGGAGAGAGAGCTCATAAACGAAAAGACTACAATGGACAGATGATAAAGAGACTTTAAAGTCGATTGTTGTCAACTATTTCAAAGATCTCTTCTCCTTTCGCATAACGACGTCAACTATAGAGAATCTGCCTCACCTGTTCCCGTGTCTTATTGGTGAAGATTTACTTGTCCTAAATGGGGATGTCACCGATGATGAGATTAAAGCTTGTATGTTTGCTATTGGTGGGCTCAAGGCACCTGGACCTGATGGTATTCCTGCTAGATTCTATCAAAAATTTTGGCATCTTTGTGGCAAGGATGTTTGTGATATGGTTAAGGTTTGTTTCAATACAACTCAACTCCCTGACAACATTAATAACACCTTCATCTCGTTGATTCCTAAGGTTGATAACCCTACAAGCATGACACAGTTGAGGCCTATCAGTCTGTGTTCTACGCTCTACAAGGTCATCTCTAAAATTTTGGTGGGTAAATTGAGGTCGTTTCTCCATAAACTTGTTAGCCCTACTCAAGTGAGCTTCGTCCGGGTAGACAAATTATTGATAATGTCATTGTTGCTCAAGAAATCCTCCATAAGTACAGAAACACCAAAGGTAAAAAAGGGTTCATTGCTTGGAAAATTGACCTTTCCAAAGCTTATGATCATCTTCAGTGGAGTTTTATTAGAGAAGTTCTATGGGAGATTGGGCTAAGAGGGAAAATTTTGGAACTCACCATGCAATGCGTTACCACAGTCAATTACCAAGCCATTGTTAATGGTGAGCTCACTGATTCTTTCTCCCCTCAATGTGGAATCAGACAGGGATATCCCCTTTCTCCCTATTTATTTGTGCTTTGCATGGAAAAACTATCTCATATCATTAATGGTTGCATCACTACTAAGAAATGGAAGCCAGTTAAGCTATCTAGCAATGGGCCTCCTGTCTCTTATCTCTTTTTTGCAGATGATCTTATTTTGTTTGCGGAAGCCTCCTCAACTCAAGCCAGATTACTGAAGGATTGTCTTGATATTTTTTGTGCCGTGTCTGGTCAGCAGGTGAATTTTGATAAATCATGTATCTATTGCTCTCCTAATATCTCTCGAAGTAAGGCTATTAAAATTGCCAACATCTGTGGTTCTCCTCTCACTTCTGATCTAGGACACTACTTGGGTGTTCCGTACTGCATTCTAGAGTCAATAAAGAGACGTATGGAAACATTGTGGAAAAAGTTCAACGACGACTTTCTGCGTGGAAGAGCAATACTCTCTCTATGGCAGGTAGGCTTGTCTACCTACAATCAGTTGCCTCAGCTATTCCAATCTACTCAATGCAATCTACTCACCTCCCAGTTTCCATATGTGATAAAATTGATAAGTTGAACAGGAATTTCTTATGGGGTCACACTGAGGATAATTCCAAGATTCACCTTGTTAAGTGGGAGACAGTATCCACGCCTAAATTTATGGGTGGTTTAGGCTTGAAAGATACTCATTTTATGAACCAAGCCCTCCTTGCTAAAACTGGTTGGAAACTTATGCAAAGAGACCCGGGCCTCTGCGCACAAGTTTTGAAGGGAAAATATCTCAAACACTACGACATGGTGGGTGCTTGCTCTGCTAAGTTCACTAATTGTTCTCATACTTGGCGTGGAATCCTCTTTGGTGCCCAAATCCTCCCTAATGGTATGAGATGGAGAGTCGGAACTGGAAGCCAAATTCTTTTTTGGAAAGACAACTGGCTTGAGAGTGGCGTTCTCGAAAATTTTGCTACCATCCCTCTTTCAGCTGACATGCTTGAATGGATTGTTGATGACTTCCTTATTGATGATGGTTGGAATGTAGACTTGTTATATTCCTGCCTTCCTCCTGATAGTGTGGAACATATCTTCAGTTTACATGTTGGAACTGCGAATCATACGGATGATAAGGTAATTTGGAGCCTCACTAATTCTGGAACCTTCTCCGTGAAAACTGCTTATCTCTCTCTCTTTGGCGATGATGATATCATTCCTTGGAAATGGAATTTCATTTGGAAACTCAAGCTCCCACCCAAATTAGTGACTTTTCTTTGGACTATTGGCCATGGGAAAATTCTCACCAATGTGCAGAGAGCTAGAAGAGGTTTTACTAATAACCCGTGTTGTCCAATCTGCCCTAATATTGAGGAATCAATGGATCATATTTTCAGGTCTTGTAGGCATTCCCCTTCCTTTTGGAACGGTGTTGGAATCCCTTCTGAAGTTGCCCATTCCTTTGCTCTTGATTTCCAGAGTTGGATGGCCATAAACCTTAGGACACACTATTCTACCATTCATGGGTTACCCTGGAATCTAATCTTTGCTTCAACTCTCTGGTATTGCTGGAAAGGGAGGAACAATCTTGTCTTCAATGATGGTCAACAACCGCCTGTCTCACCCCAGAAGTTCATTTTTCAATTTGCAAGGGATTGGTATAATGCCAACAAGTGTTCTTCTAGTAAGCCTCCTAGACAAATCATCTCAATCCATTGGATCCACCCGCCAATTGGTAGATATAAAATCAATACAGATGGGAGTTGTAAAGACCCATTTAGGCACATAAGTGCTGGAGGTTTGATTCGCAATTCTGAAGGGGATTGGATTAAGGGATTTGCTGCTAATTTGGGCAAAGGAACCATCATGGAAGCTGAGCTTTGGGGTGTTTTCATGGGCCTTTCTATAGCTTGGGATGAGGGATGCAGGGATGTAATCCTTGAATGTGATTCCTGGGATGCTGTTATTTTGATCCAAAAACCTATTCTGGATTCGCACCCGCTCTACAACCTCATTATTGACTGCAAAGAAGCCATCGGAAAAAATTGGAGATGTGAAGTCACTCATATCTATAGAGAAATGAATGCCTCAGCTGATCACATGGCTGACTTGGGTCATGGGCTATCTCTTGGCCTTCATGTTTTTGTTTCTCCTCCTACCACTGCTAGCAACTGCCTAGTTTCTGACTCTATTGGCAGGGCCCTCCCTAGGGCTGTTCTTGCCTGATTTTTCTCTGTTTTGTTTGCCGGGCTTTGCCCTCCCTTGTACCAAAAAAAAAAGAAAAGACTACAATGAAAATTCGTTTACTCAAATGACGGTTCTACCCATTTCTTGTGATGCAAATTAGTTTGAATCCGCTGTCCCGAAGATCCTCTGCGCACTCTCTGCCAGCACTGTGGTTGTGACAAGTGTCCCACAACTTCACTTCAACTTGACTCTATTAGATCATCTCCAGTCGAAATGACATACTTATATATCATCTTCAGTTGAAATGGCTAAACATATCCCCTCAATAATTTATTAGTTTTAAGTTTATACTTTAAATTTATTGTTAGTTTAATTAAACACCGTTAAATGTTTTCAAATCTAATCGTTGAGTTTGAATCAATTATTACAATTGAAGAGCTGAGTTCCCAAAAAAAGACTAAGAGGAGGGCTACATTTGGCTTTAGCCTGATGTCGATTGCGAAATAATGGTTTGGTGGGCTCCATAGAATTATAACCCAGTCATCTATTGGAGATGAATTTTTGGGCACATCAGGTCATTTTTTGACTTTTGGACCCTTAGCCCTCTCAATTTGAGATTGTAACAACCCATCCCTAATTTTATAATTTTATAAATTGTAAAGGAGTGAATTGACGAAAATGCCCCTTGAGGCGAGGTTGTTGATTTTCATTGACCATTAATTTGTGACACGTACGAACCATTATCTTATCATATACTCGTAGTACTCATCGCTACGAACGCGTGGGCATAATCAGAATCAATTTTGGATTTACTAAGGAGATTTTACAGACTTACAAAGTCGAAGGGCATTTTGGTAAATTCATAATTCTAGATATTTGACCTTTAGTTATTTTATTATCTTTTTATAAAAATTTATGTGTTATGGGTCCTACACCCACTTACCACTCTCATCCCCATGTTTTCTTCCTCCAAATCTCTCAGCGTCTCTCTCATTTTTCACTATTTCTTTATTTCCCTCTTATCTCTCATCTCTTACCTTCATCTCAAAATCCTCTCTGCGTGCACAGTGCACTGATCCACCACTACTAGCCACCTGCAACAGTGGCCACTCCGACGAGTGTCAAAAATCCAGTACACCACTTCACTGTATTCCATACACTCTTAAACTCTCTCATTTAAACTTTCACTCGTCTCTCTACAAGCATCGAGATGGTGCAACAGAAGCATCACCATCACCACTTAAACTCACCACCTCAATGGTGTTCAACAATATTTCATCCCAAAAACTTGGATCTTGAGCTGCGAACTCAAAATTAAAGCACGAAACCGTACACTGTACAGTGTTGCTGCACTATTCAATGTGTTTCCAGCGAGTTTCCTCCGCTCACAACCAAGGTAGGCTTCGGGTCCCTTCCTTTCTTCCCATTTCGTTAAAATGGTTGATTTCTGAGCTTCAATGTAAGTTGTACACATGATTTGACGCAGATACATCACGAGGAAGAAATTCCCAGATTTCTGGATAAATTTGACCGTGCCCATCAGGCCATTTTTAGGTTGTTCCCTTGGTTAACTCCGACCATGATTGGGCCTTGAACTGGTATAAACCTCTTCCCCACATTCCTAGCTTCTAGTTGGCTTTTGAATCATTGCATTTGGTTGAGAGCTCATTTTCAGCTCTGAAAGTTAGCCCAAAAACCTACAAAAATTTGGAAATTGCTTGATGACGGCGCGTGGCTGCTTGTGCAGCCACCTTGTGGCGGCGTGTGGGGGAACCCGAGGTCTCCCCCTAGGTTTCTCGACATGTTGAACCTGAATCCGCCCTCCGTTTTCTGAAATTTGACCGTTTTAAAAGAGTTCCTTTATTAGTCGTACTTTGTACGGAAACGTGTTTATACGTTAGTACATTACATATTTACGTAAATAGTTTTGTTTCTAGGTGAAATGCATTGTAAGAACTCTTGATGTCACGAGGCGGGTTCGACTTGACGACATGATTTGTGAGTGGGTCTTTACTTTTAAATATTATATATTTATTTAGTTTCCACACATATACTTAATAAAGAATTTTCTACGTATACCTAGATTAGACTAATGCTTATAAGAACAAGCGCATTAACGGAAATTTTGAAATTATATTACGTTCTACGAGATGCATAGGTATGTGTAGTCTTATTGATGCCTTAATTGAATTTACGGTCATGAATAACATTGTATTGATTAGAATTATCGAATTATCGATTTACTGTGACAAGATCATATTTATGTTATCTACTTATCGTGTGCTACACTAGTGTTAGTACTCACCCAAACCAGGACCAGTCTTTCACGTGTATGTTCATATTGCACGGTACACTCACTTTGGATCCATTGTAGGTGCCAGTCTTGTTCAAGATTGCTATAAGCAACTAGGACTCGTATATGATGTGCATAGTGCCAGTCTTCACGTGATTGTAATACTAAAGCATAAATCATTATTACATACAGTCATGTTCATGTCAGAATACCTCTGCATGAACGTGTCGATGAACACTCGATGTAATATATTTATTTCTACGAGATATTGGGATTACTCGAAGTTATAAACTTATTTACAAATTTGTGACGTATTGAAGTCTTAGGATATTGCAGGCTACGATAAGTATTTTTTATACTACACGTAGTATGTATATTTTGGAAACTATACTTGTTTTACAACGAGGGGTTACTATGTTTTTTAAAAGGTTTTTACAAAACTTTATTTTTAGGCCCACTCACCTTTATTTTTTGCCCTTCCAGGTTTTAGTGCTGAGCTTTCATGTTGACGAGGATTCTTGGCAAATCTTGGTATAGGTGGTTATCTTCGATGGTATAATTCTCATCCTACTTTACTGTACTTTACCTATGCCCTGACACCACATATAAAATGGGTTCATTCCCGCTCACAAACGCACTCTTACATTTAGGCACTTTTAGGTTTAAATTTAGTCTCATTTTTCACATCATTATACATTATGGCTTTGTCACCCTCCTGGTGTCGGCCAACACAGTTCGATTCGAAGTCCAGGTGGACATTCTGAGTTGGGGTGTGTCAGTTTGGTATCAGAGCATAAGTTTGGGCAATATGGCACTCATCATACGCATAATGTAAGCATTCTTAATTTTTGAACCTAATGTCGAATCTTGCCACCTCGTCGAGCACGAAAAAATGTGTTAACTTTTTCTAAGTTTTGAGTGACTTAGACGACTTATCAACTTTCTAGAAGAACATTTGATAGCCACTTCTAGACTTAAACGAAGAACCTCACTGCCAAGGAAAAATCACGAATTGAGACAAGTCGATGGCCCTGAAGCAGGGCTAATGTATTAATAGTTGTGTGCTACTAGAGATTTACCAATCAATCCTACCACCATTTAGTCATTTTTACCAACCCTTCTGAGAACCAGAAATAGCTTCAATTCCTTGGCAATAGGCGCTAGAATACTACCTATCAGAATTCTTGCAAAGTTTCACTTTTTGTCAAAATCTCTGAGGATGTCTCAAACAACAATGTGGTGCTAAAGTGGTAGCACTCAATGGAGGAACATCTAAGGGACAATCATTTTTGGTCCCCGATAACACTAATCTTCTCAAACGCACTAGTTGTAATCCTGGATCTTCAAGAAGAAAATCGAATTCCATTTAAGTCCATTCTAAAGTAGGTTACTAGTAAATTCCTTTTTCTGACCTTAGGACATTTCAATCGTCACTAGTTCCCAGAATTCCTTTTGATGATTTACTCGACATTTCAATGAGTATAAACATAAGTAGATGAGTTATTATACCTTAACAGTAATCATTTTTCCCTAGAATCAATAAACCAATTCATAGGACCAATTTCTTACTAGTAATATGAAACCATATACCTGAGCGGGCTCTAACCTGTAATCAGCCTATGGTGACGCTACTAATTGACGATATTGTCTGATATCCAGGAACTGTCAACCAATATTCAGGCAGTATGATTTCTGATACCGAACACAGGTACTAGTATCTAGGAGTGATACCTTTATGTCAAAATACCGATTCACAGTTTCAGGATAGCGAACAATATCAAAATATCATATGTGGGTTAATTAGCGGTGCAATTGTTAGACTGATTAACAGTGATTACCTGAGCTGAAAAATAAAATAAAATCATGAAAACTTAGGAGCAAGTCTTGTATTAGGATAGTAAATTCATAGTTGTGTTAACCATATACCCAGTTAGGCAATCCAAACATTCGCGACAAGTCATTCTTGTGGCCACATCCACGGACAAACATTAGAATTGATGCATGAGTTACTTTCCCGCTATGAGAGCAAATTGAGTATTGAGAAAGTTGTGAAGACCTTTTAGTACGTGTTGTAGAGAAAGGAAGTAGTATGGTATGCTTCAAGGACGTATATTTCTGGCGTCATTTCTTAAAATTTTACCTAGGATATCACCAATTTGTGAAGTGAAATACACTATCGATCCACTTTCTCATAATACACCAATTTTCATTGTATTTTTTGAACAACTCCTACATCCTTAAGAGAACTTAGTTACAAAAGCTTATTGATTAGGAACTTACTGAACCAAACACTTTATCTAGGGAACCTTAAACCTAACCATGAAGGCGAAAGACTGAACCTTAGGATCGTACCTAGATTTTTGCAACTCAATCGGGTGACGATTAAAAACCGTTAACTCATACTTCGAATTGGTGGTCTACCCGACCAACCTTTTGAGTCCAAGTTTTCTTCCATAGACTGACGAATTTGTAGTAGTCCTACCGAGGACCTTCTCACCTATTTCAACCACAAGATCAATTCTTTAAACGATGGCAGTAATCTTTATACCAAGTTCTTCAAATGTTAACCTTGTTTAGATCAAGTACTTTTCTTGGGGGATGTGATCTCAATAGACAATATTCTTTTCTTTTCTCCAAAAGGTTGTAGCAAAAAAAAGTTGAAATCCTCACAAAGTGTTGTGAAATATGAGATATCCTTGGTTTCTTCGATTTCTATTGAGGATATATTAGTGATTCTTCAGTTATAGCGTTTTCCTCACATGTCGACCGAGGAAAGTTAGTTAAATCGAAGATGTTGAATGTGAATAAAGTTTTTGACAACCGAAATGTTGTCTCACTTCACCTTTGTCTTACATATTTCGATGACTTTGATCATTTTGAAATCTACTGTGTTGTTTCTCTGGATGTTTTGGTTGAATGGTGATCTAGCATGACGGAGTGTCGATCAATTTCCAAGGGTCAGAACTATACGAAATGAACAATCTTATTCATGTTCATTTGAAAATCGGATGACATTTCTTTGTGAAGAAATGTGTCAAAATCTTTACCAACCTCAAAAACTTCTCAAATACATCTTCATGTGAAATGAGTTTAATTCTTGACAGCGACAATGAAAGAACTAAACCAACATCTACAATTTCACTATCATGTATTACTCGTAAGTGCCAACATAAAAGCTATTTAACGCAGCAAAAGACATATCTACCCTTAAACACCTTCAGTCTATCATATCCCATTTCAGCTAGAAGTCACGAGTATTGATATATGTTATTTACAAATTAGTAAGCAATTTCTTGAGCTTAGGTGTCATCTTGGAGAAAATTTTTCTTGTACCTGTAACACAAGTGGTACACCACGTGTCATTATGTAAGTAGTAGGATTTTTTTTTATTTTTTATGTTATTAATTTTTTTATCATAAGAATCTGACCACTTGTATAGAGACACATGGTATATCACCCCGTGTTCCAAGCACATTGAGGCTACTTTGTCTAGAGTATACAATAAGGTATACAATGGAAAGTCTAAACATATTAGCTTGAGACATGAATATGTTAAACAATTAATAAATGATGGAGTTATTAATATTATTTATGTTAAATCAAGTAATAACTTGGCGGATTCGTTAACAAAAGCACTTTCAAGAGGTTTGGTAGTTAGTACATCTAGTGGAATGGGGGTAAAACCCTTTATTAAAAATTAGCCATCAATAATGGTAACCCGATTTATCTTGAACATCACTAGTTTAAGAGTTTAATAGGTAATAACAAGTTATTGATAAGATGGTAGATATTATTATTAAGTTTATGTAGTTTATGAATTATCGATTGTATTAAGTTTATGTGGTTTATGAATTGTCGTTTGTATTAAGTTTATGTACTTTATTAATTTTCGTGCGCATTAAATTTATGGCTTATTAATTATTGTTTCTATTAATCAAGATGCCTTCAATAATTATTGTACTTATTATTACACACTTTGATGTACAATAGATGCCTTCAATAATTCAAACGGCATTCAATAATTTTGACAACGTACTAGACAAAAGATTTTGCACAAGAAGACACTTCAATTTATTACTAGAAAATACCAACATAGTAGACTTAAAATTATTACATAAAATAACAACATAGCACACTTAAATTTAACACAACAACACATTAATGCACCAACATCATCAACGTTCACCTTCTCGGTGCCATATATGCTCAACCAAATCCTTGCGGAGTGTGTCATGATCTTAAGGAGCTTGAATTCTATTTAAACATCACATATACTCACTCAATGTGACTCTATCATGTCGGGTCTCATATGTGGTTGCAGCAAGATATTCAACATCTTTTGTCATAGCTCTCGCATGTGTTGGTTGGTCATCATCCACATCTTTGTCTAAATCTTCTTCAATTTCGATGTACTCAATTTCCACAATCATGTTGTGCAAAATTATGCATGTCATCATGATTGAATGGAGGTCTTCAATATGCCAAAGTTGTGCAGGCCCTCTAACAATTGCCCATCAAGCTTGTAGGATCTCGAACGCTCTCTCCACATCATTCATATAAGACTCTTGCCTCTGTGAAAATAATTTCTTCTTTGCACTATCGGGATGAGAAAAACTTTTGACAAAGGTAGACCAACTAGGATAAATACCATAAGTTAGGTAGTAACTTAGCTCATACCTATTACCATTTACCTTGTACCGAAATTATGGTGCCCATCCATTGACAACATCATCGAACAGAGGAGAAGACCAAAGAACGTTGATATCATTGTTTAATCTAGAAGCGCCGAAGAATGCATGCCAAATCCATGTGTCGTAAGGTGCCACAGCCTCGAGCACGATGGTTGGCTTGTTATAACCGCTTTAAATTGGCCAGCCCATGCAGTAAGACAATTCTTCTACTCCCAATGCATACAATAGAGACTTCATATCATGCTAGGGAAGCCTTTTTTGTCTGCCTTGCGTATATGCCTCTTCAAGTCATCACGATTTGGCTTGTGAAGATATGTGGTTCCATATATGGCTTCAATTGCCTTATAGAAGCGCTTCACGTTCTCAATAGCAGTAGTTTCTACAAGTCGGCAATACTCATCAGTTGAGTTTGCAAAGCACCCATTAGTTAGCATCCAAAATGCAGATGTGAGCTTCTGATGAGGTGATATAGTTTGTAGGCCTACGACATTTATCTTCCTTGCAAAGTAGTGGTCATGATTTACAACTGTGTTTAAGATGCTTTCAAAAAGATTTCTCCTCATCTGAAACCGTCTTCGAAAATCATGAGCAGGAAATCTCAGACACTTGATGAAATAATCTTTCATCATTTGGTCACAACACTATTCTCTATAATGCTGCACAAATGAATGCCCCATGACAGAACCACGATAGCTAGATTCTACATGGTGCTCATATTGCATAAGCGAGTTTGCAAATTCAGCTTCTGCGCTGATCATTTCTACATCCTCAATGTCAAGGCTTGCTTGGTATTGTGTTATCTGCATTGCCCTGCTACGCCTTCTTCTATCACCCATTGATGAGATATTGAGGATTTTTAGGAAAGAAAAACAGTTTGAAGGTTGAAAGATTGGTGAATATAGAGGATGATTGAAGGTTAAAAGATTGTGTGATCAACTGATATTCAACCTGTGTTTATATAGATGATGATTGAAGGTTTAGGGTTTCATGTGTGTAGGTTTATGTTTCTTGCGTTTCATGTGTTTTGTATGTATTTTGTATGTGTTTCGTGTGTGTCATGTGTTTTACATGTGTTCTGTGTGTGCTTCATCTCTATCATGTGTTTTGTATGTATTTTGTATGTGTTTCATGTGTGTCATGTGTTTCATAATTGTTATGTGTGTGCTTCATCTCTATCATGTGTTTTGTATGTCCTTCACATGTGTTTTGTATGTGCTTCACATGTGTTCTGTGTGTTTTTATGTATTTTGTGTTTATACAGCTCTATTATGATTTTCATATTCTTCCATAGTGTTTTATGAGTTTCATGTATCGATTTAGTGATTTTTCAATATTTATTGGAATTTAAATATTTTTGGATTAAAATGTTCATAAAAGTAATTTACGATAGTCTACATTTTTTTTAAAAAAAGTAAATTTAAGAAAAAAAAATTAGCCTAAGTTCATTCTTTAATAATTTGGGGCTAAAATTTTAGGCCAGAAGGATTAGAGAAGAAAAGTTGTTTCTGCGCTAAAAGCTAAATTTTTGGGCTAACAATTTTGGCTTTTAGCCTAAGGGTTAGAGATGACCTAATAGGATAATATCTAACCCTAGAGAATATTCTAAGATATTCTTAGATATATTAGAATTTATACAATCACATCCTTAATATAATAGAACTGCAACAAATGAGTCATTTTTTACAATTTTCCTATAATAATTTAGCTTACACAAAAAAAAAAAAATCAAACATGGTAATAATAATTTAGTTTGAATCCGCATACCTCCTGCACCTTTTAAATTTAAAAAAGAGAGAAGATTTGAACTCCAAATCGTGAACACACGATAAAAAAGTGTGGTCATTTCCCCTCCCTCCTTTTACATTTTCTTCCCGCGCAGTTGGCTTCATTTTTCAAAATTGGCTCCATATTCCCGAGAAAATTCATGACACAACTAAATCCCAAATCCTAAACCCTAGAATAGAGACCAGAGAGATGCGCGATGCAGATTCCACCAACTTCACCAAAACAATCGGCTCAATCTGTTACGAAGACCTCAAGCCCATTTCTGAGGACCTCCAATCCATCTCCATCTGCGGCCATGTCTTCCACGAGCTCTGGTCTCTCTCTCCACTCTTCTCTCTCTCTCTCTCTCTATGTGTGTACATATATATATGTATTCAATTTGTTTAATTTCGTTGTGCTCACGATTGGAAATTGATGCTTAATACGGCGACGTTTTGGATGTGAAACTTAGTCTCCAACAGTGGTTCGAGTACTCTGCAAGGGCGAAGAAGTACACTTGCCCGGTGTGCAAGCAAAACTGCAAGCAGAAGGATGCCGGCCGGCTTTATTTTCAGTCGGTGGGGGACGCGGCGGATGCGACTCTGAGGCCGATTAGCAAATGAGAAGATCCCCAGGTGCTGCGTCTAGAGGTGAAAAGGTTGGAGGTGGCAGAGCTGGGGATTCGTTCGGCTGTCGGGCTTCAGGCGAGGGAGCTTAAGGAGCTTAAAGAGGAGGTATGGGATTATCTTTATGCTTTGTTGGGTGTGTAAGAAATTGAGGGAGAACAAAGGAAAGGAATTTAGATTAGGACTTTGGTTAATTGGTGTTATAATACTTGGTTACACATTTTAGGGTTAGTTTTGTTTTTCGTTTTTTACTTTTGAGTATTGGATTGAAGCACAATGATTATAGTATCAATTAGAGAGTTGAACTTGAATATTTGTTTGATGATGGTAACTTGGTACTATTCTTTGATTTGATTAATGGAGGAATTTAAAACAATGAAACCGTGATACCGAATAGTTTGTTTCATCCTTGTCGGAAGACGATAATGTCGGAAAAGTTAGACCAGGAAGAAGGTTTTATATTTTAGTTTGGCAATTCTCTACTATTGAAAGACAAAGAAACCATTCATATGGGCTGTGACATCAATTTTTTAAAATGGAATAGAAGATTATGAAGTTTATATTTAATTTCTTTGCTCAAAGGTCGGGATGCTACTATTAAAACTCTGGATTTTCAGTATTTATTTTCTTCAAGATTATAGCAGATTGTTTCTTGATGTGGTTCTCATGAGGAAAGTTTTCTGTCAGCTTTGTCAATGTACGGAGGTGGCACAGAAAGAAGTTGTGTTTTAAAATGAAGCATTGAAACAACAAGCATACATGTAGCTGCAGCTTAAGATGAAAACTGGTGTAGTTTCCAAGTGCTCATTGTAATTTTGTTAATCAGAATGTTTGTACATAAGACTTACTCAACCCTACACATGCTTCGCCACTTGAGCCAACGCCTAAATTGGTTACGTGGGTTGCAATTATAGGGTATCGGATCTAGATCTGGATGAAGATGAGGTTTCAAAGCTTTCGACTCTTGGTAATGGAGCCAACACCAAAGACACGATAGATATTATACGAGAGTCCTTGGAGATGAGTAAGAGGTTAGCCATATAAATATTATCCTGTAATTTACTTAATTCTTATGGATGGAGCAGAATGTTTGAGATTTCCTTGAGTGTTTCCATCTTAAGTAAAATTAAACAGCAGTCACCTTTCATTTCATCCTTGTATGCTTTTTTCTGTCTCATATTTTAATTTGCATTCTTTGATGTTCATTCTTCTAATAGGAATTACAAAGACTTAATAAACAAATACAATGGTCTTGCACGAGAAGCTCGTGAGAGCAAAAAACTGGAGCAGGAGGCTAAAAGATTAAAAAACTGAAGGTAAGTTTGTGATGGAATGAGCTTAATTGAATCTCAATTGATGAGTGAAACCTAATTTAGTGATTTGTTTTGTCTATTATCAGACAAGGGTACAAGACAGCTATCAAAGTAAAAGATAATGAAGTTTTGAGGGCTTTAAAAGCTTCAAAGACAACTTGGGGTGAAGGAATTATGCAGAATGGTGGATTATGTAACACTAATTCAGTGTCTGTCAACAGTTCACCAGAAGTTCAAAGAAAACATCCTTATGCTTCCATCCATAACTTGGATAGGACTGAAAGCGAAAATGATCTACTGTGTCATAGGAAAACAGAAAACTCAAACTTCACTGACCATCTGGATCTAAGTTGTACTAAAATGGTACAAGCACCATTGCTCATGATAAAGTAAGAGATGCCTACTCTTTAATAGATAAGGATGCTCCAAAACTTTCCACAGCTAAGCGTGGACTTTCAAATCCCTAATTGAAAGAATAAATCTATGAGGATGTTGTTAA
The DNA here is from genome assembly GCF_041283825.1 of Pyrus communis. Classification (NCBI taxonomy): domain Eukaryota; kingdom Viridiplantae; phylum Streptophyta; class Magnoliopsida; order Rosales; family Rosaceae; genus Pyrus; species Pyrus communis. The sequence continues at coordinate 17,794,194 of NC_142571.1, forward strand.
CTAGAAGTGCACTTGATTGAGGTCAGATGCAGTTTCTGATACTAGGAAAGAAACTCCCACTTGTAACGATACTGCCAGGACTCCTGCTACTGACATTGCTGATGTTGTTATTCTTGACGATGTTGAACAAGATTACCCATGTTTAACATTAGAAAGGAGCCTCGTATCCCACAACTGCTTCCCGGACCAGGTAAACTTTTGAAGCAATTTTTTGAGTTACTGTGCAAGATATCATGAATGAGTACATTTTCCTGAAGATTTATGTGATGAGAATGTAATTTTGTTTTTGTTATTCCAATTCAAAATACAGGGGATGTTTGATTTTCTGGGGACTTGCTTGGGTTTGATGGAACAAACAGGTATTTAGGTAAATGGTGCAAGTGGGGTCTGAATCAAAGTTCTGGTAATTTGATTATTGTAGGAGCTGATGGAAGAGGTGGTAGAATCAAAGTTCTCAGATCACTGAATCAATCTACAGTGGTGAGTGTAAGTGCTTGTTTTCATTCAATATTTGTCTAAAAACTTAGATTGCTTGGTTCCACGATTTGTAATTTTGCAAGGGAATCTGTAATTCATAGTCGGAAGGGTTAGAATAAGAAGAAAGTTTGAAACTTGAGTGTGAGTACATCAAAGAGCAGTTGGCGGCGTGAAAGTTACTTTCTTTGCTGAGGGAAGGGTTGCAGGGGTGGTAGAAATGTCAAAACTTTGGATAATTCAGTGATTCATTTTGTGCTAGATTATAACCACAAATGCTATTCTTACCATCTATTTATAACATCATTTGTACCATCTTTGTAATAGAGATGGGACCTGCATGCGTTTGCGGACCCTATCTCTACTAGACAGATGGTCAAGTGATGGTACAAATAGATGGTAAGTGTAGCACTACTTGATTATAATAGCTTGATTTCTGTTTACATGGTTTTTACGATGCAAGTCTTGTTCCAGCTTTGTCAATCCAAGATTCCAAGGTGCAGGCAAGTATACAAGTTGCAACAGCAACTTCAAGTGAAATATGAGGTAGGTACACTATTAGCTGTCTTCTTTCAATATACTTTTAAATAATGCTCATTTTTATAACAAGAAAAAGAAGCTGATCAAGTTTCGCAAATTTTTCATAGGAATTTGATAAACTGTTCAATCTCTCAGTTACATCTTTCCTTTTCTGCTCCTAACATGGTTATGTGTTGCAATCCAGGGTATTCGATTTAGATCTGGATAAAGAGGAGGTCCCATATCTTGCTACTTTTGGTGATGGGGCCAACAAGGACACAATAGAAGTTCAAAGCGTTTCCTTGGCGATGTTTAATTGGTTAGCCATCTAAATCTTATTTTGAACTATAGTTAATTTAATGGACGGAGAAAACTGTTTGACGTTGGCTATATCGTAGTACTAAGTGACTAGTCTTGTTAACTATTGAATGCGATAAAATATAAATTATATTTCCTTATAGGCTAGGATTAAAAGTTTGGGACTTGAGACCCCAACTCAAGACCTTGAATATGAAACCCCATATTTATGACCTTAAACTCGAAACAAACAATGAAATTTCTCCAATGCACATAAAAAATGTACATATTTAAGTTACACATTTAAACAAGAATCGGTAGATGTCGTTCGGACAAATAATCTAATTGCTCTTGTACATATATATAACTTAATTCTACATTTTGATGTGCATTGGAGAAAGTCCCCTTAAAATTTAGCTCTATGTTTGACAGCGGCAAAGCCACCCACAAGGCTAAGGTGGTTGTAGCCCAGGGAGGTTTTCTATAAGGGTAGTGCTATTCATGCGTTTATTTTTACTTCTCATACACTACTCTTAATTTTCGGTTGTCGAATAGAATAAATTGAAGATAATCAACGACAAAAAAATTAATAAGAGTGCGTTGGAGGTAAAAATGAATGTGTGAATAATACTATTCTTTTGTAAACTCATACTTATAGCCTACTTAATTTCAATACAAGTTATTATTTAATATACAATTTAGTAGAGGATAGGTAATAAATAATAAGTTTTATGCTAAAAATTATAAATTAGTTCCATCTCTCGTCCCCCTTTATACTATTTGTAAAAGAAAAGGACCATTTATCCTATGCGATTTAGTCTCTGTGCTTCTTACTCAAGAAAAGAAAAATAAGTTTTTTAAAATCCACTATTAATCCCTATTTCCGCAATTCTTTTCTGTTATGATTTTCCAGTGAAGTCACCTTTGGTACGTTCTTAATCTCTTTATTACTTATTCTTGATTTAATTAGTAGGTTAATTATTTATATGATCCTTGAATTTATTGGCTATGTGACAACCCGTTCCAAATTTTACGTTTTTATTTTATTTTAAAAGCGTGAATTTACGAAATTGCCCTAGAGGCAAGGACTTTGACTTCTGTTGACCATCGTCTAGAGAGACGTATGACTTATTCTTTTAACATATTCTCGTAATACTCGTGGATGTGAACGCATAGGCGAAAGCCGTTTGCGAGTCCGGATTATAACGGTATAGTTACGGACGTTCGAAATTGGTTATTTAAGGTGAAGCCCAATCAGAAAAAGGAAAGAAAGAAAAAGAAAGAAAAAAAAAAAATCCCAGCATTTCCCGTGGGTTTTCCCACTCACGACCACCCATTTTCCAAGGCCGATTCCGGCCAACTCCGGTGGAGTTTTTCGATGCCACCACCACCATCTTAAAGCTCTCATTCCCCTCTACAAAACCCACCCAAGAACCACCTTGATTAACCATGGGATGTGGAGGTTTGAGGCCACGAAAGTTGACGAAAATCAATGGTGCTCCGGCCACCCTTTTCGATTTTCCGGCAAATCGGCAAAGCAATGGCCGATGCCACAACTTGGGCTTTGTAGCCCATCATCCCAGGAGCAAAACCCAACCAACCTTGACCCCGTTGGACCATCGTAGACGACGAATCGACGTCGGGAAGTTTTAGGCACCTGCCGGCTTCATGGGCAAAATTGACCATCTTCCGTCCACTTTTGGACTTCGTGGCAGGTATGAAAGTTGCTCCACTCACTGAGATCTTTATTTCTGTGAAGTTTGAGAATTTTTGGAAATAGTTGGATTTTCCGGCGAATCGGGGCGGTCGACCGCCACCCACGGCGGCGCGTGGCCAGTGGGCCGCCAATGCTATTTTTAGGCTATGTCGAATGTCTTGAATTCATTTTTGTTATTAGAATGACATAGGTTGATCGTTGGAACCTAAATTCGTTACGATACATTGCTTGATGAAAATGTGAATCGACAATCTGACCGTTGGATCGTCACCAAACTTGGGTACATTATAATACGTAATATTTAAAGATCATAGGAATTTATGGATCGGGAATCCGATGTACGGATCTTCCCGAATTGGATTTGTAAGTTAGTAAAATAAATGTTCACGACCACTTGTTTTAGGCAATTGACGGAGATCTGACCGTTGGATCGTAATGAAATTTTAATATGTTATTCTAGAAACATATTGTGGATCGTTGGAAGTTGCTGATTGGAAATCTGATATGCGGATCTTCCGGGTCAGGTTATACAGGGTTGTAAACCCTACCGTCAATCTTTGATCGACGGTTGACTTGTGGTCAATGGGTCTCAAACTATTTTAGAATGTTGTTGAGGTTGTGTTTTATGTGAATTACATATTCTACGGATAAGAGTTCTGAGATGTGATTTGATAATTGGTCACAGGGACCAATCATTCAGGACGCCTCGATGCGTGCGCTAGAGAATCATAGCGTGGACTCCAGGTGAGTGCATCTTTTCCTTTTTATCGTACATATTATTGAGAGTTCTATCGACATCTTTAAATTGATTAGGCATATTACTTTCATATATAATTATTGTGAATGCTTGAAGTACTATGTGAACTACGAATGGCTTGATCCCTGTTTAGGGTACGTAGGCAGTCTAACGAGACGTTAGATGCAGCCATAAAATATTTGAGACAAAAGCCTTGCTTGGGAAATTGAGTAATGCGAAGGAAATTGATTAAGGCAAGTTTTAGTTTTTTTGAATTAGTTAGTTAAATTAGTGTTAATTGGGTTGTCATGAATAATTATCCTTGAAAATAAGTAGTTTGGGAGTAGGGCGTTATTGATTGTACACTTCACACTATATTGTTTATAATTGAAAATGCTACGACATGGTTGAGTGGTAGTTTGCATCATGATATATCCATATGTATATTACTTGCATATAATTATTGGGAATGCTTTCAAGTGCAAAGGTGAACTCAGGACACCCAGGTAAGTTGAGGTGAGTTTATGGTACTAGTTGAATCGATTGCGTTATAGCATGACTACAGTTATGAGTTAGGCAACTTCAATACGGTCGTCTGGTTGCCATGAGTTGCACATGTTATATTGAGATGCATTGAGAGCTCATAAACCTGCACCTCGGTGTTAGTGCTCCCGCCCGTGGACAGGGCACAGTCCTTCACGTGATGTTCACCTCCCGCACCTTACACTCACCTTGGATCCAAGGTAGGTGCACAGTTTTGTCGTACAGACCACTTTAGGTGGTTCCGACTTGTAGGTGACCCGCGATTATTCGCCCAGTCTTCACGTGATCGTAGCACTTGAGCGTATTTATTTACACCTAGTCCTGTCGTACAGACCACTTTAGGTGGTTCCCACTCGTGTGCAGGTATACTTATTGAGCTATTGGCTAGCCAGGATTGACGAGATATGGATAAGTCGTACAGGTCACTATAGGTGACTCCGACTTATATGCTAGCCAGGATTGACGAGATATGGATAAGTCGTACAGGTCACTATAGGTGACTCCGACTTATATGCTAGTCAGGATTGACGAGATATGGATAAGTCGTACAGGTCACTATAGGTGACTCCGACTTATATGCTAGCCAGGATTGACGAGATATGGATAAGTCGTACAGGTTACTATAGGTGACTCCGACTTATATGCTAGCCAGGATTGATGAGATATGGATAAGTCGTACAGGTCACTATAGGTGACTCCGACTTATATGCTAGTCAGGATTGACGAGATATGAATAAGTTGTACAGGTCACTATAGGTGACTCCGACTTATATGCTAGCCATGATTGATGAGATACGGATAAGTTGTACATGTCATTTTAGTTGACTCTGACTGATATATCACTTTGTATTGATTTAGTTCATTTGGCCTACTTATTAATGTATGGTGGATGTGATGGCAAACCGTGGTTTTGGTCATTTCCAAGTATGGTTTGGATATATGTATATATGTTGTACTGTCTTATGGAAAACGATACGGGTTTTACATTTAGGGGCATTACTTTTTGAGAGGTAGTAACTTTGGGAAGCTTGGTTTTATTGCTTACTCACACCTTCTGTTTGGTGCCCTCCAGGTTTTAGCTGCTGAGTTTGTATCGACAAGAATCTATGGCGAATCTTAGTATTGATGGATATTTTTGAGGGTATGATTCTTACCCACATTACTGCACCTTACTTATGCTCTGACATCGCGTGTGAAATGGGTTCACTCCCACTTGTAGCGCACTCTGGTACTTAGACACTTTTAGATTCAAATTTATTCACTTTTTATGCACTATCACATTTTATGGCTTCGTCACCTTCCAGGTGTCGGCCAGCACAGCTCGATTCAGGGTCCGAGTGGACTTTCTGGGTCGGGGTGTGTCAGTTTGGTATCAGAGCATATGTTGGGCAGTATTGTGTTCATCACACGCGTGATGTGAGCACTCTTGGTTTTTGTGTTTGACGTTCGAATGATGCCACTTTGTCGAATATGGAAAAATATGTTAACTTTTCTTCAGTTTTGGACAATTTTGTGGTTTTGACGACATTTTATAAAATCATTTTGGCGGTTGTCCTTAGAATTAAAACGAAGATTTTCCTTGTGGAGGAAAGGTATAAAAGTGAGGCGAGTTGATGGCCTAAGTAAATGTTTTGATAATCATGTATCGCCAGAGATATTACCAAATAATTCTATCATTGTCCTACCGCTGTTAGTATTGATTCTTTAAAGATTGGAAATCTTAGTTAGTCTTGATTTCTTAGTAACATTTCGCGGAAGATCATCTGAGGGATAATTATTGTTCGGTCCCTATTAGCACTAATATCTTCAAGCATACTTGTGTTCATGTTGAATCTTTAGGAGGAAGATCGACTGTCGATGAAGTCTTTTTGAAAGTAGATCTTAAGCAAGGTCTTTTTCTAGCATTGGGATTTTTCAATCAACGCTATTCCTAGATTTTTGCTTTCGTAGTTGTACTATTTAAATGGGTGAGAATAGGCTTGCAAATGTAAGTTGTCATATCCTGGGAGTTGTAGGAATCCAAAAAAAGCAATCATCAAATCCTCCTAGGATCAATGAACTACTTCGCTTGAGCTGAATAAATTAGGATCGTGGAAGCTTAGGAATAAGCTTTGCAATAGGACGGTAAACTTATGATTGTTGTTTTTACCCTATCACTTATCTAGGTAAACGAAAACCCTTTGACTAACCACCTCTCGATCACTTCCATAGGTAGACATTAGAATCGAAATGCGGGATGATATCTCACTGTTAGATTGTTATGAGTGTTGAGGAAACTGTTAAGACCTTTTAGTTCGTGTCGTAGAGTTGGTTAGTAGTACTGTAAATTCGAGGACGTATACTTTTGGCGTCATATCCCAAAAATCTTACCGCGGATACCACCACATTGTTAAGTTGGTATGGCAACATGACGGAGTATTGCTTTTATTTTTCACGATTAGAATCGTTTGAAACGAACCATCTTATTCATTGACCTAAAGTCAACAGTCATCACCTTATTTCGAAGGCTAGATGACACTTCTCGGTGGAGATTTTGATGATGCATAGTGATTGTCGATTGATGTGACAAGTCAATTCGGATTCAGACTTTCTTAGTATGTTAACGCTTATGTTTCTCGGTGGTAGAACCGCTAAAGATGAACCATTATACTTATGACCTAAAATTAACAATTTCTAATTTCATTGGAATATTGATTGGGACTCTTATGTAGAAAAGTGTGTCCAAATCTTCATTGATCCTCAAACTTTTTATTACATTTACTTTTTGGAACAAGCTAAGTTTTGTCAGAGGCAATAGTAGAATTAAATTGGCATCTATGAGTGCACTATGGTGTATCTACTCTCGCACACTTCCAGCCTGTCCTTTTCTATTTAATTGGGAAGTATGAGTATTGATATAGAGTTACCTTTAATCTACCCAGAAATGGTTCAAATGATTTTAATCATTTTGTATGAATGGAGTTAGGAAGTATCTTTTTATATGCTCAGTTCGAGATATGTTGTATATGTAAAGAATGTGAAATTCATTAATCGTGATGCTAAACCAATGATACGCTTATATGATGTTCCAATTGGTAGTTGTTTACTTAAGTAGAAAACAATATTCTTCTTGCTCTAAAAATTGAAGTATTGGCAATAGTTATTTCCTGAAATGGGTGTTGAAATTTCAACAACAAGACACTTGTGAAGACCACTAAGATAGAAGTGGGATGTAGTCAACCTCTTCGGGGGATGTGATCTAGAAATTCTCTTTGTGACGTGATCAAATGTGGAAGTAGGAAAGAGATAAAATCGAAGCTCCCGTTGATGTGTTCTAAATGAATCCTCACTCTAGATGCACCCCACTTTCGTTTAATGTTGTGGGGATATTGAGGATATAAAGTTCAAACTTCCTTGGGCAACTACAATTTTCTAATTGCGTCCAGAGGACGATGACTTTTTGAGAAAACTACTCCTAGACTTCTATACAAATTCAACAAATAGAAACCTGACAAGATTATCATCTTGGTGTATTTATATTTCATCGTGTTACATGTTTCACTTCCAAGCCTTTGGAAGTCGTTATGAAGGTTTTGAGTATTAGAAGTTGTTCATTATTGCATTTCTATCCCTAGATTAACGATTAGTTTGAAATGAGTTACTCAGACCTTTGTGGACGAGTTACATCTTGTTTGTCCCACCAGTAGCATGGTTGCAGTATATCCTTATCTCCATTCTAGTCACTTGTAACCACAGTTACAATTTCGGGTTAACTATGGTATCATTGGAGTTGATGTATGAAGATTTTACACACAACGCATATTTAATGGACGCATACTTTTGTTAGAATTATGGGTAACTACGGTTACATTCCTGTTTAGGAGTATGGTATCCTTCAAAATATAATACAAATATTGTATGCGCAGCTTGTGATTTACAGCAGCTTATTGCGAACAAATATTTGATTGAGATTGTGATGTAGAAAATTTATGTTATTGAAGATGTTGCCTCAGAAGGTAGTGAATGAGTACGATCGAGGTTGGTATGTGTATTTCCCATTGAGGGGCAAGATGGTAATATTGCATCCTCGGGAATTGTTACTTGCTTATCAAGACAACAGTGAATTGTCGGTTTTGTAGGGTGCAGACCGTAATATTAATAACTTATTCGTTGGATTGTTAAGCAAGTAAACAAGTAGATTATTCTACGTTAATATTTGTATTTACTTATTTAATTCGTTAATTGTTATTTGGGCTTGACCCAAAAATATTACATGCTTAATTTCGAAGTGCATTACGCATTGAACACGTTTATGAGAGGATAGTAGGAATTTGGAGGCATGAAAGAAGAGTCACTACACTCCGATCATGACGGAATGTCATCCTCTTTTATGTAGTCGCTATCACTTTGTGTCTTCCTCGTGTATGTATTTACATACATATATCTCTTTAATTTTGAATATTCTACTTTGGACTTATGATTTTAAATTTCGAGGACGAAATTTTCTTAAGGTGGGTAGATTGTGACAACCCGTTCCAAATTTTACGTTTTTATTTTATTTTAAAAGCGTGAATTTACGAAATTGCCCTAGAGGTAAGGACTTTGACTTCTGTTGACCATCGTCTAGAGAGACGTATGACTTATTCTTTTAACATATTCTCGTAATACTCGTGGATGTGAACGCATAGGCGAAAGCCGTTTGCGAGTCCGGATTATAACGGTATAGTTACGGACGTTCGAAATTGGTTATTTAAGGTGAAGCCCAATCAGAAAAAAGAAAAGAAAGAAAAAGAAAGAAAAAGAAAGAAAAAAAAAAAAATCCCAGCATTTCCCGTGGGTTTTCCCACTCACGACCACCCATTTTCCAAGGCCGATTCCGGCCAACTCCGGTGGAGTTTTTCGATGCCACCACCACCATCTTGAAGCTCTCATTCCCCTCTACAAAACCCACCCAAGAACCACCTTGATTAACCATGGGATGTGGAGGTTTGAGGCCACGAAAGTTGACGAAAATCAATGGTGCTCCGGCCACCCTTTTCGATTTTCCGGCAAATCGGCAAAGCAATGGCCGATGCCACCACTTGGGCTTTGTAGCCCATCATCCCAGGAGCAAAACCCAACCAACCTTGACCCCGTTGGACCACCGTAGACGACGAATCGACGGCGGGAAGTTTTAGGCACCCGCCGGCTTCGTGGGCAAAATTGACCATCTTCCGTCCACTTTTGGACTTCGTGGCAGGTATGAAAGTTGCTCTACTCACTGAGATATTTATTTCTGTGAAGTTTAAGAATTTTTGGAAATAGTTGGATTTTCCGGCGAATCGGGGCGGCCGACTGCCACCCGCGGCGGCGCGTGGCCAGTGGGCCGCCAATGCTATTTTTAGGCTATGTCGAATGTCTTGAATTCAGTTTTGTTATTAGAATGACATAGGTTGATCGTTGGAACCTAAATTCGTTACGATACATTGTTTGATGAAAATGTGAATCGACGATCTGACCGTTGGATCGTCACCAAACTTGGGTACATTATAATACGTAATATTTAAAGATCATAGGAATTTATGGATCGGGAATCCGATGTACGGATCTTCCCGAATTGGATTTGTAAGTTAGTAAAATAAATGTTCACGGCCACTTGTTTTAGGCAATTGACGGAGATCTGACCGTTGGATCGTAATGAAATTTTAATATGTTATTCTAGAAACATATTGTGGATCGTTGGAAGTTGCTGATTGGAAATCTGATATGCGGATCTTCCGGGTCAGGTTATACAGGGTTGTAAACCCTACCGTCAATCTTTGATCGACGGTTGACTTGTGGTCAATGGGTCTCAAACTATTTTAGAATGTCGTTGAGGTTGTGTTTTATGTGAATTACATATTCTACGGATAAGAGTTCTGAGATGTGATTTGATAATTGGTCACAGGGACCAATCATTCAGGATGCCTCGATGCGTGCGCTAGAGAATCATAGCGTGGACTCCAGGTGAGTGCATCTTTTCCTTTTTATCGTACATATTGTTGAGAGTTCTATCGACATCTTTAAATTGATTAGGCATATTACTTTCATATATAATTATTGTGAATGCTTGAAGTACTATGTGAACTACGAATGACTTGATCCCTGTTTAGGGTACGTAGGCAGTCTAACGAGACGTTAGATGCAGCCATAAAATATTTGAGACAAAAACCTTGCTTGGGAAATTGAGTAATGCGAAGGAAATTGATTAAGGCAAGTTTTAGTTTTTTTGAATTAGTTAGTTAAATTAGTGTTAATTGGGTTGTCATGAATAATTATCCTTGAAAATAAGTAGTTTGGGAGTAGGGCGTTATTGATTGTACACTTCACACTATATTTTTTATAATTGAAAATGCTACGACATGGTTGAGTGGTAGTTTGCATCATGATATATCCATATGTATATTACTTGCATATAATTATTGGGAATGCTTTCAAGTGCAAAGGTGAACTCAGGACACCCAGGTAAGTTGAGGTGAGTTTATGGTACTAGTTGAATCGGTTGCGTTATAGCATGACTACAGTTATGAGTTAGGCAACTTCGATACGGTCGTATTGGTTGCCATGAGTTGCACATGTTATATTGAGATGCATTGAGAGCTCATAAACCTGCACCTCGGTGTTAGTGCTCCCGCCCGTGGCCAGGGCACAGTCCTTCACGTGATGTTCACCTCCAGCACCTTACACTCACCTTGGATCTAAGGTAGGTGCACAGTCCTGTCGTACAGACCACTTTAGGTGGTTCCGACTTGTAGGTGACCCGCGATTATTCGCCCAGTCTTCACGTGATCGTAGCACTTGAGCGTATTTATTTACACCGAGTCCTGTCGTACAGACCACTTTAGGTGGTTCCGACTCGTGTGCAGGTATACTTATTGAGCTATTGGCTAGCCAGGATTGACGAGATATGGATAAGTCGTACAGGTCACTATAGGTGACTCCGACTTATATGCTAGCCATGATTGACGAGATATGGATAAGTCGTACAGGTCACTATAGGTGACTCCGACTTATATGCTAGTCAGGATTGACGAGATATGGATAAGTCGTATAGGTCACTATAGGTGACTCCGACTTATATGCTAGCCAGGATTGATGAGATATGGATAAGTTGTACAGGTCACTATAGGTGACTCCGACTTATATGCTAGCCAGGATTGACGAGATATGGATAAGTCGTATAGGTCACTATAGGTGACTCAGATATGGATAAGTTGTACAGGTCACTATAGGTGACTCCGACTTATATGCTAGCCAGGATTGACGAGATATGGATAAGTCGTATAGGTCACTATAGGTGACTCCGACTTATATGCTAGCCAGGATTGATGAGATATGGATAAGTCGTACAGGTCACCATAGGTGACTCCGACTTATATGCTAGTCAGGATTGGCGAGATATGGATAAGTCGTACAGGTCACTATAGGTGACTCTGACTTATATGCTAGCCATGATTGATGAGATACAGATAAGTTGTACATGTCATTTTAGCTGACTCTGACTGATATATCACTTTGTATTGATTTAGTTAATTTGGCCTACTTATTAATGTATGGTGGATGTGATGGCAAACCGTGGTTTTGGTCATTTCCGAGTATGGTTTGGATATATGTATATATGTTGTACTGTCTTATGGAAAACGATACGGGTTTTACATTTAGGGGCATTACTTTTTGAGAGGTAGTAACTTTGGGAAGCTTGGTTTTATTGCTTACTCACACCTTCTGTTTGGTGCCCTCCAGGTTTTAGTTGCTGAGTTTGTATCGACAAGAATCTATGGCGAATCTTAGTATTGATGGATATTTTTGAGGGTATGATTCTTACCCACATTACTGCACCTTACTTATGCTCTGACATCGCGTGTGAAATGGGTTCACTCCCACTCGTAGCGCACTCTGGTACTTAGACACTTTTAGATTCAAATTTATTCACTTTTTATGCACTATCACATTTTATGGCTTCGTCACCTTCCAGGTGTCAGCCAGCACAGCTCGATTCAGGGTCCGAGTGGACTTTCTGGATCGGGGTGTGTCAGGCTAGGTTATGATTTTGGGAATAATTTATATTCTATTGTTGTTCTTTTATATTGATTATTATATAATTTTATATAAAAAAAAATAAACATATGATATTATAATACTAATTTCAGCTAGCCCACCTAAAATAAAATTCTAGCATTAAGCATGGCAACTAAGCGTCACTATATGGTAATCACTTGTTTGCTTATGAATCACAGTGAGATTTTTTATATATATTGTTAAAATGCAACACAATGTATTCTTTTTATTTTTCTCAAAAGATATTCTATGATTTCATCTCAAATAGCATTCGTTTTGTTGTTTGCATGTAGTCTAATATTCTAATAGATAAAGTGTTAAGTTTTCACTCAAGCATTCCAAGATTGAAACTCACTTCTCCTAAATTATGTAATAGTTTTCGTCCCTCTCCTCACCTTAATAATAATAAACTTTCTTTACAAAAAAATCTAATTTTATGGAAATTTTGATGGCTTTGGTATTAATGGTAGCGATGGAACTGACCTTTTTATTTTTATTTTAAATTCGATAGCCAAGTGATAAAATGATAACATGTCTTCTTCTTCTAGTGGGTTAATTACACTAATAGCTTATGAAGTATATCAAGTTTTCACAAAACCCCTTAACATTGAGACATTACACTAACACCTTCTTAGGTTTTAATTTAGGGACTTTTAACGAAAAACCTACGATATTGTTCACTTTAACGAAAAATCATATTTTTACACTAAAAAGTCAATCCTGGTATTATTCACTTTATCATTTATTTTGTCCTTATCGTTAAAACTCAAAGTTTTCAAGCATTTTTCATTAGTTTTCATTTTAATTTACTTTCACATAATCCATTCAGTAAAAAATCTACTAATAAATTGACAACTTTATCCTTATAACTAATACTTAAACAATAAGAAAAATCTTTATAATTTATAGGAAAATAAATCAAACGTTAAAATATTATCATAAACTTCATAATCTCTATGCTTGCAGAGCCTCGATGCCCCTCCCACTTTGTGAAAGCGTTGATATAATTGCATTCCAAGTTACTATATCCCTTGTTGGCATCCTCCTACAAACCAGACTGTTGTCTACCAAATTCCCGCACTTTGCATACATGATTAAAAGAGCACTTCCAATTGGTATTATAAGACTGAACACATACTTGATGGTACAGGCATGGATTCACTTTCCTTGTCCAAAAGCACTTATCATCGAACATGCTTTGAGGACACTAGCCATAGTTCATTGTGGCCATCATTCCTCCACCACACCCCCCCTTCTCTCTTTTTTTTTTTTTAATGTTTAATTTATTTTTGGAGAAATTAGGTTCCTATCTCTATTTTTGCTATCCTTTTCAATTTTTGATCAGGGTCCTTAGGTTTTAATAAACATCATTAATAATTTTAATATTATTATTTTTTATTTTAAATATATTCATCTAGTATTATAAATGTTACATTTGGTATATTTATATTTATGGCTAAGTGAGTATGCTTCTGGATACATCCCTTGAGTTTGATAAAACTTCCAAATGAAACTACAAGCATTGTAAGTGAGAAAGTTACGCATACCAATTCCTCGAACAAGCTTCTGGAAAGTAGACTTTGGCAATGACGTCGTGTATAGCTTGGCAAGATTGTTTGGGATAGGACTACTTGACTTCAATCTTCTGATGCTCATGTTAATGTAGACACAATATGCTTGGTGTTGACTTGTTGGATGTATCATGATCTGGTTGATACATATAGCGTTGTCTTCATGGATCGTTGTTAGGACTCAATGATGGATGAAAAACGCAGGGATTTTGAATATGCTCAACAAGAATTCTCGACCATATCTTTCACGTGATGCGATACAGTGAGTCTTGGAACGATATGGAATGATTCAAAGGTTTTGCAATAAAGGTTTATTTGGTTGACCTTCAAGATATTGCGGTGTTCCTTAATGGTAAAGACATAACCATTTGAGAATGTACCTTGTGCGGTCAAATGGGTAATCGAATTCAGCGAATCCCACAAGGTAGACATCATTCCGAAGATCAAGGGGGTGTGATCTATTCTGAGATGGATAAAGATAGATAAGCCCAAATTCGTAGTAACGGAAAAAATGTCTTTAACACCAAATTTGGTGGTGGCGTGTAGGCGTAGTGCTTCTTTATGCCAAAAGATTATCAACACATAAGATGTCTGATTCTAGTGTATTATGCTAAGTACAACAAACGCCAACGGTACTTAGATATGGTTGCCTAACGTTCCAATATAGAACCTTATGCTTCATATCCTTCGTAAAGATCTCATTTGCATTTAGCGTACAGGCGATTAGGGTATACTTAGACGTAACACCTTTTGGGTCTAGTTCGACTGGTGGACCAGAATACCATTAGAACTAGCTTGAAACTTCAGGTCGAAGTAATGTCGAGTTTTCCCAAGATCATTCATCTTAAAGTTCGACTTTAGGTGCGAGTCAGTTTTTTTCAACTCTAGCAATTTCAAATTTTGTACAGGTAGGGGCATATATGTCCCTAACTAATCAAATATTCACTTAAACGGGTATACCACATTCGCCCGGATAATTTTGCATCCGCAAAGTGAAAGCCTATTGAGAACCAAGAGGGTGTTCTTGTGGCTTAGAACTATTTGAATCATTACATGTAAGTTCTTTGGAAACTTTATGTAGATTTCGTATCAGGATCCCAGATATACTACAACCATGTTTGTAATACTGCAATCAATCACATGGCGTATAAAAGAAACCTTGCACTATAAGGCGTCATATCGCATTATTTCATTCTTCTAATTCGTCATCAATTGATTCTTCTAGTTGACCAATCAGTTCTACGTTGACATTAATCAACGGAACGCAGTTCGTTATCGTCGCTTTTCATTTATGTCGGTAGTTACCATATAATGAAACATCATTTATGATATTCTCATGCCAATTCTATATCTCATCCAAACTAGTATATTGGACCAAGAACTTTAGGTCTTGAGAGTAATCTGGATTTAATCTCATGAGATGAAAAGGATTGAGACAGCGATCGAGGGGCGGATTTGTTTGTGCCACGTTCCTTCACTTTTGGGGAAGTGAATCCTCGAACTGAGTGATTTGCCACGCTTCTGGCGTAGGACAGATTGATTGGCCAGTTGCCAATGTACAAGGGTAGGCCACAGTAGTGCGTTCCTGCTTTCGGGATGAAGGTTCGTCGTATATTTGGTACATTCATCTTTGTAAGCATATTTGTAGTTGGTATATGTGATCTCGTCACTTTTTACTAGATCAGAGGAAGTGTCTAGTTATACTTTGACAATTTAGATTAGGATCGAGATGAGACATAGTGGGAACGTGCATGAAAATTTGTGTCACTCTTTAGGAACGTTGACATTCTTATCTCCCCCTAACGGCTAGAAGACTGCCTCATAAAAGTGACAATTCGCAAAACGAGCGGTAAAAAGATCGCCTATTAAAGGTTTTAAGTAACGAATATTAGAAAGAGAATCATGATCGACATAGATTTCCATCTTTCCCTGAGAACCCATTTGTTCTTTTGTACGTAAGGGCAACGCAAAATAGCACATAGACCACACAACCAAAGACATGCAGATGAGATATGTCAGGTTCGTATCTGGTAACCAACAAACATGCGCTTTATAAGGTTGGGTCGTGATGGGCCTTAGGTGGACCAACATGGTTGCTTGCAATATTGCATGGCCCTACGTAAGGCCAATCGGCCACCCAATCATTTGAAAGTGTTTAATGAATGCTTATGCTGGGTTGTTCTGGGTATGAACATATGGTATTGGATGTTCAACTTCAAAACCTAACCAATATGCAATATCCATCGAAAGTTTTCGATGTAAATTCTCTAACTTATCCAATCAAATATATTTGATCAGATAATCAGGGTGGTGAACCTTGAGCTTGTTAATTTGAGCCACTATGTGGAGAATGCAATTTGTGTACAATAATCACACGTGTGACCAACGTGTAGAAGCATCAACCAATACCATAAAGTACATAAATGGTACGTAGGGTGGTTGAATTAGTCCACAAATGTCCCCTTTGAATCCTTTGTAGAAAAGATGGAGGGTGCTAAGGTATATTACGCGTCCAGGTATAATGACTTTACTTCTGGTAAGAGGATGCCCAAAAAGATGCATCACAGATCATACTAGATATCCCAAACGTGAAGTAGCAGTATAGAGAGTAGAAGTTTACCCAATTCTCGGATCTAATTACTACCACACCTGTAAGAGAAATGTACCCCAATAATTTGGCTGAGAGTTACCAAACGGTATATGCGACGATGGTGGAGAGGAGCCAAATAGTCCCTTAGGAGTCTGCCTCCCAGCTTTTCTTGGATCAAGTATGTGGCTCTGTCTGAGGATGCGGGGTTTCAGATTTTTACTGAGACCTTGGAGGCTGGGGAAGTATTGTCAGGGGATGGGGCATGCTTGTCAAATGGTGCATTAAGCTGGGGAAGTATTGTCAGGGGATGGGGCATGCTTGTCAAATGGTGCATTAATGTAGTATAAAAATAGGGGTGTGATATCCACACACCCCTTTTTACTTTTCTCACACCTTTTTAATTTTCGACCATCGGATCGAATGAATTGAAGAAGATCAAAGGACAAAAATTAATAAAGGGTATGAGAGAAGTAAAAAGGGGTGTGTGGATAGCACATCCCTAAAAATATAATCTCCATAATGTTACAGATATACAAGAGTGCAACATATATTAAATACTCAAGTTTAGTAATAATACCTAGTGAAAAAACTTGAGTCGAACCAACCATCTTGTTCTTACAATCGTCTTTGAGAAAGGGACCATGAACACGCACGAGTTGGAGCTTTCGTGCACGTATTTGGGACGTAGGGTGGTGAGTTGGCTACTTAGAATTGCTTCTAAGAGTTTCCCGTTAAGTCTCTCAACCCCCACCTTGGTGAACTGAGTCTTTTGGAGAGATTTGTGTGTGAGGAAGAAATTCCACTAAGGGATTTCGGTTATCGTTGTTGTGGGGTGTGTCTATAACGCTCTCCCTTTGACCTCTATTTATAGTGGTCTAGTTAGGGTTAAGATGGATGCTAGCTAGAAGGCTAAGCCAAGTCCATTATACCAAGCATATTGTTTAATTATTTGCTAATAATTAAAAATATATTAAGAGAGATATAAATATAATCCATCTCCCCATTTGGATAGATGATTGTTTATTTAAACTTTAACTAAATAAAACTTTCTGAAAAAATATATTTGTAAGAAGTGAAAAATAAGAATTTTGAAGTGTCAAACAGTTCTATTAAATAAAACTAACACCTAACATTTTCCTTAACCTAATTATGAGCTGGTAATCTCTCCCAGACAGTTCAAAAATGTTTTTGGTTGTTTCTTTTGTTCCATATCCACTTGTTTCCTAAACCCTAGAGAATAATTTTGGTGGAGGAGAAGAGGGTTAAACCGCATTAAAGTTCCTTGGTGTTGATGTGTACTATTCTTGTGTTGATTGTGATTAGACTTATTACTATTCTTCATATTGTTGAAGTGGTTTTAATTTTCGATCGGGCACCCCCTAGATGTGCTCCCTTGGTTTGGCTTTCTCTGTTTCGCCCCTGATGTGAGAGGTTAAGAAGCGAGTGTGAAATAAGCTCCTAACTAAATAAACAGAAGGAACAATAAGAAGACACGTAATTTTTGCATGATGAAGTATGTCATAGCATGCGTAAGCCATGCACATATCGCTCACAATCTCAATCTGAGTCTCATTTTTCATAAGAAATTTCTGCTCTTTTGTTCTGGTCTGAACGGTATTTTTAGCTTGTTGGAAATTGGACTGAACGTACGTACAGTTTGACTGACTCTGATACATTTATCATGCACCGTCACCCCACCGAAAAATTTGAACAAAGGATTAATCTATACGCTATGCTTTTGAGTGTGAGAAATTTTTAGTTGTGATGGGTGTACATCACGTATTTTTATGTAAGTCATGAGAAATTTTATTTTTTAAGTTATTAATTTTTTAACACATATATCATACCATTTATATAACGATACGTAATGTACCATCCTGTATGACGGTCATACTGAAAAATCTCACTTCAAGTGCATGACGCATCTTTATGCCAAAATTTTGTAATAAAATGGACAAATTTTTTATTGTATATAATTTCAGGGTCAATTAGAGAATTACATTTCGCACTCATGTGTTTTAGATCATGTTACAATTCGTTTCATTTTTTGTATAAAAATTAAAAAACAATGGAAAAATCAACCCTAGAAGATACCAATCCTTAAATAATGAGTCTGTTTAAGTCTAATTGTCAAATTTATAATCATGCTGATAACAGAAATTCACATGCGGTTGTCACTTGAATTTTATTTGTTTTTTTTTACTCCATGCGTATGTTTTGCGTGTTATGGTACGTGACACTGCATCATGTGAACGAGAGCATCAAATTAAACAACATTATTTTCGGAGAGGACACTGCACCATGCACAATGTACACAACGTATGAAGCTGTAGTCAGAAGAAAATGGTAAAAAGAATTATTGTACTGTACATAAGAAAAATGGAAAGAGAAAAAGAACTGAGATTTTCATAACATAGATGCGCAGCAGCAGCTGATAGGGATGGTTGCCCATCGATCCATGCGGGCGTGGGCTGCAGTTAACATCCTGCTGCTGCATGCATGCTGGGAAGTTTTCCCCCTTGCCTTGCCGGGGCTAGCTAAAGATGTACATTTTTTATTATTGAATGAAGCTAAAGATGTACATTATGTGTGTGTATTTCTGGAGTAAGGACCACGCTTAATAGAGACTTTACGAGACTTACATATGTACAATATGTTGAGATCGCCAAACATAATAACGTGACATAAGATTTTGGGTTCCCCGCTCATTTTCTGATTGCTTTTATGTTAATTAGAATTCGATCGCTTAAATTTACCATCATGATATATACAAGAACATACGATAGATATATTCTTGTGTCACTTACTACACATGTTGGTGTCACTTAATACACATATATATTCTTATAGATCTACCAAATTTATTTATAACCAATATTGTCCTTATTATTGATGGTGCAATGAGTTTTAATACTTTACATGTCTATACTAAGAGCAAATCCACTCCTAAAAAAATGTGCTGGCACTTAGCCCATTTAGGATTGGTTTGATATTGTTGTGCTTTGAGAAAAAAAAAAAACTGCTTCTACTATGCTATGAGAATAAGCTCATTATTGCTGCTTCATGTTTTCAGCTTTTTTCACTCAAAACTGTGAAAACAAGCTGTTTAAGTGTTTACCAAACACCTTGTTGAGCTCAGCTTTTTTTATACCCACTTTTTATAAAAGTACCTCAATACCAAACCAGTACTTAATCCACTCAGTGAATAGTGATAGATCCCATGAATTGGCCAAATGCTTCCTCACCCCTAAAAAATGCGCTGACACAAAGTATAAAAATGCGCTAGCACAAATAATCTTCACCCCTACAAAATGCGTTGGCACCCAGCCCATTTTTAATATTATTAATTTTTTATAAAATAATAAATTTTAAATTTAGTTTTATAGGAAAAAATAATAATATTTTTTAAATTTTTATGTATTTTTAACAATTTTTATTAAGTAAATTAATCTGGACCGTTGGATTTGAAAAAGATTCAAATCCAACAGCCGTTATGCCTTTTTTTTTTTGGCGAAAAACGTGGACCGTTGATCTATGGATCGGACGGCCCAGATCACACCACCGCACTAGCCTTTGGTTTTCAAATTCAAAACTCTTTTTTAACCGTTGGAAATCAAATGGTTCAGAAAATTAGACGTTGGAAATCCAACAGTCCAGAACGAGCCACGTGACCACCCATTAGAATCGTGAGTGCACCTACGCATGCGGGCCCTGCCCATTTTTTCTTGTTGGAGACGCACGACCACTTGACGTCATGCTGGTGTCAACATGACGTCACATAGGTTGGGCCTTGGCTCAACACATTATGGGCTGGCCTATAGAACGGCTTGGGCTAGGTGCCAGCTTATTAGGCTGGGCTAGAGGAAATTGGCTAAGGTGCCAGACCATTTTGGCTTCTGTGAGCTGGCCTATCATCTCCCGTTGACTTGCTCTAATAGAATGTACGCTCAATTTAAAATTTTATGAAAAACCTCAATAGGCACACGAATCGATTAAACATTTTATCCAAAGTGTATAGTGGCATTGTCCCTATAGAATATGGGTAAATCTTCTGCCAGTGAATTTTTTCTTATATATACTTGTGTTATGTAACAACGTGATTGAAGGAAATTGAAATTTTATGAGAAAATTATTTGGCATTATAGGAAATAGTCTAGTAGTCCAACTTCTAATAAGCATTTGATGTCAAAGTTTTATTCACATCCTTACACGCGCCCTTCACATATGACAAATTTCCAAGACTAACATGTGAGCAACACAAATTGGGCAAGGTGAAGAATGTGTGGTTGTTGAGCTTCAACGTAAGTCAACATATTATAATACCAGGAAGGAAGTTGAGGTTCTATCATAAAATTAACCAGAAATATAGTAAGGAGTCCAACTCCTTATTATAAGTGTGGATGCAAATTTCCGCCTTCTCCTTATTGGACAAAATTGCACCTACAAAACAAATCACACCTTTGGTCAAGGCCAAAAAGCCTCACGCACCCATGATGAATGGGGGGGGGGCGCTTTGGCTGAAGAACCTCTGATGCCAAAGTTAGAATTTTGAGGGAAGAGTGTTTGGAGAATTTTGTAGAGTTTTGCAAGAGACTTAGAAGTAGTTTTTTGAGAGAATGAAGAACTATTTATAGGGATATGGTTGGCTCTATTAGGAGAATAGGGACCGGCCATTTGTGGTATTTTTTTGGTGTAATTTGTAATTAATTAGCCATTAATAGATTAATTAGGTAATAAATCCATTAATTGACTAATTAACATAATTTAAAAGAAATGTTTTGGGGGTTATGGAATAATTACCTTGTGGAGAATATAGGATGAGGGTGGATGAAATAGTTTTGAATTTGTTACCCATTTTGGGCACTTTTGACTTAGTTGAGGGATGATTGCCCGCTGCTCGCGTGTAGGAATCCTGGTATGCCTTAAGGGTATTTTTGTCATCTTCTACCCAAAAATCCATATGTCGCCTTGTGATTTTTTTTTTACTTCACAAATGACCCCACACCCGTTGGCCTGCTCGTAGAAAAGGGCAATAGGTGTAGAGATTTTCTTGCTTTAGGAAACTTTGGACTACTTCCTATTTTGATGTAGATTCCCTCTTTAATAGGAAATTAGATCCTTCTAGGAAAGGTAAATAAATTTCTCTCAAAACCTATTTAAGTCCACCTTAAGTGGGTTATTAAATCAACTTTGAAGAGCAATTTATTCTACCCTACAAGAGAGAGCTTAGAGGATGTTTGTTCCTCATTCTCTAGCAATCTTCTACATCTTACCCGTGCAAAGGACCGTCTTTCATTACTTTTTGCGTGCCGCACTGATGTAAGAAAAATTTCATTTTTCTTGTCTTCTTCGTAGATAGTGTTGTCACGGGGCAGCTGGCAGGGGCCAGGAGTCCGCTTGGCATGGGCCAAGGAAGTGATTTGGCAGGGGCCATTACCTTTGTTGCTCGGCTTGATTGAAGCCAAGGATTGGCTTGGCATGGGCCGAGGAAATGGCGTGGCATGGGCAACGGTTTGGGCTGCCACGTCTAAGCTGCTTGCCAAAAATGAGGAAACTGCTTGAGTTTGATTTCTCAGCTGCCATAGATGGAGCAGTCAAGGATGGAGATGCCAAGATCAGAGTTGCTGAAGATGAAGTGTCGGATGAGTGAACTTTTAAGTGTAAAAGTGGCTGCTGCCCCCTAACCATTTGTTGCCTAGTTGATCTTCAAGCATTCGATCTTTTAAGCTATATGGCCTTCTCGCATTGAAGAGCTTACCCAAATGGGTGTCGGGGATTTAATTTACCCTATCGCAGTAGAGAGCAATTAGTTTACCCTTTCGCACTGAAGAGCAATTAGTATCATCTCACACTGGATAGTAGACCCATATGGGTGTCAAGGAATTGGTTTACCCTTTCGCACTGGAGAACAATTAGTTTATCTTCTCGCACTGGAGAGGAAACCCATATAGGTGCCAAGGAATTGGTTTACCTTCTCGCACTGGAGAGCAATTAGTTTATCCTCTCACGCTGGCGAGCAGACCCTTTTGGGTGTCGGAGAATTGGTTTACCTTCTCGCACTGGAGAGCAATTAGTTTATCTTCTCGCATTGGAGAGCAAACCTATATGGGTGTCGGGGAATTGGTTTACCCTCTTGCACTGGAAAACAATTAGTTTATCCTCTCGCGTTGGAGAGTAAACCCTTTTGGGTGTCGGGGAATTGGTTTACCCTCACGCATTAGAGAGCATGGAAATCATTGTCGTGAGTGCAGCTGAGGAAAACTGGACTGTTAAGACAACCAAAATAATCCTTAGTCTGCCCCCGGTTCTTAATAGTTGGACTGGTGTGTCATTTTGGTACTCGTCTACCCCCAACATGCCATTAGGCTGAGCTGCTACATTGGTCGGAATAGAAGTAGTCTTTATATCCAGCAATCTATATGGGGTATTTCCCGTCTACTCGATCTTGTCATTGAAAGATGACTCGCTTATGTTGGTCACTCATCGGAGCGTCTTGTTAATAGCTTCGTTGTGTGGGAAATTACGCAATCGCTTGGTCAGGAGCCTTTATACTTCTTCCTGAATTTGCCTTTGTTGGGGGTGATAGAGCTCTTGGTTGCCCCCGATCGTGACCTGTTGGTCTAGGTTGCTCTTCTATGTTTTCGGCTCATCTATGTCGCGGCTGCGGTGGGTGTGGTATGTTCCTAGCAGGCGAGCAGGTAACTCGTAAGCTGCTGGTTGAACTTGAACTGGATTGAGTGACTGTTTCTCTCCGTCCTTTGTGCTGCTTACTTCGATGTGAGGTGGATGATGCTTCTTGCAGGCCTTGCCGCAAATGAACACTTCTCTTAGAAGGTTGCTCATGTTGATTATCGGAGTGTGGCCCCAACCGTGAGTGTATGATTGTCCGTGGGCCTAATTGAGAGTGCACACTCCTCTATGAGCTAAGACGGGAGTATACACTATCTCGGGGATCCAGTTGGGACTGTATTATGTTAGAACCCTCGGTTCATGACCGGTCAAGTGGCTGCTTGCTGGGAGGCTGGTGGAGAGGTTTGTTTGCCCTTGTCCTTCTTCGGGACACCTATTCCGAGGCACGTTGGATCTCGATGCGTTGCAAGAGTTGATTCACCAAGCTTATTTGTTGTGCAAGGGCACTCGTAAACTCTATGACTTGTCGAGACAAGTGTTGTTCGCCATTTGGATTGGAAGAGCTTGGAAGAAATATGCCTCATTGAGCAGTGGAAGTGTGGTAGGCTCGGGGCACGAGATTTGAATCAGGAAATGTCAAATCTATGAAGAAACGTGGTGAAAATGCCCCGTCTCGATGGTTGGTCCAGATGGTTGAGATAGTCTTGGGCTGATTTGGGCTGCTTAGAATGTCGCGGGAGCATGCTGGGCCACGAGAGTAGGCTGCTTAGCGGGAGCATGCTGCTTGGCGGGAGCAGGCTGGGCCACAGGAATGGGCTAGGCTACTAGAACAGGCTGGGCCACGAGAGTAGGCTACTCGACGTGTGATGCACGCGGATGCAAGGCTTGGGCTTTGTTTGGCAACGCGTTGGGCGTGGAGTGACATGGCTTGGGTCGTGGCCTTAGTGTCGTGAGCCGGCTAGGATGGAACGGCTCGGGCCGTGGAGGTGACACTATGGACCTCGCCGCGGTGGTGGAAACTCATGGTGGTGGTGCTGCTGCTCTACCTATTGTCACATTTAGCCTCGTGAATCGCCATGGTCCCATCTCTTGAATGTTGAAATTTTCATTTGTTGAATTTTCTAAATTTCTAGCCATTGCACTTCTCTTTTATGTTTTATCAAAGAATTTTTGCAAATAAAAAATTCTAATAATAAGAACGTACGAAAAATCTACAAATGGACAAGAAAATAGAAAACCTTGGATGCGAGAGTCTTCTACGAGTGTGGGACTCAACTCTCAATGAAAGCAGCAATTTGTGGATGCAGCTTTTTGGACAAACTTGCACCTACAAAACAAATCACACCTTGACCCAAAAAGCCTCACGCCCATGATGAATTTGGGGGGGGGGGGGGGGGGGGATGCCAAAGTTAGAATTTTGTAGATTTTTGCAAGAGGCTTGGAAGTAGTTTTTTGAGAGAATGGAGAGCTATTTATAGGGATATGGCCGGCCCTATTAGGAGAATAGGGACCGGCCATTTGTGGTATTTTTTTGGGTGTAATTTGTAGTTAATTAGCCATTAATAGATTAATTAGGTAATAATCCATTAATTGACTAATCAACATAATTTAAAAGAAATGTTTTGGAGGTTATGGAATAATTACCTTGTGGAGAATATAGGATGAAGGTGGATGAAATAGTTTTGAATTTGTTACCTATTTTGGGCACTTTTGATTTGGTTGAGGGATGATTGCCCGCTGCTCGCGCGTAGGAATCCTGGTATGCCTTAAGGGTATTTTTGTCTTCTTCTATCCAAAAATCCACGTCTCGCCTTGTGAAATTTTTTTTTTTGGCTCCACAATAAGCACAAACAATGTTTGATAAAATTATAATGGTCAATATTTCTTCACATCCTGACACACATATATCCGCCACTACATATTCACGTATGCATCTATATATGAAATATAGTGTAAGTACGTGTTATCCATGCATGGTGTCACTACTAGAAATTATTGTTTGCTCAACGAAATTTTGCCTGTTGGAAACAAATTCGTTGGGCAAAGACACTTAACCTGACGAAATCGAAAATTTTGTTCAGCAAAATTGGTCAACGTTTTTTTTTGTCAGAGACTTTACATGACGAACCATTTCGTCGAGCAAAACTATTTAATTAAAATAATTAAAATAAAACACTTAAAATTAAAAAAGTAAACATTACCCGACAAAATTGTTCATCGGGCAAAACAGTTAAATTAAAAAAATAGTTCTTATACTATTAAATTTAAAAAAAATTAAATTTATGCAATTAAATTTAAAAAACTAAACATTACCTGACAAAATTGTTCGTCGGGAAAAATTATTATTTAAAAAAATTAGTTCTTATACAATTAAATTAAACAACTAATTTTACAAAAAAAAAAAAAAAAACTATTAAATTAGAAAACAAAACCGACAAAATTTTTCATCCGCAAGATCATAAAAAGAAATATACCTAAATTAAAAAAAAAAAAGTCATACAATTAAATTAATTTTTTTTTGAAGTAACACGATTAAATTAAAGTATTAAATAAATTCTAAGTGTTTGAAATATCTATTGTTTTGACAAGATACATAGTCTAGAAAACTAATTTCAACAATCCAACCGTTAAACTTGTTTGAGGATAGTAGAAGATCACATGCGCCAAAAATCACCATAAACAACTTTTTAGGGATTAGGTAACAGGCAAAATCTTTCGACAGCTAGAAACATATCAACACAATTTAACGACTATTTTAACTTAGAGGAGGATGATTATTTACAAATACATTCATTGACCCTAAAAGAATACAATGAAGGGAGCTGATTATTAGTTTAAAATATTTACACTAGTGGTTACAACAAATCTTACTTTCTACTTAATAGAAATATAGAATAAAACTCTAAGTGTTTGATGAATCTATTGTTTTGACGGGATACGTAGTCTACAAAACCAATTTAAACGATCCAACTGTTAAACTTAGTTTGAATAAAGTACGAGATTGCATACGCCAAAAATTACCAAAAACAAACTTTTGGGAATTAGGTAACGGGATAAATCTTTTGACGGTTAGAAACGTATCATCATGATTTAATGGCTATTTTAGCTCTCATTTGGATGATTTTACAAATATGCTAACTTAAGGTAAACAAATATGCTAACTTAAGGTAAAATGACACACTAATATTACCTGATGATCAAATTCAATGATCTTTTATCCTTTTGAATATAAATAAAAATATTAAGAAATTTTTAAATTTTGGGGTTTGGCCTAACGAAATAATTCATTGGGCAAAGGTACTACGTTCCCACCAATTTTTTTGCCAAAATTTGAACTGCGGGGCATTTGTATGCAACCTTTGCCCAACAGATCAACTTAGATTGCTGGACAAAATGGTTAATTGTGCAAAGGTATTACATTCCCACCAATTTTTTCGCCAAAATTTGAACTGCGTGGCATTTCTATGCAAGCTTTGCCCGACGAACCAACGTAGTTTGCTTGATGAATTGGTAATTCATCGGGCAAACATTCTGATATTTTAAAAGTACTAAGTACCTTTCTTTTTCCTCCTCGAGCTGCAACTATCGTCTCTCTCTACAACACTTTCTCTCTACAACTCTTTTCTCCCTCTCTCAAGGTACTCAACTCTCCCCCTCTCTCTCTCTCACACACATAGTCTCTCTCCCTCTGTAAATTTGATGAATATTACGTTTAACCACAAAATCTCTTCTTCTTTTTCTTCTGCAGTCATGCAGCATTGTTCCTCTCGCCAATTGCTCCAGGTACTTATGAATTTGTGTATGTGAATTGATATGAATTTGAGTTCGTAAATTGTTACTTTTGCATTTGAAAATTGGGTTGTGAATTGGTATGAATTTGTGTATGAAATTTGGGTTTTTAAATTGGTATGAATTTTTAATTGTGAATTTACATCTGAAAATTGAGTCTGTGTTACAAATTTTAGGGAATTTTAGGGAATTTTTTATTTATTAGAACTAAAAAAATTAATTAAATAAAAATAAATTAACGATTTATTTTTTAAATTTAACCTATTTCGTGGGCAAACTACTTTTTTTTTAATTAAATAAAAAATAAAATTATTTTTTTAAAATAAATACTAGCATTTGCCTACACACTTTTTTAGAAAATGAGAAGAAGAGAGGGAGTGACATCCCACATCGCCCAGGGGAGTGATCCTTATATGTATATTCCCATCTCTACCTAGCACGAGGCCTTTTGGGAGCTCACTGGCTTCGGGTTCCACGGGAACTCCGAAGTTAAGCGAGAAGGGGGCTAGAGCAATCCTATGATGGGTGACCCACTGGGAAGTTGCTCGTGAGTTCCCAAAAACAAAACCGTGAGGGAATGGTAAGCCCAAAGCGGACAATATCGTGCTACGGTGGTGGAGCGGCTCGGGAAGTGGTCCCACCCTGGGCCGGGATGTGACAATTTGGTATCAAAGCCTAACCCTGGCCGTGGTGTGCCGACGAGGATGTCGGGCCCCTAAGGGGGGTGGATTGTGACATCCCACATCGCCCAGGGAAGTGATCCTTAAATGTATATTCTCATCCCTAATAAGCACGAGGCCTTTTGGGAGCTCACTGGCTTCGGGTTCCGTAGGAACTCCGAAGTTAAGCGAGAAGGGGGCTAGAGCAATCCCATGATGGGTGACCCACTGGGAAGTTGCTCGTGAGTTCCCAAAAACAAAACCGTGAGGGAATAGTAAGCTCAAAGCGGACAATATCGTGCTACGGTGGTGGAGCGGGCCCGGGAAATGGTCCCCCCCAGGCTGGGATGTGACAAATTGGTATTAGAGCCTAACCCTAGCTGCGTGTGTGCCGACGAGGACGTCGGGCCCCTAAGGGGGTGGATTGTGACATCCCACATCGCCCAGGGGAGTGATCCTTATATGTATATTCCCATCTCTACCTAGCACGAGGCCTTTTGGGAGCTCACTGGCTTCGGGTTCCACGGGAAGTCCGAAGTTAAGCGAGAAGGGGGCTAGAGCAATCCCATGATGGGTGACCCACTGAGAAGTTGCTCGTGAGTTCCCAAAAACAAAACCGTGAGGGAATGGTAAGCCCAAAGCGGACAATATCGTGCTACGGTGGTGGATCGGCCTGGGAAGTGGTCCCACCCTGGGCCGGGATGTGACAGGGAGGGAGAGAGAATGTTGGGGATGGGGAGTGGGAGGTTTTTGTTTATGGTTTTTTTTTTTTTAAATATTGGAGGTATTTTAACATTACTTGTAACTGAGGCTTCAATAAAAAAAACAGTAAAATTTAGACTTGTAAAATTACATTATTGCCCATCATTTTTTTTTTGTGTGATAGAAGACAAAGTAGTCTTTTCACCCTCTTTTGGTTGACAAAGAGGATTTCATTAATTAATTGAGATTTTGCCCAACGAAATTTTGTAGGCCAAACGTGATCAACGCCCTTTTCTCAATGACACAATTTTGTCAGCCAAACATAGTTTGCTCGACAAAAATTCTAAATTCGGTGGGCAAAACTTTGCTCCACGAGTTTTGTGTAACAATTTTTTTCTGAGAAAAGTCGATTGGGTAAAACCTTAGGCGACGACACTTACTTGCCCGATGAAATGATTTCGTCTGGAAAGGATATCATTTTTGTAGTGTGTAAAAGAGTAATGTAATGTACAGTCCACACATGCACGTAGACAATGTAGGAACTAGGAATTTCTGGAACCCTTTTATTCAAACTCCGACCAAAACAGGTACATACAGAACACTGTGAGTCTCGTTTATTCAAACAATTCGACTATGAGATCCAGGCATGGATGTGTCAATTATTTATCATGTGGAACGCAACGAGAACGTGATCGTGTAAGCTTAAGTACTAAGGCTATTAGTCTATTCCTGAAAAATTGTGATGAATTACATAGTTACCAAGGTTTAGTGATAAAATAGTTGTATTGACTGTCACTTGTCAAATAGTTAGTGAATTTGTTATCATTGTAACTGAATCTTGTATTCGTAGATTCATCATTAATCAATTATAGTTTCTTTGTCTTCTTTCTTCACTCTCTAGAATTCTCTCGAATTTGTTCGACTCTTCTTTTTTCTCTCTATTTTATCTGTATGGTTTACATGGTATCTTCGCCAATAAAGCTAATCACTTGGTGAATTTTTCCAATCTTGGTTTCTTCAGCTGCTTCTCAGTTTCTATGATCTCGGTCTCTTATTCTTCTCCTTTCTTAATTCTGGGGTTATTCCTCAATTTTAATTCTTCGATTTCTTGAGTAATTTTTCAACCTACTTCTAACTTTTAGACTAACAATAATTTAGTGGTAATTTTATATGAAGTCCAACCTAATCAGTGAAATTAGCTGCATCCTAGCGAAAATTAGATTTCAAATAAAGTTCACCACGTAAAGTTCACCACATGTTCAAATTCTTGACATCATAGTCTGTCTCCTCTTGTGAAAATTCTTGTGAAAATTCTTGATTTGGGGTGTGACATTACCAAATAAAGTTCACCACATGTTCTGAATTAATATAATGTTGAATAATTAAAATCACGTGTTTCAACACCATCAAATCAGGGATAAATAACACGGCAGTGGTGCGTTGCCTCTCCTTGGTGATTGGCCAAATCCATGACTACTGCTCGTAATAACCACGGATTGGAAAATTTTTTTAATGCACCGAGAATAATTTGGTATACTAATTGTCATAAGTGATTGGATATTTTAAAAATAAAATTTCAACTAATTATATTATCATACTTGATTTGTAAGCCGATTGATAATTTTATCTACGGAGTGAACATATTGTTCGGATTTCTAGTAGTGCTGCATGGTGTGCATGCTGATATCAGCAACAACAGCGTTCAGAAAAGAAGGCCCACGTGGACGGCCTAATAGTCAACACTCACGCTCAGATTGACCATTGTCCCTTTGACCATATATTTCAATGCCTCCCCCCACCAAAACAACAATTAAAGCAAATGCTTAGTTTTTACTTTTTAAAAATATTGAAAACTGAAAATTAAAAATTAAAGCTATTGTAGTGAGCAGTTCTGTTTTTATTTTTTAGTTAAAAACTTATTTAATAATTATTTGTAAATTTAGTTTAAAAAAAAAAAAACTTAACGAAATAATTATCAAACCCTACTCTTTACAGTCACTACTTCTTTGAACTCTTGAAACTCATGGCTCTTGCTATCGAACTCAAGTTAATGCAACTCTGAAATATATCTAAAAAAGAAAAAAAAATGCGGTTTACACAAGAAAAGGAGACCATGATGAAATTGGAATCCAAATCTTGACCCACTTGTGATTGTCTGCGAAAGTGAATTGGAAGACCTAAGAAGTGCTTAGAATTTAATTTTTTTTAAATTTTTTTATCCAAAAAAAAATATATTTAGTTTTCAATTAAGCTTCTATAAATTCTAATAGCACAAACAAATTTAACAAATCAACAAGTAGAAAGGTCACGTATTGTTTTACCTTAACTATTTAGAGGGCCAGGATTCGAATTTTCATGTTATTGTGTGGAATTTTTATATTATTTTGTGGAAGCTTATGCTTTTAATAAAAAAAAACTTAAAAAATGATGGAGACGAGGTTCAAACCCATCCCTAGGCCGATGTAAAGAAGCAATAATACAACTTGTGCTAAGGCTCAAGTTTGCAATATTCTACACATACTACAATATATACGTATATGCATGCAAAATTGAAAAATCAGAGGTCCTGTGCAGTGGCACCACTTGCACCCCCTCAGCGCCGGCTCTGTTGTATACCCAAATTCTATATTGGGCCACTTAGAATATGCTCACTTTGTTGCCTTGCCGCCTCAGTCTTTTTGTTTTATTTTATTTTGAATAATACCAAAGGAATCAAAACCAAATTTACATACTAAATGATGTGATGGGTGAATATTGAATTATTATTTAAGCGTTAATTAACATGCTTATTTTCAATTGGTGATACATTATTTGGTTTAAATTTTTTGCCTCCCTAACATTACCTTTTTATTTTAGTTTATTGTGTAAAAAATGCTTCGCAATACAACTCTTTTCTAATTGCAGGGAAAAGTTGAGAGTTCTACAAATCATACTTCTTTTTTATTTATTTTTTTCGTTTTTTTTTTTTTTTTGCATGTGATCTAATATCCTAATAGATAACGTGTTGAGTTTCTACTCATGCGTCTCAGGTTCGAAACTCCCATATCCCCTAAATCATTCTAATAGTTTGGAACTCTTCCCACTCCCCCTCATTATAGTAAAAAGAATTTAAAATAAAAAATTGAAAATATAACTAATTAGGAATATGATTATACCATAGCAAAATTTGATTTTTCTTTATTTTTTTCAATACATACGATATTATCTATACTAAGGGATAAAGAAGTGGGCTAAGCCTCACAATTGGGCTAGCCATTATAATTTGGTTTGAGTTCGCCTTTGTAAATAATCGAACCTAATACCTTTTACTTACAAATGAAAAGAAATGTTATTAAGCCGTAATACTAAGTGACTGATATTTCTTTATTATTCTAAGAAAAAGTAAGGAAGTTATCATGACAGGTTTACATATATACGTGTGTGTGTGTGTGTGTGTGTGTGTGTGTGGGCAAATGACTTCTACACTCCATTTTTTCTAGGTTGTTGAATTCAATAAAAAAACGTACAAAAGAAAAATGAACGTGCAGAAATTATTTTCTTATATATAACTAGGGTAAGTACGCTTTCTCACTAAAACTTTAAACCCTCATGGTTTGAATTTTTGACCTCCAATTAGAACTGCTCAGAAAATAACAATTATGTCTGACACACCACCATACTGAGGAATTTATTAGGTGCATGCATGCCTCGCTAAAACATGCTTAAATGCTTAGGGGGAGCAACATGCACATAATAGTTAACTGCTGTGGTCAGCCAAATATGACTGCTGTGCGAACTTGGTTCCGGTGAAAAATATTATTCAAGTATCTTGGTAAGTAGATACCGACGTCTCTTAAATGTATGAATACTCGTAAAGAGGTCAAAAAGTAATTTTAGAATCTTGTTAAAAAAAGTTTATGCCAATCATATTTCGTACTTTAGAAAATTATAATGACTACGAACCAATAAAATTTAGATATATTGGTTTAAAGTAATATATTAAAACAATCGCCATTAGAGAGCTACTGGAAGTAATCTTCTCTCTTCTTAAATTTAATTAGCTAGCTCTTGAGGAATCCCTTTGTTCTAATGGAAGTACAAAACGGATAAAGAAGTGTGGGCTTGCACAGCACAACAAGTGTATAGATTTTATCACAAAAAGTCTCGGTACCATTATAACAGAACCATTCAGTAATTATTGGTTCTTATTTCATCATTGATTACATGAAGTCATATTGAATAATTGAATGTACATTTTGATAGTCTTGAAATATAATGTACTATAATGTTTAAAGGTGCGATACAGAAATATTTTGAGTAGATGATTCGAAAGTATATATGTAAGTTGTGTGACATTATACTAGTATAATAAAGCAAACCAATACGTACGTATAGGAATGAGAGTTGGTAGTATCTCAAGTACTGTACCCGTATTGGCAAATATGAAAGGGATGCTTAAATTCAATGACAACTATGTCCTAAAGTCAAATACACAATCATCGCCTTCAGTTGGTGCTATATATATACTTTTGGGTGGACATGTTTTATCTTTCAAATCTGAAATTTGAGAGTTGTATTAACCTATAGAGTAACGAGAAGCAACCCTCTCCACCCACCCACAGCCCACAGACCACCTTTAATTTTGCTTGGCATTTCAGTACTACTAGAGACAACCACGTGAACTAAACCAAAAGGTTGGGGGGCCGGAAAGTACATTCATTTGAGATGTTCATCAGCTATCTGTGGCATGGATCATGGTATAAGTCGATTTCCAACCATATAAGAAGTATGTAATTGCATTGTCATTCCAGCACACGAGGGACTTGGAATTTTAGTAAAGATGGTAAAGTAACGCAATTGATCAAATTAACGTGGAGGAAAAGTCCACACAATGTACGATCAAATCACAAGTTCTAACTATACGCTTTCAGTCAGCGCCAAAATCTTCATTCTTTCTCTCATGGTGTTTCAGGGAAGCTTCGTTCCTAGAAACATAAACACCACGCATGCAGCGAACAAAAAAAATTAACACAAAAGAATATACCTAATTAACAAGAAAGTGAAAAACAACTTTCTATATAAGTGAAAAATCACAAATAATGCGTCTGTATACTATATATGTCGGTATCTTATTCATTATAAACAAATAAAGTCAAGATTAATCCGAATAAATGATATTGTGTCAATGTTTTATATTGTGTATGACGACATTATCATATAGTATATCAATTATAAAAATAATGTAACCGTCGCACTGTTAATTGTAAGTGTTTCGTGAAAACGTGATGTATTATATAAGGATCACCAACAGGTACACTACTGGTGTACACGTGGTTGTGCAGGATATTACATGCTTGATGGTTTGGTATCATAGACAACATGCAAGCTTTACGACTCATTGACCAACGCTACCATAATTAAATTTTTATGGAATATCGAAACGGACTTTTCCCTCAAATTTGGTTCCTGTTCTGCTTGCCAATCAATCTTCCACTGCCTATAAATTCAACAACTGCCTCACCCTTTGCCTCACACTTCATTGCTTGAAAAAACAATCACTACTGTCGTTCCAGACTTCCAGCAATAATATTATATATCATTCCCCCTCCAGCTATATTGCTTGTGTATTTGTTCTTTGAAACCAAGAAAATGGCATCATCTGCAAGTAAAAATAGCTTACTGCTATCGAAGATTGCAACCAATGAAAAACATGGTGAGAACTCGCCGTACTTCAACGGATGGAAGGCGTACGATCAAAACCCTTTTCACCCAACTGAAAACCCTGAGGGTGTAATCCAGATGGGCCTTGCAGAAAATCAGGTTTGCACTGCTCCGTTGTTTTTCTTCACATTTTGCACTGCCAAACACAAAATACATGAGCTATTACATTATAGTTAAGAAGTAATTAACCTAACAAAATGCATGGTTTAACTTTCGTTTGTTTCCAGCTTTCCTTTGATTTGGTTGAAGAATGGATTAGGAAAAATCCCAAAGCCTCTTTTTGCACTGCTGAAGGAGTTGAGAAGTTCAGAAGCGTGGCCAATTTTCAAGATTACCATGGCTTCCCAGAGTTCAGACAGGTATACATACACACACATACGCATGCATGGAATGGTCCATGGAAATCAATTATTCAGTAATTAGCATTATAATTAATTTGCATGATCCTAATTAATTTTCAGGCCATTGCTACGTTCATGTCGAAAGCAAGAGGTGGCAGAGTCACGTTTGATCCTGACCGCGTAGTGATGAGTGGCGGAGCCACCGGAGCAAACGAGCTGGTCATGTTTTGTTTGGCTGACCCCGGCGATGCTTTCCTTATCCCCTCACCGTACTATCCAGCGTATGTCATGCTTCTTTCATATCTTTCATTTCAAATATTGTGTTAAATTTGTTTGTTTGTTTGTTTGTTGTTATTTATTTTTTATTTTTTATTTTTTTAACGTACGTACTTTGCTAATCATATTCCGTGCCGAATAGATGAGTGCTTAATTGCTCCAAGAGCCACCAATTTTGTTTTTATTTTTTATTTTTTAGACAGAATAGTCTCTGAGATTGGTATAACTCCACACTTTAGTCTTTGAGATTTTAAATCGATAGAACTAGTCCCTAAGTTTATTCACTGTCAATCATTTTGATCATTCCATGGAAAATCCATGTTAAGTAAGGACCAAAATGATAAAAATACCTTTAATTTAATAAATAATAGACCAAAATGCTTTAACAAAAATTGAGGGTATTTTTGTCATTTTATTTATTTAATGGAGATTTTTTTACAAAATGACCAAAATGATTCATGGTGGACAAACTTAATGACCGGTTCTATTGATTTTAAATTTCAGAGACCAAATTGAGGAATTATGCCAATTCCAAAGACCATTTAGCTAAATTTTTAATTTTTTAATTTTTTTTTTTGTTGCATTCGTTTGGTTGACTAGGTGTGTTTTAATTTGTACACACAATAGAGTAGTGAGTTTAAGAATTTGGTAGAAAGAAACTTGTGGAGCCCAAGTCATGGGCTTGAACACAAGGTTTTGAATCCTTAAAGTCATTATTCTAAAAATTCCCGTTTAGCGCCGCCTAATCCCCGGCCGCTTAGGCATTAGGTAGTTGGCCACCATCCCAATTAATGTCTATGCGTTTGATAATTAAGAAAATGTGCTTAGACCTGCTGAGGCGCCCGCCTAGACCACCTAGGCACCCTCCTAGTCCGCTAAGACCCACCTATGAACCTGCCTAAGTTGCGACTCACTTAGACAGAAAATAGATAACTTTCATTTTGCATTTTATTTTTTCAATAAATTGTAAGAACCTTGTTGAATATTTAAATGAAGAATAATAATAGAAGAATAATTAATAAACTATATATACATATTCATTATATCTATTGTATTTTATAGTAAGTTTTTTTAGTAGTTTAAAAAATTAAAATCATCAAAATAACGTTTTTCTTATCGTGTCAAAATAGGTTATTCGCGTGTCACTCTCGTGTAAACCTGTTAAGGACCCGTTATTAGCAGGTTATTATCGTGTGACCCGATAATGACCCGATTAGTTATCGTGTTGACCCGAAACCCGTTATTTTCGTGTTGTTTACGTATCGTGTTAATGGGTTGTGTAAGAAATTACCAGGTCTAGTTTAGGATCATAATCAAGTACAAATAAGGATTATCATCAACGATGACATACTTTTCCTTTATATGTATATGAGAAGGTTTAAACTTTGAATCTGGCCTACTCTTACTCATCTCTCTATACTTGATTTTAATGATCATGTACTTTAATTAGTATGATATGATACTATCAAACTTACAATAGTATTAAGCTAGATCAGAAGAACTAGTTAAGACTTTTGAGTCCATTGTTGAAATTCAGTATAATATCAAAGCCACACGCATCAATCCTCAACCATACATTCACATTGGATGATATTTCAAATCAGATTAATTAGTCTGCGTAGTTTACAGCTGGATGTTTAGGCAAAACTCCAACTTCGTTTTCTTCTCATCATGAGTTGTTTAAAGTCTTAATCTTTGTACCGTTATGTTAAAATTTTCCAATTAGCTTCAATTTCAGTTCTCATATATTTCTTACCAAACTTAATATGCTCAGTGGGCTAATTGCAAGTCACCAAGCTAATTTAGAAGCTTAATTAACTAATTTTACTCGTAATTAATTATTAATTAAGAATTCATATGTCTAACTGCAGATATTATCGAGACCTCGGATGGAGAACTGGAGTCCAAATTGTCCCAGTCGATTGTGATAGCTCCAACAATTTCAAAATAACCAAAGAAGCAGTGGAAGCAGCTTACGAAAAAGCCAAAAACAACAACATCAAAGTGAAGGGCTTGATCATAACAAACCCATCAAATCCATTGGGCACAACCCTTGACAAAGACACACTTGAAAGCCTTGTCACATTCATAAACCAAAAGAACATTCACTTGGTTTGTGATGAAATCTATGCAGCCACAGTCTTCAGCTCCCCAAAATACACATGCATCACCCAGGTCATACAAGACATGGATTGCAATCCCAACCTAATCCACATTGTCTACAGTTTGTCCAAGGACATGGGGTTTCCCGGTTTGAGGGTCGGCATTGTTTACTCCTACAACGATGATGTGGTGAACATCGGTCGAAAAATGTCAAGTTTCGGGCTGGTCTCATCCCAAACACAACACATGCTCGCATCAATGCTATCGGATGAAGATTTTGTCGAGAAGTTCCTCGCGACAAGCTCAAAAAGGCTTGCGAAGAGGCACCGGGTCTTCACGAAGGGGCTTGAGGAAGTGGGAATTAGCTATTTGAAAAGCAATGCAGGCCTCTTCTGTTGGATGGACTTAAGGAGGCTGTTGAAAGATCAAACACTCGACGGAGAAATGGTGTTGTGGCGTGTGATTGTGAACGAAGTGAAGCTCAACGTTTCGCCGGGCTCTTCGTTTAAATGTGTGGAGCCTGGTTGGTTTAGGGTTTGCTTTGCCAACATGGATGATGACACTGTGGAAGTTGCACTCAAAAGGATTAGGGCACTTGTAGGGCAAGAAAAGAAAGCTCAAGAACAAGCACAAGTGAAAAGTACTAAGAAGCGTTGGCAGAGCAATCTAAGGCTGAGCTTTTCATCGTCAACAAGAAGATTTGAGCAGGAAGGTGTTAGTGTTAAGTCACCACACATGATGTCTCCACATTCACCAATGCCTCACACGCCTTTCGTTCGAGCTATAACTTAAAGAGTATTGGGACCTATACTCTAGTGTGTAAGGGTTTTGGATAATAATTAGGAGGTTGATTATGTTTTTAATTTCGTTTTGGACGTACTCATGATAATTTTGCCCATTATAATTACTTTAGACGCTGATTATGCAGCTGACAAGTCACAAAGTTTAGCTATTAGCTAGATTGATATATTAATTTTCTATCAGTGTAATGACTTGGATTATGTAATTAATTCAGGTAATGAACCTCTAGAATGAGTATAATAATTTTCTTTAGTCCATGATATAGTATTTAATTTGCTTGGCTGCGTAGGACTCTCCACTGTATAAACCACTAATTTATTTTGGAAAAAAATGTTACATAGACTTTGTTTTTTTATTGTATTTTGTATAACAGATGATGTGACAGTTGATAGTTGTATATTTTTTTTAATGATTAAATAAGGAGTTAAACCATCAAATACCACATTATGTGGTATACAAAATATGATTCAAGTGAATAATCTCTCTAACATCATATCACTCGTTTTTCTTTAAAGAAAAGGGATCCAGAATCCTTGCATCAAATCCACATAATCCATCAATCTGGGCTTTTGAAATTTGATCCAATAGCTATAAATAGGGAGTCCCTTTAAATGTTATAATAACTTTTAACTGTTTGATCAAATTTCAAGGGTCTGGATTTGTGGATTATGTGGATTTGGTGGAAGGGATCCGGAGGATCCCTTTCCATCTTTAAAATGCATGTGCAAAACGCATGCATGCTTGTATGACTTTGAAAGTTGAACTAGCTTGTTTGGATGTGTTTTTAAAATGACTAAAAGCGCTTTTGGTGAACAAGTTTTTAGATTTAATTCTTAGTAAAGATGCAAATAAATCTTGGAAAAACATTTAAAGTGCTTCCTGAAAGAAGCACATAATCGGTACTTCTTACAGAAAGCACTTTAAGTGCTTTTGGAATCCAAATTTTTTTTTTCTAAAAGTGCTTTTAGTCATTTTAAAAGTACATTAAAACGAGCTATATATCTCTATTATCCAATGGGTTGTTCAATTAGCCAGTTAGGTGGATTATTGAAAATTAATTAGTTGAATGGTGATTGACAAAGGCCAATTTGTGACATCGTGGCTATGTTGGTTTTCCCTGTGAGTGGCCCAAATATTAAACAGATAAGGCATTGAGGATATGATAATCCAACAAATTAATCGTGAGCCGGGCCTTCTATGTTCATCATCATCGTTATAGAATGTATATAGTTTTATATATAAATATATATATATATATATATATACATACATACATATGTATATATAAATATATATATGTGTATATATACGTACATATATAATATATACGAGTATTATATGATGAGCATGCTGTGTGTTTAATTCATCGTCACACTACACAATGAATCAATTTGAGATCGAGATTTCCAAGTCAAAATGACTCATAGAACGACGTTAAAACTGATGAGATCATCACATACCATAACCAATTAAACTTATGATGATAGATATGTACATACAAACTAATTAATTTGATTTAATCTAAATAATGGGTATGTGACGGATAGTCGGATATGGTGCTATATTATAATTTGTTTCTAACTTAACTCTTCCAATTTTCGATTAATTAGAGAGTGGTTACTAATGAGAAAGTTCTAAATAAAAGTTAATTGTGTATTAGGAAAACCTGATATTGTTCTTCCTACCAAATATTTCTTCTTGAAGCATGCACTTCGAAGTGCTTAAAAGAAGCATTGGGATTTTTAATAAAAGTTCCAACATGTTTTGAAAATTTTAGCAGGCGTTTGTAAGCATAGGTGTGTTTGGAGTGCTAGCAACCTTTGTATTAACATTTGTATTTGTTGTGGGGGGGGGGGGGGGGGGGGGTGGGGGACGGGTGGGCTTAGCCTCAAAATGAGCTAACAATAATGTAGTTCAAATTCGATTTTGACGATAATCGAACTTAAAACCTCTCACTTACAAGTGAAGAGGAATACCACAAGATTTCTCACTTACAAATGCCATATTTTCATTTTGTACACAAAAAAGAGACCTTTTAATGTTTTTGGCTTGGGATTGAAGATGAAAAACTAAAAAAATAGAGAAATGCTAAGGGGTCTATCTCAAAGTAGGATTCTTTATGAACTCTCTATCAGCTCACTGTTCAACGTTAATTCTCATGCCAACATTATAAAACATTATGCTAAAAACATGAGAACGACAAAAAAATCCATAGAGAGTTCCACTTTTAAGAGACTCTATTTATCATTTTTCAAAAATATAATTTCAAGGATATTACACATGTTTGATTTCAATCCCAATTGACATTAAATGTCTTTTTATTTTTGTGTGAAAAAAATGACAGGTGGCATTAAAGTGAAAATGTTTCAAATATAAAAATTAATGCAAAGACCACTAGTGTCACATCTTGGCTTGGGGTCCACATCTCGGGCCCGCTCCACCACCGTAGCATGATATTGTCCGTTTTGGGCCCCGACCACCCTCACGGTTTTGTTTCCGGAAACTCACACGAGAACTTCCAAGTGGGTCACCCATCATGGGAATGCTCTCGCTCCCAACTCGCTTAACTTCGGAGTTCCTAAGGAACCTAAAGCCAGTGAGCTCCCAAAAAGCCTCGTGCTAGGTAGAGATGAGAATATACATATAAGGCTTACATGATCCACTCCCCTGGGCGATGTGGGACGTTCTTATCGACATACCATGGCCAGGGTTAGGCTCTGATACCAAATTGTCACATCTAGGCCCGGGGTCCACATCCCGAGCCCGCTCCACCATCGTCGGCCCGGGGTCCACATCCCGGACCCGCTCCACCACCGTAGTACGATATTGTCCGCTTTGGGCCCCGACCACACCCTCACGATTTTGTTTCTGGAAACTCACACGAGAACTTTCCAGTGGGTCACCCATCATGGGAATGCTCTCGCTCCCAACTTGCTTAACTTCAGAATTTCTAAGGAACCTGAAGCTAGTGAGCTCCCAAAAGGCCTTGTGCTAGGTAGAGATGAGAATATACATATAAGGCTTACAGGATCCACTTCCCTAAACGATGTAGGATGTTACAACTAGCATTTTTCTAAGTGTTTTCTATATAAACGATCTCAAGGCCCTTATTGTTTTTATATGTTAAAAAATAGAATTGTCGAACAAACTCTAAATTTTGTCAAGCACTAAGAATTAAAAAAATAATAATGAAAACTGCATTTATACACATGATTGCGTATATTTGATTGCCCATCGTGGCTTTTACAAACGTTAGAGTTTTCATCAAACTGCTAGAAGGTGGAACTGTGAGGTGGCAGAGAGACATTAAAAAGTCTCGTTTTGAGAGAGTAGAGTCTCCTTAGCATTTCTCTACAAATGCCTATATACTACAAGGCTTGGTTTGATTGTGTACTTGAAAACCCTAATTTTGTTGTCGTTTAATCTACATTTAACACGACTCGCTTTTTAATTATTAACAACACTTTGAGATGTTAATGAAGAGATTTTTTTTTTCTATTAATAATACACTTATTTAAAGAGTTTGTTTGAAATTGCTTCTTAAATGAATAAAAACATATTATGATAACTAAAAAGTGCTTATGGTTGCATTTTGTAGAGGGAAATTAAAATTGTTTCTAGGTCATAAAAGTGTTTTTTCAGAGAAGCACCTATCATATGCTTTTTCATAAAACACTTCCAAGCCCCTTCTCATAATGCACTTGAATATTTTTAAAGAAGTTTCAACGTTTTTGTACTAAAATCAATCCTAACAAAGGTGATTATAAATATAAATGTTTTCTAAAGAAACAACCCATGTAATGAAGATTGATGGAGCGGTTGGTGTTGTCGACGGCACTCGTGGAGTAGATGCTATAGTGCGTGATGCTGACGGAGAATTTAAAGGTGTTGTTGCTATGCCGACACCTCCATTACTCTCGGTTCTTGCGATTGAGCTCCATGCAATCAAGGTTTGGACCTTACACTGGACTTACGATTAGTGCCACTGGTAGTTGAAACAGATTCTATTAGAGCCGTTCAGTTGCTTGCTCAGGATGTTGTTTGCTTGGTTGCGGAAGAAGTGTATGTGGATGTTATACTTGCTTTGTTACAAACTAATCAGGTGGTGGTGACTCATGTATTAAGCGAGGTGTATAGCGTGACTCCATTTAAGATCAGTATAGTTTGCAATGTCCAGAGTTATTGTTTTGGGTAGATACGGAACCATCGTGGTTGACGCCAAGTAACCATATTGTCGAGTCTGTAAACGTGGGTTAACTTTGTCTTGCATGTGATGTCTCTTTTTTCAGAGGTCACCTTCTTGGTATTATGTTTATGTTTGGTTAATGTTTGAATGAAATCCAATTTTACCTTAAAAAACCAAAAAAAAAAAACACTCCAACGAGCTCTTAGTAATCTTATTTCTAGATAATTATTGAATACTTTTAAATGTTGTCAAAACTAAGAAGTATTAGTCAAATTAATGAATCAAACTACATGCATGATTGCATATAAACTTGAGAGTTGAAACGTACGTGCACTGTGTCATTGTTACAAAGGCTGAATTTTTCACCAAACTGTTGGAAGGTAGAAGGTGGAAGGTGAAAGACAATGTATATGTATACGTATTTATGTGTGAGCGTTTTTAAATTTTATTTAGTGGGGCTTGATTGATGTGAAACACAGTGGGACGTAAATCTGAAGTCATTTTCATGTAGCTGATGAGGTGAAGGTTTGACGAGACAGTGTGACCCACGGCGGGACATGTTTATGTTCGATTTTGGTTCCTATGCCGAAAGTTATCGCTTTTTTTTCTCAGTGAAACCTCTATCCATTAATTAATATGGTTTTCTTTAGATCCATTAAAATTATTATTTAGGCTAAAAGTCCATGCACAATCATAATCATAACGCAGTACTCTTAGCACCACAAACCCACAATCTTAAATATTGTGTTTAACTTTTTCTTGCCGTCCAAAACTAGGTGCTGTTGTTTTCTTTGTGATGCTGAACATGAAACTTATACTAGCCAAATGGATTCTCTAATTATTTTAGCGTTGTTTGCCTGTTAAATAATTTTAACTGTGTTATAATTACTAATGAAAGGCATTTATAAGAAAACAATAGATAAGGCAAACTCAAAATGTGAAATAAAGCAAACCTAATTGAACAAGAATACCTAAATCCATAGAAACAAAGGAAACCTAAATATAGTTTCTTCAAAATTGGCTAACTTAGAAGTGCTTAAAGTCTGCTTACTATTTTGCATTTAGTCATCATTACTATAATATTTTTAGATCTAGTTTGTAAGAATCCTTTTAGAGTTGAATTGTTCATGAATGTATCTTTGTTAAGTCTCTTATTCGATGAAATAAATATCGTACTTTAATCAAAAACAAAAATAACTTAGAAAATAAAATATATCCAATACTCAAGACCGTTGAAGTGATAAATATGTATCATGACCTTTTTAGTGTATTTACATTAACCTTATCATAAAAGGAGATCATCATCAAATTATAATCTCAAGACAAGCATAGATTGCTGACATGGCTAATATAGTTCGTTGGATGCAATTTAAGAGTGGATAACGAAGGCATTACAGAAGTTTTAAAGT
The DNA here is from genome assembly GCF_041283825.1 of Pyrus communis. Lineage (NCBI taxonomy): Eukaryota > Viridiplantae > Streptophyta > Magnoliopsida > Rosales > Rosaceae > Pyrus > Pyrus communis. The sequence continues at coordinate 17,837,292 of NC_142571.1, forward strand.
GTCACACGTCTCTTTAATTAAGTGAAGTTAGTGGGGGATAAGGTCATGTCATATTCCAGCTGATGGTATACAAATTGTCGAGCGTAGCCAGCTGCGATGCAGAATTGTAGCTTAGAGAGAGAGAAGAGAAGAGGGGGGGGGGGGGGGGGGGGTGTGGGGGGGGGGGGGGGGGGTGTGGGGGGGGGGGGGGGGGGTTGGGGTTGTGTATATTCAATTGGGATTTTGAAATTTTTTAATTCTTTTAATGAATTTAGGGGTATTTTAATCAAGATTTTAAATGATTATCTGAAATTCAATGTGTATTCAATCTAAGATAGTTTATTAAAATCCTTAGAAATCCAGGTGTATTCAATTAAAATTTTAAAGAAGTTTATAATATTTCAGGTGTATACAATTAGAATTTGAATTTAAAGAATTTGGAAAAGTTGAGGAATTAGAGTGAATTAGAGAGATTTTGTAATGTATTTTAAGCATCCACAAATCTCACATCTCCTCATGAGATTTCGAGAAAATTGAATCAAATTTTACATGAAATCTCTACAAATCAGTTAAACTCTATAAAAATCCCTGGATCTATAAATCTATTAAAATCTCTCAATTCCCAATTGAATACACCCCCTAAATTCACAAATTGCAATGTTGTATCCCTGTACATTTGATTTTTTTTATTAATAATAAATAAACAAATATTAGAACCAAGGAAATTATTATTTCCGTTTATTAAAATAAGTCACTTAAAACATAAATGAACATTGTAAACAGTATTATACGAATCATGACAATATATCCACACTTGTTTCCAGCAGCATTGGTTCTACTGTATATATCATTGCTTAAGGTGTACACAACTTTTATGTAGATTACACAAGTCGCTGATAAGGCTAGTGTTTGGTCCTTTTCAGCCAATATAGAACGTAACCATTATGGTTATTGTTTATACGTAAATTCAATAACGACATTCCACTACAAAGATATGTGTATCAAAGTTTTGAAGCACTAAGCATCTTTCGACATTGGTATGATGGTTGCCAATTTGACAAAGATTGGCATCTATAATCGATCTCTTTTTATTAGATAATGTAAAGTTTGCTTGTACGGATGTGTCACCACCACTACCAGAAATTGGGGCTTATCTGACAAAATTTTGCTCGACGAACAAAATTTTGTCTAGTTAGGGCACTTGACTAATTTTTTCGTTGGTAGGGCAAAACTGGTTAACATTTAGGTTTACTCAAAACTTTACACAATGGAAGAGAGTTGTAGGGCAAGGTAACATTCATCGGGCAATGTTTTGGCGCCAAGAGAAAAAAAATGACGCAGAATATCTTTAGGTTTGCTTGACAAAACTGAGGTTCTTTGCTAGATTAATGTTGCTTGAATGCCCAATTCGTCGGCCCAATGGGCAAAGGCCCGCAATGACGTGTAAAAAATTCACAGACAAAACCTTTGCTCAATGTTGTCTATGTAAAAATCCTCTTTTGCCGCTCTTCTCTTTTTTCTTCATCATGCTGCCATCGCCGCTAGTGTTTTCTACTCCCTCCCTCCCTCCACACTCACACCCACTCCTCCATCTCTCCCTCTCCCAATTAATTTAAGGTTAGTTCTTTTTAATGGTTGAATAACTTTTTACTTAAATGTGTGATTAATTAATTTTGATTGTTGTAGGTTTGTGATAGGATTGGAAGTAAATTCAAGGAAAGGAATGTATTGTTTGTTAATTATAAATTAGTAAGTTTGAATTTGTTTAATTGTGATATCTATGTATGTTAAAATTGAGTGTTATGTGACATTATGAGTTCATGTGTTAATGAAATATTGTAGCTTAGGCAAATTTAACTTGGACAACATTAGTCTAGGAAATTGTGGTTGAAATTTATTAAAATTTCATTATACGAAGTTAAATATATTGATTAACTTCGTATAATAAATTCGCAAATCCTTATACTTGTTTGAGATTCTGTTGGATGTGTGTGTAGACGTAGTATGCGGCTCCACGATCTAATAGATTCTTGAATTGTCCAGTTTGAACAATTTGGGAGTGCATTAGTATGTGTGGTCAACATTGGTAAGTTTCGTTCGTGAGAAATTTGGTTGTATTCCTGTAATGTTCTTCGAGTGCATACTAGATATTTGTTTATAATATCTATGTCGTGCACTTAGGGAACCTTAGAGAGATGTTGCCGAATTTTTTGTGATCCGAAATAGTCGAGTGACTGCAACACAGAAAGTATACTTTTGAATGGGATATGATCATTACTAAAGGTATTCCAACTAGCATGTCGTCCTAGGGGTAAATGAGAATACTTATTTTCTGGAAAACTTTTTAAGTATGATTCAATTGTTATACACAAACCATAATGAAGTCATATCGTTCAAATGTCATTGGGGTGATACGAACCATGACAAAATAGACAGTCTCATTCAAGATATGTACTTGTTGTTGGTCAGAACAAACACCCGGTGGTTTGAGGATGATCCCTACATCCTTGCCAAAACAGTAGAACAAGTATTTTACCAGGATGATCCAAAGGCGAAGGGTGGTTTGAAAATAGTACAATAAGGGTGCGTTTGTTGCACCGGACTGTCTCGGACTAGACTAGCTTCACGGACTAAACTGGACTGGCTTAAACTAGACTAAGCTGGAGTGACTTAGTAAAACGTTTGGTGCAGTGTCAGACTAAGAAGCAGGACTATAATATTATATTATTTAATCTATATTTATTAATATTTTATTTAATATATCAATTAATATTTTATTATTACTTTCTTTTCCCTTATTTTTCTAGAATCCTCCCCCATCTCTTCATTCATTTTTTTCTCCACTTATCCCTCCCCTTTCCCCTTTTCTCCCATTTTTGTCACTTCATTTTTTATTGCAAATCCTCTACCTCTTCACTTCATCTTCTTCGCCTTCTGCCTCTGCACTTCATCTCTTCCCAACAAGCAACATCACCCACTTCACATCCCATGGCAAGTTGAAATTATGCAGAGGCTTCGTCCTCTTGATACCCATTGCCATGGACTTTGCTGCCTTTGTTTCTCCCACCTCGGAATTTTCTGGGAAGAGGGAAGAATTTTTATTGGGATTGTTGTTTTCGCTTTGCTTTTTTGTTTCGGATATGGGCATGGGTGGGCTGGGTTTCAAATCTGGGTTTAAGATATGGGCATGAAGGCAAATAGAGTTGCAGAGAGGCATGCTTGTAGACGACACTGTTGCACACAACGCAAGTTCGGAGATGGGATTAGCAATCCCAAACGTTTTGAGGGGCCTGGCTATGACCACGCAGTGAAGGACTTAGTCGGCATGAGTCCAACTTAGTCTCATTAAACTTTGTCCTGCTTGCACCAAACATTGGACTAGTAAGCCAATCTAGTCCAGTGAAACTTAAGAAGGTCAAACAAATAGGCCCTAAATATTAAAGAGAAATATTAGGGACCTGACGAACCCAAAGCAGGACGACGGTGACCAAAATGTTCACCAAGACAATTCATTCGCAACTACTTGAAACCTTCCTGGAGTACAGAGCAACCACATCATTCAACCACCATTTAAGATGTCGGATGTCCCCACACTTGAAATAGATGCATTAGCTATTGACCTCGAGTGCCTACCACCAATTCAACGAAATTCCTTGTTTGAAGATATCAGCGATGATTCAAGTAATGAAAGCGATATTAAAGAGGATTATAAGGAAGTATATGAGTATACTGATAGTGATTGAGCATTCACTGATCAAATATTATTAAGTACTACCATAAAATATTCTATTAACTTTATTTAAGTTCAAAGCTCATTTATCTTATTGTGCTTAAAATAAAATTGACACTTTGCCGGACGGAATCCAAAAGAATCGTCGGGTAAAGAAGTCTTGCCCGATGAAATCCTAAACTATTTAGTGCATCGTAGGGATATGCAATATACGAAATTAGTTTCCACGATCCAAACAGTTAAACTTGTTTGAATATAGTACAAGATCGCACAGTGAAAAAAATCACCAAAAATAAACTTTCAGGGAGTAGGAATCCTGGCAAAAGGTTGGACGATTACAAATTGAGCATCATGACTTAATGGCTATATCACCTTTGTTTTGGGTTAGTTTTTCAAAGATGCTAACTGAGGGTTAAAACCTATATTGAACCAAGGTTCTAAAAAACGCTAGGCGCTAGTCGGGCAGCGGGCTAGCGCCTAGCTCCTAGGCGGCTAGGCTGGGTCTAGGTAGGCGCCTAGGTGGATTTAGGTAAATTTCTTGTATATCTTGTAAATAAGTGCATATGTCAACTTACAAAAAATTAAACTTGTATGAAATCCATGGATAAGATAATAAAATGCAAAAAGACTATCCAACAAGTCCAAATTTTAAAAACACATTAAGCATATATGTCATAGAACCATAGTGAGAGGTATTGTAGGATAACACATGTACAATAAGTTCCCAATTTTAAACCACACAAAATGCAAAATAGGAAGAAAATAAGGAAATATAGTAATGTAGATAGGATTTTTTTTTTATTTAAAAAAAAAAAAAAAACCTCCTAGCCGCCTAGCCCGCTTAGCGCCTAGCCCGCCTCACCCGCCTAGACCCCAACCGATTTGCAAGAAAACACCTCAGGTCACCACCGCCTAGGCCGTTTTTTAGAACATTATATTGAACACACCTGATCATCAAATTCGATGATCGCTTAACCGTTGCAACCAAAAAAAAAAAAAAATCAAAGTGTGGAGATCTTTTAATTTTTAAGCTTTGTCCGACGAAAATCATATATTTCATAGGGCAAAGTGGACAAATTTCATTGGGCAAGCCTGAAAGCCCCGAAATTTTTTTTCCCAAAGAAATAGAATTTCCCTCCAAATTTAGGGGTTGCCCAACAAATTGCTTAGGTCTTTGTTAGCCAAACATTATTTCCCACCAAATTTTTTTCGCCCAAATTTCACTTGGCCACTGTTTTTTTGAAACCTTTATCCTACGGAATGGTACTTTGGGCAAACTTTAAGTTAGACTCATGTTAAAAAATTAAGATCCTTGCATGATGAAATGGTTCGTCAGGCAAACACTAATAGAAAAAATAATTTGCGCAACCAAACTTTACGCTGCACACCAAATTTCGTCGTGCAAAAACATCTTGACAAAAAAAATTATTAAAGTATTATGCAACGAAGCGTTTCGTTGCACAAGAAGACTTTGCACAACGAAATTAAATGTATGTCACTCAAAGGTTGAGAAAAGAGGATTGGTGCCAAAATATCGCACAACGAACAATTTTCCGCTAAAATCTTGTGCTAAGAAGAATTTGTCACGCAAAGTGCTGTAAAATGGTTTGTTGAGACATTTAAGGTGAAGTAATTACTGCAAGCTTTGCATGATGAAGCCTTCATCGCTCAAAGGTCCCACGAGTTTTATAAAATCACATATTCACTTTCCCTTTTACTCTCATACTTTCCCCAAAACCCTCAAGTTCCCCTTGTTTTCTTCCTCGCCAAACCCCTCATATCCCAATTCTTGTTTTATTTTTTTGTACGATGGCCGATTCCGCTGCAACTCCAACTAAAGGATGTGAGGGAGAAGGATCTCGGAAAGGTAATACTAATTTTTTGTGGATTTAATAGTTTTATTTTTATTTTTGAAAAAATTTATTGGATGATTATAAAATTGGATGAATTACTTAGTTTGATTAGGAAATTTTTATTTTTTTGGTAGACATAAAAAACAAGAGAAGGTTTAGGCGGGCCAGAAGGGGGATTAATAATGATGGGCTAAGGCGAATCAACTACGATGATTTCAATGGATTTGAGAGGGAGTCGCACATCATGCTTGCGCATGACATTGGAATAGTATTGCAAAGAACAAATGTCTTACAGAGTGGACGTCTTTGAAAAACGTGCTAGAGGACTTGAAGAAGTCTATGTTGGATGACTTATCAGTAAATTCTTATTATTAAATTAATAATTATTTTTATTATGTAATATATGATAATGTTTAATATTTAATATTTTTTTTTGCATAACTTATTTAAATTTTTTCTTTCAATTTTTTTTGTACTACTACCGTCTTACTTGAGCAAATGTGGACCTTATGCTGGTTGGTCAAGTTGGCTCTTGGGTGCCCGAGGTGCCCGATTCATCGATGTATTCGCTTCCACTTAGCATTCGTTAGACTCACCGATGTTCTCGTATGCCCAACACCCCTCAACTTCGGCATCTACTGTCGAATGAGAGGGATCCCAGGCAGGTAAAATATAGTAAATATTGTATTTCGTTAGGCTTTCATTGTTTAAATATTTTATGTTGAATATCATCATCGATCGCCTGCTCTGAATGTCGGTTTAATGCCAAATTGTGTCATTGACCTGTTGAAATTGTTGGTTGGATATGGAATATTGTTTGTAGGTTTTGGGAAATGTTATACTTATAAGGGAAATTCTGTCAAATTTTTGGTAGAACTTGAAGTTTGTGTTTGACCCTGTTAAATTTTTTTTTGCAGCCAAGAAAAACATTCAGGGTCCATGCCGACATCTGAAGACGGCGAAGGTCATAAACGCGACCAACGCTCGTATCATTGTTGGATTTGACGAGCGACATCAGGCAACCCCAATGACAAAGCAACGTAGCAGTTTGGCCCACGACATAGGGCATGTAGTCCGGACCAATTGCCCTATGCGATGGGATTCTTAGTAAGCAATGTCAGAGGAAATGAAGAAGATGATACACCATCATTTGTCGGTAAGTATCCAAATTCTCAACTTTTATTCACCTTTCAATAAAGTATAAAAATATTAATAAAGTATAATATTATTAAATATTTTTTCAACATTTTTGTATTTGTAGACAAACTATAATATTGACGACATGGATGAGAAGATGGCCACGTACATATACGAGTAGTTCACAACCCAATACAAGTAGTGGAAGAGCGACCTCCACAAGTTTTTTGAGCCCTATGATGGTCGAGAGGCCGCTCTCCTTGGGGAGGCCTTTCCGAGTTGGAAAAGCGCCTAGAGGACTGAGAGTGGCTTTGCAAGCATTTTCAGAACAAGAAATATTTGGTACGTATACTAATAATATTTTATTAATTTCTTAGTAATATTATTATTTTTTTTTATACACTCGGATCCGAAATGTCCACTTGGACTCCAAATTGAGCTATGCTGGCCGTCACCCAGAAGGTGACGAAGCTATGAAGTGTATTGAGGTGCAAAATGTGAATAAATTTAAACTAAAAGTGCCTAAATGGAAGAGTGCGTATGTGAGCAGGAATGAACCCATTTCACACTTGATGTCAGAGCATAAGTAAAGTACAGTAAAAGTAGAATGAGAATTATACCATTGAAAGTAATCTCCAATGCCTAGATTACCAAGAATCCTCGTCGACACAAAAGCTCTGTCACTAAAACCTGAAGGGGTGAAAAAAATAAGGGTGTGTGGGCCTAAAAGTAAAGCTTTGCAAAAATATTTTCAAAAACATACCCCTCACAGTAAAACAAGTATAGTTTCCAAAATATACGTATGTATAGTATGGAAATACTTATCGTAGCCTACAATATCTCAAGAATTCAATACGCCTTAACATTTCGTAAATAAACATCTAACGTTTGGTAATCACATAATCTCGCATAAACAAACATATCATAACCAGTGCTCATGAACATATGTTGACACACAAGTTCATGCAAAGATATTATGACATGAGCAAGAATGGGTGTAATAACGATTTACGCTGTAGTACTATAATCACGCGAAGACTAGTGCTATACGCATCACATATGAGTCCTAATTGCCTATAGCAATCTAGGACAGGACTGGCACCTACAATGGATCCAAAGTGAGCATGTGGTGTGATGTGAACATACACGTGAAGCTTGGCCCTTGATCGGATGAGTACAAACACCAGTATAGCACACGATGAGCATATAACGTGAATATGGTCATGCCACAAAAATACAATAGTTCTAGTCATTATAGTACTATTCATGGTCATAAATATAATTAAGTCAACCCTTTATAGTATGCATACCTATGCGCCTCGTTTGACGTAAAATCATTTCATAAATTTCGTTGATGCACTAATTCTTATAGACGTTAATCTAATCTAGTGTAACGTAGAAAATTCTTTATTAAATACATAAATGGAAACTAAATAAATGTATTATATTTAAAAGCAAAGACCCACTCACAGATACTTGCGAAGTCGTAGCCGTTCAAGCGAGGGAAGCTGGAGTCTCCGATAGCAATCACACCTAAGCATAATATTGGGACCCGTTAGTAAAACTCAACTAAAATGATTAAATTTGGAAAAAAAATGGAGTGCGCATTTGAAATCAGGACGTCAAAATACGCTAAGAAGGGTTCTTGAAAAATTTTGTGAAAAGTCAATGGTCAACCAAAAAATCAACTGAGGCGCCAACTTGGTTAACGTAGTTAAATCTTTGGAATTTCCCTGAATGGATGTCAAAAAAAAGGCTGGGGCATCAAAATTAGCCTAGGAGGGTTTTCGAGAAAATTTTGAAAAAGTCAACGCTAGGAATTTCTAGAGAATATTCCAGGAATATATTCCAAGATTTCGAATCCATTTGAAAATGGAGGAACTAATACGTTGATTTTGTGTTACAGAAGAGAGCCAAGGCCAACAAGATCAATCGATTGAAGAAGATACCTTTCCACCGGTCGGGTTCCAAATTCCGCGAGATCGACATGTTTAAAGACGATTATGTTCGACCTAGGGATGAGGCAACTGAGCAGCTACATGTAAGTATATTTAATTGTTATTATTCTCAAACTTGTAATTAGCATAAAAGTTAATTAAATTTTAATTAATTATTAATATGCTTTTTCTTATTATTACGAGCGATGATGCTAGAGAAGGGCAAGGCTGTTCTTTAGGCAGTGGCATTGCAGCTTTCCCTGAAGACCCCGTTGGAAGACGTGACTTCGACCAAGGATGCAGGGTTTCATATCCAAATTGAGACCCTGGTTCATGCACTCAGTCGGAGGCTTGGTAAGGTTTGTTGGGGGGATAAGGAATGCCCGGCTTCGACCCACTGATGCCTCATCTTCCAAAAAAGCCACGAGCCAAGTCACCACTTTGACACAAGAAGTGGCAGACCTGAAGCAGAAGTTTGCAGCCCAGGATGTTTACATTGCGGCCCAGGATAAAGCGATGGCGGCCCATGTGGGTAAGAAGTCTCATATCTTACAGACCATGTAGTTGTCCAGCATAAGTCTCCCACCAGCTTCTCCTCCATCATCGAGCTCCCAACCCTCCATCTGAAAGAGACCCGGCATACCGATGCCAACATAATAGACTTCACAGAACTTTTTACGTAGCTTTTTTTTCCCTGATATTTTAATTTTTTCTTACTTGTGTGTACATTTACATATATAGTATAAATAAATAGTTTATTTATTTATTAATTATTGTTTATAATTTAATTAAATAATTGCAAACAAATTAAATATATTTAATTTAATAAAAGATGAAAAATAAAATAAAAATAAAATAAAATAAAAAATAAACAAAATAATCTTTGGGCGAGGAAGCCCTTCATCGCATAATATTAGAAGCAAGAAAGGTATTCGTCGCACAGATTCGTAAACGACGAAAATTTCATAATTAAATAATAAATTACTTGAATTTTGTTGCATAAAGGTTTACTCAATGAAGATGATTTTGTACCATTGTTATCTGCGTGACGACAAGCTTCGTTCCCTATATTTTATGCAATGAAGCAAAGCTTCGTTGTGCAAGAACCCTTGCGCGAGGAACGGCATTTCATTCAACATACAAACACTTTTTCACAAGATTTGCACGACGACAACTTTGCAACCAAGCTTTCGTTGTGTTAATCTTTAAAAGACGAAACATGTCTTTGCACGACGAACTTTGCTTCATCACAAGAAGTGTTAAATGTAGTAGTGAAAAGCCTTATGTTCTTTATCAAGCTGAGACCTCTCCATTTGCAGCAACTTTCAATTCTATCTCTCTCCACAAAATCCCCCACTGCAAATCAGCTCCAAAATCCCTCCTTAGCTTTCACACTTGCTATCTCTTTTGACAATCTCTCCAACTCTAAACTCCCACAAAGGAATGATATTATTCTCAATCATTTTGAAGTTGTGATTCCTATGTTTGAATTTATGATTACATTGTGTGCTTGTTGTGAAGCCAAAAATAATCACAAGGCAACACGTGGATTTCTAGACAGGAGAGGACAAAAATACCCTTGAGGTACAACGTGTTTCCTACGAGCGATCAGTGGGCAATCATCCTTCAACCAAGTCAAAATGCCCAAGAAAGGTAACAATTCAAAATCCATCTCATCAAATCCCTGTTACAAGGTAGTTCCCAAAACCTATCTCGTTCCATATATTTTTTACCTCTTTTTCACTTTTTTAGCTAAGCTATCATTCCATAACTTACAAAATATTCCACATAAATTACATAACCTCCCAAAAACATTCCTTTTATCATGTTAATTAGCCAATTAATATATTTATTCCTAATCAATATATTAATTGCTAATTAAATCACCAAATAACACCCCAAAAACACATAAAGGGCCGCCCACTCTTTCTCCAAAGAGGACCGGCCATGCCCTATAAATAGGACCCATTATAGGACCCACTTTTCTCTAAAAACCTAGGTTGATACTCTTGCAAAATTCCAAAACCTCTCTAAACACTTTTCTCTTTAAATTCTAACTTTGGCATCGGAGGTCCTTCGGCCAAAGCCGCCCCCCCCCCCCCCCCACCAAAACAAATTCATCATGGGTGTGTGAGGCTCTTGGCCTTGACCCTAAGGTATTAATTGTTTTGTAGGTGCAATTTTGTCCAAGAAGATGGAGGAAGAAATTTGCATCCACAAATCCTCGACTTCCATCGAGCCAAATTTCAAGCCCCGAGGCTTCCAAAAAAAATTATGAAGACAAGGAAATTAAATTTTTTCTTACCTAGAAGCAATGAGAGGACGAAGCAAGCAACGAAAAACAATCCTTTGCACGGGCAAGATGTAGAAGATTGCTAGAGGAGGGGGAACAAATATTCTCTAAGCCCTCTCTCTCTCTCTCTCTTGTAGGGTAAAGTAAATTGCTCTCCAAAGTTGATTTAATAGGCTTTGAGAGAAATTTATTTCCTTTTCCTAGAAGGATCTAATTTCCTATTAAAAGAGAGAATCATCATCAAAATAGGAAACAATTCAAAGTTTCCTAAGGCAAGAAAATCTCTACACCTGTTGCCCTTTTCCGCGAACAGCCCAACAGGTGTGGGGGAATTTGTGGAGCCAAAAATAATCACAAGGCAACACGTGGATTTCTGGACAGGAGAGGATAAAAATACCGTTGAGGTACAACAGGTTTCCTACGTGCGAGCAGCGGACAATCATCCTTCAACCAAGTCAAAAATGCCCAAGAAAGGTAACAATTCAAAATCCATCTCATCAAATGCCTCTTACAAGGTAGTTCCCGAAACCTATCTCATTCCATATATTTTTTTACCTCTTTTTCCCCTTTTAGCTAAGCTATCATTCCATAACTTACAAAATATTCCACATAAATTACATAACCTCCCAAAAACATTCCTTTTATCATGTTAATTAGCCAATTAATATATTTATTCCTAATCAATATATTAATTGCTAATTAAATCACCAAATAACACCCCAAAAACACATAAAGGGTGTCACATCCCGGCCCGGGGCGGACCACTTCGTGGGCCCGCTCCACTACCGTAGCACGATATTGTCCGCTTTGGGCTTACCATTCCCTCACGGTTTTGTTTTTGGGAACTCACGAGCAACTTCCCAGTGGGTCACCCATCATGGGATTGCTCTATCCCTCTTCTCACTTAACTTCGGAGTTCCTACGGAACCCGAAGCCAGTGAGCTCCCAAAAGGCCTCGTGTTAGGTAGGGATGAGAATATACATATAAGGATCACTCCCCTGGGTGATGTGGGATGTCACAAAGGGCCGCCCACTCTTTTTCCAAAGAGGACCAGGCATGCCCTATAAATATGACCCACTTTTCTCTAAAAACCGAGGTTGATACTCTTGCAAAATTTCAAAACTTCTCTAAACACTTTTCTTTTTCAATTCTAACTTTGGCATCGGAGGTCCTTTGGTCAAAGCCCCCCCTCCCACACCAATTTATGGTGGGTGCATGAGGCTCTTGGCCTTGATTCTAAAGTGTTAAATGTTTTGTAGGTGTAATTTTGTCCAAGAAGATGGAGGAAGAAATTTGCATCCACACTTGTGATTTATACTGTGAATGTATGATATCTATTGTGCATTTGTGATTTGTAGGTTATAATTTTGACGAAAATTTGGGTTGGAAAAAATTGGGGAGATTGGCGAAGGACGAGTTTAGGAGGGTGGGGGATGATTTGAGGGGTTGAAGAAAGGGGGTACGCGTTGGGGAAGGGGATGGGGTGGAGGTGCGGGCATGAGGGACGTGTTGAGAAGAGGGACAGGTTATGGTGTAGGGGGAGAGGGAAAGTGTTGAGGAGGAAGACTGGTCAGGGGGGTACGTGCAGGACGGGTAGGGTGGGAATGATGGGTTTGGGGGAGGTGAGAAGGACTAGTACAAACTTTTAGAAAATATTAACTATAATTTTTGAATACAACTCAGAACATAGGCGCGCGGGATTCCGGCATGGAATATTGAACCAATCGATAGGAGCCCTCGTTTGGAATAAGTGCTCTATGCAACATCAATCGTTGGGTTAAGGGTTTATCTTTTATTTTATTTTTTTGTTAATAAAGCTTGCCCGACGAATTGTTCGTGGGGCAAATTAGGGTTTTATTTTAAAAAAAACAAAAATTTAAAAATTTGGCAAGGAAAATATTTCGTCAGCCAACCATTTGTCGTTGGGTCTCTTTGGTCAATGCGGGCTTGCCTGACGAACGTTTGTCGGTATGTTTGTCGGAGAAGGTGTTGTTGCCTGATGGATATTAATTTTTGTTGGGTAAAATGTCCAACGATTTGTTTTGCACGACGACCTTTGCCGACGGATTTCCATTGCCCAAAATCTTAGGCGATAAACTCCTACTTTAGGAGACGAATGTTTATGCCTAGCAGGTGTTTTTTTTTTTTTTTTTTTTTTTTTTTTTTTTTTTTTGTAATACACTACGTTAGGAGAATAAATTTTATTGACCAATATGTCATTATGGTTGTGACCTTATTTCATATATGTTGTTCTCATCATTTAAATACTTTCATTAGAAAATGCATGCATGGTTGTGCAAGAAAACATTTGAAGTGCACCAATTATTGTTTTCGATCTAATTGTAATATTTTTCGAATTACTCCATGCGTTACATATTTCAAGCTCCAAAACCTTCCAGATACTTCCCAATGACCAAGCTTAACCTCTTTTCAGATTCTTCCAATACATACGGCATTAGAATAAAGAATAGTTTGCATATACATATACATATATATATATATATATATATACCAAATGGGGCGGAACTAACAACTGTAGACGGCAGAGCCGTCCATAGAATTTAAAGTGCAGGCGGCAAAGCAGTCCATAGAATTTAAAGTGCGGAAGTAAAACATATAAAAACAGAGTAGCATATCAAAATAATGAATTAAATGTAATGATGCAAATAATGCAAATATATTTTGAAAATAAGTTTTATTGAAAACTTACTGCAATGCAGATTACAAACAGATGTTGCCGAATGGCAGATGAAACAAGTAAACAAGGTGGAGCTCGCAGGCATCCTGAGTAATATATGTATTACAAGTGTTTGGAAATATTCTCCGTTCTATTGAATACGCAGAGAGTGTTTAAAAAACTGTGTCCTTCCTCTGAAGCTGAGTTCTTCTTTTATAGAGGGAGTCCCGCTGGCATGAGAAGAAAGCTGGCAAATCTGGCTGACTAATGATCCTCTACTGTGGAGTCACGTTGTTACTTTTACAAAAGCTGAATGAATAGTGAAGATGCTTTGATTCTTTTACAAAAGTTAAATGAATAGTGACCTTTTTGTTTTTCACTATTGTGAATAGTGACCTTTTTGTTTTTCACTATTGAAGAATAATGCCTTGTCTTTTGCGGAAGAGATGATAGCAGCTACTGCTGATGATGTTGTTGGGCTGACACAATCACATGGGCAAATAATGCAGTTCAATAATCAAACGGATCTTGAGCATCTTGAAGGTCCACTTGATCAGCCCAATTGGCGGAAGGCTGAGACCCTGCATCAGAAGCGTCTGAGTCCGAGTCGGAACCTTTCTTTTTCTGTAGCCTTGCTGCTTCAGCCATGAGCTGTTGAGCCAAGTCCAAAAGCTGGGAGGACTTATCAGAATTCTCCTTTTTCTTTGAGCTGGAGGACTTAGAAGGTTTTCCTTTGAGGGAAGATGACAGACTAATGTCTGATAGGGATTGAATCGGCTCCTGGGTTTTTAGCAACTCAGGAAATTGCTGATGAACTGGCAAAGCTTGTGAGGACGAAGTTGAAACTTTGATTGGCAGTGCCTGAGAAGATGCCTGGGGAAATTCCACTTTTACAAGATCAATAACTTTTTGGTGGTTGAATTTATCCCACCATTTTACCCATCGGGTTCTGTAAATACCACCAGTGTCCACTTCAAAGTTCCATTTGAGAATCCATGGGATCTTGTACTTGGCCATGAGCAGTGAAAAAATAGTAACTCTGTTGTCGAAACGACTTCTGTCAAAACTGGGCTGGAAGTTGTTTGTGAGTACATGACGAAGGTCCTCTGGAATGATAGAAGAGCTTGGGCCATGGGAAACCCACCAATCTGGAAACCATGCAGGAAACCGCAATCTGAAATTCTTATCAAAGGTTATGAACCATGAATGACTAAAGTCTTCTGTCTGGTGGAGAAAAATGTTGGTCCATGCTTGGATATAATCATAGTAATTGTAATGATTGTTTGGGATGAGAACATGCTGAGTATGAAGGGGTTTTGTGTGATAAAGGGGAATTCCCCATTCGAGTTCGGTAAGGAATTTTCCAATATGGAGTGAATGATACAATATTTTGTTTTGGTGAGAGGTACTGTAAATTGGCTTAATAGCAATGCTTTCTGTTTCTGAAAGGATAGCCTGGTAATATTTTAGGCTTTTATAGGATTCAGTTGGTAAGAAATGAAAATTTGGTGGAAGGAGTAATTTAACAATGCGCTCTGGGGGTTGGTTTTTGTCAATGTGAAGAGGGATGCTAAAAAGCTTTTCTGAATTGGGATTTTGGACATATGGAGATGTTTTAGCATAGCTAGGTGTTTTAGGTTGTGAAGGTGCTGGAGAACGAACTGAAGAGTAGGGATCATAAGGGGTGGCTAAGGCCGTTTGGTAATTTGGTCGGATATTTCCTACTGTTGATCCTAAGGGAGTAAATCTGTTTGTAATGGCGAGGGCCGATGAAGAGTCGGGAATAGACTCTTGTTTTACTGGTGCTGGGGTTTGGGTAAGGGTGGCTGGGAGCCTTCGTTGCTGAGTAAGATTAGTACCCATTCTTCCCCTGCAAAAATTCTCTGGTATGCAATTCTGGCTGCCCTTAATGTATTCAATTTCAAAATAAAAAATACTTAATATGGCTTGCCAGCGTGCAAAAATTTGTTTTGATGCAATGTTTTGAATATCTTTTTGTAAAACATGTTTTGCAGATTTGCAATCAACACGAACTAAAATTTTTTGATTTAATAAATCATCTTGGAATTTGCTAATGCATAATACAATTGATAAAATCTCTTTTTTAATAGTACTATAGTTGCTTTGAGCCGAATTCCAAATTCCTGAATGGAAACGAACAATTTGTTCAGGAGATTCGGAAGAAGTTTTCTGTTTGAGGATACCTCCATAACCGATATCGGATGCGTCGGTTTCGACTATTTTGAGAGAGTCGGGAGTTGGAATGCCAAGGCAGGGCAAAGTCTTGACATGATTTTTTATCTGTTTAACAATGGAAGTATGATTTTGAGACCATGATGGAGGATTCTCCTTGAGACGATCAAACAAAGGTTTACATTGTTGACGAAGATGAGGATAAAATTCTGAAACATAATTGAGAGATCCAAGGAATCTTTGAAGCTGAGTTTTATCAATAATTTGATCTGGAAATTTATCAGCAAACTGGATGACTCGATCAATTGGTTGGATGGTAGACCTGTAAATACGGTAACCTAAAAATCTAACTTTGGTTTGAAATAACTTAATCTTAGATGCCGAGACGACTAACCCATTAGACCTAATGATCCTAACAAATGCATGCAAATGCTTCCAATGCTCATCTATTGAGTTTGAGAAAATTAATACATCATCAATATAAACAATCGAAAAATGGCTGTATTGATTAAAAATCTCATTCATGATATTTTGAAATTCACTTGGTGCGTTTTTCAAGCCGAAGGGCATTACATTCCACTCATAGTGTCCGAAAGGAGTTACAAAAGCAGTTTTGTACTTATCAGATTCATGAATTTGGATTTGCCAAAAGTCTGATTTCATATCAAATTTGGAAAAAACAGTTGCTTGAGAAAGTCTTTTTATCAAATCTCTTTTGTTAGGAATTGGATATCGGATCCATTCTAAAACATCATTCAAGGGTTTGTAGTTAATAACCAATCGTGGAACGCCGCGTTCTAATTCTGCATTTTTCTGGACATAAAAAGCAGGACAAGACCATGGAGACTTGCTTTTACGGATAATTCCTTTTTCCAAAAGTTGATTAATTTCTGTTTTACAAAACTCTAAAACTTCTTGGTTCATTTGAATCGGTCGTGCTTTTGTGGGAATTTTTGATTCAGCAAAATCTTTAATATAAGGGAGTTTAACAATATGTTGTTTTCTGTGCCAAAAAGCATTTGGAAGATCGGAACAAATTTCTTTAGTAAGCTTATTAGAAAACTGACGAATAACATTTAACAAAGATTTGTTCGTCAACTGTTCTTCAATTCTTTTGTGAATAATTTCTTCTTGCAGAAATGCAATTTGTTGGGATTTTGCAGTACTCTGGTTGAGGGTTTTTGAAACATTATCTTTTTGAAGTTGTTTTAACTTTTTAAGATCTGTTTCCATGCAAAAGTCAAAAGTAATTTTTTGGCCAAAAACCTTGGTAGAAATACAGTTATGATGAACTTTGAAAGGATAAATTAATGCAATGAAAGGGAGTCCCAAAATAACTGGATTAGAATATTTTTAATTAAAACGAATGGAGTTTTAAAACAAACATTTTGTTGACAAACGTGAGCCTTGGGAATTTCATAGTTTAATTTCATCGGGGATTGGTTTGCAGCGCTAAGTGTTTACGTCGACTTGTGAAAATATTTAGTAGGTATTAACCTTTCTTGAATGCAATTTAAATCTGCACCTGAATCAATTAAAGCGATGGTTTCTAAATGAAAATCTTCGATTACTATCGTAACTTTAGAATACCATTTTCGAATTCTTATTTTGTCTAAAAGACTTAAAACAAGTTCTTTTGAAGAAGAAGATTTAGCTGAGTGAGCGTTGAAATCGGAATTTGAGGGAGAACCATCTTGTTTTTGGACGAGCTCTTGCGTACGTACTCTACTGAGTTGTGAACGAATTTCGGTATTTTCGGATTTTAAAAACTTAATTTCTGATTTAATTTGATTAATCTCTTTTTGTAAATCCTTGATGGTTAAATCATTTTTGGGTTTATTAAATCGTTCCAAAGTGGTGCTAAGAGAAATCTTTTGAGAAGAAGTTTGACTAGTGCCAGGTTCATGAAAAGAAATCAAATTTTTGAGTTTTTTCAAATAAAAAGATTTTAAATCAGGGTCATCGACTTTACTAATTAATTCCATTAAAAACTCTTCTTGTTCTTCTTGCTTATTAAGCACTGAAATTTTATTACAACAAGTGTCCGTGCACCCAAACTTAATGTTTGGTGAGGAGACGTCGCTAGAACTGCTAGAGTCGGAGACGAAAAAATCGGGATTTTTATCAGATTGACTAGAGTCGGTATTTCTAATTTCTAAAGCCTGAATAAGTTGAACTTTCTCTTCTTCAGAGATTTTTAGTTGGTTAATAACCTTTTTAACCTTGCATTCATTTGCATAATGACCAAATTTACCACACTTGTAACACTTTCCCTTTTTATTTTGATAATCCTTTTTAGACTTTCGAAAAGGTTTTTTGTTTGAAGATGGTTTTTCATAAAATTTATTTGTTTGAAAAGGTTTGTTGGAAGGTCTTTTGTTTTTATAAAATCTGGATTGATGTTTAGAAAACTTGCTGGTTTGTTGGGCTTTTTTCTTTTTACTTGAAGGAGCGATTGGAGGTAAACCATATTGTTCACAAAATGTTCCAAGTTCGTATTTAGCAATAGATTTATCTTTATGAACTTGTTTTGAAATCTTTATGTCGATACACATTTTCAATCCTTCCTTTTGAATAACTTTAACTATGTTACCATAAGTAAGGGTATGATAAGGTATGACACCTTCTTCATTTACTAAAACATTTCGAATTTTGTGAGCAAAAAGATTTGGTAAACCATTGATAAATTTTTCTTTCCAAAAAGGTTGATTACTATCTTCCCGAAGCATAACTCTGGATATGAAAACATCTTTATACCATCTGAAATCACTTAAGGTTGGACACCTTAAATTACTCAGTTGGTCGTGAATACGCGTAGTAACGTTGCTGGGTGTTCCTATAAAGTGTTCTATTATCGTATAAAGTAAAGTATTTACTCCGTTGGGTATTCCTTGTCCTATCGTTTTGTCAAAAATGGGAAATCCTTCCTCATCTTTTTTTATCGCAAAGCGTACTTCATCTCTGGACTGAGAAGTTAAGTGCTTCTCCCACCAAGAATGAAGCATTCCAGTGAAACCAGTGATGAGAAGATCAACGATTTGTGTTTGAGTAAAATTGTGATTTGAAATGTAGCTATTAGCAACCATGGACATGTGTTGAAGTTTGTTCAAAAGTTCTTGTTCGGATAGGCCATCTATGTTCCACTCATAAAGTTTGTCGGCTGAAACTGAAAATTGATTTTGAATATTTCGTTCTTCAAATTGAAGGTCAGGAGGAGTTGGCCTGGGATACCAGTTTTTTGTGAGAAAAGTAGGGTTGACCGGATGAGTACGAATACGTTTTAAATCAAGAGTTGGTTGAAGATCAATGTTGTGAAAAGCATTTTCAATATTTTGAATAGCAGAACTAGTTTCCGTGTCCTGAGAAGAATTTGGATCAGATGTGTTTTCTTCTTCGACAGAAACATCATTGTTTTGCAAAACACTAACAACTTTCTCTTTTTTGAGCTTAGTGAGCATATGATCAATTTTTTGTAAAGTAGTCATGGATTTTAAAGCAGTGGAACTTGAAGAAGTATCAGTAAAATTTACTAAAGGTTTTTCCTTTTGAGAAGATTTTGGTTGAGACAATTTGTCGATTTTGGTTTCAATTTTGTCTAACTGTTTTCCAATAGTATGAAGACTTTGGTTTGTAAAATTATTCTGTTCAATGACAAGTTTAAAACCAGAATCTTATTTTGGAATTTTGAAAGGAGTTGCGGGAATGTTGGTATTACCGGTGGAAATCAAAATAGTTTCTTTGGGAAGATGACTAGAAGAAATCAAAGTTTTGTCTTCCTTAACCCAATTTTCTTTGGTAACAATTGTAACTTTATTTTTTGTTCCATAATGTTTTTCAATAAAATTAAAGAAAGATATTTCAAATTGGTATTGTTCTACAAAAGCTTTCCATTCGGCATATATGACTAGCTTTTCTTCATCACAATACTTTTTTCTAAAAATATTTCTTCTGGGGATGTTTTCCTCAGAAGCGATGTCAGTTTTAAGCTTCCTCCATCGTATTTTATGTGGTTTGTTTAAAACAAGTAATTGGTGATTCACCGATGTTGTTTCAAAATCAGAAGGAGTTGGAGAAGTGGGTTCTTCTTGGTTTGAAGGATGATAAACAGGATGTGCAACTTGTGAAGAAGTGTCGACAAACTTTAATTTGAGTAAATCATTGACTAAATCTTGTTGTGCAGCTTCCTGCTCTTTTAGTTTTTTGTTTACTAAAGATTTGATCAAATCTTGATCTCGACCCAGTCTATCGGTTGACGTGGATCCAGAAAAAGACTGTCTGCTAGGAGCAAAAGATTTATGTGAAAAAACTGATTCACAAGATTTTCTTGCTGGACGATCAAAATTGATTTTAACTGTGCCGTCAAAATATTGTTCAATGTTGTCGAGATTAACGAGGCTGTTTTGAACGGAAACCGGCTTACTTTCATTAATTAAACACCAATCTGAGGGGAGACTGATGTCTGACCACTTAATGGTTCTTGGTACTCTTATGTTTGCGCTTTCTTGGGTTGTTTGGATTAAAAGAGTGTGGTCGCGAGGACTTTTGTTCAAAGCTTGAAAATTCATGTTTGTGCCGGTGACTTTGTAATAAATTCTAAAAATAAGTGCCAAATGTTGTGTTCCTTCCAGGACTTGGTACCCGGAGGTTTTGATATTAAGAGTAAGAGCTTTTAAAACATGTGGATCTGAAAGACTTATTGTGAGATCGGGAAAACAATCAAAATGGATAGGTCCATTGTAAAGACTAGATTCGATCATTTCTAGTATACTATCATTGAAATCAGTAAATCGAGCGTCGCGTAAACATAAAAGGATGGAAGTGTTAAGACCTTTTCGCGTTAACGGTTTAACTGCGATTTGAACTAAACCAATATGAAGATAGTTATGACCATTTTTACGATGCGCTTTGATTTGTTCTGGAGAAAATAATTGACAAGTCTCATGTTCTTTGCTAAGAGCATAAACCTTTTCAACTGTTTTGACGTGATGTTCGGATTTAAAAGAGGTCAAAGACCTTTTTTCTTGTAAATATTTTGGGTTGAAACTTTTGGAATGTTCCAGTCGGAAAAATTAATACTTTCGTCTGTTTGAAAATCCAGTTTTTGTTCTTCATTGACAATGTCAGGTATAGTTCCTAAGTTGGATCTAGAGCTAGTGCTGGCCATTGAACTAGATCTAAATAATCTATTCATGATATGCACAAAACAAGTATACTATATGCAAGACTTAAAAGATTCACCTTCCTCGTATGTCTAGACTCTTCCCCCGCTCATGCCTCTCCTGGGACTTATTGTTAGGACCACGTCTTACTGTTTGGCTGGAAGAAAGAAGAACTGAGGACCGACGATTAAGAAATGCAGATAAGATACAAGTATGTGAATAACAATGAACAGATTAGATAGATGCTAATGCAATTACCAACCACTTGGCTCTGATACCAACCACTTAGCATCCTGAGTAATATATGTATATGTATATGCAAACTATTCTTTATTCTAATGCCTGACAGTATGCCGGCATTATTTTTTCAGAAGTCTTGGGATGTGGTGGGTGATGGGGTGAGTAATCTGTGCCTAGATGTTTTGAATGGTAATAGTGATGTTGCAAGTCTTAATACTACATTGATTGCGTTGATTCCTAAAGTGGCGGCTCCCACTAGAGTAACTGAGTTTCGACCAATCAGTTTATGTAATGTTCTGTATAAGATCATTTCCAAAGCAGGGTTGAAATGGGTTTTGCCGTATGTTATATCTGAATTTCAGAGTGCTTTTATTCCTTAACATTTGATTCATGATAATGTTTTGGTGGCTTTTGAATCGATACATTGTTTGAAAGTCCGGGGGAAGAAAGGGAGAAAGAAGGTTATTTTGAAGTTGAATATGGCCAAGGCATACGATCAGGTTGAGTGGGGTTTCTTGAAGAAAATGATGATTAAGATGGATTTTTCGATGGTTTTCATTAACTTGGTTGTGAAGTGTGTAACTTCGGTGGGCTTTTCAATTCTCATGCAGGGGTACTGTTTTGGGAATTTCTCTTCGACTCGTGGTTTACGTCAAGGTGATCCTATTTCCCCATATTTATTCATGATTGTAGGTGAAGGATTATCGGCTTTATTACAACATTAAAAAATTAAATGATAAACTATCGACTTTTCATTCATAATTTCATACAAACAACATTACAACTTGAAGCCATTTGCTCCGAAACCACCCACAGAAAATGGTTGACAGAAGAGTTGCAAAAGAGCAGATCCACTGCAACAAATAGTTTTGCTTTGAAACGTGGTAATGGAATCTTTGATTGTCTTCGATACACACTATGTTGTTTAATGTTCAGTATCTATTTCCTCTATGCAATTTTTTTTAATTTACCTTAAAATTCAAGAATTATTTGTCAAAAGAATATTTGTACGGTCATAGATTGTGCATATATCTGTTGCCACTTCATAGGGCGAGAACAGGTATGAGGAATAAAATTATTCTTCTTAGCATCACATGCCTCTCGTTAATTATCAATTAGTATATGATTTGTTATTGAAAATTAATAATTAGGCTCTTCATGTGGATTCCATAAACAAAGGATTGTTCTTTTTGCTTAATTATCATTAAACAATGATAAAATGAAACAACCTCAAATGCTTATTAAGTACTACTCTTGGAAGTTTGTTGAATTACCTTGTATAAAATTGAAACAAATCGTCTCATTATTAACAAGTGTTACCATGCATTTGTGTGTCATAACCCTAGACCCTAAACTCAAAGTTCGAAACCCTAATGCTCTACTCCATAAAACATAAAACATTTCATCTATTCATATTATAATACGTAATTACTAATAACGTCATGACTCTTAATCTCGAAAATTTCTCATGCATTAC
This sequence comes from Pyrus communis, assembly GCF_041283825.1. NCBI lineage: Eukaryota > Viridiplantae > Streptophyta > Magnoliopsida > Rosales > Rosaceae > Pyrus > Pyrus communis. Next base: position 17,859,968 of record NC_142571.1, read on the forward strand.
ATAAATAGGGAGTTGAGTTTCGAATACATCTACTTTAAAACAAGTAGCTGGAAGAGCTTGAAAAGGATTTGGAAACAACCAACCCAACCATGATTCTTCAAGCAGAAAACTCCATCAGCTAACTTATACCATCCAATCAAGTGGCACTACTACTACACTAATAGAGACCAAGTAAAAGGAAAATATAATTACTAGATTGACAAGTGAATCCTTGGGACCATGCACGCATGATCCCATCAGCTGTAGAAGCAGCTTATATATAAAATAGAAACATCAATGACAGCCAGAAAACAATGGTAACGAGAAGGAGGGATTTGTATCTCTTCCGGATCCTCACATCCTATCTGTAACATCCCACATCGTCTAAGGAGTGGATCCTGTAAGCTTTATATGTATATTCTCATCTTTACCTAGCACGAAGTCTTTTGGGAGCTCACTAGGTTCAGGTTCCATGAGAACTCTGAAGTTAAGCGAGTAGCGCGCGAGAACACTCCCATGATGGATGATCCATTGGGAAGTTCTAGTATGAGTTCCCAGAAACAAAACCGTGAGGGAGTGGTCGGGACCCAAAGCGTACAATATCGTGCTATGGTGGTGGAGCGGGCTCAGGATGTGGTGGATCCCGGGCCGGGATATGTCACTATCCGTTTATCATACATGATATGGTCAAAAATCATTTATTTAAAATTAAATACAAATAGTACCTAATGATTTTTGACCATATGATGTACGATAAATGAATAGGATGTGAGAATCCCTAAGAACCTCACAAAGAGGATCCGGAGAGGATCCTCGTCCGTGGAGGAGGACCATGACTCCATGAGCCTTCAGTTCATATACACATGTATGCTCACGGACAAAGACAAAGAAACACTGAAAGGAATACACTCACATGGCACACCATGCAAACTTGAGAAAATCAGAGTTACCTATGCTTTTATTTAATTCACCTGTGCCCTACAAAAAACCAACCACAAAACCAAAGAAAATGAAGTTTCCCATTTTCTTTTACCACAGTAAAAAAAATTACCAAATTGGCGAGCTCAAGCTCCCAAGAGAGGCATTACAAACCGTAATAAGACTAAGAGAGAACACTAAAATACATTTATTTGCTCTACACACATTACTAGTGTTTTGCAACATTCCAATGAGGCAAAGACCATGTTATATATACAAATGCAGCTCCTACTTTCTTGGGATTTTGGCCTCCTATTGGCATTGGGAAGATTTCAGTACCTCAGGGTTCGAGAAGCTTGCTTGCTCAGCAAATAACGCAAGAATTTGGATTCTCTTCCATGCTTTGCACATGGTAATATGTAGTCATGTGGGGGTTGTACGCTTTGTATGCCTTGACGAGCTCTAAGACGGGGTCTGGCTCTTTCTTCTTCTCTTCTTCTTTCTTTGGCTCCTCCTTCTTCGCTTCTTCTTTCTTCGGTTCTTCTTTCTTGGCCTCCTCCTTCTTCGCCTCTTCTTCTTTCTTTTCTTCTTCTTTCTTCGGTTCATCTTTCTTGGGTTCTTCCTTCTTTGGTTCCTCTTTCTTAGGCTCTACTGCTGGTCCTACTGAGATTATATGTGTTTGCCAGTATTTGCGCAACTTGCTCACTACATTCACTGGGTCCACGCTTCCGATCACTGTTAATTTCTTATCCTTCATGTCCATGGCAATAGAATCGATGCCTACAAATTGCAGAGTCAAAACAATTAATTGAGAATTTCAATTATTCAACTCTGTTTTCATCTCTACTATCTCAAGAAGAATTGATCCATATGAACCCTATATTTTGTGGTAACATACGATCAACTTGCTGACAGAGCAAACTAGGAACTCTAAACCATGCAGAAACCATACACAGATTGTTTTCCAAAATAAACCCATTCATTACTAATATATTTCTTTTATACAGAACTCCGAAGGCAACATGGATAACCAACTCCGACAACAAACGGCAAGTTTCTTCATCATCAATGCTTGAATTTATGCTCGACATGCTCATGCATTCATTACTTGTAAATTTTTAGTACACATTTCACCCTTCAAATTGAAAAACAAAAAAAAAGAGACAAACATTAATCCAATTCATTACGTATCTTCCTAATCAAAGGAGCTTTTACCCTTTTGTTCCAAACGAGGTTTTTGTTCTCGTAGAGTTCATCTTAGGACATTAACCCAATTTATTACGTATATTACTTGTAAGACTTCTAGTACATTTCAACCCCTTGAAATTGAATCACAAATTATAGTGCATACGTCTGCAAACTACACCGCTAGCTAGCTGTCATCTTCTCCGAAATTATTCAAATAAAGAGCCTTGTTTGAAGAATTTTATCTGTTTCTCTTTCTTTCATCATCTTTCCATTTGTTTTTTCAACCAATTAAGTTGTCATATATGAACAATAACAAAAAAGATAACTTATTTGTTTTTTATACAAAATCGTGCATTCCCATCTCTTGTTTCTTTAGGAAACTAAAGTGGAGGAATCTTCCAACCACTACTTTCCATCCAAACAATTACAGATGACATTAATAAGGTAAAGATTTAAGTATATTTCTACCAATTATTAATTAACATCATGAATTTGGTCCAAATTAAGAAGCTTGATTCAATCTAGTAAAATAATGATATCTTTGTACCAGAAAGAGTAGAGACTGTCTTGAGAGCCTTCTGCTTGGCTTTGTCATCAGGCAAATCCAACTGCAGTACAAACTTCTGCAACAACAAAACACAAACACCAAGTGATCTGATTAGAATCACACAAACACCTTCCAAATCTGAAGAATTCTTTCATGGAAACTCCAAAACTACAATAACCAAAAGCAGAATTTTTGACCCTTTCAAGATCGAGACTTGTGTGCTTAATTAGGAACCATCTGACTAATTAAGCTTCTAAAACTGATAAGATTTTAACCAAAACCCATCAACAATCATGCCTAAAGCTCCTTAAAAACAAAAGGGAAAAAAGATTGAGGAGAAAAAAAACCCAAAAAAGTTATCAGAAGAATCAAAACCCAAGGGGGAAATCTTGACTGCAAAAGTAATGAATATTCAGAAAATTCAAAAGTGGGGAGGGTTTCAGATTCCAGACCTTCATTTCTAAATGCCTTCTTTTTCCAGAGAGAAGCAGAGCAAAAAGAAACCTGAAAACTGAGATTGTGAGAAGGAAAGCTGTGAAAGAAAAATGGGAAAACAGAGATAGGGGTGTTGAAAAAAAGAGAGGCCAAGACGAAATCGAATAATGCTTTGTTGAAAAGGCGAGCGAGAGAGAGAGAGAGAGAGAGAGAGAGAGAGAGAGAGATGAAAAAGAGAGGAGGGGGTTTGGGCACACCAGAAAATTTCCGTATCAAAACAAGCAATGCAGAATAGGAAAGAGAAAATAGAGGGTGGAAACTGAGATGGAGAGAAAAGCTAGAGAGAGAAAGCTCTTGTGCAAGAACGTGTTCAAGAATTGTGCGCGACCAGTGAAACTAATTTGATAATGGAGGATACGAGGAAGAAATACTTACGTGGTAAGTTGTGAAATACTTCAGAGTGAAAGAAATACTTATGTGGTAAGTTGTGAAATACTTCATACAGGAAGAAATAGTTATGTGATTTTTTGTGGTTTATCACTAAATCAATATACTTAAGTTCAGCTATCATAGTCAAGATCCTTGGCCCTTTCGGAACTTGAAACTACAAATCACGCGCGAACTGTTGGCGCGTCAATTTACTCTCTGACCTATAAAGCCCACCTTCCTGAAATGACTTCTCCCAAATTTGAAGCCTCAAAAAATACCCTCTCTGTGATAATGCTTTTCAAATCAGGTGCTTCTGTTTTTTAATGTTTTTACTGTTATTGACAGCAATTTAAAAATTTATTTATTTTTGTTGTTTTACCAAATATATTTCATGTTTCAGATTTTTTAATAAGTTTTATTTATTATTTATTTATTTTTTGAAGTTTTACAATCTCACACTAGCTTGATTTTTACGGTTGAGGCTTCTACCCATTTAGTAAAGTAGTTAGTTGCCATCATTACGAAGGCGTGTGTAACTTGTGGTGGATTTTAATGAGTATTTCATAAAAAACTACATCGGTTTTATCCCAAGTGTTGTTGTTCTTTAATGTCATTACGCATGTAATTCGATAAGTCGTCGAAACATTGAAGCTTTCTTTTATGTGACTCTTGTATTCTCTAGGCAACATTAAAAGTTAATGCTAATTTTAAAATTTTATATATGAAAAATGATAACAATACACTATTTTTTTATTTTTTTTATTTTTATACATTCTGGTTTAATCTTATTTATAGTTTATGTTTAATTAATTCAATCTAAATACCAAAAATAAATAAGGGTGTGGAGGACAAGAAAAATGATGTGTAATTATCATTTCTCTCTTTTATTTGTACATGAACATTTGATCTAGCAACACTCAATTTTCATTGCATCGAAAGAAGTCTTATTTTTAGCTATGACACTTATACTCTTCATCAAATTTCACTTTAGTCTTTATACTTTATACTGACTCACTTTACCACATGCTCTCAATGTCACATGTCACACAACCAATGTAGTTGAAAAGACTAAATTGTCCACGCCACTTAAATACAATTAACGACTCTCTTAACTTATTTGATGAAACAGGGTAAAGTAGGACATTGAGGAAGAGTGCAGGTGTCAAAGTGAGATTAAAAATAAGCCTGGAAAGAAATCCTAGGTTCAAATTTCATCTACAACAATTGTTAATAAAAAAATAAGGGTAATGCTAACCACACGCTCATTTTTACTTCTCACACGACCTCTCAATTTTTGACTGTCAGATGAATGAATTGAAGATGATCAATGGCAAAAAAATTAATAAGAATGTGTGAAGGATAAAAATGAGTATGTGAACAACACTATCCAACAACATTCTAATGGTTGCATGAGCTTCCATTTCGTATGAGACAACCTAAATTAAAACTCAAGATAATTCTCTTTTTTTTGTTCTATTTCTTTGAGTTATTGGGCATTATTGAGTATATGTTAGAGCATGCTCTTGAAGAATTTTTTAGTGTTTATCAAGAGTTAAAGGTTTCTTTAATACATCACTTAGTATTATGATATAGTGGTATTCTTCTTCACTCGTAAGTGAAACGTTTTAGTTTTGATTCTCGTTAAAGATGCAATTGAACCACATTGCTAGCTCATTGTGAGACTTAGTCTACCCCTTTTCCTGCTTAGTGTAGATAATATTATTTGTTATAAAAAAAAAGTTTTTTTTTTAATACAATAATATATTTATATTGAGTCTTTTAATAAGAGTTTGAGGGAGCATGATACTTATATATAGGCATCAGGCAGTCGAAGTTTGATACTTATAACACTTATTACTACTGTTTGGGCCCAAAATATTGGTGTGGGCCGAGTTAGGAGTTGTTCTCGGCCCGGCAGTATGGTTTTAGAATTATTACGAATTCTAGTAGGCCGTTCAGTTAAGATTGGCCGAGTCCTAGTATGAGACGGATTGATGGAAAGTCAAATCCTAGCATAACAAGGAGTCTCAATGGGATGAGGATGCTGAGATTTGAGAAATGAATGTGGCCGGATAAAGAGTTTGGTTCAAAGTCCTAATGGAGTAAGGATTGGATGAGAATTGGTTGGATTAGGATAAAGAATCCTAATCCGAGTTGTTTTATGATTGGACTCACAAGTAAGTTTTAGAGTTCGGCATTCTGATGGTTGAACTACATTCACTATCAAGACATATATTTCTCTCGAGTATTTGTGTCCATATAGTTTGGTGTCAATTCAGTGTGCTTATACTCTCATGAATATAATCATTGTGATCGAACCCGGCGCCGACGATCCGTGAACTTCACAGAACTAGCAGCCTTGTCTTTAGGCTCGAGAACCCGAAGGTCAAGACGTGTTCATTCCTTGGTCGCAATAGAAAAGGTCAAGAAGTTAGCAGCGCTCTCAACGCAACATCAACTCATTTTACTCCCTAGCCAAGCTTGGCTGATGAGTTGGCACGCCCCGCACACAACCGAAGGATGTAGTTAACTTATTAATTACTTGGCCTGTGCGCCACGTAAACTTAGTAGTTTTTAGGGTCAACATTTTGGCACACCCAGTGGGACCCTTGTGCTAAAACTACAAAGTTCATGCCTGTTGAAACACAGTCAGTAAAGAAGAAAATAGCCATGGGAAAATCGATCGCAAACCTTACCACCCAGAACCCAGGGCCAGAAGGCTTGTCACAGGCACAGATTACTGCTGCCGCGACACCCGAGACATTGAGCATGACACGTTGAGAAAGGAAAGTTTGTCTCTGTGAGCCACTTTGTGATACAGGAATCTTCAATAAAATGACGAAAGGGGTTTTGGTCGAAGGAATAGTGGAAGATTGTGACGAAGACGGTGGTGATGCCTCGGACCCACCAACCAGATCATTTTTTCGGCGACGACTTGATGAGCAAACTCGGCAGTTTGAGCAGTGGTTCGGCTGAGAAATAAACATACTAACAGAAATATGAGCCACTCTAGTTAATAAGGGCCACGATAATGGACCCACCAATCGATCCCAGCAACTTCCACCTAAGGGTAATCCAATGTCAACATTACAGTCCGAAATAGGATTTGCTCGTTTCAAATTGATCGATTTGGAGAAAAGAGGAAGATCAAACACTAGGGAGAAAAAAGGAGGATCAAAAAGTAGATCAGACGGATCTAATCAGAGAGAAGAAACATCATCCGTCAATGTGATCGAGATTCAAAGAATGATTGATTTGGTCTTAACAAAGGGGCTGAAGTTCCCAAAGTTCATCCATCCGTACCTAGCTTATGTGGAGAAGTTGAATATCCTAAAGGTTTCAAAATCCTAGACTTTAGCCTTTTTGCTGGCGAATCGTCCCTGTCTTCGTTAGAACATGTGGCTTGGTTCACTGCATAATGTAGAGATGTTAATAGCGACTTCTATGAACTGCGATTATTCAATTTCTCACTAACTGGTTCAACATTTGCTTGGTACATCAACCTCCCGCCCAATACCATCCAAATTGGAAGGAACTGATCGAAAAATTCCATGAACAATTCTACCGGCCGGGAATGGAAATGTTGGTTTCATCACTGGCTAGGATGACTCAAACATCTGAATAGTCGCCAATGGAATACTTAACGATGTTCAAGTCAGCTAGAAATTGGTGCCGAGTACCTCTCCATGAAGTTGAATTTGTAAAAAAAAATTCTTAGGAGCAAACTTCTGAGATATATATGAACTGGCCCAACACGTCGAGCAATATGATTATTTGCTCCGAGAAGAAATGATCTTGAAGTCTCCATCTCGAGGAACGATTTACAAGTATCCCACGGTTAGCTACGCATCGGTCGAATGCAAGGATTCCTAATACGCCAGTGTGGACGCGGACGAGATAGTGATAGATAAACCGTACGTGTGCAAATCTTTGGCTCAAATTAACTCCAAGGAAAACCCGCTCGGCCTCTGAAGAGACAATGAAAACATCAAAAGTTTACACCTTTGATATCACCAAGGCCAATGCAATTTTTGACCAGTTGTTACTGGCAAAGATCATCAAACTTCGGCCAGGGCATAACATTCCAAAAGCCGAAGAGCTAAAAAGAAAAACGTATTGTAAGTACCACAACTCGAATAAGCATACCACAAACAACTGCGTCGTATTCCGTGATGCTATTCAAAGTTGGATTTATAAAGGTAAGCTAAAATTTCTTGAAAAACAGATGACTGTCGACACTGATCTTTTCCTTTCAGCGACAGTTGGCATGGTAGATGCTTATTTGTCCAAGAGCAAAGGGAAGGGGAAAGCCGAGTTCACTCCAATACAACATGTCCCAAAGCAGAATTCTTGGCCGCAACTCAAGCTTGATCTATTTTCAAACGAACCACCTACAGAATCGTCGGGACCGGCCGTAGTCGAATCTATGTCCAACTCTAGTGTAAAAGAAACTAATGGACCAATGGTTTTATGTGGCTATTGTAAAACATGCGTCGTCCTAACCAAGCCAAAGGAGAAACCAACTCAGGTTCCAACATCACTGCAACCATCCACTGTTGCAGCAACACCTTCAAAGCTACTCAACGTAGGCCAGCACCAGAACGTGTTTGATAGGCTCGGCCCTCAAATACGAACGGATGGCCTAACTTCAGCCAAACGACGTCTTAGTTTCGACGCACCATTTTATAATGACGATTATTACTCGCATAACTCCAGTGGCTCAAGTTCATCGACAAATAAAAAAACATTCAAGCTACCTGAGCCACGAGACCAATGTTGGTATAGTTACAATTCTCCTATCGGCATGTATACTGCATTATCCAAATCTTAAAAACATCGATGCCAATGGATAGACTGCATGGCTCGATGATAGGCTACTTCAGCTACCAAATGGTAGCTGAAAAAAGCAGCAGGAAGTGGAAATGACCGACAACCCCCGACAATCATGGACGAATTACTATAAGGAAAAAATGTAATTGATCGTGAATTTGAAACCACCCTTGAAGAGTCCGACAAGCGCATCAAACTCCTCCTTCGACCTAGGGAAATGAAAGCCCGTTTCGAGCATTTCAGAAACGAAGCCGAAAGCAAGCTTCCCTCATTACCCCTGCAAGAGTCGTTAATAAGAGTCCGATGGAATCTGCACGCTCCATTTCTTAGAGAATCTTTGGAGTACATGCGATAATTTCACAAGAAATATTCTGCCAATAACTTGTATGGCCTACCCAAAGCTTGTCAAGAAGCCCTTGAACTGGCCCTAAATTGCTGTGATGCTAAACAGATTATTCAGAAAACCATTGATCCAGCAATGAAGGCCAGGTTCCAGCACATACGCGAAGCTTAGGCCCTCGGCTTTGAGGTCGACCCGTACACAGACATAGACACTGCCGAGCTCCTTTTTTCTTTTGAAGACCTTCAGTATTTACGACATCATTTTGAAGTCTTTCCAACCGTATCTCTCTTCAGCCTTTCGGCCGATGAGAAGGATCGTGTGGCACGATTAGATGCCTACTTAGACATAAGGGATACCCGAATTGCCTATAAAGAACGAGCCTATAAAACATTGCAGGAACAAAATCAAACCTCAGCAACGAACAAGCTCGAGGACTACATCCAGAATGAAACAGGTCCAGTCGATATACCACAAGACCAAATACCCAATACGGTAAAAGCTGATCAGGTCGATGACGCTCCAAAGCATACTACTACACTCGATAACTAAGAGGACGACGCCCAATACCTGATGGGCCCTTCAATCCTTGAAAATATGGAAATTAGCATGGTCTATGTTCTACTTGGTAAGTTTCAACCAACCACACACCAACCAAATTTCTTAGTTGGGGACGTAGTTGTCGAGGAAGTGACACAAGTCGATTTCATCGCAACCGAGGAAGATGGGCAAGCCAGTAAAGATGACAAACTTAAAGCAGTTCTAGTCGTACTATTTATCCATTCTTCTTCCGTTAATCTTCAACATTTGAAATCGCTGTATGTTACGACTCATATTTAAGGTTATCCAATCTCTAAAATCTTTGTCGATTGTGGGGCTACGATTAATATCATGCCCGTATCCGCCATGAAGGCACTACGACGATCTAACGACGAACTCATTCCATCAAGAATAACCATGAGCAGTTTCATCGCCAACAAATCCCAGACCAAATGAGTGCTTCATTTGGAGGTAAGCGTTGCAGATTGTAATCACATGATCCCCTTCTTTATTGACGACTCTAAGACCGAGTATAATGCATTACTCGATCGGGATTGGATCCATCAAACAAATTGCATTCCATTTTCATTATATCAGGTTCTTATCTTTTAGGACGACAAATCAGTTGTGGTTCACCCAGCTGACAATCAGCCGTTTGAAGCCAATATGATTCAGGCACGGTATTACGATGATTACATCGGCTATATTACCCTACAGGGTTTGAATGAAGAATGACGGCCGACTAAAATTTCGGTACAGAAAACAATCAAGGTAAGCACCGATACTGTCCATCAGGATTTGGCGAGACTTGGGTTGGTCGATCTGATCACAGACACTGATGTCTACAGATAGCGAGGACAAATGTCGGGCCGCGATTTCATCTACCATGGAACGACTGCTGGCCCATTGGTATGCTATTTCCAAGCAACCAAATTCGGGCATAAATCTAGTCGAAATTTTGGCCGAATGAGACAACGGCCCAGTACTCTCACTAGACAAAGTTCAGGCTACACTAGCCAAGCTCGAGGATTGTCAACCTCAAGTCAAAGATCTTTTAGAGGAAATAAATGTTGGAACGGCCGAAGACCCACGGCCTTTGTTCGTTAGTGCTTTGGTACCCCAACATGTAAAAACCGAGCTTTGTAATTTGCTCAGAGAATTTAGGGATTGTTTTGCTTGGAGTTACCATGAGATGCCTGGTTTAGATCGAACACAAGTCGAACATGAATTACGAATTAAACCTGGGTGTAAACCATTCTGCCAACCCCCTTGACATTTCTCAACCAAAGTGCAACTCGGCATAAAAGACGAACTTGTTCGACTTTTAAAGGCTGGGTTTATTTGGACAACTCGATACATCAAATGGTTGACAAACATCGTCCCAGTTTTAAAGAAAAATGGTGTCTTGCGTATCTGTATCGATTTTAGAAATTTGAACCTTGCAACTCCTAAAGATGAATATCCAATGCTAATTTCAGATTTGTTAATCGACGAGGCAGCAAACCACGAGATCTTATCTTTTATGGACAGACATGTTGGTTATAACCAGATTTTCATCGCTGAGGCTGATGTTCATACGACCGCATTTTGTTGCCCAGAGGCATTCGGCACATATGAATGGGTCGTCATGCCATTCAGCCTCAAGAATGCCGGTGCCACATACCAACAAGCCATGAATACTATTTTCCATGATTTGATTAGTACTACCATTGAAGTCTACATTGACGATGTTGTAATCAAATCATAACGTCGGCAGACACATTTGGATGATCTTCGTCATGCTTTACTATATATGCACCAGTACAACCTTAAAATGAATCCCGCCAAATGTACTTTCGGCATATCAACCGACAATTTTTTAGGATTCCTTGTATATCATCGTGGTATCAAGGTAGATGAAAATAAGGCTCGAGCAATCATCAATGCTCCACCCCCCCCCCCCCCCCCGACGACTAAGAAACAACTACAGTCGTTGCTCGGCAAGATTAACTTTTTCTGACGATTCATTGCCAATTCGATCGAAAAAATGAAAGCCTTTTCCATGCTCTTGAGACTTCAGGATTCTGATATCATCGAATGACATGCAGAACACCAAGAAGCGTTTACCTATATCAAGGTCTCCTTCACGACTCCATTTGTCCTGGTCCTAGCACGACGTAGCAGACCTCTTAAACTGTACATCTTAGCAACCGAATAATCCATCAAATGCCTTCTTGCACAAGACAATGATGCTGGGCAAGAACATACCATTTTTTATCTTAGCAGAAATCTTAAACCATTGAAGATTAATTATTCTGCCATCGAGAAGCTCTGCCTGGCCTTATTTTTTGCCGCATCAAAACTTAGACATTACATGCTCCCGTCGGTCACTTAGGTCATTGCCCAGACCAATGACATTCACTACATGCTTACTCGGCCAATAGTAAAAAGTCGAATCAGAAAATGGACAATGGCACTCTCTGAATTCAGTTTACAATATGTGCCCCAGAAAGCTGTCCAAGGCCAAGCATTGGCCGATTTCTTGGCCCAACATCCTGCACCATACAGTTCTGGGGGCAATGGCATTGAAATCGGCATAGTGGAAACATGTAACAATTACTGGATGATGTACTTTGATGGCTCTAGTACTTCGGTCTCGGCTGGTGTACAGATCGTTATTCAATCCCCAAATCACAATCGCTGGTACTTTTCTCTCAAGCTCGATTTCGACTGTACGAATAATCAGGCAGAATATGAAGCCCTTATCAGTAGCCTCGGTGCCTTACACGATTTGCGGCCAACTCACGTCCTTATTCTTAAAGATTCTGAACTTGTGATAACCAACTTAATGAGACTTATCGTTGCATAAGTTGCACTCTGGCGCCCTATCGCATGGTGGCTAGCTATTTGGCTAAGTCTTTCGACGGCATTACTTTCAAACACATTTCATGTGTTTGAAACACTGATATAGACGAATTAGCTCAAATAGTCTTTGGAGCACAACTCTTGGAAGACAAACTAGCTCGAGAAATACATGTGTCACAACGAGCACACCCGACTTTGGTTAATCAATAAGTTCTCCAATGTGATTGCATGATCCTTACACGAGTCATGTCCTTACCCTTGTTGTTGGAGCGGAATGACCTTATAGAGGTTTGTGCAGTTGAGGCAATACCAGATGACTGGAGCAAGTTAATTATATGATATCTCAACAATCCTAATGGCAAACATGATCATAAAACAAGGTTTCATGCCACGAATTATGTAACGTACCAAAATGAGTTGTATCGCAAAGGCGAGGATGGTTTATTATTACTATGCCTCGGCCCGCAGGAGGCTGCTCAAGCAATCACAGAGGTTCATGAAGGAATCTGCGGGGCTCATCAATCCCAACGAAAGATGCGATGGTTGCTTCGTCAACACAGTTATTTCTGGCCAAGTATATTGAAGGATTGTATTGAGTTCGCACAAGGATGTGTACAATGTCAAATTCATGGGCCTCAAAGCCCAATGGGATTTGACTGTCAATCCCATTAACTTAAGTTGTATGACAACTTGAAACGCAAAGGGCCTCAAAGCCCAAGGAACCCAATATGGTTGGCCATAAGAGTGAGGGGTTGTAAACTTGGCTTAATTGCAAGTTTGCCACTCCATTATGAGGTGGTATAAAGGCAACTTTATAGCCATTTCATCCTTAGGGTTTCTTTTGGAGAAAAGATGAGAACAGAAGCTCTCATTTTCTCTCTAGGAGGCCGGCCACCTAGGAGAAATTACTAGCATCTATTTCATCCAAGGTCACTCATCTCTTCATCATTGTTTTCCTTGGTATGGAGACTTAGAGGTTCTCTATTTTGGGAATTTGAAGAATCCATTTTACCATCCTCCTCCAAGAAATTCATGGAGCTAAGAAGAAAAGAATGAAGGCCATCTCACTTGGGTGATTAGCCTTCGCTTATGCAAAGATAAATCAACAGAGGTATAAGATTTCTCAACTCACTTTATTTTGAGTTGAGTCTTGGTTCACCATAACTACTAGGCTTTGAATTTCATAGGTTAAGTTTTGTTTTTTAGTGCATACAAGCATGATTCTGCCTTTAAATTATTAATAGCATGCATAGATGTTGCTCAAATGAACTTGTTTTCATAAATATTTCCTTCACATTTCACTGTTATTGTGGCCTATGTACCAATTCATTGAAGCAACTCGGGGCTATTTTCTGGATTCAAGTTCATGGTGTTCCCAGAAATTTGTGCACTATCAAGAATGCTAGGGTGCTTGGTTCAAAGCTTGGGTTGGTGCTTAAGATCGGAAACCCTGCTGTGACTGGGTTTCGTGGCTTCCTCTATGTTCGAGTTGATCTAGATGCTACAAAACCCCTGCTTACTAATTTTACTATGCCATGCTCTATCAAAGGTAATTGAACGTGCTTCCTGAAATATGAAAATCTTAAAGATTTATGCTTTGATTATGGCTGGTTGAGTCACATTCGTAGGTGCGAATAGAATGTTCATGCAAGAATGGATGGTAAGAATAGATATAACTCGGATTACGGGCATCTGTCATCTCCAATAAGTTAATAAGTTTACTTGCCTCTTTTTCGACCAGGAATTTCAAGCATCGGTGACCAGAACGAATACACAGTGGCAGCGAAAATAATGGATGATGCCATCAGATGAGGTAGCCATGGGGACCTGCAATGGGCAAACATACGAATGATGGAACCTAACATTCTCTAGGATGTCAGACGTACGTGGCACCTTCCACCCTGTCCAGTTGGGTATTGAAATGACAATCACTGTAAGTATGGTAAGGTAGGGTAGTATTGACAATGTTGATGTGTCCACTGGTAACTCTAAGAAAACATCTCTCATTGACTGGGGCAATATAGACAATCTGGAGAGCTTCGAAACCCACTATCGTAATATGATTCTTACATTTGCTATTAATGGCTCTCATTGGATAAGAACTAGTTAGATCCACAAAAGGTCCCTCATTGGGCCTTTAACAATGCCCATGGTCTACTAGATAGCCTAATTGGAAATAGCCCAACCCCAGTGGGTATGACTGGGCCTAATGGGATGTTAAAAATTCTTGAACTTGAGTGTGATAAGTCTCTGCCTGGCCTATCTGTTTGATTGGCGCATTTAATTCTAGTGTAGCTGAGATTTTGCCACCTTTTTAAAGGGATAACTCTTCACGTGGCATGATTGAGAACTCTAAAAAGAAAGAGCGTGATGATTCCCATCTCCCAATAGTGGAGAAGAAACTGAAACCCCACTCCTTTGTTGAAAAATTTGCCCATAATGCAATTAATAATGGGAAAGGCAAGAGAGGTAGAGGAGGAAAAGGTCCAAAACATGTGGGAACTAGGAAACCTATCTAAAAGAATGTGGATTTTAATCTTCAGGATGTTATTGTTAGTCCCTCGAAGAAACTGGAAAAAGACGAGGCGCAAGGGATGGTGGGAAGGAAGAGTGTGACTTTTCTTAAACAGAAGTAATCAATGAAGGTTGGCAAGTACCAGCCCCGCCGAACCCAATGTTAATCTTCAATTGGAACGTTCGTGGGCTTGGCAACTGATGGACGTTTCAAGACCTGAAAAGTTTTCTTCAGGATAAGAAGCCGGATTTGGTCTTCTTATGTGAAACGAGAATGACTACGGTTTAATGGGAAGATTAAAGAGATGTTTAGGTGTGAAATAAGTTTTATGTGTCCTGCATGAAGGTAGATCTGGTGGTTTATGCCTCCTATGGAGATGTGGGTTGTCAGTATCTCGGTTCTCGTTTTCAATTAGCCACATTGATGTTTAGGTGTAGTATAAGAACTAGACAATGTTTCGCGTTATAGGGTTTTATGGCCATCCTACTCAGTCACTAAGGTACCAATCGTGGGAACTGCTACGTATGCTCAACGATGATATGGATGAGCTGTGGGGGTTTTAACAAAATCCAAAATACCAACGAGAAATAGGGGGATCGTATCCGACCTGCGGCACAAATTGATGAATTTAGAAGCGCTATTGAAGATACGAGGTTAATGGAATTTGATTTCTTAGGTTATGAGTTCACTTGGAGTAATAAGAGGAATGGCTCAGAAAATGTCAAAGAGGCTGGATAGGGGTTTCGGTAATAAAGTCTTTGGCAATCTGTTTGGTCCGCATACTTCATACCAGCTCATTGCTTACTCATCTGATCATCACCCGATCTTAATCTCAGTAGACAGACCCACTGGTGATTTTCGTTGGCGGAGAGTCGTCGTTTTCAGTTTGAAGAATTATGGACTACCTATGAAGACTATAATAAGGTAATCTAGAAAATGTGGTCTACTGAGAACACTATGAGTAGTAAATAAAAAATGTAAGCATAAGATCTTGTATCTTGGAAGCAGAGAAAGTTTGGAGATATTCATTATCGTGCATGTAAGTTTGAAGGAAATTGGATTCACTACAGCGTTTAGTTCCCACTGAAACTCTCCTCAAAATTTGCGAAGATGAGTTGGATTGATTACTGGAACTCAATGAAATCTATTGGCAATAAAGATCCCGTATCAATTGGACATGGTGATAAGAATACTTATTTCTTCATAAGCACTCCAACTATCATGCGAAACGTAATTTAATCTCGGGGATCCTTGATGATAGCAATGTATGGCAGCGTGATGAGGAGGTTATTTTCGATACGTTTGTTGATTACTATAATGGTCTATTTACCTCAAATCGGAATTGCCTTGAGAAGGAGATTTTCAATCTTTAAGTTCCCCATAATTTGCGAAATTATCTTGTTGTGCCCTTTACTAGGGATGAAATTGAGATGGCTGTGAAGAATTTTGGGCCTCCAAAATCTCCAGGGCCAGATGATATGCCGGCTCTTTTCTAACAAAAATTTTGGAATATTATTGGAGACGATGTGTGTAGCATATACCTGTCAGTTTTGAATGATAGTGGAGATGTTAGAGCTATGAATAAAACTTTGATTTTGCTATAATTCTGAAGGTCGATCTTCCCATGCAAGTTTCGGAGTTCTGACCAATTAGCCTTTGCAATGTTATCTACAAGATCATCTCTAAGGTTATTGCACTACGTATGAAAAAGATTATGCCCTTTGTCATATATGAATACCAAAGTGCCTTTATTCCTAAGAAAATGATTCTACATAATGTCCTTGCTGCCTTTGAAACTATCCATTGTCTGAAAAGAAGGGGAAAATAGGGTTGAAAGAAATTGGCACTCAAACTTGACATGGCCAGGGCATATGATGGAATTCCCAACTATATTTGTAACTTTGGTCACGAAGTGTGTTACCGCAGTATCATACTTTTTCCTTCTCAATGGTAGACCACATGGGGAGGTTGCCCTTTCCCGGGGCATTAGACAAAGGGATCTCATCTCCTCATATTTGTTTTTAATTGTCTTTGAGCGTTTCTCATCCCTGCTACAGAGGGCAGAGGAGAACTCCCTAATATATGGCATATCCATTGCAACAAGGGCCCCATCAATTAATCATCCATTTTTCACGGATGATAGCCTCATTTTCTATGATGTTCTTTATCGGAAGTTGGTGAACTAAAGAAAATTTTCCAGGTTTATAAAGGCGCTTCGAGAAAATGAATCAACTCTAACAAGTTAGCGGTTTGCTTTAGTCCTTCTATTGGTAATGATGCAAAACAAGTTATCCACCATATGCTTAATGTTCCTATTGTCCCCTGCCATAAACGATATCTAAGTCTCCCAACTATTGATGGCAAGGATAAAAAAAGAATGTTCTAAAACTTGAAGGACCGGATTTGGAAGAAGATAAACGGTTGGGAAGGGAAACTTCTATCTAAGGTTAGAAATGAAGTATTGATTAAGGCTGCTTGTCAGGCTATAACATCTTATACTATGAGCATTTTCAAGCTTCCATTTGCGAGTTGTAGTGAAATTTATAGCACTATTATGAATTTTGGTGGTCTAATAATAATGGTCGGGGGATACATTGGAAGAATTGAAAGCATATGTGTAAGATTAAAAGTCAAGGGGTATGGGATTTAGGGAGATATCATGCTTTAACCAGTCTTTACTGAGGAAACAAGGGTGGAAACTCCTGCAATTTCCTAACTCACTTATTGCAAAATTGCTTAAAGCCCGATACTTCAAGGACTCTAACTTTTTAGAAGCCCATATTGGCTCGTGCCCGTCTTATACTTAGAGATCTTTAATGTGGGGCAGAGATTTATTCCATCATGGGTCTCAGTGAAGAGTTAGTAATGACCAGTCTATTCAAATTTATGGAGATCCATGGGTTCCACATGAGAGATTCTTTCGAGTACATTCTTACCGTTACTTGCCACTTCACTCAATGGTTAGCTCTTTTATCTCAGATAATGGCCCTTGGGATATGGCTATGGTGTATGAAAATTTTGATCAAGATGAGGCAGATGCTATATTGTCAATTCCCTTGCTCGGTGACAAGAATGACCACCAGATTTGGCACTTTAACTCAAATGGTCGGTATATTGTTAAAAGTGGTTATTGGGCGACCCTTGTATATAGAGACTTGATTGATGGAGTAGAGACACATAACAGGACATCCTTGGACCAATTTTGGAAACAAATTTGGAAGGTGAAAATTATGCCTAAAGTCTCTCACCTTGTTTGGTGGGCCGCTAATGAGTGTATTCCTTCACGCCAAAATCTCTGATGGTGTCAAATTGTTGGCAATGTGACTTGTCCCCGATGCCTCTTGGACTTGGAAACTACTTTTCATGCATTCTATGATTGTAGCTTTTGCAAGAAGTTCTGGGAGACATTGGGTTTCCCTAGGTCGGTGTGGTGCTCTGGTACAGATATGACTATTGATTGGTTGATGGATGTTTGGGCTTCATCCCCTCCCCTACTTCTTCCTCTATTTGCAACTGGAATTTGATGGCTCTGGTTTTCCAGAAACTAACTCTTGTTTGAATCCTAATGTGTTGATCTTGAGGTGTTAATCTAGCATGTGAAGAACTATGTCGTGGAGTTCCGAGATGTTTCTCTCTCTCATCATATGAGCGTTCCTTTACAAGTTCAGAGTTCTATATGGCTCCCACCACCAAGATGTTAGTTCAAGCTAAACGTGGATGGTGCAGTGAACTTGACTGATGGTAGGAAGAGTGTAGGTGCAATTATTTGTGATTCTCGTGGTGGTCTTAAGGGGCTATCTCTATGCCTAGTCCCTGTTTTGTGTCTGTTTTGGCTACAAACGGGGCTTGAGCTTGCCATTGATGTATGATGGTTTCTCCTTATTGTTGAATCAGATTGGCAAATCGCCATCCAATTTATTACCCTAGATGAACCATGCGGTGCCTGAAGGGTTCTTTGTGGATGTGATTAGATAGCTATCTCAGAACTTGTGTCTGATCCCTCGGGCCATCCCCAGACATGCGAATGAAGTTGCACATCGGATTGTGCAACAAGGTATCCATGAACAAGATTTCGTTTTTTGGAATGAAGTAGGCCTACTGTGGCTCACTGATATTTTAATTTCAAAATTTGTAACTACTCAAATTTTTTGATATAGTCTTTGTTGGCTTGCTCAGTTTCTTTTCCCTCAATGGAATTTTTCCCAATTGGTTTTTTCCAGGTAAGGTTTTTTAGAGACCCTCACTTTGAGCTTGCATTTGGACTAATGAATGTTATGGCATTTCCTACCCTTGGTTACAAAATATTACCCTTTCAAAAAAAAAAAAAAAAAAAAAAAAAAAGAAGGTGTCACGACAACAGGGAGATCATGTGCCTGTGACACATTACCTTGGACTGGACTTTGAATTATAGGTGCTAAACAAGAAGTAGATTTACCCATAGTTGTTTTCTTTTTTATTGACCATCTCTCAATGGTCATGAATTTTGTAGCTTTCGCATTAGGTCCCACTGGGCGTGCCAACTCGTCGGCCAAACTCGGTTAGGGAGTAAAATGAATGTTGATGTGGCGTTGGGCACACTGATGACTTCTGAATCTTGTGACCGCGGCCAAGGAAAGAACACGTCACGGCCTTTGGGTTTTAGAGCCTGAAGACAAGGCTTCTATTTCTACAAAGTTCAATATTGAATTCGGCTTTCAGTATGCCAAATGTAATAACCCGGTAACACCTCACTTCGCCAGAAAGGTTGATGAGATGACCTCTACCAACAAGGACTCAGAATTCCTTGTTGATTGAGACTTGGATAGATAACAAATCAGTCTCGAAGAAGTGCTGTTTATTCAAACTGAAGGTGCTCCTTGGTCAGCTGATTCTACGACTCTAGTGCTGTTTATCCAAACTAAAGATGTTACCAGTTGCCTCCATAGTGTTGTTTATCCAAACTAAAGGTGTGTTGGCGAGAAAAAGGAAAACAAAAATCTCAAGGCCTTTGAGAGGTTTCGCGTAGAGTGAGAGTTTGCATAGGGTAGTTTTGTGTTGATTTAGAGGGGTCTTGAATGATGCACTCCCTTCTCTATTTATAGTAGCAATTTCCTTAATGACCAAGGTAGAGTTTCACTCGAATTAGAATTCCTTAACCTAATCTGAATAAGCCTCAGCCAATCCTAACTCCTATAAGATTCTAAACCAAGATCTTAAATCACTTAGATTCAACCTTTGACTCTCAGCATCTTTTCTGAATCGAAAGATCCTTAGCTTCTGAAGAATCCTTATTGTACTAGGATTTGACCACTTCACCCTTATCAAGACAAAATCATCTTCTGATAGGATTCGGCTGAAGTCTATTAGGCCAGGCCTAAGGTGGGAATATTCTAGATACTTTTTACTGGACCTAGAACAATCATGGGCTTGGCTCAAAGTATTATTTTGGATCCAAACAGTTACATAGAAATTATAATCCCGCAGTACCCAAGTATGACCATTAACATGGACTAGCCTACCATCCTCAATTCACCATTGCATACCTTTCTTTAGCAACTCTTGCCCCCATAAAATTGATCTCCACGTATAACATAGACCCAAGCCCAACTATGCTGACA
Organism: Pyrus communis; assembly: GCF_041283825.1. NCBI lineage: Eukaryota > Viridiplantae > Streptophyta > Magnoliopsida > Rosales > Rosaceae > Pyrus > Pyrus communis. The sequence goes on from NC_142571.1 coordinate 17,880,130, forward strand.
TGAAATCCGAATTTACAAAATAACTTTCCTTAAGCATTCTAGCAACCAACGTATTCGAAAACTCCAACAAACGTCATCCCTGTTTACACAAAAGAGCTTGACTGAAACATGATAATTCTCCAAAACCCATTCCTCCATCAATTTTGTGTTTACACATGAATTTCCAATTTTTTCCAATGAATACCTCGGCCTTCACCTTTAGGCCACCAGAATCTAGCAATTATACTCTCCAATTCATTACAAAAAAAAAAAAAAAAAAAAAAACCAATAGGAATCTAAAAGACGCTCATCGTATAAGATGATTTTCTAGTCTTATAGTTAACGGTTAAGTATGAATATTGGACATACTCCTAAGAATCACAAAAAATCGTGCTCCGAGGAGATTAGCCATATCTCAAGTCAAAACGACAATACTTAAGTAATGACTGGTCAGTACCCATTTTACTCACTATATTATGTGCCCTAGTAATATTGTAACACATGTTCATTTATACTTTCTCGAAGTATTGTAACCAAACACTAACTTTTCCTTTGAACCTGCGACCAAACACAACCTCACTTCTTCCTTTTGTAACTAAACACAGCCTCTCTTCTTCCTCCCTTCCTGCCAACGTCGCAAATCTCAACCCTCATCCCCAATCATTTGTCAAAGTTTCTTGCCCTCGTCGAGCACACATCCATTCCTTTCTCCAACCTTTTTTCATCGATTTGAGCCTAAATTTAGTTTGAAAACAACGTTTAATTTAAGGGTCAGGTGAGGAAGGAAACGAGGGAGAAGATAGGTTGGAATGGACAAGGGTGGGGTCAACGAAGGAGGGAGGTCATAAGAAGGTTGGAGAAGGAGGAGTGATAGGAGCATATTTACGCTATTTAGTTATGTTGTTTCCTTGCATTTAGTTACTTAATTACTATATATTTTAGTCTTTTAAGCTATTTTCGTACATTTTTAGGTCCTAATGGCAAAAGGAGCAAGAAAGTGCATTTTGAGGCTATTTGGAGCAGTTTTGGGCATAGATTGGATAGCTTAACTATGGAGCAATGTGGATGGACGAAATTGAAGTCAAGAGATGCTAGGAAAGGCTAAAAATCTGGAGAAAGAAGTCCAAATGCAAAGAAGATAAGGAAAGAGCAAGAAATAAGGAACCTTATCCAAATTTCCTTATCTTATCCAAACCTTATCCAACCTTATCTTATCTTATCCTATCCTAATCTTTTCCTACCTTAATTCCAACTTCAAAGAGGACTCCTTTTCACATTAAATCACCTAAATATCAAGTTCTAGAAGCCCTATTTTCGTGCATTAAGTTTATGCCACATGTAACCCTTCTAGAAGTTCTAGAATCTGCCACAAGGACCATTCCTTGTCCTCCTTGGAATCTAATTGAAAGTATCCTTGTTCTTTGGTGATTTGGAGTCCTAATTCCTCTCCTTTTCAGCCCAAATTCGTGCCTCCCCTTCACCCTATAAATACTTGATGCCACAACACTCAAAAACCACCACCCTCTACCACAAATTCACACCACACCATCCACCACACCTCAAGAGCCTAAATTCACACAAATCCCCATTGTTGGCAGCAAGGAAGGAAGGAGGAGCCACCTGGAGTGTTTCTAGGTGTATTCTATCTTTGTTTTTAATGTTTAAGTTTAATTATCTTTGTTTTGTAAACTTGTTTTAGCTAGGGGAGACTTTGAAACCATGATTATATTTGCAATATGAATTGATTAATTTGAGTTGTGATTTCATAAATTGTGAATGCAATTTACTTAACCGTTTGATGGATAACTTATTCTTGTTTGTTGATTAAGGGTGCACACTTAATTTGCATGCTTGAATTTGGTGCTAGAATATAAGGGAGTTTCACATAATCGTTACAAACTTATATTCACAAGTAGTTAAGGTTGTTTTCACAATCATGTTAAGTAAATTCCTAGCATGAGTATCATGATGTCATAGTTACAAGTGCTTTGTCAATGCTTATGATTTTCATTGAACGTAATGATCTTTGATTGTATCTCTATTATGATGTCATGTAGGGAACTTTTGAAGATTGCTTTGGGTTGTCGTATGATGTCATCCAATCCAATAACTTAAGGAAAATCTGAGGGTTAATTAGTGATGTCACGGTTAATCTGGGGTGTTGAGGTTCATGGTTTATCGAAAAGCAACTGGAAATCAATTTATATGCAAGAGTGTCATGTGTGGAGAATGACCCTCTAGCTATCTAATCATCCATAGTTTTTCCTAAATTCGTCCAAATCTCATTTAAGTCTTTTAGTTACTTGTTTTTACATTAATTTCGTCCAAAATCCAATCCCCTTTATTTAGTTGTGTCAAATCTGTCATATTGTGTGTTTTTGAGTATTTTGAGTCAAAACCAATTCTATTTTCGTCCAAATTGAGTCCTAGAGTCTAGTTTGAGTCTTTTTTATTGTTTTGTGTTGTTTTGAGTCTTTTAAGTTTGTTTTGAGTCATATAAGTTTAGTTAAGAGTCTTTTGAGTTTATTTAAGTGTTTTTAAGTTTAGTTTTATGTTTTTGAGTCAGTTTAGAGTAGATTAGCAATCCCTCCTAATCCCCGGCCTAGAACGATCCCTACTTATATCTATACTACAATTGTCAAAAAGAGGGTTTAATTTGTGTGCTATTATATATCACATCAAGGAGGCGGGGATAAAGCTGAGGAAGGGCAGAGTAAGAAGAGGAGAAGGTTTTTGGGATTTGTAGATTTGTCATGGCAGAGGATTGAGGGGGTAAAGGTAGGAGAAGGCTGGTGTTTGGTTATCAAAATAGTGAAGAGTTCGAGAGAGTATTAAATGGACATGTGTTAAAATTTTATTGGGCCACATAACATAGTGAGTAAGATGGGTAGTCAGTACCCAATTGTTGTCCAAGTTAAAATAATTATGTGAATAGTTGTTAGCTAAATTTAGAAAAATGTTTAAAATTAAATAATATTTTAATTATTTGTTGTTTGACTCACTCTTAGATCTGTTTGTAAACATGAAATTTCCTTCAATGAATCAAACAAAAACACATGTACAAAGTAATAAATTTGTACTAACGGATGAATTAGGTTTACAATCTTTGGAACCTCTTATTTGATCTTATGATGTGTGTAGTTGTTCCAAAGGTTGTAAAGACTTGATATTCGTTAATGAACATTGTAAAAGTTTAGCTTGTGTAGGAAGTAGCACATGTAGGCGGTGCTTAGTGGTTGTCAACACAGTGTTGTTTACTTATCCAAACTGAAGATGTGTTGACTAGAGGGTTATGATAATTAGTATTTTTCTCAAGCTTGTGAGAAATGTTTCGCATAAAGCTTTTTGAGTTGTTTGTTTAGTTGAAGAGGGCTTTTTATGTTGCAAAACCACTTCTATTTACAGGACTGAATTTCATGATACTCAAGTCTACCAAGGTAGAGTCATGATAGGACTATGCCTACTTGGCAATCAATTAGATATCCTCTTTTTATCCCTTTAATCCTTTCTCTAGCCGAAACTCAATTTTTATATGGTCTCAGCTTCTTTGACTTAAACTAGGATTCTGAACCTAGTGTCTCTGTACACTTAATTCATTCTTATATGGTCAAGCATAGGTTATGATCCTTAGAAAGATGTGAATCTTATCAAAACTCAGCCTAATCTTTAGCAATCTCAATTCAATTAGGACTCGACTGAGCCGAGCCGTGCTTGAGTCTGACCCCTTAACAGTCCTACTGCTATTAGGACTTGGTTGAATTAATGCTCTACTGGGCTGGGAGCCAATTAGCTTGAGGAATCATTATTGGGTCGAAAATCGTGGTCTTTCTTATTGGGTCATTTTTTTCTTAGCCCAAAACAAAATGTTAACTTTTTTTTTTTTTTGATGTCTGAAATGTATAGTTTTCATGATATATAAAGCAATTTAGGTTTTAATATTATCAATATAACTTGAAAGTGTCCCTAGTGTTGTACTTTTATGCGCAAACGGAAGCGAATTTTAACAAAGTATCAATATCAATGTTGTAGGTGAAAACTAAAACAAACAATCTTAAACTAACACAAGAGATTTACATGGTTCGGCGTAAAGCCTACATCCACGAGCAAAGTACGGCGAGGAATTTCACTAAACAAACGGAGATTATAAAAAGCGTTTAAACTCTTACAACCCAAATCCCACAAATTACAAACCCTAAACCAAATGAGTAGAGAACTCAAACAAATGGAGAAGATTCTCCCAAATTGCTCTCTATCTCACAAACTCACAAATTAACTCTCACGAAATTACCACACAAATGAGCCACGCGTTTGCCACGCACTCATGATTCCAAACGGTGACCTCCACCCTAAAACCCAATTAGAGAAAACTCTCTAAGCCATGGTGAGGCACACAAAATACACTAAACCTAAGGTCGTATTTATATTGCATAGGACTTAGGTTACAGTAAGAATCCTAATAGAAAGTAAATACAAATCCTAATCAAATAGGTAATTAACAAAATCTCTCCACCAAGAAAACCAACTAAGAAGTCAAAATCCAAACCCAAATAGGACACCAAAACCAAATAGGTAACACAAACCTAATTCTTTACATTATCTTAATTTTGAGCCGTAAAACCCAACACCTAGCAGATTAAAATCATGGCTTCCCCCAAACTTAATTTTGAGGAGAATGAGATAAGAAAACAGCAGGACTGAGCACACAATCCCGTGTTGTTTCAAAAAACCATTTGTCCACAATCCAATCGCCATGATGGTCTTTGGCTACATATTCAAAAAAATAATTTTCATTTTGTATGCCATTTCTTTAAAGTAAATCATTTGCATATCATTCCCCTTCCTTTCATATATCGTAAGCATTTATTATTGGACAATGATAGAAAGATCAAATTTTAAACTAAATTTACAAATCAGATGAAACTAAATTTGCAAACTAAATGATATGTCACTAATAAGAAATAAGCACATTAATCATCATTAAAGTAATAATTCATTCATTTACATCCATATCATTTGGTTTACAAAATTTGGTTTAGAAATTTGGTCTCTCTAACATTATTCTTCACTATTTATTTTTTTTGAACAAACGATATTATCTTCATTAGAGGGTTAAGGTGGGCTTAGCCTCATAATTGACTAGTAATAATGTGGTTTAAATTCACCTTTGGCGAAAATCAAACTTAAAATCTCTCATTTATAAGTAAAGAAAAATATCACTAAATCAAAGTATTAAATAGCTTACCCTTCACTATTTACCCTACAAATGGAAAAATATGCAATTCCCATTTACTTTCCAAAAAGTACTCTCAACGACAACAGTGAAAAATTCACTCATGCTACTGTAAAGGGCTGCTATGAAAATGACGATCTGACGCAGCGTGTGGGCCGCCTCTTCGCTTGCGTATCATTCTAATTTTCAGTTCACTCCCGGATCTCAACACTCGCAATTCGGTGGCGCGTGTCGGAGGTAGATAGTCAAATTGGGACCTCAGAGGGTTTGTGGGCCCTTCTACCCGCCAACCACTAGTCAATGTCAGAGCATATTGAAAAAAGGATGTACTTCATTCCCTCGCTCGAATCAAAGGGCAAAACAGATGTCATCATAACATTATTGCTCAGAAGAATGTCAATGATATTAAAAGAATTAAGAGAAAATTAAAGGAATTCATAAACACTAGAAGATGCTTACCCGGATACAACAATTAAAGAGGGCCAAGTAGTGCCGTAGTGGTGGCATACACGTGCATGCGGCATGCATGCCAATGTCATCACCCGAATTTTCAAGCATGCACAGCTGCAGCAGAAAATAATATAAAATTTTATTGCTTCAAAAAACAAAGATAAATAATTCAAAGCAAAAAAATAAAAAATAAAAAAATAATCACCTTTCTTCATATACTTTTAAAAAATGCTATCGAAGCAAATATATATTCAAATTATAGGGACATCAACAAAATAGAATATAGAAATCTCTAGACTATATAGAAGCCCATCACCAATTGCAGAATCAAGCAAATGACGTTTGATTCTTTATATAAGAAAGATTTATAAAACGTATTCATTATCACGTCGCCTTTTTTTTATCAAATAATGTATTATCACGTGCAAATTTTCTTTACATGATAATATTATTGAATCAAGATGTTACGTGACAATGAACTCACTTCATGTAATTTTTTTTATTTTTTTAGGATCTCCATAAGTTATTATAACAAGATTTAATTCCTCTCAGAATCTTTTTTTATGAGAAGCCACAGCCCGTTTACAACTAGCCATTCAAGTAGATCGTGCGACTAAAATAATTGCAATTCTTTTTCATTTGTCAGATGCAACAGCGACCTTTTTGTCTTCCTCCTCTTTTTGTTCATATCCTTCTTTTTTATTCCTCTCTAGTGCCCTGATGATTTAAAAAAAGCTCATTTAACTTTTTTTTTTTCTTTTTTCTTTTAATTGCCACCCAAACCCTCGTTAGTACTTGTTGATTGGTCTGATTACAAATTGGAACAGAGGAACAGAGAAGAAGGGTAAAGAGAGAAGAATTTGCAACACAAAAACAACTAAATTAAACGTGGCGCAAATTTATTTTTGTTGGACGTTTAATATTAGAGAGAATCATATCCACAAACAAAAATACTACTCTTATTATTTAGTTGTACTATTATATGTATATTTTCTCTAATAGAGATAAGATCAACATACATCAAGTATTGTCTTTTGATTTTCAGCTCTTTGGTTCTCGACAATGGACGATGTTGTGAGAATTGGGAGAAAGAATTCAAAAAACAAGAGAGAGAGACAGAAGGATGGAGGCGTGAATATGAAGGATCAAGAGAAATAGGAATAAAGAGGTCTGCAATGGAACGAAAATGTTATTTTTACCATCTATTTGTATCATTGTTTGTAACATATCTTTAGCAAAAGTAGGACCCACAAAACACATGTGGACCCAATCTTCATTAGAGAGATGATATAAATAAATGATAAGTGTAGCACTACTCGTAATAAAATAAATAAAATAAAAAATTAAACTTAATTCCTGGTCACATAATTTTTAATCAATAACCAAGATAACTTGAGCTAGAAAGTTCGAAGAGACAGGTCCGAGGAGGATCTGAATCCACGGTAACATATATCAATGAATTTATTTACTCGATTTTGATTAGGTCTGGGTGGCTAGAGGTTGGACTAAATAATCTCATTATTACTAGACGACTACTTTTATTGGTAAGTAAAATGATGAAAAGAAGAAGAATAATAAGAAGAAGATAGATTTTGGCTAAAGTATATGATAGTTACGTATTATAATGTGCTTTCATAACTAAATTTGTGGGTGGGATTTTTTCTTTTGGGCTAAGTGGGTGGGATTGTTTAAACATGTAATCGTGTAACGCTTTCTTTTTGTACTCGTGGAGTCTCAATTATTCTTCCGGGATGTTTCTGAAAATTTGGGGGTATTGTGCAAAAATTTTAAATGAGTCCTCCTTAATATAATTTTTAAGAAAATGGTAAGATTTGTTTGAAAAAAATATTATTTTTTCTGTTTTGGATATTGTACAAGAGAAATGGTAAAAACACACCTTTTTTAGCTTCTTAGATATCTATATTTAATCTTGGCAGTTGTTGTCGTTTGATTTTATTCAATGCAATGGTCAAAAAATAAAGAGAGGTGCCTGAAAGGCTAAAATGATGTGTGAAAATCACTTGTCAATAAGAAAACCTATTACTAAAACCAATACAAACTTTAAAACTAAAAATTATGGTCAACTAACACTACAAAAAATATGGGCACTGTGCACAAAAAGTTATTTGTGCCCCTTGAGGCCTAAAAATTGTGGCCATAGATCAATAGCAACAGTGCAGCAACAAAAATTGCATATGTGCCTCTTTGGGCATGCCCTTGGCTGAAAGAGCACAATGGTGTGTTTGTGCCAGAGAGGCAAGCACAAACAGTGGTCCATTTGTGCCCCGTTCTGACAACTTTGTTAGATAAGCTTTTCCAGCCATGTTGGCACTTATATTATAATTGTGCCAACATGAATTAATAAATAAAAATTTGAAAAATTGAAACTAAATTGAGGAAATGAAAATTTTAAATTTTCATGAAATGAAGAAAGCCGACAACCATGAAACCAACTTTCACTTTCTGAATCTCACAAACATGTATTGTAATGTTACATGTCTTCTCTCTAATACAAAAAAACACTTGAAGGTAACATTTTTGGACAGATGCATCTTCCCCAACAGGCCTTGCACCTCATCAAATGAATTAACCAGATGACATGCAGTATATGGACCCTCACAGAAGTCATGAATACCAAATGCAAAGATAAAGAAAAACCACACAATTTACAAGAGCAAAGAAAATGAAGGGATAAAGAAAGTAAGAAAGGAATACCTTTGTGGGAGGACTCTTATTTGCTTCAAGGGTCTTTCCACCACTTGCTTTAAGATGATTCTTATATAACAACTATACCCTCCAAAACAACCAACAATGGATGTGGAAGGTATACAAGTATTCCTCATCAAAAATAAGTTCACAAGTAATAAAAGTAAGTCCACCCTCCAAAACAACCAACTCTGCATTACTACATTGTTCAGACTCATAAGACCCTGCATAAAGTTACATGGCTAATTGCTTAAGGTTCAAATTTTGTGCAGAAATATTATCATCTTCATTTTGATTCCAGTATTCAAACACAAAGACCAGGGTACATTTTGTAACAAACCATAGAAATTGGCCAAATGTAATTAATGCTATTAACAGTGACCATGGCTAAAAACTATTGAAGACCAACTGACATAATCTGTAGCTTGATGTCAGTGAGTAAAAGACTCACTCAGCTAACATAGACTACAATATTCATCAGAAGTCAACACAAATATAGTCGAATTCAAAACACAATCAGTCCAAAATTACACCTTAAAAGAGTTCATTAAAATCAGTACCTACAAGTTCCAGATCTGCCATATCAAAGATTCGTATTCCTCACTTCGGGTTGTAAAAGTAACTTTTGGGTTGGAGATAATACATTCAGCTCATGGTCACCTAAATCAAAGAAATATATAAGTATGCATATTATTTATGGTCACATACCTAGTAAATATTTGTTTAAGTTAGCATAGACAGTATAATGATATTGCATTTTTCGTGATGAAACTTGTATGGTTCCTATAAGAATAAAAATAATAAAACTAACACGATTAAACATTAGCACCTTAAGAACTTCACATTTGAATACATTTTTTCGTATTTCACTTCTGGTTTCATCTCTACCTATATCCAATCACTAAATCCTCTTCTTTCAATGCTGCCACACCATAAAAGAAAAGTCAAAAACAAATAAATACGTATTGTGGTAGGGGTGGAATCAAGACAACTCCTAATAAATCAATACAAAAACTTACGCTTTTCCAAAAATTGAAGATCCAAAATTCTAAAATTCTAAGCAACATGGCTCCATAAATATAATAATAGATATGAAATTCTTCCATACAAATACAAAATACGAACCGGCAATGGGGGCGTGACAAGGGCAGGGCCTTTGAGGTTACGGAAACAGAGAGAACAAGGCTCTAAAAGCTGGTTTGGTATTGCTGTGCTTTGAAAAAAAAATTGTTTATGTTGTGCTATGAAAATAAGCAACTGTGAAATAAAGCAGTAGAGTGTTTAGTAAACTTTTTTGTAAAAGTGTTTTTGGAAAAAAAAAAATAGTATGATAGTGTTTAGTAAAATTTTATGTAAAACAGTTGTGACTGTGTGAAATGACCAAAAAATATATAATACTAGATATGCCATTAATTTAATTTTCTTAACAAATAAAGGTGAAGTACTAAATATACTTTATTTTTTAAAATAAAAATATTTATAAACTTTATCTTAAATATTTATAATTAAGAAATTAAAAAAACAATTTCACATGTGAGGATAAGATGGTCATTTCATCCCCTCAATTTCATCTCTTCCGTAGTCACTCCCCATTCACAAACAAAGACATCACGAACTGAAATTGCATCTGGGTGCGCAGTTGAATTCTTTGATTGAACTGCTCTTTCTTCTTGATTGATGCTGCTCCTTCCATCTTTCCATTTCGGTTTTAGATTTGGTTTTTGTTTTGGATTTTGATTTTAGATTGATGCTGCTCATCGTTTATCTTGTAGTTTAGGAACAGAGGTTGAAGTGTTGGATTTGTTATAGGGATTGGATTAGCAATTCTTAATTTAAGGACTTAGATGGATAATGTTTATCCTCTTTCAACCAACAAATTGAGAAATGGGGGAGATAGAAAGGTTTCACAATTTATAAGTAACCCAACAAAACCAGAAGAGCCCCACCATGGTTTCACAATAATATATCTCTCTCTCTTCATTTTAACAACAATCGATAAACAAACGATTCCCCTCCTAAAATTTCTCAATCCTCACCCACCTGCGTACCCTCCCCCTCTCTCTCGCGTTTCGTCCCCCATATCGAAACGCACATCTCATTTGACGGGGAGATCACCTCGCAGCTCAGAACATTTGCAATTGACTCACTCCCGTCTGGCATTTTGGTCCTGCAAAACAATTTGAACGTCATTTTGTTGTTTCTGGATCGAAGAAAAACGTTTTCTTTGTCTCACTGCGTCTTCGATATTGTACCTTTGAATCAAAGGATCAGTGTTTGTTTGGTGCGATGGTCAAGGTCAGATCGTCGTCATCAATCAGATTGAAGTTTGCAACCCGACGTGTTACCAAGTTCATTTATTTTTTACTGTTCATCCATGTTTTACCAAAATAAGCTGTTTTGCAGCTTCTGGTTTTCAGCTTTCTTTTCACCCATAACTTTGAAAAAAAACTGATTTAAAGTCTTTACCAAACACTTAAAATGCACCAACTTTTTTTCATACCCACTTTTTTAAAAAGTTAAGCTAAGACAAATTAGGGCTAAACCGCTCCAATATGAGTTGGGTCGGGTCAACTAAACCAGTCACCGAGAAACTTCACAGTATGAATTAACCAAAAATCCATCATATTCATATCCATAATTGCATGCAGGGATGAAAAAAATGTAAAATAAATTCAAAACTCAAATCCATAAGCAACGAGGAGAGATACAAAATATATATGTCAGATCTCATAAGATATAAACTCGAAACATAAAAACACGAACTCAAATATGATGCATGGGTGGTGTTGGTGTTTTTCAAAGAAAAAAAAAAACAAAGGAAAACCCCATATATGAAGGAAGGAGGAAAGCTCGATTTGGATTTGGGCGGAGGAGGCGAATCGGGTGAAAGAGACAATGAGAGTGAGGTGAGGTGAGAGAGAGGTTACTAGGGTTAATTAGAACAAGTCCAGCGGGGGCTCCAACCCGATAAACCGGCATCATTTCCTACCCAATAACCCCAGCTCCTTACTCCAGCCCATGTGGGCGATTAGGTTGAGAGGGGCCCAAGTGAGAGGCCTGGCTCGAATCGATGGTCCGAGAGCCTAAGGCCAAATGATGCATGGCTGACGTCACATTATAAAATTAATAAAAAAATGTAAAAAATTAATAAAAAATGTAAAAAATGAAAAAAAAAATGTAAACAATTAATAAAAAATTTGAAAAAAAATTAAAAAATAAAAAAAGAAAAGGATTTAATTTTTCTATAAATATCTTATCATTATATTCCACCTTACACCACAATTTTATATTTTCTCAAATACTTTGGGTTGTAATTTCTTATTTAATGAAGCGTGGTACAATAAGACTGATTAAAAATCATATCCGAAATTTGAAATAAAATTATTTTTTATTATTTTATAAAATAAAAAATACTAATATTTTATTGCATATTGTCATGGCTATTTAGTTTAGGAGTGAAGATGCAAAACGCAATTACTGTTCATTAAAGGTAGTTAATGTTTACTGGAGGCTATTCAATAGGAAGTTGCCATAGGGGGGCCTTGATACGCTGAAGTTGCTCTTATAAAACAACGGTTTGAGATTTAAATCTCAACCAATCCGACTATCCACATAATTTTAAAATTAAATACATATAATGTATATGTGTGAGACCGAAGCAATCCATTTGGTAAAGAGAGAAACAGCTGGAAGAGAGAAGTGTGTGTGGGTGTGGGTGTGGGTGCGTTAAGGGGGGAGAGAGTGTGTGTGTGGTGGGTGGGTTAAAGGAAGGGGAGAGAGAGAGAGAGAGAGAAACTGGGGTGTGGATTGGTTAAGGGGACACATAGAGAGTGCGTGGGGTGTTGGTGGGTTAAAGAGAGGGAAGAGAGGGAGAGAAAGTAAGGTGTAAGTCATAAGTCTCTGAAAAAAAAAATATAAAAAAAAACTGTGTCTTTTGAAGTAATATGACATAAATAATCTATTTAAATCCATTGTTTTGAAAAGGTTGATAGAGAAAAATATGTGTGCCAACTTTGTAAATAATGGGCACATTAGTTTGTGCTCTTAAAGGCCATTTTTTTGTAGTGTAAGAAACACTCAAGTCAAATTCATAATAGCCGTAAAAACATAAAAATCTTTTCCCTATAGGTGGTATGAGTGATTTTACTAACTTAATAATAGTATTATGAGTTACGAACTTGTAGGTGATTGTTGACTCTAAAAATTACAAAACCTACGTGGCGCGCAGGCCGAGTAACTAATAAGCTAACTACGTCCTTCGGTTGAATGCGGGGCGTGCCAACTCGTCGGCCGAGCTTGGTCGAGGAGTAAAATTTGTTGATGTCGCGTTGAGCGCGTCGTTGACTTCTCTATCTTGCAATTGCGACCGAGGAAGGAACACTCTCGGTCTCTGGGTTCTATAGCCTGAAGACAAGGCTACTAATTCTGCGGAGTTCACAAATCGTCGGAGCCCGATTCGGTCACTGTGATTATATTCGTAAGAGTATAAGCACGCCGAATCGAGACCAAACTATATGGGCACAGGTACTCAAATGTGATGTATGTCTTGATGGTAAATGTAGTTCGGCCGTCGGAATGCCGAACCCTGAAACTTACTTGCGAGTATCCAATCATAAAATCACTTGGCGTCCAGTACGCCGAGCAACACAATTCGTAACACCTGACTACGCCGAGAAGGCTAGCAAGGTGACCTCTACCAACAAGGGTTCGAAAACCCTTCTCGGCTGAGACTTAGATAGGTAACCGGTCGGCCTCGACGCAGTGCTGTTTATCCAAACTGAAGGTGCTTCTCGGTCGGTTGATTCTGCGGCAGCAGTGCTGTTTATCCAAACTGAAGGTGCTCGCCGGGTGCCTCCACAGTGCTGTTTATCCAAACTGAAGATGTATCGGCAGAAAAAGAAAAGGAAAAAATCTCAAGGTATTTGAGAGGTTTTGCGCAGGGCGATTATATGCTGAATTGAAGGGGTTTTTCTGTTGCATGATTTCTTGTATTTATAGCACCCCATTCCCTAAGACCAAATTACATCCTTATCTGGATTGGGAGTCCTTGTCCCGTTTCAACTCTACCTCGAACAAGACTACTCCCACTAGGACTTTGAACTTTCCCCTTTTTCGAGGCTTTATTCTTTGCCGGTCGGGAATCCTGGTCACACTAGGACTTCCTCGACCTTTTCTATTTATCCAGACTACTTCTTAGGATAGGACTTGACCGACCCTGCCAACTGGCCCTGGATTTATCATTCGGCCTATAGTATTTGACACCGCCTTAGTTTCTAGAGTTGGTAAATCACACGATGTGCTCGGCCCAACAATATTATTTTGGGCCCAAACAGTAATATATGAGAGTGAAAATCACTTACCTTTCCATTATGTGGGCGCATGTTATTTATATTTTTACACAAGATGGCAAATAATACTTTGTCAATCAATTTATAAGAGTACAAATATCATATCAGCACTTTCTGGGTTGGGAACAAATTTTAGGCCCATATTCCACATGACACATCCTTAGTTTCTAGAGTTGGTAAATCACACGATGGTGATCAAGGAAGACTGAAATGTTTTTGTGTGTCTTCCCAACCTTCGAAATGATGAACTGTCGTGACAAAACCATCATCTAATCCCCTTTTAAAAAAGAAAAAAAATAACATTATCAGCAAGTTCGTTGTATGACATTTATGCTGTGTCGACACAAAATGAGACACTAGTGTGAGGTTGTATGGGTTTTTTTATCAAGGTGTGAGGTTTTATGTTGTTTGCACGAATAGCGGAAGGATTTGTAGTGGCAATATTTTTTAGACTTGCATGATCATCTTCTTTTCTAGAGGTCTACAAATGTATCAGTTTTATGCCTAAATTATATTATTGAATAACAAGCAGAGTAAAAACTAATAACTGCTCTTGTTCTAAATATTTTTTAATGTATTATACGTGATATTAGGAGAAATAATAATCAAACACATGACCTCAAATGCATGAATCATGAGTGAATACTCTTATTTACCAGAATTCCGAGTTGAACTTAATGTTTGCATACATGTTGATAAAGACATCTATAGAATGAGAGCAAAGTATGAGGTTACTATCTACGGTTTAAGAAAACAGTAGCAATTCCAATTGGAACAATAGTCTCCTGACTAAAAATTCATGACCATTGGTCCCTTAACTCATCAAAATGTCCAGCTATGGTCTTTTTCGTCAACTCCATCAAAATGAGTCATGTTGGAAGGACCGTTGTATATTTGGGTTAAAGCTGAGGGACCATTGCTCTAATTGGGTTAAAGTTAAGGGACCATTTGTCCAAGTGGGTAAAATTTGAGGGACCATTGCTACAATTATTCTCATTCCATTTTCTATATTTGCCCCTTGATTTAGCTTCACGTGCATGACACGTGACTCATTTTGACGAAAATTCTAACGAAGTTGACGAAAATGACCACTGTTGCACGTTTTGATGAGTTAAGAGACCAACAATTACGAATTTTTATTTGAGAGACTATTACTTCAATTGAATTAAAATTGAGACTATTTACACAATTTCTTCCTACACATCAAGGAATTGCATTAAGATGGCACAATAAAAATTAATTACACTAGGTAGCTAGCTTAATTAGGAGTTAGTTGTTAGTGTTGAGTCTGTTCCACTACTTTTGAGCTAACATTTCGGTACTTACAATGTTATTAGTGTTGAGTCAGTTGACTGCCTGTTCTTTTCTGGGAGTTTTGATAGAGTGTATTTTTACTCAATATTATTTAGTGTGGTATATACTTATCATTTTATTTATTATTATTAGTTGAGTTTGAATTTTGAGATTTGTGCTTATCTACTACATGATGAATCTTAAAATTCAAACTCATTTAACAATAATAAATATAATGATGAGAATACATCACACTAAATAGTAGTAAACAAAAATACTTCTGTTTTGATAAGGTGACAATCGATGTGTAGGAATCTTTTGCTTTCTAATCAATCATGTAAGTTTTGACAATTCTAGACTAGGCTGAGTAGCCGCCCGCCTTTTTTGCATGGCTACCTACGTGGAACTTGAGGTGAGGTCCGTGCCTTTGCGAGGGTCCTAAATATTTTCACAAATATATATATATATATATATATATATGAGATGGATCTAATTAAACTCCTCCAATAACTTTTTTTTTTTTTTTTGGTAAAGAGTTTGTAGTTAAGTTAATTAAGAGTATTTACTCTTGCATTAAGATTCCGAATTGATTTAATTTATTTTCTTCAATTATGGTTTTGTATAAAGAATCAAATAGCTTAAATCTCATGTTTGATTTTATTGTGAGTTCAACAGGCAATTGACGTGAAATGACTCATTCTTGTGAATAACTTTGTTGTGAGCGAATTTTGATGCCTTTCATGTATTTTTCTTTTATCTCAAGAACAAAAATTGAAAGCTAAAAATACAATGTAGGACCACTATCCTATAAGGCCATCTCCAATGATTGGGCTAAAAGCTAAATATTTTAGTCCGAAAAATTTAGCTTTTAGCCTAGAAACTCCAACCGTTCTAGCCTAAAATTTTAGCTCGGAAATATTAAAGAATGAACTTAGGTTTTTTTTTTTTGTTAAATTAAATTTTTTTTTTTAAATAAATATGTAGACTATCGTAAATTAATTTTATGAACATTTTAATCTAAAAAAATTTAAATTCCGATAAATATTGGGTGAAGTCCACTCCGATTTCTGGGTTAATTTTGTTGGGAATTTGGCCTTGATTTAGCATTTAGCATTTAGCCCAAATTTTCCCCTTGGGTTGGAGTGGGTTTGGGGGGAAATGTTGGGGGGTAATTTGGCTTTTAACCCACCATTGGAGTTGGTCTAAGGAAATAAGAGAACTTTGTTGTCTTTGGTATAATACTATAATTTTTGGGGCCGTTCCTTCTTTAGTTCCTCGTTCATGGGATCTTCTTTCAACTCTTTGATTCCTTATTTGTTAAATTTTGTGTGCAACAGACACCTAATATTATGGTTAGTAGTATTCATCTTAACTTGTAAGTGAGAGATTACCAAGAATTATAATATTATACCAAAGGCAACAAAGTTCTCTTATTTCCTTATAGGATAGTGGTAATAATGTCGTTCAAATCAAAGGCTATACTTTGTTGCCAAAAGCAAGGATAGTGGTATTATACCAAAAGCAAACGATATTCCTCTTTAATGTCGTTCAAATACTATACTTTGTTGTCTTTGGTATAATATTATGGGTTAGTAATAATATTGTTCGAACTAACCCATTATGAAGCTTACCCTACTCTTCTACTCTCTTAATGCAGAAAATATTGTTTGCTAAAAAAAAAAAAAAAAAAAAAATTGGTGTGTAACAAACACTTACCTTGATTTATGAATGTATGTGGAGTGGGCATTGGCTTAGCAAGGCAGGAAAAACTCATTAGCAGCATGGTTGGGCCACATATGGGCTTCGTTCTATATCAATTCATACAAACAAAGTCCAATGGGCCTGCCAACAACCTGCCCGTTAAATTTGGGCATGGATTAGCACCGCTTTTAAGCACAGTTCATCGTGAACGAGATAATGAATGCTGGAACTTTGTTTAATGTTGTCCGGAAGAATTGGGAATACGTAACTCAACAATAAACAAGGGTCTCAAGTTCTTAGAATTGGCGACCGCGCCAGGTCATCCTTCTTTGAATAATATTTAGAGGTTCAAAAAGACGCTAGGTGCTAGTTAAATGGTGGGCTGGAGCCTAATGTCTAGGTGGCTAGACGGATGATGAGTCAATTTCATATTATATATTTTACCGTATTCTTAGTATGTTTTGGTAATTATTTTGGTAGAATTTTAATACTTTGTTGTATATTTTTAATATAGGACATTTGAATTTCTCTGGAGCAAAATGTGATCAAACAAACGAATTTTATAGTGATTCAAGGTGAAGGATGTTCATGTGTCTCTTGGCATGTTCGTGTCAAAATTTGGGATTTTTCTACCAAGCGGTTATTTTCTGGCGATGGAATAAAGGAGCAGTATGCACCGTTGGAAATGACGTTTCTAGGCTTAAATTGCATTTTTAGAGCCCAAGATAACCTCTAATGGGTTCGTGGCCTTCTGGAGAAGTGTTTAAAATATTCCAAACTTTAAATCCTATATTGGGCAGGTTTTGGAGCAGTTTAGGGGTCTAAAACGTGGCTGTTCAGATTTTAGGTGAATTTCATCATTTAATTTAGGGTTTTGTTTCCTATTTTATTCTAGTATATAGTTTCCCAGTTGGATTGGAAGACCTTTGTTTTAGGAGGATTCAATTTTTACGGGTTAAATAAGCTTGGCCAGCCCTATTCCTAATGGATACTTCTTCTCCATGCGTTTTGAAAGGGAGGAAATTGGCCAAGCGTAGAAATTTTCAAACTTTTTCATTTAAAGTGTTTTCGATCTTTTATTAATTCAATAAAGAACTTTGTGATTTTTATTATGAATATGCGTAACTAATTCTTTTTTTGCTAGGGTGAGGCCACATGCCTTAGCAAGAATATGTAGTTTCTCTTCAATTTGCTTATGATTATATGCATGTAGGTTTTCGAATAATTAATCACTGGTTTATACTGTCTAAGTGTCTTGATGATTCACGACCATTAGAATGTTTAGAAAATTAATTTGATGCAATTTTGGTCTGAGGTTGGTCCTTGAAAAGGCTTCTTGTGATTAATCTGTGTAATTCCACTTAGGATGAATACCATGTCTTAAGGGTTGTATAGCCTTTCAAAAGGTTTCACAAAACTTAATGAGTCATTCATGTTTAGATTTGATCTGAATACCACAGACGGATTGCACGCTTAATATATGCTCTATATTGGGGGTCCAAGTAGGCATATATTAGAAAAACCTAACATTTGAAATATGCATGTATAGGTCATAAGTAATTGGGAGAACTATAAAGGATTGTTAAGGTGACGGCGGATCCCCAGTGCTTTCTTAATTTGATTTCTACAACATTGTTTCCTTTTTCCTCATCTTTAATATTGCATATTGGTTTACTTTTATTAATTAAATTCGTTTTTATTAAATTAGGTCATAAAAATCATCTCAACTTTTTGTTTTACAATAATTATTTGGAATTTTGTTTGCTTCGAATTATTTAATAATCCATGTGGAGAACGACCTTGCGAGATTCATTTGTACTACAATAACCTTGTCATTCTTGCAAGTATTATAGGAGTTTTTAACCCTTTTGCGTGTGTGGTAAAATCCCTATCAACAGGCCTAGGCGGAATTAAGTAAATTTAATATATATATATATATATATATATATATATATTGTATATAAGTGTCTATTTGTACATAAAAGACACATAATTGTATACTAAATCGCAAAATAAAATGACATGTAGGTTATAAATAAAACATATTGAAAACATGGAAACAAGTATATAATTAGTGTTTACCCAAGTGTTCAACAAGTTTCATACATTTTATTGAAAAAATAAAATACAAAATGAAAGTTATCAATTTTCTATCTAAGTGAGAGTCAAGACCCAGGTGGCGCCTAAGTGGGTTTAGGCGGGTTAGGCGGCTACCTAAGCAGGTTTAGGTGCAATTTCTTAATTTTCAAACGCATAGGGACTATTCATGGTGATGGCCAACCGTTTAGCGCCTGGGTGGAAATTTTTAGAACAATGCTTAATGTTCTTAGTTGATGTGGCTCAGTAAAAATTGTTGTGTGTTCTTTATTTTCTAAAGCTGAAAAATAATAATAACATGTTTGTTATTTTTTAAAAAGTGATTCATTTTGGCTACTAATTTCGTTGATCTATTTCTCGGTTTCAATGATAACTTGGGCAAGGTTAGCCTCTTTGCTTTTCTGTGTCGGGTCACTTCCCGTTATTTTATTCAATTGTTCATGTTGGAGCAAAAAATTTTAGGTACTTTAATTCTCCATCAACAAATAATCTTGAACACATTAAGCCTTATACACCATCTTTGCTTGTCATCATAAGAGCAGGGGGACCTACAAGAAAGCACTCTAATGCTCAAGTCAGTGTTCGCTCAAGATGCTTGTGAAATATAGAACGATCTCAAACCTCCCCATTGTTTCTCCGACACCCTTATGCTGGTGGGATTATAGCCTTTCATAAACATTCAAGTCTTGGGGTCCAAGTTCCAATGTCCTTCTATTTCTCCATGTTCCATGCAGTGGGTGCGAATTATGTTGCTTGATTGTAGCTCCACTCCTCGTGTGTGGCATGCTAATGGCTTGTTTAGTGGAGGAATAATAATAAATAACATCATAAGAATATGTGTGTGCACAAATAGGGATATATGTGCGCATGAATAAGGATATGTGTGTGGAGGACGGATATATATATATATATATATATATATATATAATACTAAGTAAATGTGAAAGAAAAATAATAAATAAATAATTGGAAAAAGTGCCAGGGAGCAAGCTTAGAGAATTGGAAAAGTGATCGATAAATGCTTTGGTTTTAGCAAAGTGATGTTGTGTAAACTAAGCCAATTTCGGTGCAACTTGTCTTTTTTTTCCAAAAAAAAAAAAAAAAAAAAAAAAAAAAAAAAGGTGTCAAATGGCTTTCATACGTTATGCAAAGAGTGTCAGTCGGCTTTCGTAAGTGAGGCGAAGAGTGTCAGTCGACTTTCATAAGTGAGGCGAAGAGTGTCAGTCGACTTTCATAAGTGAGGCGAAGAGTGTCAGTCGACATTCGTAAGTGAGGCGAAGAGTGTCAGCTGGCTTTTGTAAGTTAGGCAAAGAATGTATGTTGGCTTTCGTATGTTAGCCAAAGAGTGTCAATCGACATTCATAAGTTAAGCAAAGAGTGTCAGCTAGCTTTCGTAAGTTAGACAAAGAGTGTCAGTCGGCTTTCGTAAGTTAGGCAAAAAGTGTCAATCGGTATTGTAAGTTAGGCAAAGAGTGCCAGCCAATTTTCGTCAGTTAGGCAAAGAGTGTTAGTCGACTTTTGTAAGTAGGCAAAGAGTGTTAGTCGACTTTTGTAAGTAGGCAAAGAGTGTCAATCGGACTTCGTAAGTTAGGTAAAGAGTGTCAGACGACTTTAGTAAGTTAGGCAAATGGACAAATGGCTTTAGAGAATTAAGAAAAGAGTGCAAGATGACTTTTGCAAAAATGAAAGTGTCAGATGGCTTTGGAAAATTTAGTTTTAGTAAATATGACTTCAGAAAAAGTGGCCATAGTAAATTTGGCTTTAGTAAGTAGTTTGGCTTTAGTAAAAGCGGCTTTAGGCTTTAGCTTGGCTTTAGAGAATATTATTTCGTGGGCCTCATGTGATTGAAATCTCAATTTTCCTCTATTTTACACACCAATAAAAAAAGGGAAAAAATGGGCATTATGGGAGGATGAAATTCGGTTTTGACTCATAGGCCAATACCAATCATCTTAAGAGATGGTGTTACATAAGGCAAGCCTATGATGGTTAGACTAAAGAGAAAACTCTACAAGAAACATGATAACCTGGCGTGTGCCATGACTCCTCACTCTTGCATAGGAATGAGAATGTGTATGACGTTGCACGGAGAGCTCGAGAAAGGTAGAAGGAGGCAAATAACTACCTCCACTATGGAAGACCATTAAGAAGGAGTGAGCGAGGGACATGTTGTGGTATGTGCTCTCTAAGCGTTAGAATTCTATATATGTGGAGAGGAGAAAAAGAGTAAGGTATGCAATCGAAACCCCTAACTAGAGAATACAAATTCAATTCATTGACTTAAGTGTCGGAGTACCTTTTGCAGGTACCCTCATCCACCTTAATGAAGCTTTGGAGAAAAAGTATTCAGGGTCGCTTCTCGACGAGGGATTCGACGAACGAGCAGATTATAGGCAAAGAAGTTGTGGAGGAATTTCTTCGTGTAGGAAATCTCTCTCCAACAGTTCACCTTCACCTTCTCAATTTTTCCTTTTTAATGAGTAATGTTAGGTAGACCAAATTTTTAAACCAAATTTGCAAACTAAATTTAGCACGTTAATCAATACTTAAGTAATAATTCAATCATCAACCCCCACATAATTTGATTTACAAAATTTGATTTAAAAATTTAACTCTGTTGCAGTCCTATTAGATTAGAAATGTGATCATGTAAATCCTATCATATCTGGGATATCCTTATGTGATTCTACTAGATCTCTTAGATTAGATATTATCCTAGTAGTGTTATAATCATATTGGAGTAAGGAACTTATATTCCCCACTACTATAAATAAAGGCACAATGGGGTGGAGTAACACACACCTCACAATTACACTTCTCTCTCATTCTCACTATTGTGCGGCATCCCTTATCTCTATGTTATCTTTATACTGTTTAGTAAATTATGCTTATAATACATTATTAGCATACTCTTGACGCTTCTAAAGAGAGTTTATTCTTCAATCTGGGAAGTATTACATTTTAATCATTCCTTTTATGATTAATTTATTATTTTGTTGAATTAATCTAAATGCTATTGATTCAATTTAATTTTTCTTTGTTGAACGTGATACAACGCATTGGATATGCAATTTCGGCTTTCCAAGAAGGATCTTCTACAAATTCAAAGGCTTTTGTTGTTTTCTGCCAATCATGTACACTTAAAATAATGGAAGAAATTTGAAACAACCACGAAGCATGAAAACATTCCCCATGATTACGTCCATGAATGAGTACGATTCTAAAGTTTATAAATCCAATCGAGTTTTGACTGGAGAATACTTTTCCCGTCCTTCTATGTTTCCAACTTGCTCCTAAAACGGTAGCGTAGAAAACAAAAGTTTACCAAAATCTCGAATCTGGTTACTACCACAAATGTGAGAGAAATGTATAGACTCAGCTTCAGCTTGAGTATACCGAACGGTATAGACCCAATTTGGCTGGAGTTTACCAAATAGTGATACCTAGTTTCAGCTAGGGCCCACCAAAATGTATTTTCTGCTTTGGCAGAAGCGTACCGAACTGACCTCTCCAGCTTCAGCTGGAACCTTTCAAACCCAAGTCTAGGTCTGTCACTCTCACAAATTTCGAGTTTGTTTTTACAATATATGGTGCAATCAAGGCCTGCCAAGGTGTGGCATCATGCTTGAACCGAGATCCTTGACACCTAAGACTTAAAACTTCAAGAATAAGGAATAATGTTCCTGAACCTCAACCCTGTAGAATCTACATTTGTTTTGATATGAGAGATCATTGGTTATGCACTTGTTCTTGCCCCTACCAATGTCATTGAGAGGTACCATTCTCATAGTCAATATGCGAGACTAATTTTGCTCCATCAAACATCATTGGAAGAGTAGAATTTTGATATGAATGGCCTTGTTGGCCAAATCCCCCTAGTAACTTTGGTTTACTTTGTGAACATTTTTCTATGTTCTTAGGTCATGGATAATCTAATTGATATTGTCCTCGAATATAAGTTAATTGAATTATGTTTCTAATACATGTGACCGAATTCAATTAAACATGTGACTAGGTACGAATGTGGGAAAGTTAGTTGTATGGATGAATACAATACTATGCACACGAACTTTATACCTAAGTCACATCTCTAGCAATGACTTTAGGTCTATCCAACCTAATTAAGAGCATTGGCATACTCCTCGTTGTATGAATGGTACTAAATTTGGATTCTCTCCATTCCAAAAAAATGTCATTGAGTTTTAAAGATATTTGATAACAATGATCATCAATGAAACCACTGAAGAAAATAGAGTGATATATCTTCGCACCACCTTGAAAAATGAGCCTAAAGCTCTATTTTAAGGCCAACGGGCTACTTCCTGACTAGGATACGCCACGTGTGGCCGCCCTGAAGCTGTGTGATTCGAGCAGTTTACTTGCTTTAGCATGACCTTTTGGGACACTTAGGTCGTACATTGATGCTACAACGCATCTCCTTGCCTTAAGT
This sequence comes from Pyrus communis, assembly GCF_041283825.1. Lineage (NCBI taxonomy): Eukaryota > Viridiplantae > Streptophyta > Magnoliopsida > Rosales > Rosaceae > Pyrus > Pyrus communis. The sequence goes on from NC_142571.1 coordinate 17,903,384, forward strand.
AATGATCATGTGCTTACAAGCACACTTTGCCAAGCCTGCTCGTTGGGGAAATTGATTTTCTAAATCATCTATAACAAAGATACGAAATGACCTTATTTTCCCAGTGGATTCAAGGGAATATATATGGACTAATCTAACCAAAATGCGAACCATATAAATACTTATGGTTTTGGTTGATGAATAGACAAACTGGTCTCATATTTATCCACACACATTGCTGCTAAACTTCCTGACCGATTTAGGGGTTCACCACCCTAGTTATCCCATAAAGTTTGGAAGATTGGATAATGCCAGATATTTTATGTCAACAGTTTTCGATAAAGTATTGCATGTCTATTGGGATAATTGAACATTGAAATTCCCATGTTCACCTCAAAACAGCCTCGCAGATTGATCATAAAGCGCAATTTCAATGATCGCCCGAATCTTAGTGAACGCACCAAGCTTTTGGTTTCTACTCAGGGCTATGCAATCTTGTACGTATCTATGTTGGTCCACCTTAAGACCCATTGCCACCTAAACTATTTCGACATTACATTTGGTTACTGGGTATGAACCTGACATTTCGTACTTATGCATTTGGGTGTGCATTCCATATGCCAAGTTGCACCACCTTAACGTACCAACATGGGTCCTCACATAAAGTTATGAATCTTTGTCGATTATGATTCTCTTTTGCACTGACTCTCTTAGAGCCTTTTCAAGCGATCTCTTTACCGCTCATTTTGTAGATTCTCACTTCAATAAGATTGTCCTCCCACTATTAGAGGGAGATAAGAACATCAACATTCCTGTAGAACGATGCGAATTTGCGTTGATGTTGCCCACTATGTCTATCTCGATCCCCCTATCGCATAAGTATGATAAGTAAATGCAATGTATTCTAGCTTTCAGAATGTTGCTCCATACACATTTCTCTGATCTAGCTAAAAGGATAAATGTACTTAATGGACTTCAAGTCAACATCTTTGAAGGGTGTTGTAACGCCCCGGCCCGAAAATTTACTTTTTCGGGAAATAATTTCGGTGATAGTCCCAATTTGAACTCTTATTTATATTACTACCATTAAACACCATTCTTTATTTAAAATTCCTTAATTACTCACAAAATCTACAACCAAAATTTACTTACCAAAAACATAAGATTTAATTTCATCTTATAAATCAAATTTCTTTCCCTAAATCAACTACTCAACCAAATATAATTCTCGATTATTTAAGGCTGCATCTAACCCTATTAGACTGCCTACGTACCTTTAGTGGGATCAAGCCTTTCTAAGTTCACAATTCAATTCCAACCCAATTCCGAAAATAAACAATTAATCGAAATATCCAACATTTGTGTTAATAATTGAAACACGTTAAATAGATACCAAAAACATAATTGGAATAATGAAATTCACATAAAAATGCAGTATCAGCTCACTGGCCATGCGTCACCGCAGGCATGGCTGCGCGTGGTAGTTTCTGGCGAACGGAAACCCCAAATTTCGACGAACTCTAAAAATTACCAAATTTTACAAGGTTGTAGAACACAACAAAGGGAAGAACTTTTATACCTGGGCCGAAGCCTAGTTTGGCCAAGAAACACCTCAAATTGCCCTCAAACCGCCAGAAACCCTTGATTGTGGGTGTTCTTGATTCATCTCCAAAACAACTCTGACGCCCTAACAAATGCATTGGCTTTGTTCCTGAGGTTAAGGGGAGTCCATTGATTATGGTGATCGACGATAACCGTTGTCGAAATCACTGGAAAAAAAGGAAAATCGCAGGAAAATGGTAGGAAAACCAAGGACTTTAAGGCTATGATTTGTAAAATTGGGTTAAAAATCGAGAAATATAATACCACATGGATGTTGGGCTCGCCAAGAGTTTTCCATAGACATCAAAATCACCTCAAACGGACGTCGGAGGGAGAGATACGACAGGGTCAAGAAACCAGATTGAACTACCTAATCGCCCTTAAAACGGGTCGAGAAAAAAGGGCCTGGTTGTGTGTTTCTCTTCCCCCTCCTTTCTCTCCCTCCTTTTTTTTTATTGGACCCATTTCATCCCTCATTTTCCTTATTTCTCTCATTTCTCTTTATCACAACTGTTCATCTCTCTTTTTTCTCTTCTTTTCCTTTCATCCCAGCCACACACGTGGCACACCTCATTGCTCCAGAAAATCTGGAGTCTTCTAGATTGTGGTCAAATGACCATTTTTCCCTCAACTTTGATCGTTAATAACTCATTCGTTGTAACTCCGTTTCGCAAACGGTTTTCACCTACACGCTCATAGGGTCATCCTTTATTCAAGTATATCAAGAAATACGATAAAATATATGAGGATAAAAATAAGTCCTTATATAATTACATTAAGCCAGCTAGGGGCATTTTCATCTTTTCCACTTAACGATAAATTTTACGATGTAATTTATAATAATTTTCGGAAACAAAACTTTAAAAGTTCTTAATTCAATTTTTAATACCCATAAATCGATTTATTTTCTATTTTTCTTCACATATTCATATATTTAAATTTTCAGGGTATTACAGGTATGCCGCTCCTAAAGGACGGTTTGGCCGCCCCTATTGGACGATCTGATACCCCGGCGGATAGCCAATCAACCTGTCAATCTGAAGTACTATAGATCACTCATTTCATAGGATTCACTTCCCTAGAAGAGGAAGATCATGACGCAACATGAATCCATACTCGATCTCTGTCTCAAAGCATTTCCATCTCATAAGATTAATCCAGATTACTCTCGAAACTTAAAGTTCTTAGTCCAGTATGCTAGTTTGGATGAGATAATGGAATTAGAATGAGATTATCATCGATGATGTTTTCACTTACATGGTAGCTACCGGCATAAATGAAAAGCAACGATATTGAACCGTGTTCTGTTGATTAGTGACAACGTAGAACTGATTAGACAATCGAAATTACAATCCAAGTTAAATTCCTTACCAAAGTGTGTTTGTACCTATCTTACCTACATTGCCCAAGTAACCCTGTTATGTTACAAGTAGGAAAGGAAGCGTAATGAGATGAATGAAATAGTGTGATATGATGCACGCCTTATAGCGCAACGTTTCCCTCAAATGCCCTATGATTGACAACAAGATTATGAAATGTGGTTAGTGTTTCTCCATGGGAATATTAATACGGAGATTTACATGTAAGTTCCCGAATAATTACATGTACTAGTTCATATAGTTCCAGACCACGGAACACCCTCTCAACTTGTTTGAGGGGTTCACTTACGGATTGAAGCAATCCCACAGATGTGGTATACCCGTCTAAGTGATTATTTGATTAGTCAGGGATATGAAATTATGTCTTTGCGTGTTAAAGTAAGAAGTCTTATTCTGAATTGCTAAAGTTATAGTTCATATCCATTACATGGATCTCACTACGACTTTAGAAGAGCTTGAGAAAACTACCTCACACCTGAAGAAGGAATTTGAGATGAAAGATCTTAGGAAAACTCGTTTATGCCTTGACCTGATGCCTTGACCTAAAGATGTTACCTTTGAGTATACCTATGATCTTCCATACGCTATATCCAAATAAGACCCTTGAAGAGGTTATGGAATCTGAAGTTCCATATCTAAGTTCAACTTTGCGCTTTTTTGTACTTAGTTCATTGCGTTAAACATGACATCTTCTTCAATGTTGATCTATTGGTAAAGATGCAGCTCCGCGCCATCATATAACCCCTAAATTGGTATTCAAGATGTTTTTCCGCTATGCTAAAAGATACTACGGATGGGCTAATCCCAACGCATCCCGAGCGGATCCGACCCCCTGATCCTAGGAATGATGTCTGCCTTGTTTGTTATGCTGACGCATGTTACTTATCAAACTCACACAAGGCATATCCTTATGTCTTTACCATTAGGGATATCGCAATATCTTGGAGGTCTAAGATATGACCTTAGTTACAAAATCTTTGAATCATTCCAAGACTTACTACACTTCAAATTGCCACACGTGAGACATGGTTGAGAGTTCTTGTTGAGCATATTCGAAATACTTATTGTTTTCGTCCATCGTTGAGTCCCAACAATGATCCATGAAGACTATGTCACATGAATCAACCTTACGAAGACATGATACATTAATGAGATCAACACTAAGACATATTGCGTCTACATCTACATCAGCAAAGCATCAGGAGATTAAAGTCATGCGAACCAATCCCAGAAAACCTTGTCGACCTCTACATAACGTTATTGCTAAAGTTAACCTTCTAGAAGCTTGTCAGAGGAATTGGTATGCCTAACTATTCATATGCAATGCTTGTAGTTCTCATTTGGAAGTTTTGTCAAACTTAGGGGGAGTATCCAGAAGTATACTCACTTGACCTTAATGTACTCTTTTTCCCTAAGCTTAGGAGCATTTTTCCCACTGGGTTTTTGCTATCTAACTAAATTTTGACAAGGCACCCATCCTGGGCTGGTCATACCCTTGTGAGATTCTTTATTTGCGTCCAGAAGATGTTTAGTTTTGACTTAATGCAACTTCTCACTTTTCTCCTTAGTCTATGTGTTTCCCCCCACCTTGGGTTTTACTATAGCGAGGTTTTGTGAGTTTTACCTTTTATGCATTCTTCCGTTGTTTTGAGACTCACATTCGCTCATTGTGCCGACGAATTTATCAATTGTACTTACTTCATCGTTGAAGATCTAATGAGTCATTTGTTTGACTATTTACACACTCAAAGGAAAGTGTTGATGTCCATTAGATGAGGAATGTAATCGTGTAAATCTTATCATATCTGGGATATCTTTATGAGAGTCTACTATATGTCTTAGATTAGATGTTATCTTATTAAAGTTGCAATCCTATTGGGGTAATGAATTTACCTTTCTTACTACTATAAATAAAGGCACAATGAGATAGAATAACACACCTCACAATTACACACTCTCTCATTCTCTCTACTATGCCGCACCTCCTCTCTCTATGTCCTCTTTATGTTGTTTAGCAAATTATGCCTACAACAAACTCCCTATTTTAAACTACAATTTTATGCTTCAATCCTATCATATATTGTCAATATAGCTTAATCATGAACTCAAAACTAGATAAGTCCAACATATCCACTCTAATTATAGCTTAACTGATTCAAAATGCAAAATACGATTCAGCACGAACCACCAAAGCGAAACTGAAGAGTACCCAACATCACCGTCACTAATACAGCCCTAAACCCTATTTGCCACAATCATCTCTCTCTACAATTAAAATCTGACATTAACATCCGAAATCAAGCAATTATTTTTCCAAGATCATACATAATAAAAAAATAAAAATAAAAAAGAAAAAGAAAAAGGTACAAATCCACCTTAAAAAAACAGAGAAAACGACAAAGATTTTTCATTTGTTTTAACGACGTGTCACGCACGGATGACTCCTGCATGCATGTTGCACCCATCTTTAGCCAATCACCTCACACGTACAAAATTCCAAATCCACATCATCAATCTTTCCCATGGATTGCTACATGGCCGCCTCGATCAATTCGGGTTCTTCCTCGTTTTTTTTCTGCCGTAACTCGGGGTCTCCGCCCCGTCAATCGAGGTTTATATCGCCGGGTGTTGCTCCGGTGTGCCTGTGATATTGACAAAAAACATACAGCTGAGTCCGAGGAGGAAAGCCCCCCAGGCACGCTGCGCTCGATGCCATTCCAGAGGATGAGGAGGTTGGGAAGGAGCACATCAAGGGCTGTAATGGGATGATTCACCATCGGAAACTTCAGGTATTGAAATGTTGCCATTGATTTGTAGTTGAAAGTTTTGTTCTTTATTTGGATTGAATTTAATATGGTTTCGGTAATCGTTGGTAGCTACCTTGTGAATTTGTGAGGATTTTGGTGGTGGCGGTTGTAGAGAAATTGGATTTCTGATGAATTTATGTAGGTGGGAATAATTCATGTCAAAGGATGCACAATAGTGTGTGGCCTTCTAGCATATATGGCTATTGTAGATGGGAAATTGTGTTTGCAAGTGTAGGTACATGTGTATGAGGCTCTTAAACTACGCTTTTGATTTTGATTGAATTGCAGTGTTTTGAGGCTCTTCAAAATGCTCCATGAGTCGCTGTTCTGTCGAACATACTTATTTAAATTAAGGGAATGTTGCTGGTAAGTGGGATGATAGTATAATCCGCCATTACAGCTACAGGGGACCGAAACTTTGTAGATAATTGTTGTGGATCATGTATTTAATTTATTGCTCTCAAGTTTGGTCCTGTACTTTTCACAACCTGCCAGTTCATATCTCGTAGATTATTTATATCACTTGGAAGCTATCCATTTTGTGGTTTTCTAAGTGAGGGAGAAGGGGTTGCGTTAAGTTTTTTCCCCTTTATGGTTGTTGAAGGTTTCTGTTAGGATGGAAATGTTTGTTGTTTCTTTGATAACTTACCTCCCATTCTAGGGTCCTTTACTTCAATTTTTTGGTGCACGTGTACACACGAAACATATAGCTCATTGGGGGAATTGCAGCTAGATTAGCTTCATTTTGCAAATGCATTAGTAGCGGTATATGTTCTTTTTTCAGTACGTTTTTCTGAACATATGATTCCCAAGCTTTTATTGGTGATTAATCTTCCTGCATTTGTTATCGTTTTGGGTTGGGTTAGGCTTTAGCCCCATTACTTAGCCAAGCCTCTGCACTGGAGGAAAGAAGCATATTTATCATCTGTAGTTTTAACTGACTTGGAGTCCTTGATTGGCAATCGTATGCAGATTACAGACTCTGAAATTGAAGAGTATGAGTCAGAAGGGAAAATTGGACATCATTTCTACTCCGATGAAATGTACACGGGTGAGGACAGCCAACTCACATGGCTGAATGCTGGTGTTAGAGTTGGTGTTGGAATTAGCCTTGGGATGTGCCTTGGGGATAGGGATGCAGTATCTTTTGACGTACTTCTTGGGGCTGGTCTAGTCTCCTGGTTGGGCGCGAGATTCTTCTGAGGGGTGCTCATTGGCTGAATGGGAGAAGTATCAGGTTATGGCAGGATAGATGGTTGCCGACTATCCCTGCTGGGAAACCTACGGTTATTGGAGATGTGAGAGTGTCTCGGAATATGCGGGTGGATATAGGGATTAATAATGATTCCGGATCTTGGAATATTGAGGCCATTAGGCCTTTTATTTCTTTGGAGGTCTTCAAAGCCATTCTGGACACTCCCATTGGAGATAGGCGACGAGATGATAGGATGATTTGGCCGGCTACCAGGAATGGGGAGTACTCTGTGAAATCTGGTTATCATTGGAAGTATGCTAATTCGAGCTCTATAATTGGCGGGGCCTCCTCGTCTTCCTCTGTCATCCCGAACAAAGTTTGGAATTGTATTTGGCATTTGAAGACTCCTCCGAAGGTTCGTAATTTTATGTGGAGGGCATTGAGTCGTGCTTTGGCCACGATGGAGAATTTGTTCAAACGCCGTTGTTCCCCTTCCCCGCGCTGCCCTATTTGCTTGGATCAGGTTGAATCTGTTGAGCACATGCTCCTTCTGTGCCCGTGGGTTGAACCGATTTGGTTTGGTGGCCCGTTGAATTATCGGGTGATTAGAGCCAATATTTCGAATCTCCCTGCATGGGTTTTGTCTTTCCTTGTGTCGGGATTGGGCTCAAAGGAAGAGAAGGCTAGGATATTGATGATCGTGGCTTTTACTTGCTGGCACATCTGGAAAAACAAGTGTAGTTTTGTTTATGATAACATGGGTATTTCTCCGAATCGTGTCATAATGGCTATTAGGACGTCGGTGAATGGGTTTTTGGAGGCGTCTGCTGCTTCCGAGTGTCGTCCTCTGAGGAATCCCTCTCTTTCTGACCCTCCTACCCGCTGGGGTCCCCCTGGCCATCCTTTCATGAAGGTGAATGTGGATGCGAGTTGGATTGCGAGTTCAAAAAGCGGTTATGCTGGTGTGGTGATCAGGGATCATGCGGGGAAGTTTGTGGCAGCTAAAAGTGGTCGGGTTGGGGCCCCAAGTGTGGCTGCTGCTGAGGCTGCTGCGATTTTGCTAGGATGTGAGCTGGCCAAAGAGTTGGAGTTGGAAAGCATCATAGTGGAGTCCGATTCACAGGAGAACATCCTTAATTTAACTCAGGGGCATTTGAGAGGCAGATGGGAGGCTTTCCCCGTTATTTCGAAGGCTTTGCGCCTTAGGGGGGTCTTTCAGGACTGTCGCTGGTCTTGGGTTCCGAGATCGGCCAATTTGGCGGCGCATGTGTTGGCGTCGAGAAGTAATCCGGAGATGTGCGATGTAACTTGGGTAAATCTCCCTCCATCTTCGTTGGTCCATGTATTGAACAAGGATGGGTTGCCTTGCCCTCCTTAATTTTGTTTTGCTAGGGATGGGGGTGACTCTGGCTTTAGGCTCGGTAGGTGGTGTTGATCCTCCTCCTCTGTAATTTGTGGTGGTTTCTGTTGTAGCTTGCTCTCGGTATGCTTCTGTTGCGTTTTGGCTTCGGCCCTGGTTTTAATGGAAGCCAGCTCTTCAAAAAAAAAAAACAAAACAAAAATTAAAAGTAAAATCACAAAAAAAAAAATTAAAAAAAAATTAAAAAAAAATAAATAAGTGTTGGGGACATGAGGGGAATTATGTAAAATGAGAGGGGCAAGTAGTGGGTGAACAGAGCGGCAGAGCCAAAGAGGAGTAGGGGTGCAAGGATGGCCACTCGAAGCTCTCAACTCTCCAGCAAAGAAATGAGAGCCATCACTAGAGTTAACCCCAAGAAATGCCCAAAATTACAAGCGTAAAACCCTAATCCACCATCACCACCACCACCGACCATGAGCACCACCAGATCCCCTGTGACAATGCCCCACCGTAACAGCCCTACCACCTCACCCTCATCGCTTCCCTTGGTCGTCACTCTCAATTGCATCGATGATTTTGGGATGGAGCAGGACTCCTTGTCCGGCGTCGCCGCCGTCGAGCACGTGCCGCTCAGTCGTCTCGCGGAAGGCAAGATCGAGTCTGCCTCCGCCGTTCTCCTCCAGTCCCTCGCCTACCTCCCACGGGCCGCCCAGCGCCGCCTCCGCCCCTACCAGCTCATCCTCTGCCTCGGCTCCGCCGACCGCGCCGTAGACTCGGCCTTGGCCGCAGACCTGGGGCTCCGGCTCATCCACGTAGACGTATCGCGCGCCGAAGAGATTGCTGACACGGTCATGGCGCTCTTCCTCGGGTTGCTGCGCCGGACGCACATGCTCTCCCGCCACACACTCTCCGCTTCGGGATGGCTCGGCTCGATCCAACCGCTGTGCCGCGGGATGAGACGGTGTCGAGGCTTGGTTTTGGGGATTATCGGTAGATCTGCATCGGCTAGGTCTCTGGCCACAAGGAGCTTGGCCTTCAAAATGAACGTTCTCTATTTCGATGTTCAAGATGTAGAGGTACTGATTCGATCAAATTTAGTTCTCTGAAACTCATATTCAGCTAAACTGAACTAAAAATCGATGTTTAGTGGCTCGAAGAGTGCATCTTTTGAAGTTTTTGAATTCATTTTTAAGTTTTAACATTTGAGTAGCTGAAATATGTGACATTTGAATGTGCTTTTTATTGTTCATATTGATATTGCTGAGACAGTGAACTTCTTTCTGATGTTTATTGAAGCATATTATGATGGAAAATGTGGAAAAGTTTGGGTATTCGATCCTAATCTACGTTCCCAACCTAAAATGTAGTATAACTGTATAATTGACTATGAATCTGGTAGCGGAAAAAAAAAAAAAAAAAAAAAAACCGAGAGAGAGTAGATTTGGTTCATTTTGATGTTTGAAGTTAAATTGTGGTTCATTAATATTTTCTTTTTGGATTGGAATGGGTTAGGTTTATTGGAGCAGAATGCATTACTTGTCGAGAAATTGTGGACTTTTAGTTTTTTACTTATTTAATTATCTATTGGGGTGGTGGGTACACGTTGATGTTTTAGTTGCGAAGTACTGCTTCCTCGTATCCTAAAGATTATATGAATTCTGGAAAGTATAGTGTCTTGAAATGGTTTCACTATATATTTTTCAAATTAAGCGACTTGTAAACTTAATGAAACTTCTTATGGAAATAAAATTGTTTTTGCCACTTTTATTGATGGAAATTGACTAAGAATTGGCACTGTGTACTTTTTAGTTTGGAACTAACTTTAGCGTCTCATATTTGGTTCTTCTGGTTGAATTTATTATGTACTGTATAAACGTTTTGCCTGATACAATATCTCAGGTGAATGGAAAAGTGAGCAGGTCTCACATAAGCTTTCCACCTGCTGCCAGAAGAATGGATACACTTAATGATTTATTGGCTGCAAGTGACCTCATCTCACTGCACTGTGCTCTGACGAATGAAACAGTTCAGATTCTAAATGCTGAATGCTTACAGCATGTAAAGCCTGGTACATTATTCTTCATTTTGATCCCTGTTTAAGGAGTTTTGTGGTCCTTGTATTTTATATTAGCATGGAATGATTTTTAAGTCTTGTTGTGCAGGTTCATTTCTGGTAAACACAGGAAGCTGTCAACTATTGGACGATTGTTCTGTGAAACAGCTTCTGATTGATGGAATTTTAGCTGGTTGTGCTTTAGATGGTGCTGAAGGGCCACAATGGATGGAAGCATGGGTATGCTAACTCTTTGTGGGCTATCTATATGTTACCGTAGGCTGTGTAACTGTGTCAATTTCTGGCAAATACTTGTGCTTGATTGCTTCAGTGTGCTTTTCATTATATCCAGTTAGTCTAGTTTCTCTTTCACTCCGTTGCTGGAGTTTTTGCCACTTTCTTGCCATGTTTGAATGTCAGGACTTGCTCATAAAAGCTTGGGAGCTTTCAACTATTTATAAACCATATTCTCTTGCGAACTGTACGCACTAATAGGCAACTTATGTGTATGTCTGGTTGTTTTCTTTCTAGCCTCACCCATCTTCTCATTGATTGCCCACTTGGTATCTGAATTATTAGATGTAGATTTTTCTTATAGGAGTAGGAAAAAAAAATGCACCTACATTCTTAGCATAAATTGTCTTTGAACTAACATGTGGCTCTGTAGCCTTTCTTTGAAACCACATTATTAGATGTAGATTTTTCTTATAGGAGTAGGAAAAAAAATGCACCTACATTCTTAGCATAAATTGTCTTTGAACTAACATGTGGCTCTGTAGCCTTTATTTGAAACCACATGGTGTTTTGTGTGCTGTTAAAATGTGATAAGATAACTTTTGGGCATGAAAGGCGGAAGGGTATGGAAATTTCACCTGCTTCTGGATGATAGTATATTCTATGTATTTTTCGTCTTTATTCCTACACATGCATGAATGACGCCCATGAGGAGCATCTTAATTCGATATACCAGGTTGGTGCTAAGATATCTTATCTTGGGTTTACTTCAGGTAAAGGAGATGCCCAACGTGTTGATACTGCCACACAGTGCAGATTATAGTGAAGAAGTATGGATGGAGATAAGGGAGAAAGCTATCTCCATATTGCAGGCATTCTTTTTTGACGGGATTGTTCCAAAAGATTCTGTATCTGATGAGGAGAATGAAAGTGAAATAGGTGATAAAAATGAAGAGTCGGATAAGCTGGACAGAGAAAGTAACTTGCAGCTATCCGTTGTTGAGCAACCAACTGAAGTCAATCATGCAAGTTCGGAAAGCTCTCAGAATAAAGAAGCTATTAAATCCAAGGGGTCTCTTAGCCAGCACCAACTTTCAAATTTATCTCAAAGTGCCACTCGACCTGATGTAAGACGAGGCAGATCAGGTAAGAAAGCCAAAAAGAGGCATGCACACCAAAAAACCCGGCAAAAATCAGATGATCCTTCACGAGAAATAGAAAGTACCTCACAGCAGGAGGAAGATACAGCTATGAGTGGAACTGAACAAGCGTTAAGTTCAAGTTCTCGGTTTGCCTCCCCAGAGGACTCGAGAAGTAGGAAAACTCCAATAGAATCAATGCAAGTATCTCCTTCCGAACAGCTTCAAAAATCTATTAAGAGGCTCAGTGGAAAGCCTGGTGAGCTGTTGAAGGATGGGTATGTTGTCTCTTTGTATGCAAGAGATCGTCCCACTCTCCATGTCTCAAGGCAAAGAGTTAAAGGTGGTGGTTGGTTCCTAGATACTATGTCAAATGTAACAAAAAGAGATCCTGCAGCGCAGTTTCTCATTGTTATTAGAAGCAAGGTAAGTATGCAAGAACTCACTTATTCTCTTGGCCCTAAAGACCTAAATTGTAAGCCTTTTATTCAATCTATGCTGACTACTGTGTTAATTGCAATCTGGTTAGCTGATATGAGATAATCGATTCCTTATTATAGGACACAATTGGTTTGCGATCTTTTGCTGCTGGTGGAAAGTTATTACAGGTAATATTACTTTGAATGAGATTAAAAATTGATCTTAAAAGTTGACTACCTGACTATTTAAACATCTGGGATTAAAATCAAGTGCTACATTAACATTGCAGATAAATAGAAGAATGGAATTTGTCTTCGCTAGTCACAGTTTCGATGTCTGGGAGAGTTGGATGTTGGAAGGTACCTTGGGGGAATGTAAGCTGGTTAACTGTAGAAATCCTTTGGTAAGTTCCCTTACTAGTTATTTTATGTACTTGCATTACATTCTGCTTTCATGTATTTTAGATTGCGAATTTGACACTACGTACATATTTTTTGAATGTAAAAAACACGTACTTGAGTGTATTTTTTTTAAATTCCATTTTTCGTACATGTCTTAATGATTTGTTGAATTGCACTTTTTAAAAACTCCAACGTATGATACAAGTAGGTACGTACTTTTCAAGTTTAATACTCTAGACACATTTTTCAATAATACATATAAAATTCACGTATTTCTATATGTATTTTTAACATATTATTGGAAAACAAACATAAATAAATATTAAAATGTAAAAAAAGGCCAAATTTTCAAAGTATCGTTTTAGATAAGTTGCTGAATAATACATGTATGTATTTTTCACGTACTATACTGTTCTGTAGTTTACCAACTATGGTGCACAGTGAAGAGCAATGGTAGTTCTATAACCATAGGTGATTAAGTTTTCTTTGGACGAACATCTCTCTTCCCCCAACCCCGAGCATAAATAAAGAAGAAAACTCTCCTGTTTAAATCTTTGGTCTCCCGAATCTATTATTTTAAATTATTTTGTGCTTGCGTTATATTTATTTTTAAGGGTTATACATTAACTGACCAGGAAACGATACTATAAAAATTTGCCTCTTGTTCTCCAGACTCTATGTTGTAATTCTCTGCCCAAATAGTCGTAGAAGTGCTAAATTGTGAGGGTTTTGTTTGGCTAATTAAGTCAAGCTTATTATTCAATGAAGGACGAACTTATTGTTCAATGAAGGATAATTTTCTGATGATTTGCTTTTATGCCTCAGAGTGAACATTTTCTGTTGTCAATACTGCATATGTTCATTCCATGTGAATTTCATAAAACTATAATTATTGCTGCCAATTTCATCCCTCTCATCTTCCGAATGCTTCATTGATACAAAACTGTAGGCTGTTTTGGATGTAAGCATCGAGATTCTGGCCACCGTAGGGGAAGACGACGGGGTTACACGCTGGCTTGATTAGACTGCGACAGGAAAAAGAGTAAGAATCCTAACTTTTTCATTCTGATTCTTTCCTCTTTCTGAGGCTTGTATCATTTTAAAACAGCTTGAAACTTGTAAAGCGTTCTAATTCTTATTATTTTTGGTTCTCTACACTTCCTTTTTTCTCTGTTTTTTCCGGGTTTTCCTCGCATAATGTTATGAGCTGGTAGAGGATTTGTGTTGTGGGTTATTCAGCCTCCAGACATGAGGTTCATGTATTGTGTAATGTATAAGTGATATCCTTTGTTCCAAGGGATGGCGGTTGCATGACTCATCTCTCAGGGAAGTTTCTCCATCATCGTACCAATTTGCAGATTTTCGATGTGCTTATTGTGCGGAATCCAGAGCTGTGACGTGATGCAGCATTAGCCTTACTAAAAATCTGTTCGATGTTTGTTGTCCACAAACCATATCTGCCTTCCTGTTGGAATTGCTGTTATGTGCTCGAATTCATTTGAGACACGAGCAAAACTCGTGCAAGTACTTGGAGTAAAGAGAAATTTCTGTTGCCCTTTCAATTTGACCCACATTGCAACGATAACCATTCAAATTTTGAGTGCAAAGAGAGGAACTCACTGCTCTGCGAAGTCTATGTCCGCGGTTCTATATTATGGACGGGGTACGGGGGTAGTACAACGAACTCGGGTTAAGAACACAAGTAATCAATAGTTTTGTTACTGAATGGCCCCTATAAGCAAACTAAATTGCAACTTTCTCTTCCTTTTTCTATTATATTTGTCTCTTTATCTCTCTTTTTGTATGAAATACTTTAGTTGAAAAGCCTTGGTTGTCTTTAACCTTACCCATAGTATCATGCATCCACTCTCGACATATGTTGGCATAAACTTTCGGCATATGTTGACATAAATTGGCAGGTGCCAACTAGGTGCTTGATGAAATAGTCCAATGAAGCTTTTGTGGTTAACATTATGACCCTATTGTTTGAAAATTATGACTACGCCACTACTTACAAATATGATAATCAAAATGCCAACGACTAAACCACACGGCTTTTCCTTAATTAACCATGCAGTTTAGTTTGACCAACTAAATTAATACTCCTTCCAATTATGTAAAACCGAATCAGGATCCTCTCCTGAGCTTAAGAGGCTTAGCCTCTTAAGCAAATCACACGGACCGTTGATTTTTTATCCAACGGCTGCAATTGTTATAAACTTTTAGAGGGGCTCCCTGTTTGTAGCCGTTGGATCAAAAATCAACTGCTTATGTGATTTGCTCAAGAGGCTCAGCCCTAAGCTCAAGAGAGGATCCTGATCCTGTAAAACCAACCTGTGGATGCAAATTTCTTCCTCCTTGTTCTTAGACAACATCGGGGGGCGGTGGGGTGCTTTGCCCGCATAATTTCCGATGCCAAAGTTAGAATTTTTTAGGGAAAAGTGTTTGAAAAATTTAGAGAATTTTAGCAAGAGAATTGGAAATGAACTTTGAGGAAAAGAATGAGGTTTAAATAGGAGAGTGGCCGGCCTTCTAGGGTGAGAGAGGACCAGCCACCTAGCCTTCTTTGTGGGCTAGGTTCTTGATTTGTGTTAATTTGGGAGTTATGGAATAATGACCTAATCAATTAGCTAATTAATAGAATAATTACCTAATTGATTAGCTAATCAATATAATAAAAAGGGAAGATTTTGGGAGTTACATTGTGGAGAATATTGGATGATGATGGATGAAATAGATTTTGAATTGTTACCTATTTTGGGCACTTTTGACTTGGTTGTGGGATGATTGCCTGCTGCTCGCGCGTAGAAATCCTGGTATGCCTCAAGGGTATTTTTGTCTTCTTATATCCAAAAATCCACGTGTTGCCTTGTGATTATTTTTGGCCCCACAAATGCCCCCACACCTGTTGGATTGCTCGTAGGAAAGGGCAGCAGGTGTATAGATCTTTCTGTTTTAGGAAACTTAGGACTGCTTCCTATTTTGATGTAAATTCCCTCTTTAATAGGAAATTAGATCCTTCTAGGAAAGGGAAATAAATTTCTCTCAAGGCTTATTTAAGTCCACCTTAAGTGGGTTATTAAATCAACTTTGGAGAGCAATTTATTCTACCCTACAAGAGAGAAAGCTTAGAGGATATTTGTTCCCCCTCCTCTAGCAATCTTCTACATCTTGCCCGTGCAAAGGACCGTCTTTCGTTGCTTTCTTTGTCTTCTCTATGCTGCACCGATGTAAGAAAAATTTAATTTTTTTGTCTTCTTCTTGGATAGTGCTGTCGCGGGGTAGCCGTCGAGGTGGTGTTACACGTCGGCTGGTAGAGGCAAGGAGTCGGCTCGACATAGGCCTAGGATGTGTTATGGCAAGGACCACTGTTTCAGGTTGCTCGACTTGGCTAGAGCCAAGGGCAACTTGTGCGGCTAGGGTCGCGGATTGTGGCATTGGGGCACAGTGCTAGGCGAGCCGCATGGCTCATGTCCTTTAGGCTCTTGGACCTGACACGGGCCAACCGGTGATTGGGAGAAATGAGGTAGTCGCGAGCCTCATGGGCTACTGAAAATGCTGGACATGCAGACCTCATGCCTGCTAGTTTGAGAGGAAAAAAATGAAGGAAAAGCCAATATAGGTTGAGCTCTCCTGCTGAGTACCGTGAATGGCGTTGGTTGCTTAGTCATCTTCGTCGAGAAAATGTGGGCTGCTCCCAAGAGAGGAGATGAATAGGATCAAGGCGGATGCATTGGCTCGTCCAATCGTTGTTTATGGATCCCGCTGCAAGTGAAGGTGGGAAAAGAGATTTTCCCTGCCTGCTCAACAGATGCCAGCTGAGAAAAAACCAAAGACTTCTTCTGCTGCTTATAAGGGTTCGCCTGCTACCGAGAGGCCTGTGATTCACATGACTTCTTCCAATGGAAAGAAAAATGAGGCTGCTAGATCTGAGCATGTGGCGCCTGCTTTGTCGAGAATGGCTTATACAATTACTGATAGGATTGCTCAGCGTAAAGGTTCTATCATACCCCTAGTGCCGAAGTTTGTACCAAGACGTCCATTGGGAGACAAGTCCAGTTCACCTTTAGAGAGGCCTGCTATTATGAAGAGCGATAAGGTAGACTCTGCTACTAAAGCGGCGCCAATACCCACTCCCTCTACTGTTGAGACTGATTTTCCTTTTGGGAATGAGGAGACTGCTCGCATGGGCAGCTATGAGAAATCCACTAAGCTTGCTTCTAAGGAGGCTGCTAAGATCTGTGTGCTCTTGAAACCAGATTTGCTTAAAGACATACACTTGTGCCCAGTTTGTTGATGGCATTAGAAAGGTTTGTTTGCCCAAGTTCATTTGCGAAGCATACAACTTAATATAGAAGGACTGCTCTGCTTGCTATGATGCAGATATAACAAAGCTGCCAATGAGGTGGTGAAGACTATTGCAGCTGAAGCTTATTCCTCGTTACTTTGAAGGGGTCTAATATTTCTGCCCTTACTTCTCTGCAGCTTGAGACCGCTTGCTAAGAGATCGTTGACTTGAAGACTAGACTTGACACGATCCAAGTTAAGTATGAAAGTGCAGAAACGGAGATTGGATGTTACATACCTTAGATTCAAGATCTTGAGTTTGTAGTTTTTGAGCTTCATTTCGCTACTTATGCAAAGGATGAAGAGTTGATTGTTGCTTATAATCAAGTGATCCACTTTAAGAAAATCGTCGATAGGTTTGAACCCCAAGTGTTGGAACTTCAAGGTGTACTGAAGATCAACGAAAGTCTGAAGAAGGAAGTGGATGAGTTGCAGCGCATCTATGTTGGTCTGTTCGAGGAGAATGTGCAGCTGAAAGGTGAGAAAGATGGGCTCGAGGTTTCTAGACCTTCTTTATTTCTCCGAAAGACTTGCTTGCTTTTACTTTTGAGGCTTCCATTGGTGAAGTAGTTGAAGAAGTTGGTGTATAAGCTAGGATAGCTGAGGGTGAAGCACTGGATGATGCTGCTGCTGAAGGTGTGGTGACTGAGTAGTCGTGGGATGTCCAAGCTACTAAAGTGTAGTCTTCTAGGTAGCTTTTAGGATTTTCTTTGTTTTTCCTTGTAGTTCTTGTTTTTCTTGAACTCCTTCGGCCTTCGCTAGTTGTTTATAAACATGCTTCCTTTGATTTTCTTCATCTTCGCTTCTTTTGTTCATGCCCTAACCTTTAGACTTTATAGACTAGTGGCAGGCGTGCTACTTTTTTATAAGCAGATAGGCCCGCGTAGCCTATGCAGCTGTAGGTGTTGGTGTAGAACTTTGCAAAGTTGTTATCCATAGGGTTGGCAACCGAATGTCTTACTTACAGAAGCAGACAAGTCCACGTAACCACTAAGCTGTTAACCTTGGCTTTCTCTAATTTCGTAGGTTGCGTAGCAAGTATCACAACACTTAGAACTTAGTGTAAGTTGTTCCACGTTTGGCAGAGGTGAAGCTTATCGACTACGTAGCATGTCGACAGTGGATAAAGCTTCATATATGCACGCTAGCTTGTTTAACATTTCACAAGAATGTGCAGTTGTATAAGTCTAGCGTGGCTTTACTGCTCGAAGGGCAAGATGTAAGCAGCCTTCTGCAAACTGTAGGCTACCTTAGTGCACTCAGTAGCAATTTTAGGGTTCCAGGGCAGCCGTCCATCGGATGTACTGCGTAATGTGCCCCCTTCGTATCTAGGGCCCAGTTCTCCACGGATTAGGCCAAAATACCCAAAATCCTTCAGTTAGCTAAGCCTTGAAAAAGACCATTGTGGCTACTTCTAGGAATCCTGGTGCAAGCCATCGTGTATCTAGTTATACTAGGGCAGTCAGGCTCATCCACGTCTGGATATTCGAAGTGTAGAGTTTATCCTCCCGTCTTAGAGAGTTGACCTATGTGGGTGTCGAGGAATTTGTTTACCCTTTCACACTAGAGAGCATGGTTGGTCCCTCGAGAGGCACAATGCCTGCGATGAGCCAAGTTGTTGTAAGTATGCAGCTGAACCCCATGTGCAGAAACAAAAGCAAGATAACAAGAGCATGGTTGGTCCCTCGAGAGGCATAATCTACGTCTCTTCTTTTGCAGTGCAGGAATGATCAATTGTTGCAAGTATGCAGCTGAGCCAAGTTGTGATTACTTCTAAATTCCTCATTGAAAAAGAATGAAATGAACCAGAGCTTAGCTATAAAGTAGAAACTGAATAACAACTGGATAGTCCTCGGCTTGTGAAGTGGTGCCCGTCGAGCTGCTTGAGTCTTTGGGCTTTGATGTAGTGTGAGGTCACATATGGTACTTCTTCGTTTGTAGGCGCTCCACTATTTTTTGATCTTTTTGTCGTTTCATAGTGGTAAGGGTGTAATTACTCTTGTCGCCTACTCTGCTGATCTTGTACGGACCTTCCCAGATGGGATCCATCTTTTTAGAGCCTTCTCTGTGGGCAGTGATGAAGGCTTTTCTTAAGACTAGATCTTCGGGCTGGAACTACGGGATCTTGGCCCTTTTGTTGTAGCTGGAAAGGAGTTGTTGTTGGTAGGCTGCGATACGGGTGATGATCTGCTCGCACTTCTCCTCTGCTAGATCTAAGCTTGTGGCCATTTCTTTATTGTTTTGCTCAATACTTGGTAGTAGAGCGATGATACTTGGCTTGATGGCATTGGAATGAATGATTGCTTCTGATCCAAATGCCAAAGAAAAAGGAGTCTCACCGGTTGCTCATCTTTTGGTGGTGCAATATGCCCATAAACATCCGAGGAGTTCGTCTGGCCATTTTCCTTTCTTGTTGGTGAAGGATTTCTTAAGGCAGTCGAGGATCATCTTGTTGGATACTTCAGCCTACCTATTGCCTTGAGGATATCTCTATGTGGGCATGTGCTACTTGATGCCATACTTTTGGAAGAACTTCGCCATATCTTTGCCCACGAATTGCAGATCGTTGTCGGTGACGATGGATTAAGGGATGCTAAATCGACAAATGATGTTCCTCTATATGAAGTGCTCTATGTCCGTTGCCACGATCATCATGCCTCTGCCCCCAGTAGCAGGCGGTATAAGTCTTACCAGGTTGATTGCCCACTGCATAAACGGCCAAGGACTCGTATACATGTGTAGCTCACTAGCAGGCAGTGTTAGTATAGGCTTGTAGCGTTGGTAGCGGTCGCACTTTTATACTAACTCCTTAGCATCTTGGTGCATGGTAGGCCAATAGTAGCCTGCGTTAAGAACCTTCTATGCTAAGGATCGACCTCTGAAGTGATTTCCATAAACGCTTTCATATATTGAGCTTAGAACCTTCAAGTCATCGGGAGGCGCTAGACATTGAAGATGTGGTCTGGTGTAGGATCTTCGAATGAGAATGCCGTTCCATATGTAATAGCGTGCTGCCTTGATTTAGAGCTTCCTATACTTCAATCTTTCCGTGGAGAATGTGCCATTAACCAGGTAGTCTACAACGGAATCTTGCCAGTTTGGAGTTGTACTAACCTGTGACACCTCGGCTGCTGGTTTCGCCTCTATGTTTGGCTTGTCTAGATATTCCTCCGAGATAGAGCGTTTAAGTTGGTCGTCGAAAGCAGAGCCTAGGCCGGCTAGTGCATCCACGTGAGCGTTGTCTACCGTCAAGTTTTTTGCCATTCGAAGGCCTGCTAGTAGGGTTTCATACTTTGTTTCGTTGTTGGGTACTTTAAAGCCTAGATTGATCGCCTGTTCGGGTATCGAATCGTCTAGGGTGACAAAGACCACCTGTTCTCGAACCTTTGTAGTTGGATGAGTCGTCGACATGCAAATGCCAGAAGTCTCCATCGGGTAGAGCAGGCGCGGCTAGGGCGTGCTAGGCTGCATTCGAGGCATCGTTAGGTCGCTCTGTTGCATTGTGAATGCATGGCAGGGAGTCGTGGAGTTAGGGCCATGTTACACGTAGCAGGAGATGCTCAATTGCCGGTATTGGACCATTTTAAAGCTAAATTAGGGTCGGCTAGGGCTGTGTGACGCGCAATCGAAGGTAATGCTCAACTGCCGATACATGTTGCTCATATGTAGAATCTTTTGGGGCGACGAAGGCAAAACTTGCTTCCGAGTGTGTCTTTCCAGTGTTCATATGTCATTGGCGTGTCTTTTGGACCGAGTTGTTGTGTTCATCAGAAAACTTTGCATCCGTTAAGGTCTACGTCTTTATCTTCGCACGTCTGGATTGAGCGGAATAATGCGTCATGAAGGTGACTACGTGCGTTTGAAGGTAAAACTTGAGCTTTCGGGTTGCAACAACTATCGCCAAAGTTAGCTTTTGAATTTTTGATAGCATCGATGAGAGCTTTTGAACTGTGGAATACAGGTAGTCGGGCCTCTAACTCTTCTCATATGATGGTAGAGCTTATTGCTGCTTCAGATACCGTCAAACATATGAATAAGTCCCCATCTGCTTCCAGTTTGGATAGTATGGAGGTGATGTCGGGTGCTTCTTCAAGTCCTTGAATGTGCATTGGCGAGCCTCATGCCAAAGTGTATGCATCTCTGCTAAAGCGAAAGAGTCTACTAGAGTTAGATCTTCTTTCATGATCAATTTTCTTAATAGCGGGTGGTCTGGTGGAAGTCCTTTTTGGAATGCTGCTCTAGCTATCGAGTCGTTGCACCCAACTATCCTTGCCTTCTCTGCTTTGAACCTCTTCACATAGTCACGAAGCGACTCTTTTGGGTTCTTCTTGACGTTGAACAAATGGTCGGACTTCTTTTTTATCGAGCGATAGGATGAATATTCTTTGGTCAAAACCAAAGAAAGTTCGTCTAAACTCCGGATAGATTGTGACGGCAGGGTGTAGAACCAATCTTGCGCCTCGCTTTGTAGAGTGGTGGCGAATATCTTGCACATGAGATCGTCATTGTTTCGATAGAGGATCATTGCGCCTAGGTAGTGCTTTACATGTCTATCCGAGTCTTCATCCCCTTTGAAAGATATGAAATATAGCATGATGAACTCGCATGGAGGCTCTGCTCATTTGATCTCGTCTGTGAAGGGTGACCTACTTATGTTGGTCATGTTCCATCATAATGCCTTGTCTGCGACCTCGTTGCGTTGAAAATTACGCAATCGCTTGGTCAAGAGTCTCTCTACTTTTTCTTGAATTTGCCTTTGTTGGGGTAGTAGAGCTCTCGGCTGCCCCCAGCCGTGACTTGCTGGTCTAGGCTGCTCTTCCATGTGTTTGGGTTGTATATGTCGCAGATGCGGTGTATATGGTGCATTCTTAGCAGGCGAGCGAGTTCTTCGCAGGCTGCTGGTTGAGCTTGAGCCGGATTAATTGACTGCTTCTCTCCGTCCGTTGTGCTGCCTACTCCGATGTAAGGTGAATGATGCTCCTTTCGGGCTTGGTCGCGAATAAACACTTCGCCTGGAAGGTTGCTCATGTTGACTATCGGAGTGTGACCCCAACCGTGAATGTACGCTTGTCTATGGGCCTAGTTGAGAGTGCGCGCTCCTCCGCGCTCTAAGATGGGAGTATATGTTATCTCGGGGGCCCAATTGGGAGTGTACACTGCGCTCGGTTCGTGGCTGATTGAGTGGCTGCTTACCGGGATGCTGCTAGAAAGGTTCTTTGTCTCCTTTGTCCTACTTCAAGACACCTCGTTTATGGCACGTTGCATCTCGGTGCGCTGTAAGAGCTGGTTCACCAAGGTCGTCTGCTGTGCGTGGGCACTCGTCAACTCTATAACTTGTCAAGACAAGTGTTGTTTTCCATTTGAGTTAGAATAGCTTAGAAGGAATGTGTCTCCTTAAGTAGTGGAAGTGTGGTACACTCTGGGCGCGAGATTTGAGTTAGGAAATGTCAAATCCGCAGAAAAATGTGGTGAAAATGCTCCCAGTTCGATCGTCGGTCCGGAAATTTGAAGCCGGGACGGTTGAACTAATCTTAGATCAATTTAGGTTACTTGGAAGGCCACAGGAGCAAATTGGGCCTTAGGAGTAGGCTGGGCCACGGGAGTGGACTGCTCGGTGAAAGCAGGCTGGGCCACGAGAGTAGGCTGCTCGGTGGGAGTAAGCTGGGTCACGGGAATGGGCTACTTGGCATGCGACACACGTGGGTGCGCGGCTAGGGCTCGGCTTGGCAATGCATTGGGCTTGGAGTGACATGGCTTAGGCCGTGGTTTTGGTGTCATGGGCCTTAGATGGCACGGCTAGGGCTTGCTTAGATGGCATGGCTTAGGCCGTCATGGTGGTGCCATGGACCTCGCCGTAGGTAGTGGTCATGGTGGCCACCGCGGTGGTTGCCATGGTGGAGCCCCATAGCGGTGGTGCGTCTCCACCTATGATCACATTTAGCCTCGTGGATCACCACGGTCCT
This sequence comes from Pyrus communis, assembly GCF_041283825.1. Classification (NCBI taxonomy): domain Eukaryota; kingdom Viridiplantae; phylum Streptophyta; class Magnoliopsida; order Rosales; family Rosaceae; genus Pyrus; species Pyrus communis. The sequence goes on from NC_142571.1 coordinate 17,926,263, forward strand.
ATTTCTTGAATATTGGAATTTTCACTTGTGGAATTTTCTAAATTTCTAGCCATTGTATTTCTCTTTTACGTTTTATCAAAGAATCTTTGCAAATAAAAATTTCTAATAATAAGAACGTAGGAAAAATATACAAATGGACAAGAAAAAATAGAGAAAAACCTTTTATGCAAGAGTCTTTTACGAGTGTGTGTACTTCAACTCTCAATGAAAGCACCAATTTGTGGATGCAAATTTCTTCCTCCTTGTTCTTGGACAAAATTGCACCTACAAAACAAATAACACATTTGGTTAAGACCAAGAGCCTCATGTGCCCACGATGAATAGGTGGCTTTGGCCGAAGATCCTCCGATCCCAAAGTTAAAATTTTGAGGGAAAAATGTTTGAAGAATTTAGAGAATTTTAGCAAGAGAATTGGAAGTGAACTTTGAGGAAAAGAATGAGGTTTAAATAGGAGAGTGGCCGGCCTCCTAAGGTGACAGAGGACCGGCCACCTAGCCTTGTTGGTGGGCTGGGTTCTTGATTTAGGTTAATTTGGGAGTTATGGAATAATTACCTAATCAATTAGCTAATTAATAGAATAATTACCTAATTGATTAGCTAATAAATATAATAAAAAGGAAAGATTTTGGGAGTTACATTGTAGAGAATATTGGATGAGGATCGATGAAATAGATTTTGAATTTTTACCTATTTTGGGCACTTTTGATTTGGTTGAAGGATGATTGTCCGCTGCTCGCGTGTATAAATCCCGGTATGCCTCAAGGGTATTTTTGTCCTCTTTTATTCAAAAATCCACATGTCGCTTTGTGATTATTTTTAGCTTCACACAACTAATATTAATACATGAGTATTTTGCCCATTAAATTAATCGTGTGGTTAACATTTGATTTGATAATTAAGTCATTAAACTAATCGGGTTTATTGGTTTAGTAGTTGCCAAATGGATTGGGCTTCTCTCAACTATGCTGGTAAGAAACTCTAGAGCTTTCCTTCCATGTCTTCATCTTTTGGAGAACAATATATTATATTTGAGAGATACTGACGTCATCTCAGCATAGCCCTTTGAGTGAAAACTATACAATGTTTAATATTATCTTCTTATATATAAAGCCGACATGTCTTTTGAATAGTGATTTTTGTCATTTTAATAGTGTTTTTTTAATAATTAATTGTTTTGTACAGTTATTTATTTATTTATTTATTTATTTTTAATTAATACCTCACAATAGGCTAATAATAATATGATTTAATCAATTGTTCATTAAATATTATTTTTTTTCTATTTTTAAACACGTTTAAAACATCTTAAGATGTGTGTAATGCCAATTATAAAAAAAGTTTTTCGCACCCGCATAATAATATGATTAAATTATTTGTCAAATGATTTTTATTTTTTTTTATTTTTAACAAACGATATTATCTACACTAAAGGAGAGGGGGTGGGCTTAGCCTCATAATAGGCTAGCAATAATGTGATTCAATCAGTTGTTATTAAATATTATTTTCTCTATTCTTAATGTAAATTCAATAGAAACCGATTTTATTATATGAATTCAGCTATTTTGATTAATTTCACGCGCGTACATGAAAATTACTTGTTACTATTGAGGAGATATTATCTACATTTGAAAAGGCCACCAAAAAGAACTTATTTATTATGAAAGGTTAAATAAAAAAAGGAGGGCTAATAAAGATTTTTTTTTTTTTTTTTTTTTTGGTGGTTACACAATGATATGGCAAGAGAAGATTATTACCCTGCTTGCAATTTTTTTTCAAATGTTAAGAGCAACTGGTGGTGGAAGGCAAGAGCAAGGGCATATAAGTTGTCTTTTGTGCAACTTAACTAGTTTTAAAAGAAAAAGAGCTAGGGCAAGTAAATATTTATTTTTTATTTTTATTTTTATACTTTGAAAATAAAACAAGGGGCTTTTGGATCTAGGTCCAAAAACTTAGGTAGTTTTTGGGACCAAGTCCAGTTATTCAATTACATATTTTGATATCAATTTTTCCCTTTCAGAAAAATATTTAAATTCTTTAATTTTTTTATCATTTATTCAGTTTTTAAATTTTGAATATTTAAATATTCAAACTAAAATATTATCTAGTAACTACCTACTATTTATGAAGAAAACAAAACCAATATAATCTAGTAACTACCTACCTATTGTCACATCCTGACTCAAGGTCCACCACATCTCGGGCCCGCTCCGCCACCGTAGCACGATATTGTCCGCTTTGGGCCTCGATCACGCCCTCACGGTTTTATTTCTGGGAACTCACACGAGAACTTCCCAGTGGGTCACCCATCATGGGAATGTTCTCGTGTGCTACTCGCTTAACTTCGAAGTTCCCATGGAACCCGAAGCCAGTGAACTCTCAAAAGACCTTGTGCTAGGTAGGGATGGGAATATACATATAAGGATCACTCCCCTGAGCGATGTGGGATGTTACACCTATTGTATAGGAAGAAAAATGCTTTATACCTACAAAATAGATATAATCTACCCGCAAAACAAAAATAAACTACCTATTGTATTGGAAGAAAAATGCTGGAAACCTACATGGCGGAACATAGAAATATAAATATGATATAATATACCGCCATTAAAGGAACGAATTTGGAGGGAAGAACACAAAACTATCACCCATGAAAAGAAGAGACAAAAAAGAGGAGGATTGATAGAGGGAATTGTTTGGAAGAAGGAAAAAATGAGGGATGAAACGGACTGGGGGTTGAGGTGATTATATGGCTATAACTAATCATACAATTAAGGGATTAGTTAAACCATAAATAATCTCATAATTAAGAAATTTTGTATATTTAGTACAATTCATAAGCCTAAGGGGTAAATATGGTACAAACTGCAAATAAACATACATGGAATCTCAATTATTGGACCTATTTCAATGAAGTGGACTAATTCTACTAATGGCTCACAAAATTGGATCTATATCAAGTTACCCCATAAAACAATTGTATAATTCTACTAAATTATTTCAAACATAATTAATTTGATGAAAAACATATAACCAACTAGAAATTGAAACAACAATATAAAAAATTCTAATTTTGAATTATTTTTCACTATTTCTTTTTTCTGAAATTCTTTTCTTTTCTTTTTTTTTTTTTTCATTTTTTCAGATTTTTCTTTTAGAATTTTTTCTTATTTCTGGTTTTTTGGTTTTTTTTATAAGTTTTTAATGTTAGATCAATCTTAGGCGTTAATTTGAAATCAGATGCACCAAATTGCGCCACATGACGAACCGTTAATATTTTTAAATTTTTTTTACTGTTGGAGCAATCCACGTCAGCTAACTGTTGCAGGTTTTGTGATATCTGATACAACGGGGCCCACCATTACAGGGTTTGTCGTGTCACTTTCCTTTTGGGCACGTGTAACGCATGTACCTGACATAAAAAATAAAAATAAAAATATTCTCTGCTGTCATGTTGCGTTAGTTTGTTTGAAGGCAACAAGTTTGGCTTGAGAAGGTTGGGCATTTGGGCTGGCAGTAATTGGCCGACCACTTGCTCTTGATTTTATGGACTGCTAGAGAGTTTTTTTTCTAGTTAAAAAGCAATATTGTTGCTTTTACCCTTATCTTTTACCAACGGATGAAAATGCACTAATAAGAATTGCTATTATTTTTCCATTACCCAATGGTAAGGTGACTGAAGACTATTGCCCGACTCTCCACGTTTGCTACCCTTGAAGTTGAAGCTGCCCAAAATCTCTCATTTTTCGTTTTTAATTTATTCTAAACTATGACCAATTACATCGTCCCACATAGTTAAAAAAAAGGGGAATTTTTAAATGCGATAGCAATGGCACTTGCCACGTGCCACTCCGAGTATGCCCAACACATACTTTGATACCATATCTATGTGCCGCCACGTGTCGGGTCATACCCAAGTTGGTAATATCCATATTTTAGTGTTCCTGCCTAGGGATGGTTCGGTATGGGATACCATACCGAAACTAGTATCCTGAATCTCAAACCAAAATTTTTCGGGACGGGAATTTGAAGACCAATCTCAAACTAAATTTTTGAGAATCCCAAATTTCGGGAATCCCGAAATATTTTCGGGATTTTGGGACAAATCGGGAATCCCAAATTGAAATATGAAATTATGAATTGTTCTTCAAATATATAATTCAAGAACACATTCATGAACTAGGAATTTCATTTCATTCACACTACCATTTAATTGAACACTGGCATGCCTGACTGTTTTTATCATAGTCAAAATTCAAATTAATTAAACCCTTTTTGCAATATGTTGAGAGACAAACTAATCAAGTCTTCTAAAAGCATCAGCCATGGCAACATCAATAATAAAATCCACATGAATATCAAACAAAACATGAAAAATATGCAAGGTGTAGGGCATTCCAGGTTGCAGAGCATGAATTAGAAACTACTAGCATCAATTATAAAAGAATAATATATATAATAATTAATATTATATATTTACGGTTTGGTATGGGATTCCCGAAATATTGAGAAGCCAATCCCGAATCCCATACCGAAATTTTGGGATCGGTTCGGGATAGCATCTCAAAAATTTTGAAAATTTTGGTTTGGGAAATTTTTGATTTGGGATCGGGATTTTTTCGGTTCGGTTCGGGATTTTTGGGAATTTTTTCCACCCCTATCCCTGCCTACCTCAACATCAACGAATGCAAATATTCATATTTCTTCTAACTCATAATTTACACTTTTATTTCAACAAATGCAAATATTCATATATATATTTTAATATAAAAAAAAAATCTCAATAAAATATTATCGTTAAACGGTCAATATCCACGTATAAATATGAGAGCAAAATGCCCCAAAGGCGGTTACATTCTAAACCACATTTCATTTCCTACCAAAATCACAAGGCAAAGCAAAGCAACAAAAGCCACCACAATTCGGAGAGAAAATTTCACTTTTGTGTGGTTTATTTACAAACTTGATAGCTTTCACTACCTGTATTTGATAATTTCAGCTTTCGGCTTGTAGCTTTTAGCTTCTAGCTCATGGTGTCTGTGAATCCAAACCCACCTCAAGGTTTCTACTTATTCGATCCCATGAATACCAATATGGGTCTTCCGGGTCTCAGTTCTATGCCGCCACCGCCGCCGCCGACGACTGGTGCTGCTTCAGCTACGGCGGCGACCAGTACGACTGCTGCCTGCACGCCGTCGTCCGCGGCCGCAAACGCCGCGTCGATGTCGGCGGATGATCAGAGCAAGAAAATCCGGAAACCGTATACGATTACCAAGTCGAGAGAAAGCTGGACGGACCAGGAGCACGACAAGTTTCTCGAAGCTCTTCAGCTGTAAGGAGTTGGCTTTTTGTGTTATTTGTATTGTTTATTTGGTTTCTGTTTGGTTGCTAGGAAATTTGGGACAGGGTATGGAAAATAGTTGAAAAGGCTGCTTCTTTTTTAATCTAATTAAATAAGAATTAAATGGAAAATCTTTTCTTTCAGTTAATGGCGGAAAATTTGGGATTGGGATGGTGCTTTTTGTTCTGTAAAGGATTAGCCCATTTCTTATTAAACAATTAGAGAATTGGTGCCTATTAAAGGTCTTTCAGTTTTCGGATATTTGCTACTTGTAATGTTAGATAATTTGATGGGTTTTGTATGTGAACTTGTGCTAATTAGATTAATTTTGCTAAGTTGGAGCTAAAATTTTGTCCAAGGGATGTCTTTTCGGGTTTGTATTAGTGAGTGAGAGAACAGGTGCTCGAGTGTAGGTAAAGACTTGCATGTTGTCGAAGAATGTTGTTCTGAACATTAGGCTGTATCTAAATTAAAAATCTTGCTCTAGTCAATCCAGTTGATTGGATTAGTTCATTCCAGTGGAATGTTATGTTATGTAAGTTGCTGATCTAGGAATTTGAGGAATTCAAAATCCCAATTTGGAATTTACAATTAGGTCTAGTTCTTGATATTTGTTATAGGTTTTACTAGGTACTCATTACATAGTTTGCTATCCAAGAAAAATAAGATAAACGAATGGTATCAGATCGTACTAAATATAATACGATTCATTATTTTATTTCTGTTTTTAGATTTGTTGAATAGATGCATTGCTTCAGTAGGTTGTTGAAAAAAAACTAAAGAAAAGAGACTAGCAGAAAAGTTAAGTGTAAGTTATGTATGTCAAAGGTTGCAAAGGCCAATTTGAGTCAGTCCCCAGTGATTAACTACAAATGGATAATCTTCAAACTGTATGTGTGTCAATGGAATGTCTTTATAGGCCGTTTTATCAATTTGGTATTTAGTTTCTCTTCTTCTCATGGTCAAGATGTATTACTGTTGATTGTGACCACTTGACATATCTGGTTTATGTTTAGCGCAATATACATGTTTGCATGAGTATATGTGTCTATACATCTTTTATATTTGTGTGTGAGGTGTGTGCATGAGCTACTGCGCATGTAAGCTTTTCGGTTTTAATTCATGTGAATTGTTCCTCCATTATACATTCTTATGTTGTTTGCTTGGGTCGACTCAGATTTGATCGTGATTGGAAGAAGATTGAATCATTTGTTGGCTCAAAAACAGTTATCCAGGTGACTACTTATCATAGTCAGATATATCATGTATCTGCGTATAGCAAAAATAAAAATACAACAATATGCTTTATTTTTTATTTGAATTCCATTTTGCTTTAAAGTTTGTATAATTACTTAAAGAGTGATGCTAGATGGTTTTTGTTGTTTTACATGTGTATAGTGAAACGCTTGTAACTTGTAAGTGATCTCTTGTGGGTACTTGAAGGATCTCTAACATTTTTATAGGTTCCGCAAATTTCATTTTGTAGTATTTTTGTTGATTGAAGTTAGATAGTTGAGTCAGAAACTGATTATCCTTTGAACTCGTGGATAGTGAACCAATATGGAGAAATTCTAAGTTAACAAATTGTCAAATGACATAAAAATAAGGGCTACCTACATTTTACACCCTCTTGGTTTGAGGTGGTTTTCAAGGGCCATGAGGTTCTATTTTCTCACATTGCACCCTGAGGCTCTGAAATTATATCAAAATATACCTTTTGTCTCGCTGAGCATTCAATCCTCCATTGAATTGATGAGTTGTCTTTGTCAATTAATGCAAATATAGCTTACATGTTAGTCCATATAAGAGTCTTAAGCTCACCATGTCGTCAATTTAATGAATGATCCAATAATCAATCCGACCTAAGGCCTGCATTGATACATTTCGATACCTTGTGGTGCAAAATGAAAAAATTGAAATTTCATGGCCTATTTTGAAAATCATCCAAACCTGGAGGGTGTGAAATCTAGTCAGCCCTAAAAATAACATCCTTTTAATCATGTGTATGGATTTCAAGTTCACTATTTCAAGCATGGTGTTTGCTTAGCATAGAAAAAATAATTAAAACGAACAGTTTGGACAAGGTGACAGAGAAATACAGGCCTCTGCAATTCTTATCTTCTCTCCTCCTAGAATTTAGATACCATCTGAGAAATTGTGTCTTAGTAGGCCCTGTATCTACTCTGTCTTGTAATCTTTCTTTTGGCTGCATTTGAATGCATATGTGAGTCATGTCTGCGTTGTACTAAGGGCAAATGATATTCCTGTCTTCAGATCCGTAGTCATGCACAGAAGTACTTTTTGAAGGTTCAGAAGAAAGGGACAAGCGAACATGTACCTCCACCTAGGCCAAAGAGGAAAGCAACTCACCCATACCCGCAAAAAGCTCCAAAAAGTGGTCAGCATAGTCAACCATTGTTTCTTGTCAATGCTTCTTATGGTTTTGATTGAATTAATGCTCATAAGTTAATATCTGGCAGCTGCAGTTGTATCTCAAGTAGCTGGGCCGTTTCAATCTTCATCTGATTCACTTGAACATGGATATGTTTACCAGCCAGATTCCTCATTTGTGCTTGGAACTCCAGTTAACGCTGCAACATTATCTTCTTGGAGTTGTAATTCTGGGCCACCAGTCAACATGTCACAAACTAAAGGTTTCATTTTTTTTTTCTGCCTGCCTTAGTGATCTAATCTTGATCAATTTGACCATAATAAGTTGTTTTCCCTATCTTGTTAAAATGTTACTTTTTTCCTTTTTTATTATGCTTTTTTCTTAGACGAAGGAAGGTTATCTGGGCCAACTGTTACACATAACTCTTGCTACAGCAGTAGCAACGAAAGCAACCCAATAAATTGGAAAATGCGTGAGACAATTGATGGAGTAGGTCCTGGCCAGCCACAAAGAGGTAAAATTCTCCCTTTTTTTTTTAATGCCTCTTTCAGGTGCTTGAATTAAGAAGTCTTAGGGCTAGTTTGGGTTGCTGTGCTTTAGAAGTAGTTAAGTGTTTGGTAAACTATAATGCTAAAAGTGCTTTTAGCAAAAAAAAAAAAAAACAAAAACAAAAAAGAAAAAAGGTTATTGTTTACCTTCTTTTTACTGTTTTTGACCCATGATTTTGAAAAGAAAAAAAAACCACTTTCTTTTTTCATTTACCAAACACAGTTAAGATCCCAACTTTTTTAAGAAACTGCTTTTAAAAAAATTTAAGCAATCCCAAACCAGCCCTTGTTGTGGTTAAAATTATAATAGTTGCTTAAGGAGGCTCTAAACAACCTAAGGGCTTGGCCTCGTCCCGTTTGGAGAATGACCCTTATGGCACGGCGTAGTCAGTTATTCTCGCAGTTCAGATAAGATTTGGACCGCCACTTCTCTGAAAGCATGGTTCTTGTCTTCCTCTCTCCTTCCTTCCTTGGAGCTCGGCCATTTGTTGAGTGATCCCTTGCTCTCACGTTCGAGTGTTTGCTCGTCGTTTAGGCCGGTGAGTGAGATTTCTGCTCATTGCAGTCACCTTCGGGGTTCTTCGCACCTGGATAGTACCAGGATCCTTGTGCCCCGGCCCTTGATCAAATAAAGCTGCCCGCCCTATGACCCACAATTTAAAATGAGCTTTGCAACGAGACGCGGACATTCCCCATGTTGCGGTTCCCTCTGGTCCGTTCCCAGGTTGGGTTAGGGGAACATCCGAGCGATTGCCTTCGCAGATCCAAACGCGTTCACAAGGCGCATAATAAAAATAAGACCAATAGAGACTTCATAAGGGACCATTTGAGTTGTGGATCGTAATGCTTCTAGAAAGGCATATTTTGAATATAGAGTAGTGAAAGTTCCCAACAAACCCTTCTTTGAACCGTACAAGCACGTCCTTTGTCACTCCCCCCCCCCCCCCAACCACGCTTACGGCTCTATACCCCAACCCAACTTGCCCCGGCCCCCGATCTTCCCTTTCTATTCCTCGGGGAGCGGATCGTGGGAGCATGGGGGGTGGTATCTGCTTTTGACTGATAGAAAGTATCCCTTTTGTCTCTCTTGACCTCCCAAAAAATAACAATTGAAAAAGTTGTTCTTGCCGCGTTGGAGACATCTTTATCTGAGGAGGCGGCTTCGTTGTCCGGCTCCACATAAATGATATTAGGATCGGCCGGCTCATCCTCGGAATCCAAAAATAAAACAGAGACATAACGGATTGTTTCAGTGACATCTAATCAAACTGAATAGGATTTGAAGAGTTGTCACAGTCATTCACATCAATTTCAGCAGGCAGGAAGGGGGCGGAAGCTACCGTTTCTAGAATGCAAGCAAAGTAGCTTGCTTACTCTCCTAGTAGTGTACTTTGGCGGCAAAGATTGAGGCATTGGGACCATACTAAAGTAAAGAGGCATTCGGGAAGCGACTAGTCACTTCTGGTGAAGCTTCTAGAAGGCCAACCACACTATATGGAGAGATCCATATACCAATCATGGGCGATAGTGAAGCTTAGAAAGGTTGAAGCAGTAGCTTCTAGGACGAAGTTGAGCCGATACAATAGTTGGGCGAAGGGAGCGAGACCAAGCCGAGCCACTAGTGGAGTGGCAAAGGAGGCCTACTATACGTATGCTGGATTAGTAACCGGTAAAAAAAAAAAAAATCAGTGAACTATTGAAGCTATCGGTGTGATTGATTAGACAAGTACCAAGGGCTTTCGGTAGACTTCTTTCATTTTTGAATTTGCTTGCAAAAAGTCCTTGCATTAGTATGAGTTAGTTGACCGCGTAAGGGCGATCTATCTTGATGACGAATTCCACGATAACGAGAAATAGAAATTAATTGTTCGATGTCTGCCCATTCTCCCTTCCTTCAATTCCCAATGAACAACATGATCTTGACCTATCATTTGTTCAATTTGGTCGATCTGATACTTAGTTAACTCTTTTATCTTTATGTTCCCACCAATGTTTTAAAAAACTAGCCTCAGGGCGCGCCTAGGGCGCCTTTAAGGTTGGGTGCGAAGGCTAACGCCTCTGTTTTGAGGGAGTGGGCAGAAGGCGTCACCGGAGCCGCCTAGGCAAGCCTCAGGGTTTTTTTTATTTTTTATTTTATTTTTTAAAATTTTTGGTAGGTTTTAACTGCCTTATATACCTCTTCCTTGCACTATCACCTCTCTGCTTTTTTTCTGATTTTTATTTTTTTTTATATAATGGATGTGTGTGTTGTCTGCATGCATTGTTATATGTTTGCTCATTGTACTTTTCATCCTCTATTTTATATGTATATATAAAATATAATATGTGTGTGTGCTTAGGGTGATTATTGATTAATAATCTTCTTGTTTTTAATATAATATATGTGTACGCTCAGTGTATATATTAAAAAATTTAGGTCCTGTGAGGCTTCGCCTTACGCCTAGGCCGGGCTATCCCTTGGACGCCTTGCCCACGCCTCACGCTTTTAATACACTGGTTCCCACTGATAACTAATCGATAATGAACCTGAATGGCTTTTCTAGGTCCAATTTTCTAGGTCCAATTCCATCAATTTTTGTTGAGGCAATTCTTATTTGTTCATCGGCAACTGATCTAGCTCCTGAAATATATGACATTCTGGATCCTTCCTTTTACTAGTCGTCTCGGCTGGAATCAAAATTGGGTTGTCTCCTCTCTGACGATCTTTTCTATAGGTAGAACTACAGTGAGCGGTCTAAACTTCGACCCCTATTTCTTTCTTTCTTTCTTAAAAAAAGATAAAATGAATCTAGCCAAAAATACTCTTGCAGAAAAGAATCAAAATAATATGATGTGCTCCTTCTTGTCTATAGATCCTTGAGAATGTATTACCTGCTTCATATGGTTTGGCAATATTTTGTCACTTCCTATAACACCACAAACCATGGAGGATAATCAATGTTCCTAGCTCTGTGATGTCCATGTGATGCTTTTAGATGCCCCATACTGTACACGGGTCCATAATCTTCTCCTTCAGCACGTTCAGAGTTGAAGACGATGTTTACGTGCAATTGATATATTCCTTGGTGTTGCAATGTTTATCCTGCGTTTATGACATTTTTTGCAGTTCTGTTGGTATTAACTATAGTTCCTGTATATGCAGTTTTGCCAGATTTTGCTCAGGTGTATAAATTTATCGGAAGTGTGTTCGACCCCAGTACAACTAATCATATGGAGAGGCTGAGACAATTGGATCCCATAAATTTGGAAACAGTAAGTCAATTTTAGAATCACTGTAACCATTATTTTTGGCAATCATATCATCAAAAGGGTTATTAGAGCCCTATTTCTAAAAGAGTTGGATGGTCTTGCTCTAACCGCTAAGTTTACTGACGTGTTCTATTTTGGCTCCTTCCCAGGCATTTTTGCTGATGCGGAACCTCTCCATTAATTTGACAAGGCCCGAGTTTGAGGACCATGTAAGTATTCACCGTCTCAACTTCTAAGTTCGAATTGTTTGCACATTTGCACAAAGAGGCAACGCTCTAATTGTTTGTCTTCTACGGTCTTAAAAAATTTCCAAACCTTCGCACCTCCCAATAACATTTTAATTTTTGTTTGACAGCTGTAAACCGAACTTTCATCATTGCATTAAGAATAAAATAACAGTCTACTTCATGAAAATATAGTCGTATGTCAACTTAACTCACAAAAAGGTTAGTGTGTGGTGGCTCTACATGGTAATAGTTGATTGGTATTATTTCATCATGGAGCTCCAGAGTCTGAGGAACCGATGTGTCTGATAGAGAGAGGTTCAAGCAGTTTAAGAATGGCATGTTCAGCCACTTAGTACTACGGTCTAGTGGTATTCTTCTTTACTTGTAAGTGAGGGGTCTTAAGTTCGATTCTCGCCAAAGGCGAGCTTGAACCACATTATTGCTAGCCCATTTTAAGGCTAACCCCACCCCCTCCCTTTTAGTGTAGATAATATCGTTTGTTGAAAAAAAAAAATGGCATGTTCATATCTTGTGCACATGGCATCGCTCGGAAGTTCATATCTTTTGTCCGTGATTGAACTGTTGCAAATTATACCCTATTCTCATTGGCAGGCAGTGGTTGCCACTCAAGTCCATGATCTACTCTACTCAGCTGAACTTGTAAAATAATTATAGGAAACTATAACATCAATTTTGTTGCATAAGAAGATCCAATAGTTTGAGCATGCACGCTCTATCCATCTGAAAAGTTCTTTAAGTTCTGACTTCAGACGAACTCTCTGTGCTTTGCTTGTGTCTGTGAGCCTTCTAGGACGCATCACGTCAATACTTTTCACTCTCTAGTATTGGTCTCTTTTCTAGCTTCGACTATATAATATGGTGTATTTGCAACTAACGGTTATCTTTATCTACACAGAGAAAGGTAATTGAATCGCATGGCGCCAGCTCAGTCAAAACTAAATCCAACGGCAATTTCAACTTGTCACGCATTGTCAAATCAGAGAATCCCATCCTATCTTCTTGAGAGATGAAGGTAAAATGGAAATTTTAAACTCCTCAATATTTACAGCGAATATCCAACCCATGCTGACTCTTTTACCTACGGATTTCAGGGCAGAGTGTTGAACGACCAAGTTCGCTAACAGTTAATAGCGCAGAGTGGCTTTGTATATATGTAGAATACACGGTTTTGAATACATGTAGCTTGTGAGTGGACCAAACCCAGTTTTGTGTGCAGACCATACTTGTAATTTCGTCATGAAGGAATGTGGAATGATACAGCCAACTCCAGTGTTTGTTCCGGAGGCCGTCTTGTATAGTGTTTCGAGGATGTTATCGTTGATTGTGGACTCTACTTCGTTGCAATTGTTGTTTTTCGGTTTTACATAACTGGAATAAAGGAGGACCTCAAAATGGTGCCAAACAAGGGAAACCTGCTACTGTTAAGTGGTTTCCCCGTCTCCGTCTGAAACAATAAACATCATGCAGAAAGTTCATACCTCTGGTCTTTTTGACGTTGAAGCTTCTCCGGTTAAGTCCGGCCTGAATTTAGATTATAAGCTTGTTTGGAGGTGATTTTAAAATAGGTGAAAGCGCTTTTGATGAAAATGTTTTTGGAACCAATTCTTAGTAAATATGCAAATGAATCCTGAAAAAACACCTAAACTGCTTCCTGGAAGAAGCACTAAAGTGTTTTTATTCATTTTTGCCATTCTATTTCGTTTTCTGACGAGATGAACGTTAGTGTGGAGACGGAATCGTGAGTTTTAGATATTGCTATTATGTTTGGGCAGCTGAATTTTCATATTATCAACGAGAAAGACGTACATTTGGAGGTTCGGGACTGCTTCAGTAACTAGCATTCGTTAACCCAAAATTTAAGTGCTTCTTGAAGTTGCTTTTCCATAAAGCGTTTCTACAATCTACGAACAATTTAGTCTCTCCCTAGAAGTCCATTTATTTTCTTTATTCAATTCGTGTTGAAATAGTGGCATACAACAACCTAAGACCCAGACATATCAGTTTGTCACCCTTATGCTCTTCCTTGTGGCTTTCGGAAATCAAATAAGAATATGAGAAACATAAGGTCATGAAAAATGCATTAATTACACCACCTGCCCTCAACACATCCCATTTCAAAGAAGCAAAATATTAAACACATCGCCCATTCCTTGAGTTGCACATGCCCATTCAAGAGGACTCTGAAATCTGAGTAAATTGAATATACACAAGTTTCAAGACATCCGAGTGGCCTATCTATACCCGAAACCCATGTCAAGTTCGTGTCCATGCGTCCCTTGAGTGTGTCCACTAGCAGGAAACTGATGAATCTGTTTCGGGTTTGACCGTAGTTCCATCTCAATAAGCCTTTGGAGCGCCTCTGGATGGTGGTTGCTTCCACCGGCAGCGTCAGGAGCTGAATTAAAAGGAAGTCAGTGTACTTCATGAAATTTCCAACATCACAATATACCATTTATAGTTCAGCCAATGTTTATGAGGGGTAGAAGATTTCGACTTAATGTTGAACTAAATAGAAACGAAAACAAGAAAAAATAATCAGGCAATTTTTGGAAGTTGAAGAAAGTGGAACATCAAAGAGCTACAATTGTTGCCGGCAACTTTGGGAGATTTAATCACTCAGAGTAATTTCTAAGGAAAATACAAGCAAAAGTTGCACAAGCCACTACGTGAACGCATTAAAAACAGAATATCAGGCAAGACACAATGAAATCAACCAAAGGCACCACCAAAAGATGCAACGAGAAGTGCCTTACCAGGCAATGGCATTCCATGACCACCAAAGTCGAGCTTCTGGGGACCAAAGTGGAAACCTTGCATTGGGTTCAATTCTTGCATAAAAGCCTGACTGACTGGTTGAGCAGGCAGAGTTGCACCCAGATTGGGATGAGGATGCTGGGGTGGAGAACTGGATAATCCTTGTAGCAGGTGAGGTGGAGGAAAGTTGCCTTGCATACGCATCTGTTGCATCATAGGGTGATGGGTGTGAGCATCAAACCCAGATTGCCCAGTGTTAGAATGATGAAAAGGTGGACGAAGCATATTTGCATGAAATTGATGATTTGGAGGTGGATCACTTCGCAAAATGCCTTTTGGCCCCAAAAAACTCATTTGAGAGTTGATGTTGCCAGGATGAGAGTCTAACGGGTGGAACGGGGGACCCACATGATTCAATTGAGGATGATGGAGCTGTTGAGAAGGTGGTTGCAGGTTCTGATATGGATTATCATGTTCTCTCATATCATAAGGACCACGACCACGACCACAAAGAAAAGGAGGAACTTCTTGGCTTCCCATGCTTCCTTCATCTTTAAAAGCAGAATTCATAGCTGCCAACTTTTCAACAATGTCAACCTGTGTGTTCGGGGAGGAGAACAATTTGCTTTTCACTTGATTCCCGGAAGACATAAAATTTTGGATGTTCAACGGTTCGCTGGGTGCAATCAAGCCATCCTCCTCAGGAAGTCGAAAATCAGGATGCCCCTCAAAGGCCCCAATCTTAGAACCCATGTCGGTTCCAACCTGTGATGATGATGAACCTAGTTCAATATGATGATTATTGAGACCTAGCCACTGCTCTTCGATCATATCTGATTTTGTTTGCTTCCTCTGATTTGCTGTTAAGTCACTACTACTATGACTGGTTGAGTTGGGTCCAATTTGAATTGCAGGAGGATTTAGACTGTTATCTGTCACAGGAAAGGGCACGCTGTGAGGCTGCATAGGATCTACTCTTGCAGATCCAATTGGGGCCCTCTTAACAGAAACTGGCGCTCCAACTGTTTGTAACTCTTTCATAAAAGCAGTTCCAAGCAGTGTTTCAAGAGTCAGGTTCTTCCCTGCATCAGAAACATTTTCAGAAATTTCATTTTTTGAAATGCAGACTGCATTGCCAATAGTCGCTCCTTCAGTGTCGTGTAATTTTTCAAAATACATTGTTTCTTGATTATAGGATGGTTCCATATCTTTCAAGCCTGTTCCCTTCTGCAAAAGTGAAAGTAAGTGCTGGGATGCATTATTATCAACATTAGCTTTCAGCTGCTCAGGCTTTCCACCAGCCCCAGGTGGACTCCACTTTTGAACAGGGGGCAGCAAGTTCAGACCATTTTCACTAATTCCAGACAGAATTGATTGTTCAAGGTCTTCACATGTAAGGACTGTCGAAACTGCCTCTGGTTTAGTACTTTTGGACAATTGCTCAGAGCTACCAACTGTAGGAGATACATCTGAATTCATAACCCTGTCCGCAGGTTCAGAGTTTTGAGAAGAAAAACTAGGAAACCTGTGATCACGTATCTTCCCAGCAGTAATGCCGGATCCGCCTTTTTCACCACTAACGATCAATGAAAGTAAGTCATTTTGCCTTCCAGATGAGAAATCATCACTGGGTTTCCTTTCTGCAGTAAGATAGAACCAATTAGAACTTAAATGTAATTTCTAGTTCCAAGCATAAACAATTTAAGTTGGAAAGCGCTTTAACTCCAAGATATCAACAGCAGCAGACCTTCATGAAACCAACGAGCAAATTTGGAAGAATGGGCAGTGTCAGAGCTCCGTGTCTCATCATCTTTACTATCTTGATGCTATAAAAGCACAAAAGAAATACATGAGATTCATAATTCAAACTAATGACTTTGTTTTTCATTTAAATGAGAAGAAAAACACAAACATTTGAAACACATAAACCATGAATTGCAGTTAAAATTGATTTTAAGGGGAAATATGTAGATGGATGCTTCAGATTAAAGCTGAAGCAAAGAAATTTGTTTTCACACTGACATTGGACCCTATAGGCAGAAGGTCTCAGTATAGTAATAGCATGGCATATGCAGGCACAAATAAAAGAAGCCAAGATAGAGGGGAATCCATTCACTGTATGACTTTATAGTTATAAAAATTAGAACGAATCAAGACCCTGGGGAACCTAACTGTCCTGAGTAATAATCTTTGCAAGAATTTATCAAAAATCTATATAGTAAAAGAATGACTTTGGACACCACAGTTACCTCAGCGATATTAGAGGAGCCAACTCCATTTAATGCTACAGCACTGGTAAAAAGCTTTTCCAGTATTGACGCAGGAGGACCTTGATTGGATTCACCAACAATCTTAGTCCTCATCACCTTTTCAGCATTAAGGTCAATTACTTCACTATTTCTGGAGACTTCTACAGGTTGTGATGTATTAGCTATGTTATAGAGTTGACTCTCAATGCCAATTATCTTATTCAAGGCACCTTGAGGTGGTGACAAATTTTGATTCTTCTCACTCATGCCATCAACTGGGACATCAATACTTGCACTTCCATGTTGCTTGCTCAAGATCATTTGTTCAGTTGATTGTTTCTCCACTTGGTTATCAGAAGTCCCATTTAAAACAGGTTTAGTTTTGGCACGCAAGATATTTTCCTCAAGTCCAGAACTCCCAACCTATCAAAAAGAAGGAAAAGATGTATTCCATTAATAGCAGAACGCAATTGATAGAGCATGAGAATTAGGAAGGTTCAAGCTTGGGTTGGCACTACTACATGGTATTTTAGTGGCAGTGTAAACTATCTGTTGCAGAGATAAGAAAAATCAAATCACACAACATTGAAAAATGTTGTAAATATTAACCTGGCATCACATACAAGTGAATGCAAATTTCTTCACATGAAAAACCAGCCTTCCACAATATAACCTCCTAGCACTTCAAGCAAGATTTTTATCATTTTGATTCAATAGATAACATGACCTATATAATACATTAGGAATTCAAACCATTATAATCCTTGAATTCAGCATCTTCATCAACGGTTAGTGAAATGAACTATGGTTACCTCAACTTCACGGGTATCGCTCAAGGATTTTGGTCCAAGATTTCTGTCCAAAACTGTGGTAGCAAAACCTGGGGGTACAAGAGGTCTGGGTGCAGCAGTTTGCAAAAGAAAACTAGATTTTTCAGAATCAGTATTTGCAGCTAGTGGTATGAGAGGCTCCTCTACTTCACTGCTTCTATGTCTCCTCTCATCTTTGGAATCATCCACCAGCGTAGCAAAGTCAAATTCACCTTTATTCTTCTCTGGCTTCAGCTTCTGCTCTTGAAGTGCTTTGTGCTGTTCTTTCCTCATTAATTCAAATGAAGCTGGGAGGAAATCCATCAACTTTCAAACTTGGATTTAACTGAGCAGAAATATATTGACCCAAACTAGATACATATGAAAGACAAATAAAAGATAGAAGAAAAAAAGTAAAAAACATTTCATCAAGTACCTCTTCTCTTTCTTTCCTCTTCTGCTCTTTCCTCACTTGTCAACTCAGATGAACCAAACGTTTCATCATTAAACGAGTCAGTGTCCCTCCGTGAGTGAGGTGCTGCCTACAAATTACAGGATACGAGGAAAGAGATAATTGGAATGCTTTAGATTCACATTATACGATTCTTTGAGATAGAGAAAAATATCTTATCAAAAAGAAAACGAAAAATAAACTTATGCTGCTCCAATTTAAAAGTCGCGGATACTTAAATCCACTACTGCAGGCATTAAGCTTCGGATAATTGTTTACAAACATGTCAACGCCACAAATAAGCACAAGGTATACCTTGTAAGGACGGGGAGGGTGATATGGCTCATTGGTTCTATTCAACTGGTACGGTTCGTTAGATCGAACTTTTGGTGCTGATATCCCTGCAGTAAACCCAGCTGGTCTAGGAAAGGAGCCACTTCCGAGTAGTCCATCATGCTCAGGAACCTGCAATGGCCGCCAAGACTGGTTCCCAAAATGCCTTCCGGAATCTGATAGTGATACAGTAATTCAACAGGACAGAAAGTACAATACTTCAGACATTAATTTATCTAGAGAAACAGTATAGCAGGGTAGAATGTAAGATGATATTGCCACAGAAAGGAACCTGACACAGAACAAGGACAAAAAGTTTTTCAATCAGAAATTAATTTCTTAATAGTTTCAAGCCAGAAAATGAACAATGGTAAGATTTTAACAATCACCACAGGGGCACCAGTCACCAATTCTATATGCTAATGAATGTTTTTAATAGTAGATCCTTCAATCTCCTCACAACAAATATCAGCTTCTCCACAAAGTATTTGTCTCAGATGTAAACTCCAATGGCTCTCCTAAACAGCATAATTTGGACATCCATAAATGAATAATCCAGACATCCGTAAAAGCATAATCTGGACATCCCTCACAATCCCTAAGTACTTTCACATAACCCCGTAAATATATCTTTTCCTCCTGCGAATGTAAAGCATAATCAATCTTAGCCCAGTCCTTTGGAAAATTGAAATGTAATTTGCATTGCTTGGTCAACGATGAGAGGGTAGGTAGAGGTCTGGGTAAAGGCTAAAAAATTCATAAGTTTTTTCTGTCAAATGACTGCATATCGAAGAGATGTAAAGAAGATGCAAGGCAACAGTCCTGCTTAGCACGTACTTATGGAAGACTACTGAAATCGCTGTGAAGAATGCTGCCAACCTCTACCACAAGGAACTAACAATCATGTGAAACTTTTTTCTGAAACATGCATATTCAGCTACATTTGTAGTTCTACAGAGAAAAGCATATCAACAGATTAACAAAACCGTACCAGAATCCCTATCAGATTGCGAGTCACTATCCCTGTCACTCCGTCCAGTTGAACGACCTTCCCACCTTCCATGGATTGGCCGTGAATAACCAGCTACATCCCCTCTAGTAGGTGGAGATGAACCATACTCGTTTCGCCTGAAACTATAAGCTGACAAACCACTAGTTCTCTGTCGATCTTTGAAAGCATCCTCGAATTCACTGATTTGAAAAGGGAAACACGAAAATATCAGGCCTAACATGGTAGATGAGTAAAACAACCATCTAAATCGGGCATCTAAAGCACAAAACTACCTTCAGAAACAGAAGCTATAGATACAGCAATCAGACCATTCAAAATAGGCATCTAACCTTATTATTGACTGGTCGAACCCACTTGGTAGTTTCTTGCAAGTATCTAATTCACTAAACGACAGTAGGAATTCTCTCCTATATGATATTTTTGACTTCCTGGATCACCGGAGGAAAAAATTTGTTATAGTTCACCAATAGCAAAGCAATGAAATATGCATGAATACATATCAAACAGAAACTACATCTACTAGTAAAATCAAAAATGCCAAAAACAAATCTTTTACTTTTGCATTTCGTGATTCGTTTCAGTAGGCTGATCTGGGAAGTGTGGTTCTTCATTCTCTAAGCTCATTCTGCCAACCGTCGATGCAAATAGTATATCCCAACTAGGACCTAATCAATGTAACCTCTCAACAGTAAAAAATAAAAAAATAAAAATAAAACCACTCTTCAATTCAATAGTCACTACTCCAAGCTCAGAATGCAAAGCCCAGAAACCACATCAACATCGAAACCAACACAAGAACTTCCACTAATTGGTACACCGATTCTAACCCGAAAAGTCAACTGGATACAGGAAGTTGTACAATTCAGTGCAAGAAAATCAGTAACCCCAGCTCACCCATCACCTGTTACCATATCCGAAATCGAATTTCGCAACTCCCCAGCAATACAGAACCAGCAAAAACATCTAACCCACTTCACACTAGACCCTAAAAACAAAGCAAATCCATTCTGTGATCCATCCAGCTCAATCTACAACAAAAAACTCAAAACACCAAATATTTCAAAAACCCACCCCCAATACTCTCCCTAAAAAAATTTGTCCAATCCAAACACCAAAGCACACACATATACATACACAAATACAAGTATGTCAACCTTTTTCTGCAAATCAAAACTCGAATACCGTGTAAATTTCAACAAAAATTCATCAAAAAATCCTCAAATTTTGGATGAAAGGGCTCCGGAATAAGCATCGAACGGGACGACGAGCCTAGGGTTCCATTCTTTAATATTTTTTAAGATCTTCCAAAAACTAAGGTATTCTTGCACGGAGGAGCTACGGGGATCCAAATGAAAAGAGATGTAGAGCGAGAGATTGACTGGAATTTGGGGGTTTGATCTTCTCTGCCATGTTCTCCTTTCAATCGGTATGTTTAGAGAGAGAGTATTAGTGAGAGGATTTCAGAGCGCGAGAGAGTTGCTTGGAGAGAGAAAGCTAGAGAGAGAGAGAGGGACAAGACTACCTTCACCTTTCACATCGCTGAAGGAGAAAATAATAGTAGAGAGGTGTTTGCCAATTTCCGTCTTGAATTTGTAATTCTTTATCAATTTACCAATAAGCCTTTATTTTAATTGAATATTCCTTGAACTTTTATTAATGGCCGATTATCAATTTGATGTTAGATTTCTAAATTTTTTATCCATTTTTCCGTTAAGGTTATCATGTGCTGAGCACATGCTCTACAAATAAGAGTAAAGAGTACACCCAAACCCTTTGCACATTCGTCTTCTTTCACCAGAAACCTTAGGTTGTCTCCAAGGGGTAGTGGGAAACAAAAAAAATCCAAATTCGGCCCAATATCTCTCCAAATGGTGTATTTTAGAGTCAAAATTTTGGGATTTTGGTTTGGAGATGGGAATCTGAGACTGCAACCCACCCATGATGGATAGAGTCATAATTTTGGGATTTTGGGTTTGGAGATAGGAATCTAAGACTGCAACCCACCACCGATGGATAAGAAAAGCAAGTGGCGGCATAGACCCAGCTTGTTGCTATAGCACGTGATGAGGGGGAAAGGCAAACCCTGTGCAAGGCAAAATGATCGTCTACAGGCGAGTGCACCAGCAGCAGCCTTTCTACGGATGGGATTGTTGTGCCGTTGGAATCCAATGGCTAGAGTGCATTCCTGGGTTATGATCCAATATGGTGCACCTTACCCCCACCAATTTCCAACGGGTTTTTATTGTGTAGGGAAAATTTTTTTACCCTTGCTCGAACGATCAATTTTGAATGATTTTTTCAACGGTTCTTTTATTTTTAAATGCAATGGCTCAAACCTATGTTAATCAATTTTAGCGGTAAAAAAAAATCCAACGACTCACATTTAAATCCAAAGGTCAAAATTATATTATTAATTAAAGTAAATTTAACCAATCCACCTTTACATTAGTAAAAAACAACTTAAAGTAAATAAAAACCCACCATGACTTGATTCCAAAAACAAAAAAAACAATCAAACATTACATTAGTAGAAGCACTTAGGTGTTACCCATTCATCATCCACTTCATCATTTGATTCAACATCTCCTCGTCATTCCTAGGAGAGTGGTGAGCATCTGCATTTTGAATCTTATTATGTTGATTATATAATCGTATGCCTAAGAGAGTTGTGTCACGCCTGATTCCCATATGTTCAGGATCGACATGAGACACTATAATGTTGAGTGTGAGGAAAACGAACAAGATACAAAGGAATACTAAAACTGAAACAAAGAAAAATATGCTAATGGGGCCTCTCCTACAAATATATTTAACAACTGTACAACAAAATGCACATAACCATCGTTAGGGTACCATGCCCATAGGCTAAAAAAAATGATAATCCAAAAGAAATGCAAAGAAAGGTACAAGCGTAACCCAGTCACTTCAAGCACTCTGATCTATGCACTGCTACCCAAAAAGCACCTAGTGCCTACTAAACCTTGTCACCTGCATAATCGTCATCTACATCGTGGGAAGGTGCACTGTGCGAAGAAAAATTCATATAAGCTGCGAAGCTCGTGTGCGTGACAATAATTCAACATATGTGATAGCAATAATTCAACGTATGCAACTCTAAGTTTAGAAACATTATTCATACATCATACATTATAACCAAAACTCGCTAAGGTCCAAAGGAATCACACAGACATCCATCAACTTTTCTAAATTGATTCACAAAGGTCCTTAAATCTCTAGTTCATAAATACGCTAAAAACTAGAGATAGAGTGACACAATTTGGCTGAAGCCTGTAATTCTTAAGATTCCTCATTCTAGTCTAACTCAAAAGAACCTGACGATTGTAGGGATCTAGTTCCAGACTAACTCAATGGAATTAGGAGATGGGATTCCATACCAACTTAATGGAATCCATAACAAAACCAAATAGGAAGTGGGATTCTTGACCGACTCAATGGAATCTAATAGAATACAGGGTCCTGGACTAACTTAATGAAATTGAATAGGAAGTGGGGTTCTAGACTAACTCTATGGAATCTAAAGGAATATAGGGTTCCAAACTAACTCAACAGAATCGAATTGGAAGTGAGATTCCAGACCAAATCAATGGAATCCAGATGTTACAAGGTTCTAATCCAATGCAATGGAACCAAATAGAATTCTAGGAATCTAGTTCCAGACCAACTTAATGGAACCAAATATAAATAGGATTCTAGACCAACTCAATGGGATCCATAAGATACAAGTTCAATGTCACATCTCTCATGGGTACTATTATACCACATATATTAAAGTCACTCACCTAGAGTTCGCGCTATAGCACCCTAACACAAGGATAGAAGCGCTCATACACGATCAACGCCTAGAACAAAACACAAGTTTCATCTTAGAACTTGATAAATTATGTAATTCTAGATCATATAAGCCGTAACATTCAAGAATGATTTGGGACATGTTGACCAAAAGTCAACCCTTAACCAAAGTGGTCCCTGCTGAGGTCAACAATCCTAATCAGTCCAATTCAAAAGATCCGCACATCGGATTTTCAATCCAAGAGTTCCTAAGGGCATAACATTACTTTCACAACAACATATTACAATTTCAATAACAATCCAACAGTTGTATCTTCCCATCTTACAAAGGTCAAGCGGCAATCATTTACAAAACTAAGATCAAATGATTGAATCTCATCAAACAGACATGGATTCAAGGCATCGCAATTAGCTTAGGCAAACAAGGTAGGGTCATTTGGCCACGTGCTGCCGCACACTATAGTTGCCGGCCATAACTCCCTGGAATCTAACCAATACCAAAATTGACCCATAATATATCAAATTGAAGCTCGTGAAGAGTTAAGACAATTTCTATACATAAGTCGAAGTTAGAAAATGGCTTAAGGTAATCAAATTTCATTGGGAAGTCGTCGAGGCAGCGTTGAAGGGGAGCAAAAGGTGCAATCGCACAGGGCCCCCAAATTTGAAGGGCCCCCAAAATTTTTGGTATCTTATATTTATATGTAATAAAGTTATATATTAAAAAAAAATTACTTTTATTAGCACTTTAAAATCTTATAGTGCACTTTTATAAGTGTAAATTATTTTTTCTTTCTAAATATAAAAATTTGGAGTGCACAATGAGATATTAGGAGTGCTAATAACAACACCTTAAAAAACAATTTTCTTTTCAATTTTATTAATTATATAATAATGCTATATATTCAAGTGAAACTCTAAAGTTAGAGTTTTTGAAGCTTTTTTTTTTTTTTTTTTCCCTTTGATTGCTTAAGATTGAACTGTTTTTTATTATTTAGTGAATGTTATGTTTGTAACTCTTTTTACTTGTTTAATGACACTTGTAAACTTACAATCAGTGAGTCCTAAATGTTGTTTTTGATTTAAGTTATTATTTTCTAGTACCAATATATTGTCATACTTTGAAAAAAAATTATATCTTAAAAAGGGGCCCTTTTATAAACTTCAAATAGGGCCCCCGAAATCTCAGAGACGGCTCTATAGTCGGATCGTCAGAAAATTGTGTACCTCGCTGTGGACTCGTTGGAGCTTCAACGTCCAATGTGAAGTTTGGGTTTTGTAGTTGGGGACACAATGAGTCAACTGGCGGTGGTGATTAGTGTTGAGGTGAACAGAGATATGAGATCATCGACGTAAAAATTTTGAAAAAAAAAAACTTGAGCGTTGCTTCACCATGACAAGTGGTCAACCAAAAAGATTCTTGGGTGAAAAAGGATGTTGGGGCAGCGCTGAGTCGGATTCGTGGTGGTGGGTAAGTTCGTCGTCGTTGAAATTCACTGGAATCGGCATTGGAAAATTTGCCCAGAAAACGAGTTAAAGTTGCGAGTCAAGGAAGATATTTGGGTCAACTCACGAGCCAGCTTGCGGGTCAAAGTTTCAAAAAATGGTAAGGCTGCTCGAATTTTGATGGAGTCTTCTATATATAGAAGTCCAAATGACGAAAATGCTTTTGCCTTTGCTTGCTTATATTTCCTTTGTTCAAAATATGTTTCATGAATGGTTTTCGCGTACGCGTTCATGGGATTGAGTTTTATCCGAAAATACTAAGTATGGTCTCGAAAGGGCTATGAATTTTTAATGGTTGGTGAAGAAAAGTCGAACTTAAATAACTAGTCAAAACCTCTAAAATTCACAAATATAAAAATAAAATCGGGAAAATACGAATTACAGAAATCAAATAGTGAAATCTGGGGACGGAATTTCACAAGTTAAAGTATGACATACATGAAAACCCAAAATATAAATTAAAAAGATACTTTTTTTTGTGTGTTTTGTTATTTTACCATTTCTTAGACCAATCCAATGGTTGGGTTACAACTCAACATTTGAGTTTTAAAACCCCCAAAATTTCTCCAATCATTGGGCTTAAAATGAACTTGGGTTAAAACTTATTTTTGGGCCCAATTTAGCCATATAAAATGAGGCAAGTTGGACTGTTGAATCAACCAATGATCCAACTTCAAATTATTTTTCTTATAAAAAATCAAATTTATAAATACATTAAATCCAACATCAAAAATAATTAATTTTTTTTATTTAAATCAAAATTCACCTAAAAACTCTATAAATACTTATGTATTTGTTCAAACATCTACAAAAATTCACTTTTGACATACAATTTTTTGTTTTTTTTTTCCTTCTATCCACCCATGTATTTGTGTTTAAGAACGGGGGTAGGTTGTGTGGTTTTCAATGTTCTTTCATGTGGTGCATATGTGTCAGAATGAGGTAAGTTTAGTGATTTTTCATTATTTATCATAATTTAAATATTTTAGGTTATAGGTTGTTGAGCGGTTGGAAGGTTGCAACAAGTAGAGTCAGTTTGGGGGATTGAATCCAATTGCGACACAGATGAGAATGCATGCTATGAAAGATTGAGCCAAGTCTGATACATCAAATGTCTAGTCAATATCCTTCTATAAGTCCACAATCACTACACGAGATGAACCTTGGTTTGGTGAATCTAAGTTGACCTTAGATGTAATAAGGACTACCATTACTGTGCATGATTGTATACTACGGTACTCCCTATCGTTAAGCTACATAAATTTTATTTTTAAAAATGTCACTGAAAATAAAACTAAAATAAATCATCTTTTAATAATCTCGGGCTAAAATTTTAAGTCAAAATCGTTAGAGGAAAAGAGTTGTTTCTGAAATAGAACTTAAATTTTATGGGCTAAAAGTTTAAGTTTTAACTCCAACCGTTGAAGTTGGCCTTATGGTAAAAGTAGTAGGATCTTCCCCAATTTTTACTTATTTATGCTAAAAAATTCAAGCAACACAATTGTGTTAGGGTTGGTTTGAGATTGTGGTGCTTCTAGAAAAAACAGTTTATTAAAATTTTTTGAAACATTAAATGTGTTTGGTAAAACAAGAAAAAAGTGTTTTTTTTTAAATGCTATTAATGAAAGTAGAAAAACATAAAAAAGCAGAAACTACCATGTTTCTAAAAAAAATGTTTTTTTCTTCCTCAAAAATGTTTTTTTTTTCCCTCAAAAATGTTTTTTTTTCCAAAGCATAACGAACAGTGCCCATTTAATGAAATTTTCAAATGACAAGTATGCCCAGCATATTGGAAAAAATTACAATCTTTGTCGTTACATTATTCTTTTTAACAATTATTACATCACATCCAATACTATATCATTTTTAGTCGTTTAACATATTCACAACCATTCGACCAAAAAGAAAACATATAACAACAGTTTTATATAAAAATTTATTAAACACTTACAACTTTTTACAAAAAATTCAACAACTTTATTTTAAAATTGTTTATTCCCACAATACAACAAAAGCAATTTTTTTAAGAAAAATGGCAATGCCAAACTTGCCCTTACTCTTGGTTAGACAGATAATACGTCATTTTCTCCTAAAGCGCGTTACCTTATCCTATTTCATTCACAGAGAGCTATGTCCAACAACTACTCTTATTATTAGCCAAATTTACAAAACAAAACCTCAACCTTCTCTCACGGCCATTATCGTAAATAAGTTCAAATACGAGCCCCTTCCACCACCTCCCTCCGTAAACCCCTTCCCCCTCAGCTCAAAAAACAAACGGATACTGGAAAATTTAGACACAACAATGGCCTGGCCTTCGCTCTTCCGCTCTGCCACGTCGTCGTTTCACGGCCAATTCCCAGTTGCGGTTTCACCTCCGCCTTTTCGACAGTCGCACGGAAAACCGAGGACTGTGGTGGTGCCCGTTAAGGCCGCGGAGGTGGCGCTGGTGGAGAAGTCCGAGGCAGAGAAGGTCAGCCGGCTCAAAACCGCTTACCTCGAAAGAATCATCCCTAAGCTCAAAGAAGAATTCTCCTACACCAACATCCACCAGGTAAAAAAAAACCCGCAATTTTATTTCTAAATAATTTTTTTGTTTATTAATTTTGCTAATTTTTATTTTTCTGGGCATTGTTTTGTGATAATGAAATGGGGTTTGCTTGTTTTGGTGGGAAAATGAATTAATACCTCTAATTTTAGCAGAACTTGATTCGTTTTGGGTAAGCAATCAAATTTTGGATTTAGCTGCAGTGAATTTCCTTTTACTGAAATTAACTTTGAGAGCAGACAGTGACAATGTGGTTCAATTTTGGTGTTATGATACAATTTTCTCAATCATAAAGACTTTATTTTTTGTGTTAATACCTTCCGAAAGTGGAGAATTTCGTGTTGAATTTGATAATTCAACCCCCATTGCATTGTTCCCTGAAGATTTGTATTATCTATACTGGTCAATTGGGTTGGGTGCAAGATACATTCTTCTTTGCCTTGTCCGGAGATTTCCGGGATGCATTATCCTTGTAAGCAATGGAAATACTATTTTGTTGATATTCTTGTTCATATTGCTTTTGGTAGTTTTGTTATTCCGCCATGGGGTTCAGCAGTTTAATGGAGTGTTATCTTGCTTTTGTTTCTGCACCTGGGAACTTGGGTAGGTTCCAAAGATTGAGAAGATTGTGGTGAACTGCGGTATTGGAGATGCTCAACAGAATGCTAAGGGATTGGAAGCGGCAATGAATGACTTAGCACTCATTACAGGGCAGAGACCCATCAAGACACGAGCAAAGGTTTCCCTTGCTACCTTCAAGATCAGGGAAGGCCAGCCACTTGGGATTGCTGTCACACTCAGAGGAAATGTGAGTTTGCTTTTCACCCCTAAAAGTGAATCTTATCTTCTGCATAGATACTAACAAGACTGTTTCTTTTTCTTGCTCTTGAGCATGTCTGTTGTATACTCTTCATGTTTCTTATCATCTCCATTTCAATACTTAAAATGTTCATTAATCACGATTTAAGATAACACTTTAAATTATGCGGCGCCTTTCTGGAAGTTCTGTAGATTATATGATGGTGACACAATGGTCATATCTTTTTTTTCCTTCTTAGTTGGGTATCATATCAATAATGCTCAATAACAATTTAGTGCGTAAAACGTATCATTAATGATGTGGTAGTTTGGTCTATAAGGTCTGATCATAGGCAAAGAGTGCCTTTATTTACAGTGTGGAATTATATCCTGATGAGGTAGTATGATCAATAAGGATGTGCTGGTATAGTTGTTAGACTGCAGTCGTGGTGGCAAGTTGGCAACGGCGACCGAATTTGTAAGTTGCTTGGTAAATTGATGTTCGATGGTGAGGGTGGTTAGCGGTTTCTGCAAGAGCAGCCATGATTTGTGTGCTGAGTGAATTTTGGTGTTTGTAGCAACTCTGCATCGGTGATGGTGAGGATGAGAAATAATAAGTTGCAACAGAAAGAAATAGTTTGATGAGAAGCAAAATTCTTTCCTCTTACAAAATGGTACTCAAGAACTGTTATGTGGGCGAATCTTTTCTTCTTCCTTCCGCTCAAAACATTTAATATTGCATTGTTAGTATTGATTGAAGACGCATGCACCATAATGTCTTATCGGTCCTTGAAAAATTCTGAGCCAGTATTTCCTATGCCAATAGTTTTGAAAATACGTCTGTTTCTCTGATACATCCCAAATGCATCCAATCTCATGCACTACGCTTACTGTTCGATTTTGTAGGTGATGTACGCATTCCTTGATCGTCTCATTAACTTGGGTCTTCCTAGGACAAGGGATTTCCAAGGTCTAAACCCGAATAGTTTTGATGGAAACGGAAATTATGCCCTTGGGGTTAAGGAACAGAGTGTGTTCCCAGAGATCCGCTTTGATCTTGGCAAGGGCAGGGGAATGGATGTGTGCATCAGAACAACTGCCAAAACAGATAAAGAAGCTCAGACGCTTTTGGCTCAGATGGGAATGCCGTTCAGAGAGACCGGCCCTGCATCAGCGGTGCGCAAGAAGAAGCTCAAGTCTCACCATTTCAGTTCGAAGGGTGGAAGAGGACGACGGTGAAAGTTTGGAGGTTGGAGAGGATGACATTTTGATGCTGTTTTGTAATTTTGCCAAGTTAAAACCACCAACTGTTTTACTGTATGTTCAATGAAAATGATCTTAGTTCTTCTTGTGTAAATTATGCAGCTGTAAATCACTAGTGGCTCATTCATTAAAACGAACTAATTGTTTGATAATTTGTTTTAATAAGGATGAATAAAATTAATGGTGAAAAGTATAATTCATGTCGCTATCGATTTATACAATAATTATGATCAAAGATTCCAAGTTTAACGTATCACTAAATCCTAATCAAATATATGGATCAAGAAATAAACAGAAAGGTGTCGTCTACCAACAAATTAGATAATGACGTTGATTCCCATCAGAATGATTTTGTGTTTAGTATTATAAATTCACCCAGCGATTATTTTACTTTAATAGTCCGACAACTAATAACGTTAATGGGAATCACTTAAAAACCTAGATAAGGCTCGGTTAAGTTTTGAATGGTGGTATAAGAGTTTGGTCTGTCGAGTCAGTTAGTACTACGGACTCATTGGTATTCTATTTTTACTTGTAAATATAAGATCTTATATTTGATTTAGGCCTGATTTGATACTGACGTGATTCTGAAAAAAGCTGGTATCAAAACAAGCTGAGTGCTGTTTTTTGTGTTTGGTAAACATGCTTCAGTTTTTTTTCATAGTTTTGGTGAAAAAAAGCCAAGAACAAGAAGCTGCAAAACCAAACTTTAAAAAACCGATTTTTTTTTTCACATTTGTTTTACATAAAAGTTTACGAAACATTATAATACTGTTTTTTTTTTTTTCAAAAACACTTTTACAAAAAAGTTTACCAAACTCCGTTGCTTTATTTCACTGCTGCTTATTCTTACACCATAGCAGAAACAATCTTTTTTTCAAAGCATAGCAATACCAAACCAGTGATTAGTCAGGTGAGAAATCTGATTAACCAGTTAAAACCCTGATTTCCTCTGCAAAGTTAGGCAAATCGGATAACCGACAGAACCAAAACCGAAGCTTAAAAAAGAAAAGATATGGGCATTAATCTGATAGCATTCGGAGGCGGTGGTGGAATAGCAGTAGGAGGAGTGAGATTTTCAATGGCGACATCATGGGCTGTGAGAGCCGAGCTCCCCAAAGCTCCTGATCTGTGCGCTGACCGCTCCATTCTGCGAAATGGGTCTTCCTCCTCTCGCCGCCGCGACCTCGTTTTCGTCGTCAATCCCAGCGGTCTCTCTCTCTCTGTTTCTGTGTTTTTATAAGTTTTGTGGGTGTGTTTTTATGATTATTGTGGGTTATTGAAATGGGAAATTGGAGCAGGTGCGAATGGGAGGACAGGGACGGAGTGGAAGAAGCTGCTTCCGTATCTAAGGTCTCGCCTTAGCGCTGATTGCAATGTGAGTTTCTTACCCAATTTTCCTCTCTTTGGTTTTTTACCCAATTATCCAATTTTGGTTTCACCATTCGTTAGAGGTTGGAGATTGAAACCCACTAATTTATGTTAATTTTGGTTGTACTTGCGTTGCTTGTATTAATCTTTTGGATTAATTAATCTTGCTTGGCAAGACAATTGGAAATCCTATGTTATCTTAGATCATATGTTTTTTTTGGTTGAAATCTTAGATCATATGTATATCCATGAAATTCATGCTCTTTTGTAAAGCAATTTACTATGTTATTGTTTTCACTGTTATACCTGGGAATCGTTTTCAGTGTTTGTCCCAAGTGCTCTGCGGTTTGGAATTTCTTTGCTTTTTGTTTCAATTTTTGGGTCTTGCTGTACACCACAAGTTTTAACCAATCACTTCACCAATTACTATTCACCACGCTTGTGTAAATTTGTAAAAATGTACAACCATTGAATTAAAGGCTTGCAGTGGATTTGGTGATCTCCTCTCTGTCTGTCTTCCCCACGCTTGTGTATGCAATTGAACAGATCACTCTTATCCAATTATTTATTTGAAGTCCGTGTTGTATCTGTTTTGTTTCCCCATTGAAACACACATGTTGAACTTGTCTAATTTTACTTTCTCTTCTTATCGGCAGATATGTGAATCTTTGACATCAGGTCCTTCTCATGCGATTGACATAACGAGAGAGGTGGGATTTTGTACTCTTATTATTTGAACTTGACAGAAATCTAGTTTCCTTAGGGAAGATTGGTTTAAAATGGTTTCTTATGGTATGCAGGCTATACGGGAAGGAGCTGATGCTGTAATTGTGGTGGGAGGAGATGGAACTCTGCATGAGGTAAATTCACCACCAACACAAACCCCCGCCCCCCCCCCCCCCCCCCCCCCCCCAAAAAAAAAAAAAACCAAAAAAAAAAAAAACATGGGTCTTCATGTTATGCAACTGACTATTGTTTTTTATTGTTTACGATCCTTATGATGAGTCATTTTGGTTTGATCACGTGACCAAATCTTTTGTCATCAGACAAAGGCTTCAATGAACCCTTGTTTTAATGAATTTCTAAGTGAATGCTTGGTATTAATAACCGTCAGTATTGAGCAGTGTTACTGATCTAAAAGTATCTGATAAATATTCTCACTCATCGACATTGGCTTGTGATAAGCAGGTTGTTAATGGATTCTTTTGGGCAGGAAAACCTGTTACTAATTATGATAGGGATGCCACCCGTTCAACTGCACTCGGTGTAAGTGATTACTACGGGAATCCAGTAATTTCAATTTCCAACTATTTATTGTGTATGTAAAGGAAACTTCAGTTATTGCATCGGTGACATGTTCAGTTGATCCCTTTACTGCCTGGTTTGGACTTTGGATGTTTTGGATTTCTGAAGGGAAGATGTAATTTTTTTTTTGCATTCCACAGCTCATTCCTTTGGGGACAGGGTCAGATTTTGCCAGATCATTTGGCTGGTTAGTTCATGCGTTTCAGTCAGTTATCATTTTCTCCGAGTTTTTGTGTATACTTGTTTTAGATTGTTGAGTGTCTGTTATTTATCAGGAAAAATGATCCTTGTGAAGCCATTGACCGCATTGCCAAAGGTTATCTCTCTCTCTCTCGATTTCTTAGGCTCTTTTTTTGTTTTTTTTTTTTTGTTCTACTCTTTTTGTATTTGCATTTAGTTTGTCATTTATATTTCTAATTGTACTCTGCAGGGCAGAGATCATGGATAGATGTTGGTGTTATTAGTGGAGAAGACGGAGAAGCTCATTACTTTGTTAATGTTGCTGACATTCATTTGTAAGTTTAACTTAGAAATTTTGTCAATTTAGCTTCAACAAAGGCACATTCTGATCTTAGAAAGTCGTATGGCCAATGTTTTGGGGATATGATGCAGGAGTGCAAAAGCAGGATACCATGCTTCTAGTTTCAAGAGATTTGGAAACTTATGCTACGTTATTGGTTCTTTAAAAGCCTTTGTTGGGCACCGTAATCAGGACCTTAAAATCAAGGTCAATATTTGTAATATTGACCACTAACAGCCTGTATGTCACATGCATGCTATTTTCCCTCTTGTACCATTGCTTTTGCTTAATAAGAATGTTTTTAGTTTAGGTCAATGAAGGGGAGTGGGAAGTGTACTCTCAAGTAACAGCCCTTTGTGTTGGAAACGCAAAATACTTTGGTGGTGGTATGAAAATTACACCAAATGCTGACCCTTGCAGTGGCAGTTTTGAGGTGGATTTGTTTTTCTGCACATAACCTTCCTAATTATTTGCAATAATTTTTTTCCTTAAAAATGAAACATTATAATTGCAGTGTCTTTGCCAGTACATTTGATCTTTTTTATAAACTTTCTTCGCAGGTTGTGATTCTTCAGGACTTCAAGTGGTATGACTTTATTCTGAAGCTACATAAGCTCTATAATGGGACACATCTAACAGTGAAAAATGTATCTTCGAGAAGGTATGTCTTACCAGGTGGAGTTGCGTTGCACAAACAGACGTGCATACCTATTTCTCCTTTGTTTCTTTATTTGTAACCAACTGCACTCATCACATCAGTATGCATAACATCACGATTCAAATGATTTGAATTGGTTGCCCGAGAGTTAATTCATCCGCAGTAGCGATTGGTCTTTGGATCTCATTTATGTATTTTCGTTCTTTTTGCAGTGTGCATTCTATTGAGGTGGAAGACATTTCAGGCAGTGGCAACATTTATGTTCAATCTGATGGCGAACATTTAGGATTCCTGCCAAGGAAGTTTAGTATATTACCTTCTGCAGTCGAGATGATATGCTGAAACGAACCATGGAACTTGTACTCGGCACCTTATCAAAGAAATTGACAAGTCTGCAGAGAGCGCGAAGCATGAGTATTACTCCTCGAATGAAAATGAAGCGGAAAGTTTTTTCTCATCGAATAATTAATCAGACGGAGAGACAGCGTTTGTTTATAAATACAAGCAACTAACATAACTGAAACTCAAATTGTAATAGAAGTGTAGCTCATCAAAACTGATCACTAACTTCTAGTCTTGTGGTCTGGTCAAACCGGAGCAGCTGCATCTTGATGGTGTTTTGTATGTTAGACTACACTCTCTTTTGCTCCATTCTCGAGTAATGTCCATTTCCGGCTTTGATAGTTTTTCCGTATGTCTCGACTCCTCCCTTAATTCAAAGGAGACTAAAAACTTAGTGCATCAATGTACATTTACCTTTGTGCTCATGTCTCTCGTCACGTGATGTGTGAAGCAAGGTGGGAGATAGGCACGAAGGGTTGTATGCCTTGTTGCACCCAAAGCTCTCGGTGAGGAAATCCGGCTTTAGTAAACTTTGGAGTGACGTAAACAGGCTTATTTTTAGCTACGCTCTCTATAACTTGATTTTGCTCTTATTTTGTTTTCTGTAATTCAAAAGTCACTATTTTACTCATTGAAACTCAACATTCCCGTGTTTCTGTTTTTTCTGTCAAATAGCCGTTAAAGTTGCTGATGTGGATGGGTAAAATTGTAATGTCATAGGCTTATTTTTAGCTACGCTCTTTGAAACTAGATTTTGATCTCATTTTATTCCATGGAACTCGAGTTTGATCCCACTTTGACCCCTGAAGTTCAACTTTGTCTTGTGTACTCTCTCTCCTCCTTGAAACATATGTGAGATCCACCATCCAATATGACTATGCTACATGTGCCGATGGATTTTTTTATAGATCTAAGTCGCCATCTGGAACATATGCAGGACCCACTATCCAATAAGATTATACCATATGTGCCGATGGATTTGATTATAAATCTCCATTATGTGTTAATATTCGACAATTAGAAAATATTAAGTTAAAAAAAAAATCTCCATTATGTTTTAGATGCCTAATTGACGGTAAATTAAGAGATATATGAAAAACAATACAAATAGAGAAAATGGAATGTAAAATCACAACCTAATTGACCATACTGAATTGATCAGACCTACACTATATAGTACCTAACTGACCGTACCGAATGGATAGAACCTAATTGACAGTACCTAAATGAACAATTATGTATGTAGAACAATATAGTGTACCTATATTCTCAATGCATTCTTTTTTGTTTTTATAGTTTTGGATTCAATAAATTAAAAATTAATCCTGAGATAAGTGAAAAGAACAATTTTGTATGTAGAAAAAATGGAATGTGAAATCACAACTTAATTGACTGTACAAGATTCATCAGACCTAAACTATATAACATGCCTAATTTATCAGACCTAGTGAACTAAAATAGAAAAAAATACAAATCGTAACAAATTGACCGTACCTACCTATTGGACCTAAACTATATAACGTACTTAATTGACCGTACCGAAACTATTGAACATAAATTAGTGCATTCTCCACACAACATAAAATTTGAATAAATATAAAAAGAAACAAAACAAAAAACAAAAAAATAGATAGTTGTTGTAAGCATAATTTATTGAACAATTATGGAGGTCAGAGAGAGAGGGAAGGTGTGGCAGTAATAGAGAGAAGAAAGAGATGTGTAATTGTGAGGTGTGTTCTATTCCACCCCATTGTGTCTTTATTTATAGTTGTAGGATAGGTAAAATCCTTACCCCTTTAGAATTACAATTCTTAATGGGTAATCAACTCCTAATAGGAATAAAAGAGATATTCCTAGATCTACTAGGATTTACACAATCACATTCCTAATCTAATAGTATTGCAACACTCCCCCTTGAGTGTAAATACTCAAGTAAATGGCGCATCAGATCTTCAGCGATGAAGTAAGTACAGTTGATGAAGTCGTTGGCACAATGAGTGAATGCGAGTCTTAGATCAAAGGAAGAATGCATAAAAAAGTAAAACTCACAAAACCTCGTTATAGTAAAACCCAAGGTGGGAGAAAAACCCATAGACTGAGGAGAAAAGTGAGAAATTGCATTAAGCCAAAATTATACGTCTTTTGGAAGCAAGTAGAAGAGCTCACAAGGGTATGATCAGCCCAGGATGGGTGCTTTGTTAAAACCTAGTTATGTAGCAAAAACCGTGGTGGGAAAAAATGCTCCTGATCGTAGGGAAAAAGAGTACCTTAAGATCAAGTGAGTATACTTCTGGATACTCCCCTTGAGTTTGACATAACTTCCAAATAAGAACTACAAGCATTGCATATTAGGGCTAGGCACAGGCTGGATCGGGGCGGATCCAACAAATTCTAATACAAGAACCGGACCTAACTCGACCTGTTTGAAATGGGCCGAGTCTATGGGTCATTTTTTTATTATTGTATTATTTTTTATCTTCCTTTCTTCTTTAGCTCTCTCGAATCACAATCGTTCTAGGAGATGTCAGAAAGAACAGAGCAGTCAGGTAGGGTTGTGATAGATTAACAAATCCAAATTATAACAATCAAATTGAACAACAAATTTGAAAATTACAGGAGCTGTTTTTTAAAACTGAGGTTGCACTGCACATCAATTCTTACATATATATATATATATATATATATATTCAGTACATCAATTCTTACACACACACACACACACACACACACACACACACACACACACACACACACACACACACACACATACTCACACACACATATACTCACACACACACACACACACACACACACACACATACTCACACACACAATCGATTCAAATTCAATTTAATTTAACAGAAGTTTCAAAGTCAGTCGATTCAAATTCAATTCAATAAAAGATTTGAAATTGGAACATAACAGAGGTCAAGGTTCAAGAACCTAACAAAATCCCTAAATCTAGAAAACCCTAATTTAATTTTCAATCCTAAATCCCCAAAACGTAATATCTTAAAACTGAAGAGGACAATGAGCAAAGTCGTGCGCTGCAAATATGGGTCTAAGTCAGACGGAGGAGATGCTTGGGAGCATTCCCAACCACCTCACGCTTCACCACCTCTAATGCAAGATTGGGGTATCGCTTGAAATCAATGAGACTCGGTTTCGACATCGAACTCAGCCTCGCTCATGCTTCGCCGCAATCGGGTTGATAATGAGTCTTTAGAGGTGACGTACGTTAGCACCGATAATGTGAAGGTCACCGGTGGGGTTGAATTCGAGGTGTACAAGAACAATGACATGGTTCTGTCTTCTGTGTTGGTCTTTTTAGCGGATGGAGGATATTTGGCTCAATGGAAATGCCAGGGGATTAGAGAACGATTCGAGAACAAGGTGGAGTTAGGATGAGAGATCGAGCTCTGAGACTGAGTGAAAGGAGAAGAGTCGGGACTCGGGAGGAAAGATCGAGAAGACTAGGATACTCTGTGTGTGTGTGTGAGATTTGAGTGTGTGTTTATGGGATACGGTTTGGGCCGGGGGCCCGTGTATTTAGAAAACTGGATCCGCCCCGCCCCTATGTTTACTTGGACCCATCCTGCCCCATTTTGTATGTAAAATAATATGGACTCGCCCTATACTCGCCCTGAACCGCTAATACCCGCCCCTACCTGCTGGCTTATGACCCGTTTACCCACCCCTATTGCATATGATAGTTAGGTATACTAATTCCTTGGATAAGCTTTTGGAAGGTTGACTTCGACAGTGACGTCGTGTAGAGGTCGATAAGGTTGTCTGGGATCAGCTTGCATGACTTCAATCTCCTGATGCTTTGCTGATGTAGATGTAGACGCAATATGTCTTGGTGTTGACTTCGTTGATGTATCATGTCTTGGTCAGGTGGATACATACAACATAATCTTCATGGATCGTCGTTGGGACTCAACAATGGATGAAAAACGGCAAGTGCTTCGAAATATGCTTAACAAGAACTCCTAAGCATGTCTCACTTATGGCATAGTGAAGTAAGTCTTGGAATGATTCGAAGATTTCGCAACTAAGGTCATATCGTGGACTTCTTAGATATTGCGATATCCCTAATGGTAAAAACATAACCATTTGGGGATTTTTCCTTTTGCGGGTCTGATAAGTAACCATCGTCAGCATAATAAACAAGGCAACCATCATTACGAGGATCAGGGGGTTGGATTCGCTCGAGATACGTTGGGATTTGATTTGCCCAAATTTGTAATACCTTCATGTTACGTCTTTAATACCAATTCAGTGGTTGCGTTTAGGCGGTGCTGCATCTTTACCAATAGATCAACAGCAAAAGAGATGTCCTATCTTAATACAATGAGCTTAAGTACAACGAAGCACAAAGGTGAATTTAGATATGAAATTTTGGATTCCATAACCTTTTCAAATGTCTCATTTGCATATAATGTATGGACGAACATGGGTATAATCAAAGGTAACACATTCGGGGTATAGTTCGACTAGTAGACTAATGTACCGTTAGAACAATGCTTGAACTTTAGGTTAAGGCATAAACGAGTTTTCCTAAGATCCTTCATCTCAAATTCCATCTTCAGGTGCGAGGCAGTTTTCTTAAGCTCTTCTAGAGTCTTAGTGAGATTCATGTCAACGACATAAACTGTAACTCTAGTAATTCAGAATAAGACTTCATAGTTTAACACGTAAGGGCTTTCATTCATATCCCTGACTAATCAAATAATCACTTAGAAAGGTATACCACGTCAGTCAAATTTTAAGTGAATGCCTCAAACAAGTTAAGAGGGTGTTCCGTGGTTTGGAACTATTTGAACCAGTCCATGTAATTCTTCAGGAACTTACATGTAACTCTCCGTATCTATATCCCCATGGAGTAAACACTAAGCACATTTCATAGTGTTACTATCAATCATAGGACGTTTTAAGAAAAACCTTGCGCCGTAAGGCATGTATCATATCGTAATATTTCATTCATCTCATAACGCTTCCTTTCCCACTTGTAACATAACAGGG
Organism: Pyrus communis; assembly: GCF_041283825.1. Lineage (NCBI taxonomy): Eukaryota > Viridiplantae > Streptophyta > Magnoliopsida > Rosales > Rosaceae > Pyrus > Pyrus communis. Next base: position 17,964,792 of record NC_142571.1, read on the forward strand.
CTACCTTGGGCAGTGTAGGAACAAAAGGTCCAAAACACACTTTGGTAAGGAATTTGACCTAGATTGTAACTTTAGTTGTCCTATTAGTTCTACGTTGTCACTTAATCAACGGAACACGGTTCGATATCGTCGCTTTTTATTTATGTCGATAGCTACCATATAAGTAAAAACATCATCTATGGTAATCTCATTTCAATTCCATTTAGCTCACCCAAACTAGTATACTGGACCAAGAACTTCAAGTCTTGGGAGTAATCCGAATTAATCTTATGAGATGGAAATGATTTGCGACCAACTATGGATTCATTATTGTGCACTGTCTTCCTCTTCCAGGAAAGTGAATCCAATGAACCAAGTGATTTGTCGTGCTCCAGGCTAAGATAATTGATTGGCTATCCGTCGATGTACCGAATTGTCCAACAGGGGTGTCCAAACCATCTAGCAAGGGTGGCACACCTTCCAAAGATGTTAACTCGACGTCCGTTAAGTACGTTTATCATTACAGGCATGTTTGCAGTTGGTATATGATCTCGTCACTTTAGTTAGATCAGAGGAATGCATCTGGAGTAACATTCTGAAAGCCAGAATACATCACACTTGTGCGGTACGGGGATCGAGATGTGACATAGTGGGCAACGTCCATGCAACTTCGCATCGTTCTACAGGAACGTTGACGTTCTTTTCTCCCCTTAACGGTGAGAAGATTGTCTTATTAAAGTAACAACCCGCAAATGAGCGGTAAGAGATCGCATGCAAGGGCTCTAAGAGAGCTAGTGTGAAGGAGAATCATAATCGACAAAGATTCCCATCCTTCTTTAGGACCCATATTGGTACGTTGCGGCGGTGCAACTTAGCACATGGAATTCACACCCAAATGTGTAAATACGAAAAACGTTAGGTTCGTACCCAATAACCAACTGTAACGTCATATACGTTGGGTGGCAATGGGCCTCAACGCGGACCAACATAACTACGTACAAGATAGCATAACTCTAGGTAGACACCGAAAACTTGGTATGTTTACCAAAATCCAGACGATCATTTAAATTGCACTTTATGATCGCTAGGCGAGGCTATTTGGGGTGAACATGGGAATTCGATGTTCAATTATAAACCCAAAATACATGTAGTACTTTATCGAAAATTGTTGATATAAACTCTTCGGCATTATCCAGTCTCTTGGACTTTAAGGGATAAGTAGGGTGGTGAACTCTTAATCGGCCATGAGGTTTAGCAGTAATGTGTGTGGACAAACATGTGACCAGTTTGCCGATTCATCAATCAAAACCATAAGTATTTAATGGTTCGCATTTTGGTTGGATTAGTCTATATTCCCTTGAATCCACTGTGAAAAAGGGGTGATTTCGTATCTTTGTGAGGAATGATATAAAAAATCAATTTCCCTAATGAGTAGGCTTGGTAAAGTGTGCTTGTAGGCACAAGATCCTTACTTCAGGTAAGGGGATGCGTCGTAACGTCATTGTTTGACCTAAATGTCCCAAATGGTCATGCCAAAGCAAGTAAACTACTCAATCACCCAGCTCCAGGCCGGCCATATTGGCGTGTTTCCAATTGGGAGGCAGCCCATTGGCCCTAAATCAAAGCTTCAGGCTTATTTTTGGAGGTGGTGCAAAGATATTTCACTCAATTTTCTTTAGCGGTTTCATTTGTGATCATTAACATCTCAAATATCCTTAAAAACTCAATGACGGGGAGAATTTAAGGTCCCTTAAATGATAATTCAGTACCATTCATACAATGAGGAGCGTGCCAATGCTCTTAATCAGGTTAGATAGACCTAAAGTCGTTGTTAGAGATGTGATTTAGGTGTAAAGTTAGTGTGCGTAGTATCACATTCATCCAGACAACTAACTTCCCCACATTCCTACCCAATCACGTGTTTAATTGAATCAGCTGCATGTATTAAGAAACATGATTCAATTAACTCATATTCGAGGACAATAACAATAAGATTATCCATAAGTAAAACAATCACCAAATGTGAATCTAAGAACATGAAGAAGATGTTTACAAAGTAAATGGTTTACTAAGGGGATTCGGCCAACAAGGCCATCCATGTCTAAATTCTGCTCTTTCAACGGTGTTCAATGGAGCAGAATTAGTCTCATATATTGACTACAAGAATGGTACTCCTCAACAACATTGGTAGGGGCACAAATAGGTGCATAACCAATGATCTATTCTATTGAGACAAAAATAGATTATGCAGGGTTGAGGTTCGGGAATATCATCCCTTATTCTTGACATTTTTGGTCTTAGGTGCCAAGGATCACACTTCGGGCATGATGCCACGCCTTGGCAGGCTCTGATTCTACCATATGTTGTAAAAATAAACCCAAAATTGGAGAGAGGGACAGACCCCGAATTGGGTTCGGTAGGCTCCAATCAAATTGGGTATAGATCTATACCTTTCTCTCATGTTTGTGGTAGTAATCAAATTCGAGAATTCGGTAAACTTCCGCGTTTTACATTGCTGCTTCAAGAGAGAGTTAGAAATATGGAAGGACGAGAAACGTATTCTCTTAGTCAAAATTTGATTGGATTTATAAACTTCAGAATCGTACTCATTCATGGACGTAATCATGGTGTGATGCAGGTAATGTCTTTTATGATTAAATGGTCCGTAAGAGCGAGCCAAAGAAACATGGAATCCTCGTTCGGAAGGTATTTTCGTTTGTAATGCTTCGGGCATAAGTCGTCGAATGAAGATCATGGCAGAGGCTTATTCAGCTTTTCCTTGCCATTGTTGGCTTCAATGGTGTCTTATCTTCTTGATAGTCAAGGGAAGATTCACTCTTGTACCCCACATGAAGTGGTTTTTATTAGAAACATCCAAATCAGGGAAAATCAAACTCGTGACGGTTCAAGAATCCACTAAATTGGAGGGAAGAAGATTGTGATTGGTGCTATGGGAATGAATCATCCATAACTATCAAAGTTAGAACATTCGAGTTCTAAGATATGGTTTTCATGAAAAAACATCGAGTTTTCATGGGTGTATTGTTTTATGAAAACTTAGGGTTTCAAAGGCACTAAATTTGAAACTACAGGTTCAATTTAGTTTATGAACGTTTAGTTCATAAAAGAGAAGTTCTTGTAAGAACACAGAATGTAATATGATGATGTAATTGTAGTGGATTTGAGTTGCTTCAGGAACTCAAGTGTGAGTGCTTCGGAACCATGAAAGTGTGAGTGCTTCGGGACCACAAAAGTGAGTCAACAGTTCAAAGAAGAGAAATAAATTATTGAATCGATAATGTCTAAAAGTGATATTTAGGTCAATAATTTTGGCTTAATTATCAGATTAATGTACTGCAGGTCACTTTTAATTAATTCAATAGATCATGACCATTCGGGGTCGATCGTAGAAGAAGAATAATGACATTATGGTCTTATTAGCTTCAATTAGTGACGGGCCAAGTGACAAGTGAATTATAGCTTAATTAGCGTTAACCAAAAAACATCCCAAAAATATTTGGGTATCGTTAAGAAGCATAGGATGCCAAAATATGGCATCGGGTCGAAAAAAAACCTAAAATGGCACAGCGTATCACGTGTGGGCCGGTTATGTAAGGCATGGCCCTGCAGCAAAAGTTGCATGCCTTTGGGTTCGGGTCGGGTTGTAAAGCAGCCCAGATTGTTGCATATGGCAGCAGGCCAAGAGGAACAGCCCAGCAGAGTATTTAATGGCTGTGGGCAAGGGGCCATGTGTTGGGAAGAGCTCAGCAACTTAGAAGCAGCTGGAAGTGGGGTGAGCAAAAGCCCAGCATGCTCAACACAGAAAAATTAAATTGAATCAATAGGATGTGTTATATCACGTTCAACACAGAAAAATTAAATTGAATCAATAACATGTAGATCAATTTAATAAAATAATAAAATAATCATAAAAAATGATTAAAACGTAATATTCCCCTGATTGAAGAATAAACTCTCTTTAATGTAGCATTAAAAGTGTGTTGATAACGTGTTGTAGGCATAATTTATTGAATAATTATAGAGGCCAGAAAGAGGGCAGGTGCATCAATAGTAGAGAGAAGAGAGAGATGGGTAATTGTGAGATGTGTTCTATTTCACCCCATTGTGCCTTCATTTATAGTAAAATCCTTACCCTTTTAGGATTACAAATCTTAATAGGTAATCAACTTCTAATAGGAATATAAGAGATATTCCTAGATCTATTAGAATTCACACGATCACAATCCTAATCTAATAGAACTGCAACAATAGTTATAGACAATAAAGATGCCAATTTTCAGATAATGAAGATGAAGGTTACTTTTATGGGTGATAATGATGTAATTGTTACATTTTTCAAATTTTTATGGTGGAGGTTACATTGTAGACAATAGTGACGGCAATCTTGTAAATGGTAGTAAAACTTGTGGTTTTATTATAAGTGATATGTCATGATGCATTAAAATGAAGGATCTTATTTAGACATTGAAAACCTTCCAGGATATATTCTAAAAATCATATTTGACAAGCTCTTATCTACAAAAACATGGTAAAATGGAGCGAGTTTTGAATTTTAATGAGTAAAATGACGACTTTTAAGGTACTAAATAGACAATAAGATGTACTTATACAATACCATTTTATTTTGTATTATTACTGTTTAGTGTCAATTCAGTTTTGTTTTTTGTTTTTTTTTTTTAACTCTAGTTGTTTGGAAATTTTTTATATTCCAAATAATTGAACACTTCACCCAATTGTTCGGAGTGTTGCAGAATTTTTGTTGTTGATCGTTCACTTTTTGTAATTATATATGGCTCCCATTCACTATAGTCTTTATGCCTGGGCAAAAAATACCTAGAACAGAACTGAACCCGTACCGAACCCGGTCAGTTAAGTTAAGTGCTTAGTCGGTTCGATTTCAATTCTAGGTTTGGTACTGAATCGTACTGAGTTAGTTTTTAAATTTAAAAAAAATTGTTGTCCACATGGCTTGTTTCCATTGGTGCTTATCCGAGTTCTTTATTTTATAAAATAATAAAAAATAATTTACTTGTAATTTCGGATATGATTTTTAGCTGATCTCGTCACGCCACGTGTCACTATCTGAAAGTACAATTTTTGATGATAGATTTTGTTAAGATTTTTATCCAATTCCATCTTGCCACATGTTGTTACCTATTTAGAATCATTGAGGATAGATTTTTGATAAGATTTTTAGCCAATCCCATTGCACCACGTGTCATTGTTTGTTTAGAGTCTTCAAGGATAAATTTCAATAAGATTTTTAACGAATTACGGCGTGCCACATGACATTATCTACAACCTAATCTTTTCTTTTTTTCTCCATATAACCCGCAATCCATCCTAAGAAATCACACATTAAAATCAAAGAAATCACACATCAAAATCAAAATCTCTATCCTTCTTCATAGTTTATAAATTTTGAGTTCTTACAATGTCTTCTTCAATTACTTACAATGTCTTCTTCAATTATCTTGTGAGAAATCGATGAGCAAGAGAAAGAATTGTTTAAGCAAGAGGAACAAATGTTCAACCTCCAGAAGGGAGAAAATGAGATGGAAGAGAAAGAAGAGCGTAGAAGGAGAGATAACGAAGCAAGAAGTGAGAGAGCCTCACATGAGTCATTCAAGCTATGACTGAGATCTCCAGGCCCAAGCGTTCCGCAAACATTAATAGAACCAGGCAACGACGAGGTAAAGATCTCTTGGATGATTATTTTGACTGTAATAGTGCATTCCCTGCCCCGGCCCGCGAATAAGGAATATTCACGAGCTAAGGTGTGAGCCATATCTTAGCTATAGAAATAAATTCTACAACCAACATATGTTAGAAAATAAAATTATAATGATTACACCATACATCATATAACCAATTCTTACATAAAATTTATCGAATACATAGCGGAATAACTATAGTGCACAAAATACTTTACAACCAAAACTACTAACAAAATAATAATTAAAATGTAACAATTCTTTCAAATGCATAAAGTATATGCGAATGAGATACATGAATGTACTCACTCCCTTTTAACCCCGCTAACACATACCTAAGGTACTCAAGCCTACACGTCATATACCATGGTTATACCACTTGGCTCCGAATACCTTAGAATATGAGTTAACTCCTATTCATCCCTTAAGCCCAATTTTTATAATTAAATTCCCAATTTCACTATGTTATATAGACACTTCCCCCAATGCCCAATTGTATATTCAAGCTTATCCCCCGGTGCCTGACATATACAAGATTTCATTATTTTATATTTAAGGCATTCTCCAGCCCTTGAATATCTTCACAACTCAAACACCCTACACAAGTGAGCACTTGACATAACACGACTCTTTTTCTTGCTTTGCAATGCATATGTATATGTATTGCACATAAAGATTAATAATCACTTACTCACCATATATAAATATGAGCATAGATCAAACTAATTAGTAACCAATGTAATAATATTTTATACTATCATTTAAAATATTGATCCTTTACCACTCTATAGAATTACCATCATCTTGTTCACTCTCGTCTATTATTATTTAGACAAGAACTAGACGTCCATGTTAGTGAAGACAATCGAAAGTGAAATAAATGTCTAAAAAGCAACAAGGCATGAAACCCTGTTTCTAGCATTTCCCCTTCCAACCTCAACGTTTATTTTTATTTCAACCCACCACTTCTACTTCGTCTAATCTCATTTCCCTTATTTTCTCACCCACAAACCCGATCATTTTCTTCCACCCGACTCTCTTCTTCCTTCCGCATAACACTTTACCCTTTAGTGTCTTTTTATCATCTTTTTGCTTATCCTTTTCTTTCAAATTTTTGTATCCTTTATTTTCTACAAATCAAACCGCCCCACACCCCCCCACCCCCCACACCCCCCCCCCCCCCCCCCCAAAATCATCTTCTCTCTCTCTCCCTCCCTCTCCCCACAAAACATCCTTCGTCAACTCTGTCTGTCAACTCCATAGTTAAGGGTGTGGTAATAGACACTTTGGCTGGAACGAATGATGCACATGGAGTGGTTCTCATGAGTTCTTAGCCATGACATTGTCGTCGTCCTTCATGGCTGCCATTAATGAGCTTGACTGGCTAAGGGCCGCGTTGTTTGTAGCGTTCGAACACCGGTGAGGAGACGGAGATAGACGATTGGTTGCCTTGATCATTTTGGTGTGGAGTTATTCTTGCATCCAATTTAAAAATCCAGTTTTCTATGAATAATAGTTTACGTAACTGAATTTGATTTGGGGTTCAAGTGAGAGAGGAAATATAGATTCATGGTGATTATTGGGATTTCATTTCTTTGGTTGTAGGTTTTTTCTGAGGAGATTTCCATTGTTGGTTGAAGGTGATTTTCATGGCAATGGTCTCAAAATTTAAGTATAAAAACACGGGATTTAAGTGGTTCGCCAATTTGGCTACGTCCATTAGGATTGTGTTTGTATTTGTACTTCTCTAAAAATGAGTTTTACAAAATACAATGAAAGTAGCTTGAAAAGCCATTACATAATCTACACAAATTGGATGACAAAGAAGGAGGGATATGAGAAAAGGAGGATTTCTTCTTTGCTGGCTTGGTGTCCTTCTTCCCCAAACCTTCTCCTTCATTTATAGAGAATGTAATCATATCTCTTGTTGCTACTTGGCCACTTACGTCCCCATTGACGTTTGAAACTCATTTGTTATCATATCATTGGACCATTTGGAAGCTTGATAGAGTTGCATTGGAGTGAGAATATTGCCCAAATGATTAAGTTTCCTTTAGATTGATGAGTAAGCGCTTCTAATACCTCAAAGTGTTGCCGCTTGCGTGCAAATAGACTAACATATACATGCTATAGAGTCCACATCTTCACCCTAATCATTAGCTTCTATTAATTACCGACTTCCACCTCATCCTTTTGAGAAAAATGAATCAAGCAAAAACACTCAAATAATCCCACCTTAAGCTCGGCTATAGCAATGATAATTGCCATTAACAAATAAATACAACTTTAAGGCCTACCAAAAGCAATCTAATACATATATGAGTTACGTACAAAATTACAAAACTACAATGAGGATGGCAAACATTGGAAACCTCTCTAGTTGGAGAAGTTTGAGTTTAAAAGTACTAGCTAGGCTTAGATACATTCTTGTAGTGAAAGAATCTCTACTAACTTACATGGTATAAATACCAATTTTTTGTACTCATAGCGTATATAAAGGAACCCAATAAAATCATTACATTTGAAATAAAAATAGTTACTTATACACGCATATATATACAGTCCACTTGATTTTCATTAACAAATTTTGTTGTGTTTTAACAAAAACGCTTTCAGCAAAAGGGGCTATGAGTAGAAGTTTTTTCTATAAAAACATTGCAAACGAGCACATACTAATGCCTTTGTAGTTTGCTTAGCACTCCTTAGTACCAACGGTAAAGTGTGTGCAATCTTTCTATGTGACTGACCAAGCTTATCTTTATAATCAAGTAATTTTCTATAAATTTGTCATTAAGCTTATTGGTGTATCTGAGACTTTGCAGGTAATACCCTCTCAAGTCGCTTTTTCATGACTTCCATTAGTTTGTCCAACTTAATAGCCATTGCTTTTTGAGTTTGAGGCAGCATGCTGCAACTCTTGATTTCTTCCTTAAGACATTCCACCATTTTTACACGTGTATTCATTTCTTGTAGATCACGTTGAATCACATCCACTCTAACCTTGATTAACTCAATGTCATTCCTCATTTCATCTAGATATGTAATAACTCCTAGAGAGATGGCAGCAGATGATGATGATGCATAAGTGATTTCTTTCTTCTTGAAGGTTTGCAAACCAACTTTCAACTCAACAAGGCACTACATAAAGCCATTTGGCAGAGTAGGAGTTTAAAGAGGAGCCTGAGATCCTGCAATGTGTTGTTTTTCTTTTAAGGTATAAATGTGATATTTCATCTCTTGCACCAAAGTAATCTTAGTTGGAATTTGCTAAAAAGTGGAAGCTTCAGGTCTAAGAGTAAGGTTCTTTAAGAGAGGTTGGTTCTCTTCTTCATTAACTTCCCTATTAGCTATAGCCCTCTTAGTCTTAGACTTAGGTACCCACTGATTATTCTTCAACTTATAACCAAGTCCATGCATTTTTTTTCTTAGAAAAATTACTATGCTTGTTATTCACACTACTACGTTTAACATTTAGCGCGATGTACATAAATTGGTCGTGCAAAACTTATTATCGTTGCACAAACATATGCGTGACAAAAACTTCGTCATGCCGAATCTGTCATGCAAAGATTGTGAAGAAAGACTTTACATGACAAACTAAAACGTTGGTCGCAGAAAATAAGGCGTGACGATTTCTCATTCGTCGCACCAAATTTTAAGGAACGAATATATTCGCCGCACAAAATGTCAGGATACAAACATGGGACAACTAATCTTCGTCTCTAAAAACTTTGCGCAACGACATGTTATTCTTGTGCGACGACATGTTATTCTTGGGTGACGAAAATGGGTTATCACAAAAAAAATGCACGACGAAGCTATTCGTTGTGCAAAAAAAATTATATATATTTTTAAATTATATTTTTTGTTCTAGATCTAATTTTATAATAAAATAATAAAATTAAATTGGAATAAAAAAATGTAATGAAGAGAAAAAACTAATTGATTTAAAATAAAAATAAAATGTATGTACAAGGAAAAGTTTTAAAAGTAAGGGAGTAAACAACTAAGAAAAAAAGGTGGAATAATCTACGGGGTTGTCGTTCACATGCGATTGGAAAGATAGGGGCAAGAAGGCCTTGGGGTTGAGGACGGGCTCAGAGTTCTAAGGGGCAAAGTTTTGGGCATGATTGGGTTGGAAGGGCTCGAATGTCGATGGAGGACGAATATCCGGGTGACAAATGCTAGACTGATGGAGGGCCTGTATGATCAGTGACATTTGGCTCTTATATGAGGCGAGCTCAGTCCTAAGGCTGACCACCTTTGCTGTCAAAGCTATTACCTCGCCCTTCGACTGTGAGGATGAAGAGGCTTTAGGTTCTCGCCGCTAGGCATTCCCCATCCCCCTACGATATGTCCTCGGCCTCCGCCCAAGAGTCTGATCCAAGGTGTTTGTAAGGATTTGAAACCCCGCATCATTGGGGGGATCCACAGACTTGATCGGAGTCTCGGAAGGAAGCTGGGGGGTGAACTCCTGAAGAACCAACTGCCGCTTCTCCATCATTGTTGCCTGTGTAATATAACAAGAAATATTAACAATAACATTAAAATAATAACCATGATACTTGAATGCGTAAGATAGTAATTACAATTAAAGAATACTTACATGAAGGGACTCGACCAACTCATCCCCAGGTCGAACATAAACGTCTACAAAGACATCGATCTTTGGGAATTTTGAACCCTATGAATAGAACAAGATAAGAAAAATGTTAGTATGAAAAAAAAATTAATATTACTGACTTGTTAAAAATTGAATATGAAAAGCTTTATTATTACCTGCCGTCGCGCCTCTATCCTATATGAGAAGGGCCTCGAACCTGAATGGTGGAGAAGAGTCTTCTTTTCCTGATTGATCTTGTTGGCTTTCGCCTTATTTTGTTATACACAAAATAAGTGTATTAGTTGTAATTTAAATGAAATATAAAAAAAATAATAAACATTAGTAAGAAACGTATAATCCTTTTAGACTTCATAAAAAAAACGTACCACATAGCCGGGCTCTTGAAAATGACTGCAGTACCACACCCAATTTTCTTCTCGGTCCTCAAATTCCTTCGGGCAACCCTCCTCAAGAACGACTTGCGGATCATCAAATGTCTGAAAATATTGGTGCAGGCCGTTCTTCCATTGCGTGTACCGTTCAGCGAAGAGCCTGTTGACGTACGCCAACATATTGTCGTTGCGGTTGTCGAAATTGTAGTTTGTTTGCAATGTAACAAATTAATTACATACATTAACTAATATAAATGTATAAAATTTAAAGGAAAAGCAATAAAAAGTCAGGATACTTAACGACAAATAATTGCACACCTTCGTCTTCACCTCGTCTGGCATCGCCTTCCAAGACTTCCATTGCATAGGGCAATAGGTCCGAACGACGATTTGACCAATGTCGTGGGCCAATGCGCTATGCTGCTCTGGTGTTGGTGTAGCCTGATGTCGGTCATTGTATCCGATCGTGATACGTTTGTTGGTCACCCGAGTGACCTTCAACTGGCGACAAGGTCCCCAGGTATTTTTCTTTGCTAAAAAAAAAAAAAAAAAAAAAGAAGTCAAACAAACACTACAAATTATACCGAAATTTCGGCAGAACCTCCCATAAAGTTAGAACATTTCCCAAACCCTATACATTGTAATTAATAATATATGATATCCAACAACAATCACAACAGTTGATGCCAAGTGAAATATTACATAGTAGAACATGGGAATTTAAGCAGCAAATTCAAATGCTATTATGAATTGCTTCAATACTTGAAGACTAACGGCCTAACGCCTACCATGATCATTCATATGAGAATCCTTTATATAAAGGACATGCAAAGAAAACTAAATTATCAGCTTTACACATTTTCCTTCTACTTACGTAACTAATAAACTAAAGATCGAACTTAAAGCAGTTCCAACTCAAATTTTGAACGAAAATTAGTGGAACTTAAAGCATGAGTTGTGCGTATGACCTCTAAACATATGAGTAATGACCATAAAGCATATGAGTTACTTCCACTGGCTTAAAGCATGAGTTGTGCGTATGACCTCTAAACTTATGAGTAATGACCATAAACCATTTGGTGATCGACCTCTAAACAACCATTTGGAAGTTAGGCCACTGCCTGGGTGTTACTCATATGACCTCTAAACTTATGTTACTTATGCTCTTTTCATATGTGCTTATATTAATTAAACAAATTATGGGGAAAGGCACAAGAGACTCCATGTATTTATTTATTAATTAAAGAGTTTCTTATGGGGATGTTGTTTAAGAGGGAATAGTTAGTCAAACAAGGTCAGAAGGTGGTTCCTGCAGTCTTTATGAAGTATTTTAGTTTCTCAAAAAAAAAAAAAAAGAAAAAAAAAAGCACTTTCATGTCACGCGTTAGAATAAGAGCATTCAACCTAAAATTAATTAATAATTAGTAGAATATATGCTTAACATGATGCATGAGCTTCAATAGAGGATTGTAAACGAGCCGAGTTAAAAAAAAAAAAAAAAAGCACATATAATTCTCCAAAAGCAAAATCTCAAACATGAATTTTCATTTCAAGCGAATAGAATCTAGTTAGAGTTGTTTCATCAAAAAAATATCAACGTGTAAGATTGGTTGTTTCTTTCATGAACCCTAACCAAACTGAACACAAGTTTCAATTGTTTTGAGCCGACTTACAATTCTAGTTTTTGTTTTATATATGCAAGAAATAGACAAGCCGGGGATGCACCCTACAGACCGGCCAAGAAGCATTGAGACCTTTCTTAACTCAGAGCGTTATAGTCAAAGTGTTGAAGTGACTTAAGAAGCATACTCTATCGACCTAGCATGAGTTAGGTCATCTTCAACCGAATAAAGCAAGGAACGGGCAGTGGAACTGAAAGCATATGAGTAACTAAAGATTGAAGACTAAGTAGGAAAAAAAAAATCAGTGAGCTTTTTTCAATCCAGAGATCGATTAGAGCATAATTTAATTAACCAAATTAATTAATCTTACCTAGCAGCAAAAATCAAACCAAAAAGTTGAACAAGTAATCGAATTAGATAAATGCACGGCAGCCATTGACCTCAGGACCAAATAAAATTGAACAAACATTTTTAGAGACACGTTATTTCATACAAAGAACTAATGACCACCCTCCTAGCATCATTAGGCAATCCAATATCACGTAGAACAGTCTATATGGAAAAAAAAAATCAGTTATAAGCGTGCGGGGCATTATTTAACTTTACCTTGTTGTGACCTTGAGGCATTAGTAGTGGATGCCGATGTCGTGTCGGGCGTGCAGGGGCGGCGGTGACCACGCCTGGTGCTAATAGGTAGCGCCACTGAAGAGGCTGATGACGTCGACAGCTGGGAGACCCGGGGACTAATCGAATCAACCGGATTAACCGGCTTGGGGTCCATTTTTGCTAGAGCAGTGGCGGCTAAAGTAGGAGGTGGGGGAATCGAACGTGGTGCAGTCGTCACCGCCTTACGACTTTTAATAAGCTGCGATATCTACACAATTAGAAAAAAAATCAATGCATATATATGTTGTGATATGGAGCAAAATCCAACAGAAATTCAATCCAATCACAAATGATATGGTTTCGGGGTTGCTCAAAATACCAATGCACAGAAGTTTTTTTTCTTTTAAAATACCAACACCCCTTGCTTTCTGATTATATAATGCACCTTTTCAAAAATTAACATAATAACGTTTAATAGTTGTTGGAAATTTTAATAATAATATTATTATATTAAATTTATTAATTGAATGGAAATTAGAAGTAGAGCCTTTTGGTAGAAAGATATGTCTATTTAAATGAAATGTTGCAACTTTCGAGTCTTTATGAATAGTCACATGCTTTCTAAAAAGGTATCTTACATTCTATAAATAGGGAAGCCCCCATATATAAAAAAAAATAAAAATTCATTATCTACATAATCATAGATAGAGTGTACTAAATATTAGAGAGTCTCATTGAGTCCATATGAGAGAGTTTTCAACACAATCGTGGTTCATGGAGCCTTGTGATTTGGAGTGCTACTATTACAAGGACGTGATCGTTGTATATTGGAAGACATACGCCGAACAACCATGAGCACTATAGTGGGACATAAACTTGTCTTAAGGACAAAGTGTCCAACACTTGCCTCGAACGTATTTTCTAGGTTTTTCTAATCCATTATATCATGTTCATTTAACATTGGTTACTCATGTGCATACATTACCTTGATATATAAGTGCATTAATTATTTCTTGATTTTTCATGTGATTTAATATAGCAATTAGACCCTAATTTTTCCAACAATCTTAAGACAAGTTCATGGTTTATTTACTTTATTTATGATTGAATGAAAACATGAAGAAACGATATGTTTATTGGTTTATTTGGTATATTTATGGTTGATTGAAAACATGAAGAAAAAATATATTTATATTTGGTTAAAGGGGACACATTTGCGTCCTGGGAATTTTGCTTAAATTGATTCATTTTTCAAGTTGTTAAGATCTGCATGACGCTATATGCACATATATGTCTCTATTGGTTCATTTTATTGATATGACTTTGAGAGACACGATATTTAGACAGAAGTATATGATACTTATTTTTAATTTTGTTTATGCTGGTTTCCAATTTATCTACTTAGTTTCTGAATAACCACACGTGACTGTGTTGAAACTACAAAGTTTGTTTCCTGTTAGTAAGTAATTTACAAATACACACAGTGATCAGGAATATAAGAATATACTCAAAGTTTTCAAGCCCTTTTCATTAGTTTTCCTTTATAATATTCTTAAGCGATTACATGTTTATGAATTTTCAGAATGTCAGTTATTTGGTTACTCAATGCAGAAACTATATGCCACTTCTGACAGTCGCACCGTTTCGTAGGGGGAACTAATTTGGAATGGATGCTTCTTTTGAGTTCTTGCATTGCATGCAGATGTAATAGTACAGATTGCACACGGATGAACTGGAAATGTAGATTTAATTCTAGCGACTCTAAGAAGAGTCTCACCATTTCAAAGCAAGACCACTTGATTAAGAACTTTGAATCTTGATCCATTTGTATCTCTATGCCAGTACGGAAACGAATTGGTGAACCATTTGGTCACTGGTTATGTGTAGAGATGGCGAGGTCACTAGTTTGGTTCTTTTCAGATTGTGACCATATCGGTTATAGTGATAGTGTCGTTTTGAATTTTGAGTGGCATAAGTTGATTTTCTTTAAACGTGGAATGCCACTATATGATATTAGTAGCATAATTGAAAATAAAAATGTATATAGAATGCATTCTAGTCAAACGGTTCTGCTTTTGTTCCCAAGCACATAAATTTATGCTAATTGAAAATAAAAATGCATATAGAATACATTCTAGTCAAACGGTTTTGCTTTTATTCCCAAGCACATAAATTTCTGCGATGCTGCAGATGCAAAGTGTACAAAACCCAGGGTCGGATATATGTTGGATGAATTTGGGAGATTAATAGTTCAACAAATTATTTGAGAATGGTACAATGTCTTACTGCAGACTGGCAAAAACTATTGTGCTTCATTTGTATGATACCACTTAGAAGAGGCAAGTTGATCACTGACATATGTGCATTCACCTAAAAGGAAACACAAATTCTTTGAGAGGTGAAATAATATGATGGCCATCACCGAAGTGTAAAGTGAGTTTTGCATAACTCATGATTGGTCATAGTATCATGAAGTTGTTGAATGGCGACACAAAAGCATTGTTGAATGGCACCAACAAGTGTTTTTCTTAAAAACACAAGTGGCTTTTATAAAGCCTATGTGAAGATACAAAGTGATTTTATCTTTACGAGAATTCCTACCTCTTAATATGAAATATAATTTATTAATAGCGTTAAAAGCAACCACAATATGAGATAATTGTGGGTGTGACTTAGCTATTTTTGAGAAATGGAATATACTTAAAAAGAATGTAAAAGTAATTTGCTTTTAGAAAGAGATAACG
The DNA here is from genome assembly GCF_041283825.1 of Pyrus communis. Taxonomy (NCBI): domain Eukaryota; kingdom Viridiplantae; phylum Streptophyta; class Magnoliopsida; order Rosales; family Rosaceae; genus Pyrus; species Pyrus communis. Next base: position 17,980,473 of record NC_142571.1, read on the forward strand.
ATTATCTCTTATAATTGAAGTTTTAAGGTATTGAAAAGTTGGAGATATTCTAGCAAATACCTTAAATATAGGGGAATTTACCCTAGTGTTAGCAAATTACTTATCAAATTCAAATGCATGTTTGGAGTAATTATGTTGGAACAACTACTCTCGAATGAAATATAATTTCATAAATGGAAGTGCACACCTTAAGAGATAGTTATCAACCTAGTGGATCCAATTAATTAAAGGTTTGACTAGGCAGTAAGTTGTATCATTGAGGGGAATGGGTTAAAAGCTGACATCTTAAGAATCGCCATAATGGCAACCCAAGCTAGCTGACTGGAGATCCCAAGATCTAGGTTCAAAAGGACAACCGAATTGTGGATAATTCAATGAGAGCATTGCGGAGATAATCTCTTACCCATCTCCTATGATGAAATAGTGCTATCTGCAACGTATTTCGGATAAGTTTTGCTTTTAATGATTCCTATACTTGGAAATAACAAGTGGGGTATTGCAGGATACTCTTAATGGGAAGTCACCTATGTTGAGTAAGGAATGGGGCCGTTCCTGTGAGAATTTTTTGAAAGGCTTAGTTCTCTAAAAGCACTCATGAGAAACCAAGAATTGTTCAGGGTAAAAATGAACACAACCGAGCAACCACGGGGTGTCTGGAAGAGTCTTGTGTGATTACTATTGTCTTGGTTTATATAAACGGCTGAGCAGTTTAAGACATCGCGTTCACTGATTAGCCAAATAAATCCAACAGGAATTCACTACGGAAGGTTTAAAGCCAAAAAGTCACCTGGGACATGGACACCACTTGTTAGTTTGCCATAGAAATCAATGTTTGTACTTTTGCCTCCACCTGGGACATGGACACCACTATTTTGCGTACACAACTTGTCATCTCATGTAGCCGCCAAAAACTTGACGCTGTTAACATGGCAACTTGAGAACAATTCAACGCAAATCGGTCTGAACGCCAAGTTATATAACTTCTCACTATAAGACCACCTCCAATGGTGGGCTAAATGCTAAATTACCCCCCAAATTTTCCCCCAAACCATCTCCAACCCATGCTAAAACATTGGGCTAAATGGAAAATGTTAAAGTTGGGCCAAGTACCCCCCCAGAATTCCCCTCTCCTCGCTCAACTGGACTCGTTGGCCATTGGGCCAGTCTCGGCCCATTCACGCTCCAACGCGCCCCACGTGGAGCGCCTGCAATTCGTTCCCGACAGGGTGGGCCCCGCTATCAGCAGTTTGTCGGCCACCCAGACCACCTCCAACGACTACATTTTCAATCCGATGGCTGCTTTTCAAGGACCGTTGGTTGATCCAACGGTCCAGATTCAAATTTGATTTTTTTAAATATGTTATTTTAAAATACATTGAATCCAACGGCTGAGATCGAATATAATCAAATCTAACAGTAAAAAAAAAAAGATCTAACAGCCCAAATTTAAATCCAACAGCTAAAATAATTTAAAAAAATTATTTAACTCAAAATTCACCCAAAAACTCTATAAATACTTATGTATTTGTTCAAACATCCACACAAAACTCAAATTTCTCTTACAATTCTTCCAATTTATCTTTCTACTATTTCTTTCCATTTCCAAATTGTTCAACATGGCAAGAGAGCATATTAGAGGTCGTAATTAGACTTGTGAGGAAGATGTTGCTCTATGCTTGGCATGGGTTTCTGTTAGCCAAGATGGTGCAATTGGCACTAATCAAAATAAGAAGCTTTTGTGGGATAAAATCATTGCAAAGTTTCAAGAAAACTGCAATGGAGGCGGGCGGGATGGTGGTGGTGTTTATGATCGATGGAAGACTATCAACAAAGCATGCACTTTATGGAAGGGAAGCTTGGAGAGAGTCGTTGATGGCATGGCTAGTGGGAGGAGCGCCACAGAAATTGTTAGTTTTGTTCTTAATATTTTATTTGTCATATACATAGTATTATGTTGCAACTAATTATTTTTATGTATTTTTCACATAGGGTGACAAAGCAATGGAAATTTACAAGACGAGTAACACCAAAAAATCAAGTTTTTAAGTTGCAACATGCTTGGGACATCCTCAAGGATTGTCCGAGGTGGGGAACCGATGCGGACCAACAATGGGGAAGATTATTTCAACGTGAAGCTGCACAGACAAATGCCGGAGATGAAGGTGTCGATGAAATGACCCCATCTCCTTCTTTTGCAAGGCCCCCAAGAAGAGAAGCAAAAGGAAGCAAAGAGAAAAGGGAAGTCCTAAGATCTGATGTGTGATCAACAAATATTGGACATATGTTTATATAGAGGATGATTGATGAAAGTGTGGTGTTGAACAGTTGGTGAAAGTTGAAAGTTTGGTGTTGAACGGTTGGTGAATTGAAAATTTGGTGTTGAAAGGTTGGTGAATTGAAAGTTAGCCCAAGGTTGAAAGATTAGTAAAAGTTGAAGGCTTGCTTTGTAGAAAATTTAGTGATTTTTCAATATTTATCGGAATTTAAATTTTTTTAGATTAAAATGTTCATAAAATTAATTTACGATAGTCTACACATTTATTTATTTATTTATAAATTTAATTTAAGAAAAAAATAGCCTAAGTTCATTCTTTAATAATCCTGGGCTAAAATTTTAGGCCAGAACAGTTGGAGCAGAAAAGTTGTTTCTGGGCTAAAAGCTAAATTTTTTGGGCTGAAATATTTGGCTTTTAGCCCAACCATTGGAGATGGTCTAAGTGGGGGAATTTGATGCTTTCAATTGATTCACCTAACATTATACAAAAACATACACATGTTAGTTTTAGAAAATTAAACACTACAATACATATGTCAAATACAAAACAATTATAACTTACATATTGGAGAAACCAATGTGGAAACAATTCACGGTGTTTATTGGCATACAAATGTGATGGATGTTCTCGCTTCATCATCTCTTCATGCTCATCTAGGTATGCCATTGTCTCGTCACAATTGTTCAGTATGAACCAATGAGCTACCTCCATATCATTTTTGGAAAACGACTCCCCTCGTACAAGATCTCCAAAGGGTCGTGCGTTTTGGGCAAAAACAGAAAGTTTCTCCTTTCTCACACCCCTGTCATTATTGAGTTGAGGATGAGTGAAAGTCATCTCCACATCTTTTAAATACATTCCACAAAATGTAAGTGACTCATATTGAACCCAAGCCTCTATAATAGATCATTTGGGTTTCGCCTTATTGCGTACACTTTTTTTTTCAACTCCCCAAGAAGCCTACCAAAATTAAACAATACGATGCAAATCAGTAAACGTCAGTTAATGATGAATAAACAAATGATGAGGATTATATACCGTTCTATTGGATACATCCAACAATAATTGACAGGACCTACAAGCAATGTCTCTTCCAACAAGTGAACCATCACGTGTATTATACATGTGGAGAAAGCTGGAGGAAATATCATCTCAAACTTACATAGGACTTAACGTTCGTCTTTCGCAATGTTATTGACGTCAGCTGGGAAAAAAATCTGGACAACAACATGATTGGCTTTATTGCATCTTCTGGCAATAGGTGCCGAATACCCACAAGAAGTAGGCGTTGCATAATCACATGGCAGTCATGGCTCTTTAGTCCAACAAATTTACCCCCATCAACATTCATGCAACGCGCGATATTAGAAGCTTACCCATCGGGAAACTTTACAGGCCACACAAACTTTAAAAACTCTTTTTTGTCATTCCGTATTTTCTTACACAAAGGCAACAAGTGTTTGTCGCGCGAAGTATATAATTTTTTTTCCCTTTCCTGCCAATTTTGTGCAACGAAAATTTTTTTCATCGCGCAAGTGCCTCTTAGGCGAAAATTTGTTTCGTCGCATAAGATGTTTTTTTCTACTAGTGTTAGTCTTTCAGTTTCAACATCTAACTTGACTTCAAAATACTGGAACAACTTAGCAAACGCCATTCCATAAGGTAATGATATTTTTTTTCCTTTTGGGCACATCATTCATTTAATGAAACACTATGAATGGAAAGTTCAACTTTTTTTCCATTTGTAATAGCCCACATCACATACACATCAAGACAAGAAACATTGAATCTTCCGCCAAATCGAGGCATAAGAATGTTTATGATCATATGGTTCAAAAGTCTAAATTCTGAGGTGAAATCAAATGCCTCAGGCCGTTATCAAAAAATTTCTTCCCTTCCAGTAAACTTTTCTATTCTTCATGAAAGTTAAAATCCTCAATAGGCATTCCTTCGTGAGTTTGGCAATGTTGCATACTAGACACATGAATTGAATAAATCATAGCCAACACAGAAGGGTTAACAACAACATCAACACCATTTACTTTAGAAGTTAGAGTTGTACCTTCAACGTTTATACGTAAGTTAGCATTGAACATCCTTAACAATGGTGTATACAACTTCCTCTATTTGCACAAAATCACTTAGTAATTGATTGTCGAACCAATTCTTGAAACCAAACTTGAATTTCTTAAAGAATGAGTATTGAACAATCCTACCTAGCACAAAAGGCTGAATGTTGATAGGGTTGGTGTATTTCATGCTACAGTCAGCATTTTTGAACAAAATCTCATAAAAAACAACCACTTGCTTACCAACCATTGTGAGGAGCGAGAATGGAGATTAGGTCACCTAATTTGCCTTACCCAATCTTCATTTTCGTTCCTCACACATCTCAACCCCTTCAATTTCCCTTATTCTCAATTTTTGAATCCTTCAGTTGACCTACTCTACCTTGACCCAATCCTTATTCTCGCTTCTCACAATGGTTGGTGAGCAAGTGGTGGTTTTTTATGAGATTCCGTTCAGAAATGCTAACTGCAACGTAAAGTACACCAACCATTTCAGTAATCAACCTGTTGTGCTAGGTAGGATCGTTCAATACCCATTCTTCAAAAATTTAAGTTTGGTTACAAGAATTGGTTCAACAATTAGTTACTAAGAAATTTTATGCAAATGAAGGAAGTTGTGTACACACGGTTAGTGAGGATGTTCTATGCTAACTTGCAGATAAATGTTGAAGGTACAACTCTATTTTTGAGAGTAAATGGTGTTGATATTGTTGTTAATCCCTATGTGCTTGCCATGATTTATTCGATTCCTTAAGTCTAGTATGCAACATTATCAAACTCACAAAGGAACCTCTATTGAGGGTTTAATTGTCATGGAGAGTTGAAAAAGCTTATGAGAAGGGGAGAAATTTCTCAGTATTGGCCTAAGGTTTTTGATTTCACCTTAAAATTAAGACTCTTACACCATATGATTATAAACATTTTTCTGCCCTGATATGGTAGAAGAAAAAAATGTTTCTTATCTTCATGTGTATGTGATGTGTGCTATTGCAAATTGGAAGAAGAACTTTCCATGCATGAAGTTCATCACATGAATGATGTGCTCAAAAGGAAGAAAATGTCTTTGCCTTATGAAATGACAGTGACCAAATTGTTCCAATGTTTTGAAGTCAAGTCAGATGAGGAAACTAAAAATTAGACTGCCAAGCGTAGATATTTTTATATTAAAGAAACAATGCATAGGCTGGGATATAAGTTGAAGAGTAATTAGTGGGTACCTAAGTCCAAGACTAAGAGAGCTATAGTGATAAGAGCATATTTATGCGACTTTGTTAGCTTAATTCCTTGCATTTAGTGAGTTAGTTTCTATTTATTATAGTGATTTAAACTATTTTTGTGTGTTTGTAGGTTCAATTGGCAAAAGTGGCAAGAAAAGGCAATTTGGAGCATTTTAGAGCAGTTTTGGGCTTGGAATGGTTAGCACATGCATAGAGCAAGGTGGATGGACGAATTTGAAGTTCAAGAAGGAATAAGTATATGCGAAAGAGATGGAAGAATTAATTCAAGACAAAGAAGATATGGAGATCAACAAGAAAGAAGGAAACAAGAGCTAAACTAACTTATTTTGTCTTAGCCAATCCTAATCCTACACTACCTAAGTTCCAGCTGTTAGGGGGATCCCTAATTATATTAGGACATTTAAATAAATGATTCTAGAAGGCCTAATCCCATTCCTAAAGGGAGCCACACCTATTTCTTCTCAAAAAGCCTTTCCTTTGCCGTGCAAGGCATTCCCCTTTCCCTCTAGGTCCTGCAGCATATCCCTTTCCCTTTTCCTCTTGGATATCGACATTTATTTACCCTTTTTCCTTGAGGATTTGGAGTGCAAATGTTTGCCAAAATTTAATTAATGCCGTGCCTTTTCCCTTTTAAAAAAGATATGTTTCTGCTGCACAAAGGGAACAACCATTCATCCATCATTCAAGATAATTCACACATCCATCATACACAAACAGACCCTTGTGCCGCAGCCTTGCAAGGAGAAAGGAGAGAAGCTCCTTGGAGCCGTGCCCTACCATTCAAAGTTTGGATTGTTGGAACGTTCTTAGGTGTATTTTATCTTTTGCTTTCAATGTTTAATTTAAGTTATCTTTGTTTAAGTGCGAACATGAGGAACTAAACTCATTTTGGCTAGAGGAGAATTCAAAGCCATGAACATATGTGATATGAATTGATTTCATCCAATTATTGTTTCATAAATCGTGAATGCAATTTGCTTAACTGCTTGATTGATAACTTATTCTTGTATGTTGATTAAGGGTGCACACTTAGTTTGCATGCATGAATTTGATGCTAAAATAGAAGGGATTTTCACCTAATCGTTATGAACTTATATTTGCCAGTAGTGGAGGTCACTAGTCACGACTGTGTTAAGTGAATTCTTGGCAGGAGTATCATGTTTTTCATAGTTACGAATGTCATGTCAATGCTTATGATTTTCATAGAAATTAATGATCTTTGATATGTATCTCTATTATGATGTTCATATAGGGAACTTGATAAGAATAATTTGGTTGCATCGCCGAGTCCAATTCAATGAAATTAGGAAAATCTGAAAGTTAATTTGTGCAGTTCACGATTAACTTGGGGCATTGTCATTCACGGTTTATTGAAATACTAATTGGAAATCGATTTGTATGCATATGTGTCATGTGTGAAGAAGTACGCTCTAGCTAGCCTATCAACCATCAATTCACCCAAACTCATGTCAATTTACTTTGTTTCTGCAATCTATTTGTTTAAGTTTTAAATTCGTCAAAACCAATCCCCCCCCCCCCCTTTAATATTTCGTGTTTACTTAGTTAGAACCTGTTTAAAGTTGTTTCTTTTAGTGTTTTTGAGTCAAGTTAAGTAAGAATTCATCCAAAATCACCCTTAGTTTCTGTTTTGAGTCAATTTGCTTGTTTTGTGTTGTTTTGAGTCATTCTAGTTTGTTTTGAGTCATTAGAGTTTAGTTTTTTGTTTTTGAGTCTAGTTTAGTGTTTTAGAGTTTAAAATTGAGAGATTAGCATCCCTTCTAATCCCCTGCCTATAACGATCCTTACTTATTCATACTACAACTACATAAAAAGGTTTTAAGTTTGTGTGTTATTTTATATCACTGATGCAAAAATTAACTTAACACACAAATTAACCCTCTTTTGACAATTGTAGTATATAAGTAAGTAGGGATCGTTCTTAAACCGGGGATTAGGAGGGATTGCTAAACACTTTCAACTGACTCAAATAGATAAAACTAACATTTAAAACACTTAACTCAACTTAAAAGACTCAAAACAAGTTCACAATACTCAAAATAAGCTAAAAACACTCAAAACTACCTAAAAACACAATCTGGGCAGATTTGACTCTAAACACAAATTTGGACGAATTTTGGTTCTAACTTGACTCAAAACACTTGAAAACACAATCTAAAACAAATTTTAACTAGTTAGACACTCTAAACTAAATGGGGATTTGGTTTTGGACGAAAATAAAGTAAACAAAACAAGAATTTAAACTAGGCATATTTGCACGAATTTGGTGGAATTAAGCGGATGATGGGCTAGCTAGGAGGTCTTTCTCCACACATAACATACTTGCATACAAAACAATCTCCAGTTGCTTTTTCAATGAATCATGAAACTCAACACCCCAAGTTAATTAGGTACGCTTACATTAACTCTCAGATTTTCCTTAGGTCATTGAATTGAATGGAATTAGCGCATTGCAATCAAATTATTCCTCAAAAGGTCTCTACATGAAAGTGCATAATAGAAAAACAATCAAAGATCATTGAATTCTATGAAAATCATAAGTGTTGACGAGGCGTTCGTAACTATGAAAGCGCATGATACTTATGCCAAGAATTTACTCAACATGATTGTGACTAACAACCTTTACTACTTATGAATATAAGTTCCCAACGATTAGGTGAAGTTTCCTTATATCCTAGCATCAGATTTATGCATGCAAATTAAGTGTGCACTCTCAACCCACATACACAAACAAGTTTTAATTCAAATAGATAAGTAAATTGAATTCACCATTCATGAAATCACGACTGGAAGTAATCATATCATAATGCAAATATAGCCATGGTTTCAAAATTCCCCCTAGCCAAGAAGGGATTAGTTCCTCATACTCACAAAATAAAGATCATTGAATTTAAACATTGAAAGCATAAGAAAGATTACACCTAAAACGTTCCAGCAACTCCAAGTCGAATGGCATGCACGTCTAGGGCTTTCCTCCTTCTTCCTTGTTGCGGCACAAGGTGTGGGTGGTGGTTTTGGGGGTTATGAATGATGCATTCTTGCTTGGGATGATGAATTATGGCTGATTATGGTGAAAGGTTGCGGCAAGTTGTAGATGGAAGTGTATGAAGTGAATGAATGAAGGAGAATGGAGGCTAGGGCTTGCGGCAAGGATTTTCTGAATGGCATAAAGGGTTCCTCCGAATTTGTGGCTGAAAATATGTTTATATAGTCCTAGGGTTAATTAGATTAGGGTTACACTTAGCAGATTTATTGGATTAGGGCCCTATGGTTCGGCACAAGTGAGTTAAATCCACTTAGGAGAGGGTTTGGCCCAATTAGTTTCATAAAAGGATTTATATAACCCAAATCCACAATGAATAAGGCCTAATAAATCAGAATCCAAAAGGAAAAAGGTTTAGGAAATTTGTCCAAATTTGGGCCTTCTAGAAACTAGGTGTTTTGTGGCTGATTTTGGGTTTTCTAGAAAATATAAAAGGGGGAAGGGTGCAACACCTTTTTAGGGTTAGATAAGGCTTCTAGAAATCATGTTTTAAGGTCCACTTGCAGCTAGGATTAAGGTGGAACAAGATTAGGTTAGGATAAGATAGGATAAGGTTTGGATAAGATAAGGTTGTTAGGATAAGTTTTCATATTTCTTGCTCTTTCCTTATCTTCTTTGTCTTGAACTTTCCTTTTCTGATTTGTAGCATGTTTCTAGCCTCATTTGACTCCAAATTCGTCCATCCACCTTGCTCCATATACAAGCTATCCATTTATTGCCCAAAACTGCTCCAAAATGCACTTTCTTAGTACTTTAACCCTTTGGACCTAAAAACACACGAAAATGAGTTGAAATACTACATTAACTAAGAAATAATAACACAAATGCACAAGAATAAGCTAGCTAAGTCGCCTAAATATGCTCCTATCAATCACATCATATAGCTAATTGGGAAGTAGATGAAGAAGAGGACTAGCCTCTTTTAAAGAGACCTACTCTTACAACTGAAGCTTCCACTTCTCAGCGAATTCCAACTGAGATGTATTACTTTGCTACAAAAGATGAAAGTTGACATTTAGACCTTAAATGCAGATAAACCCATTGCAGTATCTTAGTGTCCTCTTCAAACTCCTGCTTTCACTTCCTAGCAAATTTCAACTAAGATCATAGCTTTGTTGCAAGAGATGAAAGATTTCATTCAGACCTTGAAGGCAAATCAACCCATTTCTACACCATCATCATCTCTTGCTATCTCTCCAGAAGTTATTTTATATTTAGATGAAATTAGGAATGACATTGAGTTAATCAAGGTTAAAGTGGATGTTTTTCAACCTGATTTGGAAGAAATTAAAAATGATGGTATGTCTTAAAGAAGAAATCAAGAGTTGCAGCATTCTACCTAAAATGGTAATTAAGTTGTTCGGGCTAGATTTCTAGACCTGGTCCCTTATACAACTCCCCAAGGAAATGGCTATTTATTGCTTGTCGGGCAAGATCTTGCTGCTTGATGTACTCCTTTATACAACTCCCCGAGGAAATGGCTATTTCTTGCTTGTCGGGCAAGATCTTGTTGCTTGATGTACTGTAAAACGAGTTTATAGGTAGTCTGAAAGGTGCCTTTGTGGGGCCTTTGGTGTAGGTCTTAAGACTCACAAACAAAACTAATAAGGATCTGAGCATGCCACTATTATCTTTATATAACAGATTGTTGAATGGAAATGAATTAAGTTAGTTACTTGCGTCCTAAGTTACTTAGATTTCTTGTTTATCAAAGGATTGTCACAGATGGGTTAAGTCTGCATTAAGTTCTTTTCTTGCCTTGTAAACAAAGACTTTTAATTCATAGTTTTGTATGTCCAAAATGAAGGGGGTTCAGGGCCCTGCCAACTGTCTCCTTGATCAAAGTTTATTTTAATGAAAACAGGCTTAACAATTTAACCAGATTCAAATATAAAACAAACTCTTAAGTAGAAAACAATTGAAAGTGAATTAAATACATGAAGGAAAGTACATTAAACGACATCTCTACTAAATGTAAGTACAAAGAAGAGAGACTTGGCCAGGATTTAACCTTGTCGGGCAAGGTTCAACTTCTTGCAGCCACTTCTCTTTGTGTTTACAGAGGTTTGTATGTGATGAGGGATGAAAAGTAAATAGGTTTTACTAGAAGGAATCAATACTACAACACTAAGGGAAGGTAGCAGAACTTATAATCTCGACAAAAGATGATTTTCTATGAGGGAACTACAGCTAAAAGAGACTGGATCTGGACAAAATTCAGCTTTCTGGGTACGAACTAGCTTAGGAGCATAGTTTGTATGTCTTTTGATTGGTTGGTTATCCTTATCTCTGGTGTCCCTTTCTCATTTTATAGACAATTTGGCCTGACTGTTCTTTGTTTAGTTTTCAAGAGGCCCAAGCTTGGTGAATTTCTTGAGTTTGGCATCACAAATTTCAAAATGGCTAGGTGGTCTTCAATAGTAGAGTAACTCTCTATTATTTTTCCTTTATTTATTTTATGTGGAATTACATTTTACGTATAAATTTAGGAAGCATTGTTATATCTATTGCATCTTTATTATTTTTTTTTTTATCTATATGTCCAATCGTATTAGGAATAATTGTAGACTACTTATTATAGGAAAAGTCTGGCATTGGTGATAAATTTTGTAATGGATAAATATAAGCGGGATGAGTTGCTTTTTAATTGAGTAAGTAATTTTGTTAAATTGTTTTTTCTTTTGTGGTTTTGGTTTGACAGTGAATTTAAATTGGTTAATCTCTCATATAGGTGGAATATTTGCGTGGTGTATGGTGATAACTCATATATTTCATGCATTTATACCATCCATTTCTAGTCTTTTTGTGATGTTTTTGAGTTAAACTGGTTGCATTTTACCCCATTTTGTGTTAATGTGCAGTTACATGTACTTTAGGATCAATTTGAAGGCAAAAGAAATGAAAATATGCCCTTATTCAAATGTAGAGAGAAGTTTAGTGGCTTGTTTTGGAGCCCAAATAAAGTTGTTACTTGTTTTGAAGTCCAAATAAAGAATCCAAGATGAATCTGGCTTGTTAGAAGATCAGGAACAGAATGGGAAAGGAATTGGGAATTACACCATAAAGCCTTACCTTTTAGCCACTTTACATGCCCTATGTATTATAGGCGAATTACACAATTCTGGGGATCTGTTTTTCCTCTCTTCTTTTAATTCACTCTTAAAAAACCCTAGCCATTCCATACACTTTCACCACTACTGAAGACTCATCGCATAAGGCTATTCTTGGAAAAGTTCTACATCAGAATTGCTTCAAGGGTTTCCTTTCCTGAATTTATTTTCACTCATGTTGCATATTTTTGTTTTAATTTCTGTGAACATGATGTGTAACTAAGTTCATAGCTAGGAATTTAGATGTAGCCTTGCAAAATTGATCCATGTTTTTTAAGTTAAAGTATTCAGTTTATCAATCTGCTTCCTGTTTCATTCACTAAATCGATTGTTAAATTTGTTTGTTGATTTTAATGTTTGATCACCGTTAGGGTTAACTACAGATCATTTAATCAAGATTAGAGTAAACATCATGCTTAATCTTGGTAGACATGTGAATGAATGAAGAGAATGCTATGCAAACATCCTGCCATGTATTTTCTTTGGTTCTTTAACGTTTTCTTGCATGCTAAAGACTCTTAATTAGGAACCGAAGTTGAACATCCCAATTAGGTTGCAGATTAGGAGAATTTGATCAAAACCACACATCATATGGCTGATCATATATATGTAAAACGAACTCAGGAAACAAGTTGGTAGTTGAATATGACATAACTTTATAAACATGGAATTGGTTTTGTAATGGTGAATTCGAATCCCTGACCTCATCTCCATTGCTTCTACATCAATATATTATTTGCTGCTACATTCTTGCATTTTAATTTAATTAAGTTTACAGCACAAAAACTACTCTCAATTGGTTACGTTCATTCTTTAGTTAGGGTTCTTTCAAAGTTAGTAATTTATAGAGGTCCAATCAGTCCCTGTGGTTCAACACCTTTACTTGTGCCATTATACTAACCATTTTTTTTGCACTAGGAAGGAACACAACATATAGACAAGTATAACATTTATGGAAATCTTGATGGATATATAATGGTTTATTTTGTAGGGCCGATCCAAGTGCACCATAACAAAATTCTCCACTTTGGAAAGTCCAAACAAACCCTTGGTTTTGATAGACCTGAGGAAATGTTGTGATGATTCAGTGGTGAAGGGGAACTATAATAAATCTATATGCAGTGGTGATGGGGGAACTACAATAAATCTAGGGTTAATATCAGTTTACTACCTTAAAGTTTCATGATTTTCAACATTTGGTACATGAAGTTTTTTTCATCCCAGAGTGGTACCTGAAGTTATAATTTTGGGACACTTTCATACATCCGTTAAAGTTGCTGTTAAATCAGCTGTTAACTGGTGATGTGGCATCCACGTGGACAATGACTGGGCGCCACATGGATATTAAAAAAAATTTTTAAAAAATATGGGCCTCTCCTATCTCAACCCCTGCTCCCACCCAACCCTACATCCCTTCTCTCCTCTGTGCCCACCCCACCTGACCCTTCCTCCCTTTTCTCTTCACGGCCGCCGCCGACATCACTTCATGCTAGCCCTAGCAACCCAATGACCTCCAAAGCTTCCCCAACAAGTTCTGTGTTGGCAGTGTTGCTGCTTTGGCACCTAGAAAACCCAATTACCTCAAAAAAAAAAGAAAAAAAACACCCATATGAAATTGGAAATAAAAACGGGTCGGTTGTTGGCTAGGATGTCTCATATCATAGTGGGTAATTAATAACAATACCCAAGGCGGATAATTCCTGCTAATTTTATAAACTTTTGCAAGAATAGTGTCAAAATGTCTTGCACTTTTGCAAGATCAATTTCAAAATTTTCTACACTACTGCAAGATCAGTCTCAAAATTCCTTGCACTTTTGTAAGATCAGTTTCAAAACTCCTGCATCCAAATCAACCAAAACTTCAAAATCAAACACTTTTAAAAAATACTAAAATAAAAAACCAACAATCTAAAATCCCAATCATTCTAAAAAAAAAAGCTCATAAATTTACAGAATAATACAAACAAGAAGAAGAAGAATAGGAGGCGAGAGACAAGTATGGTGAAAAAAAGTAGCAGAAAGAGAAAAAAAAGTGAATGAAGGAGAAATGGAGAAAGAGAAAAAGGTAGGATAAAGAAAAAGGAAGACAAGCGTTACATATTGTCTTTCCTTAAAATAAATAAAAAAAAACTTAATGGGTGTATTCTATTAGAATTTTAAGGAATTTTACTGAATTTATAAATATGCAGATTTTGATGAAGTTTAATTGATTTTTAGATTATAACGGGAGGTGTGTTCAATTGGGATTTTGAGAGATTTTAATTCTTTTTTATAAATTCAGGAGTATTCAATCAAGATTTTAAGTAATTCTCTAAAAGTTTAAGTATATTCAATTAGGATTTTGAAGGAGTTTATAACATTTCAGATGTATTCAATTAGAATTATTTAAAAAGATTTTAAAAAGTTGGAGACTTTAAGGGAAATCGAGAGACTTTGTAGTGTAATTTAAGTAGTCTCGAATCTCACCTCTCCCTTGAGAATTTGAGAGAACTCACTCAACATTTACATGGAATCTTTATAAATCATTTAAACTCTATCAAAATCCATGAATTTATAAATTCATTAAAATCCATCAAAATCTCGATTGGATACATGTAAAGTTTTGGGTGCATTCCTTCAATTTCTTAGGGGAGATGTGAGATTTGTAAATGCTTAAAATAAACTACGAAATCTTTCAAATTCCATCAAATTCCTTAACTTTTTAAAATCCTTTAAAATCAATTTCTAATTAAATCACTGAAAATCCTTATTAAATACTTCTAGATTTGTAAAAAGAATTATAATCTCTCAAAATCTCAATTGATTACACCACTTAATTTTTCTTCAAAATATAGTTTTATAATTTGACTCTATTAGTAAATATTTTTAAAACTGATCATGTTAGGGAGACCAAATTATGTAAAGATTAGTTTTTTTATTTTTATTTTTTTTAACAACATGATATTATCTACACTAAAGTCATCTCTAATAGATCAAGCCATAGGGCTATGGCCTATGCTATAGCCCGAACTGAGAAAAAAACTATCTCCAATGAAAGGCTAGGCCAAAGGAGAAAGGGACCCACTGGCCCAAAGAGAAGCATGATGACCAAAAACGACTCAGTCCCAACCATCGGTTCAACTCGCCCGTTCGATGACATTAGTTATCTGGGCTACGACCCCAGACTCCCCTCCCAATGCTTCGACTCATTCGTCGACTCCCACCGACTAGGGCTTTGATAGAGGTTTTGGCGGTTTCGATGATTCGATTTTGCCGCCTCCATCAAAGATGTTACCTGAAGAAGGCTTCGCTCCCAGAGAATGGAGGAGGTAGGGTTTTGAATTTCGATTGTTTGTGATTGAACCAATAGTTCTGTATAGCAATTAAATTTTGACTCTTTTGTGCAATTCAGTTGAAAGTTCTTGGTATTAATTTGGTTCGATCTTTCTGTTGCTCCCACAATTGCATGCCTAGTGAGCAGTGATTATATTTCTGATAACAACTTCATCTAAGTTTGAACAAATGGCAACAAGCCTTGATAAAGATAAGAAATATGGAGAGTTACTAGCTTTAGTGAGACGTATCATTCGAAATCATATTCCGAAAAATTATTGGGATTATATAAAGATAATAAATCCGGATACTTATTTATTTAGCGACAAGTGACACTCAAAATATTTCTGAAAATTTTATTTTAATATGGTAGTTAAATTTAATTAACCAATAACATAAGACCTCTGATAAACATTAGTTTACAAATTTGATTTAAAATTTTGATTTCCCCAACATTATTCTTTAAAAAAAAAACCACCCACCAAAAAATAATAAAATAGATAAAAAGAAAAAAATAATGACACAGAGACGGATCATTTTGTTCATATTCATATTTATACAAACCTCGTAACATCTCGAGCTTTCTAAACTCTGAAAATACTCTGCATCGATTCTCCGATCGCCGGAAAATCAAACTCCGGAGACCCAATGCGACGGAACCGACAATCCAAGCAGCGAACTGTCTGAGCCATTCTCTTAGTATTCGCAATGTCGTTGTACGACGCGGCGTTTGTGAACTCGCAGCTCTCGAAACCGACATCAATCTTTGGACTCCGTCTCTGGGTCGTCATTGGAATCCTTGTCGGTTCTCTGATAGTCCTGATCCTTTTCCTCCTCTCCCTCTGCCTCACCTCTCGTCATCGCTCCCGGGCCCACAAGGCCAAGGCCAAGCCCGCCGCCGCCGACTTGCCCCCTACTCCAGTCAAATCGAAGGAAATCCAGGAAATCGTCAACGACCTCCACGTCGAGATCGGGAAGCCGGAGCACCGGGTGGTGGTGTATTCGGACCGGGCGTCGAGCGGGGAGAGCAGGGGGACATTAAATAGCGGGTGCGAGACGGCGTCGTTTGGGAGCGGGAATGTAGTGGGGCCGGAGGTGTCGCATCTGGGTTGGGGGAGATGGTACACTCTGAGGGAGCTGGAGGCGGCGACGAATGGGTTGTGTGAGGAGAATGTGATTGGGGAAGGAGGGTATGGGATTGTTTACAGTGGGATTCTCAGTGACGGGACTAAACTTGCTGTCAAGAACTTGTTGAATAACAGGTACTTAGTTTTTATTTATTTGTTACAATTTTCTTCGAAGATTGAAACTTTTATTTATTTATTTATTTTTTTTTGTGAATTTTGTTATTTCTGGATTGATTTGGATATGGGTTGGTGGGGTTTTTCTGATTAGACAATATTTGATGATGAATTTTGGATGTTAGATGATGAATTTTTGATGTTTTTATTGTAATATTTGACATTAGATTGATTATTTTCAGTTGAATTATGCTTGGTTGCTGAAAAATAGAAGTTTTTTTTTGGCGTTGGGATATGTCTCATAATTGTGATACAATTTTTACAATGATAGAGAGATGGGTTAGGTGTAACAGTATCAAGTTTTTCTGGTCTGAGTAACTGTAAGAAGTTGACTTCAAGGATTTTTTTCTTCCTCTGTGTGTATATATACACATACATATATGTACTATATATTTTAGTTCTGTTTCTGCATTTTCTCGGCAACCAAACAGGGTACTTCTGTGTGTCGGCGTTTCACTGTTCGGTTATCTATTATTACTGAGTCCCTTTTTTCCAGTTATTCTTGTCTTGCGTTTGTTAGAATTGTGCTGTAAAGTTGCATACTTGCTGAAAAAGAAACCAACCCATCTTCTTTTTAAGTTTCTTGTGCTTAGTCAAGCTTGAATTGATGAAGATGTCATCAGAATCAGTTCCTCACTTTACTCTCTCTTCACACAGCACAATTTGACTTATCTCAAATGTCTTTTCGTTGTCACTGTTCGTACTTTAGTGTGTATGGCTGCATTGCCAACGATTAACTGATTGGTACTTTGTGCCTTGCCTTTTGGATATCCCAATATCCTTTATGCATGTGAGTTACGCATTTGCTTATGATACTGGCTGATCTTCAGGGGTCAAGCAGAGAAGGAATTTAAAGTGGAGGTGGAAGCAATTGGGCGTGTGAGACACAAAAATCTTGTAAGATTACTTGGATACTGTGTTGAGGGTGCATACAGGTACTGATGTTTTACTTATAATTTGAGTTTGAGGTTCTTGTTGTGTGTTTAGAGATGTTATATAAGTTCTGGTTTCTTTCGTAGGATGCTTGTGTATGAGTACGTTGACAATGGCAATCTGGATCAGTGGCTTCATGGGGATGTTGGTGAAGTCAGCCCACTAACATGGGATATCCGTATGAATATTATACTGGGAACAGCAAAAGGGTATTCGGATTAAATTAGTTGTGCTCGACTATTCTTTTACTTTCTCAAAAAGAATAAGATAGATTCATATTGATGTATGTAAGTGACCTTTGGGTTTCCCTCATTGTGCAGGTTGGCCTATCTTCATGAGGGTCTTGAACCAAAGGTTGTTCATCGAGATGTGAAATCTAGCAACATACTAATGGATCGCCAGTGGAACCCCAAAGTATCTGATTTTGGGCTTGCTAAGCTCCTGTGCTCTGAGAACAGTTATGTGACAACTCGAGTGATGGGAACATTTGGGTTAGTTCTCATTTTCATTTAATATTTTATTTACAAATTTATCTTATCATATGCATAGAGTCATATGTGCTTGAAAATTAATCTTATATTTGGTGGTTCTTTAGTTATGTTGCACCGGAATATGCTTGCACGGGAATGCTGAATGAGAAGAGTGATGTTTATAGCTTTGGAATACTTATTATGGAGCTTATATCCGGGAGAAGCCCCGTTGATCATAGTCGACCACAAGGAGAGGTTAGGTTTTGACCCTTCCCCCCCACAACCCCCCTCATGTATCAAGTTTTCTTCCCCTGCTACTAACTGTAATTGAATTTAATGAATATTATCAGGTGAATCTAGTTGAATGGTTAAAAACCATGGTTGGGAAACGAAAAGCAGAGGATGTGGTTGATCCCAAGCTGCAAGAGATGCCTGCTTCAAAAGCACTTAAACGTGCTCTGTTGGTTGCTCTTCGATGTGTTGATCCTGATGCCACAAAAAGGCCAAAAATGGGACATGTGATCCACATGCTCGAGGCTGATGACTTGCTATTCCGTGATGTATGTACAATTGAAAACTAATCTCATGATTCTTGATCGCTGTCTGTTCTTAATATAAAACTCCTTATCCAATGTCATTGACATGCAGGAACGCCAACCTGGTAGAGATACGTCCTGATCAGACCCTGATTCTCAACAGGTCAATCACGTTGTTGTGAAGATAAATGATAAACACTTGAACGAAAGGATTTCTGATACTAGCGAAGGTTATACTGGTAGGAACCATCACCAACCTATAAGGTGGAGATAATGCCCCGAGAGGATTGCGTGACTAACATCTTTATCTCCAGGTTTCTGAATCTCATATTTCTTCTACCCTGATTTTTGTTGTATGTTCACTAATTTAAATCCTTTTCCTCCTTAATTGCATATTTTTTAGGATGTGCACCGAATTCGGATGCACTTGTACAATTCAAACAATTTGTTCTTCATTCTCATAGGAAATATAATTCATTACTGTTGCTTTGCTTGTAAAAACAAGATATATCATTAGTGTTGCATCAAAAAATATATAATTATATATAAGTGTATGTATGTATGTATGTATTCTTTCTCAGTTTAGGCATTGATAAAGTTACTTATGTGCATTCCCTTTCAATTTGATTGTCCACACTCCAGTTGCGTTAAGGAATGAATTGTTTAATACTTGTATTGTTCATGTTGGCTTCCAACTTCCTGTCACCATCAATGCCAGCCTCAATGTTAGATGGTGATGAGCTGTAGACCCCTTAACGAGGACGCACAAATAAAAATGGTTGTAAACTTTCAATTTGAGTGACACGAAGTCGACAATAAATTGTATATGCAAGGGTTTGTTCCCTTTCATTGATGTCTTAGTGTTTCTCAGATCATTTTTAATTAAACGTTTTGTACAATTTCACGTTTGTGTATACTCCCTAAATTAACATGATGTTTAGGTCTACTTTTATAGAAATCACTTTTGGTCATAAGCGATTTTATTAGAAAGTGCTCTTATTAAATGTTGAAATTTTTATTGAAAATCCAAGTACTTTTTTAAAAAGCATGTAGCAAGTTATCCAGAAAACACTTCTAGGACCCTTTGGCTTTTTGCTTCACCAATGCAATCGGCTGATTTGTTTTTCTTCTGGTGTTTATATTATGTTAATTGTTTATTTATAGCATATTGAGTGAAGCGTTTTTCTTCTAGTGTTTATATTTTTGACCTTTTCAATGCATTTGTTTGCGTAGCGTAAAGGTTGAAATGTTTGACTTGGGCATGAAATTTAATCAAAAAAGTAATGTGCAGCTGGGGCCAATATTCCCAAATAATTGCCTACAATTCTCAAACTTAGTGTGAGATTTACTTTTAACACTTATTAGTAAGCAATGAGTCTTAACAATTGCCGACTCATTTATGCTTCATGTAGAAGCACCCAATCACTTTTCTCTAACTAACAATGAAAATGACAAATGTTGGCAGTGATTAACTTTGCAAGTTGTGACCCATATTCCTAAATAATTCAACTTGTAGGTTCCACTAGGGGTGATTCGGTATTAGATCCCAAATTAAAAATAGAATCTCGAATTCCAAACTAAAAATTTTCATGACGGAAATTTAAAGATCAATTCTAAATCGAAATTTTGGTATTCCTAATCTTCAGGATTCTTAAAATATTTTCAGCATTTTGGGATGGATCGGAATTGCGTTTTGGCTTTTGGGCTTTTGGTGATTCAAGATTCTTGAACCATTGAATGTGTAATCCCGATTTCCATA
Organism: Pyrus communis; assembly: GCF_041283825.1. Classification (NCBI taxonomy): domain Eukaryota; kingdom Viridiplantae; phylum Streptophyta; class Magnoliopsida; order Rosales; family Rosaceae; genus Pyrus; species Pyrus communis. The sequence continues at coordinate 18,000,538 of NC_142571.1, forward strand.
TCGAATGGTTCGAAATCGATTCGGTATGGATCCCAAAAAATTCGGTACTTTCGGTTTGAGAATTTTTCGGTATAGGATTGGAATTTTTTTAGTTTGGTTTGGAATTTTCAAGAAAATTTTCCAAGCCTAAGCACCATTAACATTAGGAAAATTTTATTTAAGCCCATTTAACCTGTCTTTACACCCAACTTACTCTTTGCACCCATATTATTTTTAATTCAATTATCAATATCTCTTTAAACCCAAAATTTACTACCTAAAGTGTAACGATCCGTCCCCAATTATTATGATTTTTATAATTTTAAAAAGTGAATTTACGAAAATGCCCTTCGAGACAAAGTGTTGACTTTTGTTGACCATCGTGTCATGTCACGTAAGGTTCATTTTCTTGGTGTATTCCGTAGTACTCATCGATATGGATGCGTGGGCGTAAACAGATCATGATTTGGAGTTATAATGAATGAGATATTAACGTTTAAAGTTAGGGGCATTTTAGTAAATTAGTTATTTTCTGGAATGCTCCAGATTTTTGGAGCAAAATTTGGTGGAGCCACATGTGTGGCCCAGATTAAAAGAAAGAAAGATGGTCAGTGGAGATGGTGGATAAAGGAGCGAAATGAGGGAGAAACCAGACCAATGGGGAAGGGAGAAAAAGAGGAGGAACCTGTGGGAAAAGAGGAAAGGAGGAAAAAGGAGAAAATGGGAGAAGGTGAGGAACCAGCTAGGTTCCCTATTGACCCGCAACCTGACCGGGTTCGGCCATCTTTTCCGACAGTTTCCATCAGTTTTTCTGTCAAATCGTTGCCACCAACCACCTAAGAAACCTTCCATGACCTCCCATGTTCCATTTCTAATCAAGTTTCACTAGATTTAGCCTTGATTTCAAGAAGAATGGAACTCGTGGGTTCCGGGGGTGCACTGTGAAAATCCGATGATCGTGAAGCTAACTCCGTCAACTACCACTACCAATGGACTCCCCTCAATCCCAGGAGCAAGGCCCAAGCCTTGGAGGAGGTGTCAGAGTTTGTTTGGAAACAAATCAACAACTACCCAATTTTAAGGGTTTCCAGCGAGTTTGGATGAAATTGAGACATTTCCCAGCCAAATTAGCCTTAATCATAGGTATGAAAGTTACTCTATTCACTGAGATCTTTATTTCTGTGAAGTTTGAGAATTTTTAGAAATAGTTGAATTTTCCGACGAGTCGAGACGGTCGATTAGCACTAGCTACGGTGCGTGGGCCAAGATGTCCCCTAACCTTCCTAGGCTAAATTTGAATACCCTAATTCCATTGGTGAAGTCCGATTGGCGAATTTCCGTTGTTTGAACTTAGTTCCATTAAGGTCCGCCACTTGATTATCGACGAATCCGACGTATGGATCTTCCCGAATAGGATATGTAAGTTATATGTTCTATTGATAAGAATTCTAAGACATGATTTGATAATTGTTCTAGGCGGCGATCGTTCGTGACGCCTTGATGTTTATGCTAGAGAGTTGTAGCTCGGACTCCAGGTGAGTGGGCTTTTGGTTTTCTATATATACGTATATATGTTTTCCATTTTCCCATAAATGGATTTATGTTTTTAAATGTCATGTCAATTGTATTACATTTTAGTATATGCATTAGTATAGATATGCATATGATTGCATGACGCTGTGGACGCCCTGGTAAGCTTCAGGTGAGTGCATATTGATGATAGTGATTGCAATGTGTATGGTTATGGTTAGATGCATTTAGTGCTCATTATCTTGCACCCCGGTGTTAGTGTTCTGCCTAAGGCTAGGGCCAACCTTCACATGATCGTTCAACTCCCGTACTACACGCTCACCTTGGATCCAAGGTAGGTGCTAGCTTGTTGTACAGACCACATTAGGTGGTTCCGACTCATAGGTGACTTGGGATACTTCGCACAGCCTTCACGTGATTGTAGCACTTGAGCATATCTATTTACACCCAGTCTGTCGTACATACCACATTAGGTGGTTCTAACTCATGTGCAAGAATTGGTTAATAAGCCATAGGTTTAGCCGTACGGGTCATGTTAGGTGACTCCGACTGACATATCATTTTACATTGATTTATTTCACCTGGCTTACTTATTTCATTGCTAAGATACTTGATATATGGCATATACTCGGTTTTCACTACTCTTGAGCATGATTTCTATATACATATGTATTATTATTTTTTGGAAAATTATACGGGTTTTACGGCGAGGGGTTATAATGTTTTCAAAGGGTTTTATTAAAAACTTTGTTTTCAGGCCCACTCACCCTTGTTTTTGCGCCCCTCCAAGTTTTAGCTGCTGAAAGTCCATATCGATGAGGATTCTTGGCAAATCTCAGTATAGGTGGCTCTACCTCTAAGGGTATGATCCTTACCCACACTACTGTACTTTACTTATGCTTTGACGTCGCGTGTGAAATGGGTTCATCCCCGCTCACAACGCACTTTTGTCTTTAGGTACTTTTAGGTTTAAATTTGTTCACATTTTCCACATCACTACACTTTATAGCTTCGTCACCCTCCAGGTATCGGCCAGCACAGCTCGATTCGAAGTCCTAATGGACATTCCAGGTCGGGGTGTGTCATAAACTACCATCACAAACCCAATTCAACATGTAAATTTAACTTTTACACCCATATGAAAAATAAAAAACCAAAAAATCAAGGCATTCTCTTCTTTAACGTTATCTCCTTCCAACAGTTACTTTTGATGGAGTCTCCATCACCCTCAACAGCGTTGCTCTCTTAAGTTAGTTCGTATTTGTCAAGACTTGATAGTATTGGTCAATTTTCGCATTAGATTTGTTGAAAGGAGTCCTTGAATTGCTACTTACTCATTCGTTTCATTGCAAGACCCAGTTTCTAATATAATTAATTGCAGCACAATGCATGTTCTTATTTGACATATCCTAGGTAGAATTTAAAGACTTAAGTTGTTAAAGATGTTTTTCAAATTAGGCTCTCACGTGCATCATATGTGTTGCATACAAGTTTATGTTTCCATGTTTTCAATTTGAGATTGCATTAAACTTTATTAAGATTTTTATCTATTTCTTCCCTCAAATTTGTCCAACTTTTAAGGGATTGAATATAATGGGTCTGCATGCACGCCATACCCTCCACTTTTCCTCTGTTTAGAAAAGGAAGAGAAAACTCTTCCCTTTCCCGTCCACTCTATGCATTCCCATTTTAACCGGGCATAGGAGAAGGGGCAGTTGGCATAGTATAGATTGTCAATAGTTCAAAATTACTATCCATTCGTACAAAAGGGCTTGTTTTTCACTATAAGAGTGTCTTATGATTTTTGTCATAACAAAATGTAGGAGAATGATACATGATGGTGATGGTTTTTTTTTTTTTTTTTTTTTTTTTTTTTGTTTTCCTGAACCAAGGATACAATACCAAGGCACAGAGGCCATCCAAGAACAAAGAAAGCCGCAAAGGCTAACGCAGCAAAGGAACTAATGACAGAGCAAAGGCACAGGATTACAATAGACGCTGCCACAGCTAGCGAACATGTCATCCCCAAAAAACAAGAGCTGAAGCTAGCTACTCGGAGGGCAAGGCAAACCATCCTTATTTAAAATTCTAACAAGAGAAGATGGGGGCCTGTAAGTCCAAACAGAGATACACATCTCTGGAGTGAAGTTCTTTGCAACGAAGTCCACCACATAGTTTGCTAATCTTAGAATCCAAGACCAGAAGCAAGCTTGGAAAGCCTTCCCAACCAACCAAATACGATCTCGGATTGGGAAGAGTTCCCAAGTGCAACTCAAAGAACAATCCTACAAACACGAAGTAACCAGTTTTGAATCCGATTTAATCACCACCCGGGGGAAATTCAGACTCTTCGCTAGAAGACACTCCTCCAAAACTGCAAAGGACTCCGCCATTGCAGCAGAAGAAGCCAGGACCTCCATCCTTCTAACCTCCAAACAGCTACAACTCGAGTCACGGATCACTAAGCCAACCCATGCCAAAGAAGCACCATGCTTCCAACTCGCATCCACATTAATCTTCAACACAGAAGGAGGAGGAGGAGACCACAAAACCTTACACAAATGGTTGTTCCTAAGCGAATGAGCAAAGCCATAGATCTTGGAGTTAGCATCAGCAAAGGCCTCCCAATCACTGGACAGATTAAAAATAATGTGAGATGGAGAAGGGGATCGCCCGTTGAACACCGCGTCGCATATGGCTTTCCAAATAAACCAATAGGAGAAAGCCACCTGAGACTAAAACCTTGACTTAAACTCGAATGACCCCAGTTGCAACGAAAATAGGTGAGAGAGCCAGTCATCAAATGAGGAAATAGAGGCGCTAATAATACGAATGCAGAGAAGACCACCAAACCACACAAGCTGCATCTACGAGCATAGGAGCAGCGTGTGCTCAATAGATTCTGAATGAAGAAGACAAATAGGACAACATGGGTTTTCAGCACTGCTTCTCCTAAACAGGTTTTCCCGAGTAGCAATGGCACCCCTAACGCAACGCCACAAAAATAATTTCACTTTTGGAGGGACCTGAAGCTTCCAAATACCAGCCCATACCTAAGGAAGAACAAAACGAGAGGTCGATGGATGATTAAGCTTCCTAGCAGGATTAGAATTGTGCAGCCACCAATACCCCTGATTTAACCGAGTAAGCGTCAGTCTTAAAAGCAGGCCAAATGAGGCAATCAGGGGATGAATCCCCAATATGAATCCTGGAGATAGCAGCCCCAGCAGCCTCAAAAAATAAATCCCCAATCTCATCCTCGTTCCACGTCCTACGCTCCGTGTCAATGATGGAGGCCACCACCCGTGTCCTGTCAATCTCACCTTCATCCCTAGTAATCAGACGACCGTTGAGGATGCCAGGAACCATATTATCCTCCCACAGATTAATGGAATTCTTATTCAAAACCTGCCATCTAGAACCACTTATGATCAGGTCCCGACCCTCCAGCAGGCTAGACCAAACCCACGACTCACGCCCACCCCCACTTTGCCGTAAAAAACAAGTCCTAGGGAAATATTTATCCATCAGAAGTTTAACCCAAAGTGACTCAGGCTCATGGAGAAGACACCAACACTATTTGGCGAAAATGGCAAAGTTAAAATCTTTCAAGTTTCAGAAATTAACCCTTCATCCCCCTTGGTACGCCCCAAGTCATCCTACCTCAACCAGTGAATGCCTCGATCCTTGTTTTTATTTCACCACCATAACTTAGCAAGGGCTGCGTCAATCTCCCTGAAAAGACGATCGGGCAATCGGAATACGTTCATAGGATATGTAGGAACAACCAGGGCAACCGCCTTTATAAGGACTTCTTTACCTGCCAGAGAGAGGAATTGTTGCTTCCACCCTAAAACTTTTGCCAAAACCCGCTCCTTGATTAAAGCAAGCGCATCATGTTTTGATCTCCCTCACATTGTGGGAACACCCAAGCACGTCCCCGGATCCTCCACAACTGGCATTTCAAGGATGTCACTGAGCACATGGGCCAAATTAACAGAAGTGTTGACGTTAAAGTAGATCGTTGATTTCTAAAGGCTTACCTGCTGACCAGAAGCCTTACAGTATGCTTTCAATAAACTCAACAAGTTCCTGCAATTATCAAGAGTAACTTTCAGGAACACAAGCGTGTCATCAGCGAAAAGAAGATGGGTTAGCCGAGGACCATTCGCACTGATCTAAATACCATCCAGGAATTGAATATCAGTAGCCCTCTTGAGAAAACAAGAGATAACTTCACTGAAAATCAAAATTAAATATGGGGATAGGGGGTCCCCCTGACGCATTCCCATTGACGGCTTGAAACTTTTTCCAGGCTGCCCATTAAGAAGCATAGAGAACTGGACAAAAGAAACACAGCGTATCATAATATTCACCCAAGCATCACACAAACCCATTTTCCTCATCACGGCTTCCAAAAGATCCCATTCAACTCAGTCATAAGCTTTGTTTATGTCAAGTTTGATTCCCAGCTCAAAACGATGTTTAGCTTTTCAGAACTTTAGGAAGTGGAAGACCTCATGGGCCAAAATAATATTATCCTAGATTTGGCGACCATGGACGAAGGCATTTTGACTAGGGGAAATTAGCTCCGACAAAAAAGTTTCAACCGATTGGCAAGGATTTTATATAAAACCTTGTAAGAGTAATTGCAAAGGCTTGTTGGTCTGAATTGATTCACGTTTTCCGGGTGCGGGACCTTGGGAATTAAAACAATATGCGTCGAATTTATCAAGTTTGGGCAAGCTCCCCCACTAAGGCATTCAGCAGTTATCCCCATCACATCTGGAGAAATAATATCCTAGAAATTTTGAAAAAAGACCCCCTAGAACCCATCCAGACTAGGTGCCTTCATCCCTCCCATCTGGGCTAAAGCTTCCTTGATCTCCCCCTCATCCACCAGCTTCCCTAAAGCAATATTCATCTCAGCAGTAACAATTGGGTCAACACAGTCTAGAATGTCCCCTCAGTATCGACTTCCCTCCATTGAGAACAACCACAAGAAGTAGTCGTCAATTACACGATGGATACCCGAGAGATCATCCGTCAAATTCCCACTTGCATTTTGGAGCCTACAATATGGTTTGACCGCCAGTGTTTAACCGTAGATTGGTCGAAAAAAGTGGTGTTTGCATCACCCGCTTGAAGCCAACGAATGCAAGGCCTCTAAAGCCAAAATTATCCCTCCTGCTCCTCAAGTTTTTTGATCTTCTTAGTGGTCTCCTTAATCTCATCCATACTTACCCCCCCCCCAATTCACTTGCAGCCTTCCCAGATGTTCAGAGAAAGAAGCAATCTCATTCTTCCGGCCTCTGAAAAAGGCAGTGCTCTACCTTTTAAGGTTTCGTTTAGTTGCTTGGATTTTCCAATGTCATTTTTTCATCCACAAACCCTTAACATCCATGTTCCAGGTTCTTTCAATAGTTTCTTTGCACCCCGGCTCCTTACACTAGAGGCGCGGGCCGTACCGTGGGTAACAGTAGTGCAAGGCCATCGGGCTTGCCAAGCACCATTCACCAAACCCCTATCCAGACGCTCTTGAACCAGGGAATTGTTACAGGTTCCACGAAAAATGAACTTCAGATCGGTAAATCCTAAATCAATCAGCATCATGGTGTCCATGAAATCTTGTAGATACCGAGGTCTAGAAAACGTTCCTAGAGACCTACCCTCTTTCTCGAAATTCCATAGAATTTCATTCAAGTCCCCTCCACAAAACCAAGGCCTTCCCACCGGTTCCAATTCCTGAGAGATTCATCTCCAAAAATCCCTTTTCTCAGCCCTATATAGGTTACCATAGACCCATGACGTTACGAACCAATCTGACTCACCCCTAACCCTCAACTTGGAATGGACCAGGTTCTTTGACAAGCTGAGAATGTTGACTTCTATCATTCCATTCCACCATAGACTAAGCCTCTCGCAGCACCTATAGGGGGAACATCAAAACCATCCTGATAACCTATCTGCATGCGCACACCTTCAATCTTGTGATTTTTCATTTTATTTTCTGAGAGAAAAACCACATAGGGTCTATATTGCCTGATCAGCCCATGCAGGGCTTGAACCACCGTGTCCGACCCAAGACCACGACAATTCCACATAAGAAAAATCATAGAGATCTTGCGGCTGTTTCGAACCAACCGCCACTGATGAGTATATTTTATATTATATATTTTACCCTATTCTTAGTATATTTTGGTTAATAATTTGGAAGAATTTTGATACTTTGAATTATATTTCCAATATAGGATTTTCGACTTCCTCTAGAGAAAAACATGGTCAAATGGACGAATTTTGGAGTAATTCCAATTGGAGGACGTTCGTGAGTCACTTAGCTTAATCATGTCAAAATATCAGATTTTTCTACCAAGCGAATATTTTCTGGTAATAAAATAAAGGAGCAATGTGCAGTGCTGAAATAGTGACGTTTCGGGCTTGAATTGCATTTTTGGAGCCCAAGATGACCTCGGATGGATTTATGGCCTTCTGGAGATGTGTTCAGAATGTTCTTATCTTTAAAACAAGCTATCTTGGGCCGGATTTGGAGGATATTTGAGGCTAAAACGTGGCTGAACAGTTTCTGTGCAGTTTTTCCTAGGTTAATTAGGAATTTATTTTCTATTTTATTTTATTATTATTTAGTTTCTTAGTGGGAATAAAATACTTGAGGGTTAGGGTTTGTGTGTTAGCTTTAGGGAGATATTAAAAGGATTGGCCGTTCTTAATCTGGAGGGCTTTTCTTTTATGCAACTTTTGGGAAACAGAGAACTTGGCTAGGGTTCTTGGAGATTTTCTACTTTAAGGTGTTTTCATTCCTTTTATTCTTAATAATATGTTCTATGATTTCAATTATGAATATGCGTAACTAATTCCTTTTGCACCACATCTTAAGGGTTGCGTGGTTTTTCAAAGGGTTTTCATAAAGCATAATGAGTCTCTCATGTTCAGATTTGATCCGAACGTCCGGACGGGTTACATGTTAGATATACGTTCTATGTTGGAGGTTCCAAGTAGAATATAAATTAGGAAAACCTAACCTTCAAAGTGGCATGTATAGATCATAAGTAATTGATAAAAATACATAGGATTGCTAGGTGATGGTGAAACCCTAGTGTTTTCTTAATTTGATTTTTCCAAAACAATTTTATTTTCCTTTCATCTTTAATATTGCATATTAGTTTATTTTATTAATTAAATTCGTTTTAATTTAAGTAGATTATAAAACCAATCATCTCAACTTTCTGCTTTACAGTAATTAATTGAAATTTAGTTCGTTTCGAATTATTTAATAATCCCTGTGGAGAACGACCTTGTGAGAACCGTTTATACTACAACAACCTTGTCATTCTTGCAAGTAATATAGGAGTTTTTTAACCCGTTTGCGTGTGTGGTAAAATCTCTATCAGCCACCGCCACAGTTTGATTCCCCTACGTTAATTGCCTTTCGGTTCCAGTCGACCACATCTTAGATTGGGACCTCCAAAAGATCTTCCTCTGCTATAGGGATACCCACGTTGTGCTGACCCCCTCCTTGACAGTTGACCCTTTCAACAATCTCCTCCAACCTTTCTTCCTAACACTACCCGAACTGCAACCTTCGGCCTTCGCTTTGTTGTTATTCTGCTTTGAGTTAATCCTCAATCCCTCGGCTGCCCGCTTCATCCCCAGCTTCCCAAAGACTACAGTAAGATGGTTTTTCTCCGAACACCCTTCACCCGTTTCCTGAATTGAATGATGTGAAGTAAGAAGGCTACGAACGATAAAGCCTGTCCTCGAGATTTGAGACTCTGAAATTGGCTTGCTCAGGCCAGTCTTGGTAGTTCCAATAAGTTTAGTCACTTCCAACTCCTCATAACTGACATTCCTATTTTAGGCACTCCTGCATCCTCCCACAAATTGTTTAACTTGCCTCTGAGATTATCCATCACTAATCACTAGTTGAGGCCCAGCAGAATGAGGCAACCCCTACACTTGATGCCCAGCAATGCTACCCGCGTAGGCCATGGAAAAGCGTCAATTCGAGGACATGGCATGCCTTCTCTCCCTACTCACGCCTGCACACCTCATCTGACCTTGAAAGATCACGTCTTGTCTGGTAATGTCCGGCACTTCACGAACCATCTTCGTTCCAGTCTAATCATCATACCCTGCGTCACTATTCATATTTGGTTGATAGGAGCATTTAGTACTACCATGCCCGATTTTCCCACAATTATAATAGAAATTCTGCAGTCTTTCATATCGGAATTCCACCCATGAGTCTCGATCCTCCTTCCTAGCTAACCAACACCCAGGTAATAACGGGTTAGTCAATCATTACCCTTACCCTAGGGAACCCCCTAGCATGTGCCAAGTCTTCCACCTCCAGGACTTCCCCAATTTTTCCAGCCAAGCGCTGAGCATTCGTAAAGGAGCTGAGATACATAAGGACCTTTCTCATCTGGACCAAAAATGGGACTAGATGCATCAGAATTTCCTTCATAGCTAGGTCACAGGGCTATCTCTTCACAAAGAAGTTTTACTTCATTACAGCCAAAGGAACTTGGTCAAGAATTTTGGATGCCATGTCCTCGTCTTTAGCTATGATGATAAAAGTATTCTCTTTGACCCAGTTTATCTGAATCTCACCTAACTCCTTCGAAGCATTTCTTAATATGTTCCTAACCCCCCCCCCCCCACTTATTAAGGGGTGGTTGACTAGAGCTTTTCCCACCAATTTGACCCCTTGCTCTATATTATCCAACTCCAGAGCCCCTTCAAGTTGGACGGAGAGCTCCTCAATCTCTATTTGCACCATGTTGCGTAGCTCAATCTTTATCACAGTGAGTTATGATTCAGCTTCACAAAGTTGCCAAATAACAATGGGCAGAAAGAACTTCTTACTTATTCTCCAAATGTAATTTGATACGGACCAATTAGCCATAAATGATGCCAATATGGAAGTAGGCGTAATCGCCATAAAGACTATGTTCAGAACTTTTCTCAACCCTAACCACCTCACCCATCACAGAAGCCTGATGGAGGTTAACATTTACCCCAGGAACCAGATCACGAAATAAAAGACCAAACAAACTAAATCAACGGATGGAGATTCGCTGCTTAGAAAAGTACCAAAGATCCGTCCCTCAAAGTAAACCGAGCAACATAGCAGTTAAGTCCTTGACACTCATCAGAGAAAGGGGCTGAAAATACCTGGGAAACAGATCTGACAGATAAAAGCCAGGGGAAGAAGCAAACCACAACAACAGGACATTAAGCAACCACCCGGATTTAGATCTGAGGGATATATCCCTTTTCCTGGACAAACCATTAAGAAAACCTACAAATCTGACAGCCAGTATCCATCCACCGACCAAAGCAGAGAGTAAATGCAGGGGTAATAGGGAGTTAAGAGAGAGGGAAGACCGAAATCAAATATGGATTCACTGGAAGAAGCACTGAACACAAAAATTAATTGTAATCAGAAGACAGGACACTTACCGATGAGGGAAGAGCTCTCATAGCGGAGAGAAAAAGAAGGTTTACATGATGGTGATGGTTAGGTTTGATTATTGGGTGTGGGTTTATAATCATTTTTATTATTAGTTTTATCTTGTACTTTATGATAATTATGCAATAAGATAATAAAGTAATTTACATTTACAGTTTAAGTTGAGTGTAGAGAAATGTTACATGGGTTCAAATAAAATTTCCCTTAACATTATAATTCGAGATTCAAGTAGTTAAGAGTGTTTACCTATACAAAAATTTGTCTTAACTCATTTCTGACATGGCTTATTTTAGAGAGAGAATTATTATTAAAAACCTTGGTTATTGATAGGAGCATATTTATGTGACTTAGTTAGCTTGTTTTCTTGCATTTATGTTGTTAGTTTCTATTTATTATAGTGATATAAGTTATTTTCGTGTGTTTGTAGGTCCAATTGACTAAAGTGGTAAGAAAAGGCAATTTGGAGCAATTTGGAGCAGTTTTGGGCTTGGAATGTATAGCACATGCTTGGAGCAAGATGGATGGACGAATTTGAAGTTCAAAGGAGGCTAGGAATATGCTAAAGAGTTGAAGAAATTAATTCAAGACTTGGAAGACTAGGAATCAGCTACAAAGAAGGAAACATGAGTCAAACTATCTTATTTTGACTTAGTCAATCCTAATGTTTTCCTACTTAATTTCTAGCTGCAAGAGGATCCCTAATTATATTGGGACACTTAAATATATATGTTTTAGAAGACTTAGTCCTATTTCCTAGTCCTTGCCGCACCAATTCTCTCTTTCCCTTTCCCTTGCCGTGCAAGGCACCACCTTTCCCCTTTCCCATTCCTTGCCGCACCCTTGTTACCCTTTTCTCTCTTGGATTCTGATTTAATTACCCTTTTTCCTTGAGGATTTAGAGTCCAAATCTTTCCCAAAACATTTAATTAATGCCTTGCCCTTTCTTCCTTTATTTCACACATTTTGCCGCACCTATTAACAGAATTCACTCACATAATCATTGGGGGGATTCACCATTCATTCAACCATTCATCCTTCAACACAATTCCGCACCACCTATCCATAATACCCCATAACCCAATTTCAGCCACAACTAACCTTGTGCCGCAACTTTTCAAGGAGAAATGAGAGAAGACCCTTGTGCCGCAACTAGCCTTGCCCTTAGTGTTGTTCATGGTTAATCTGGGGCGTTGAGGTTCATGGTTTATTGGAAAAGCAACTGGAAATCGATTTGTATGCAAGTGTGTCATGTGTGGAGAAGGACCCTCTAGCTAGTCAATCACCCATAATTTCTCCCAATTTCGTGCCAAACTTGTTTAAGTCTTTAATCTACTTGTATTTACTTTAAATTCATCAAAAACCCAATCCCCTTTGCTTTATTGTGTCAAATTAGTTAGAATATGTCCAAATTTGTGTTTTTGAGTGTTTTGAGTCAAAATCAATTCAATTTTCCCCCAAAGTAAGTCCTAGTGTCTGTTTTGAGTCTTTTTTTTATTGTTTTGTGCAGTTTTGAGTTTGATTAGCTTATTTTGAGTCATATAAGTCTAGTTAAGAGTCTTAGAGTCTAGTTTTCTGTTTTTAAGTTTAGTTTTGTGTTTCTAAGTCAGTTTAGAGTAGATTAGCAATTCCTCCTAATCCCCGGCCTAGAACGATCCCTACTTATCCATACTACAATTGTCAAAAAGAAGGTTTAATTTGTGTGCTATTATATATCACACCAGTTATATCAACCTCGCAAGACTGCTACATTGTAACAACAACAACAACAAAAAATAATAAAAATCTTAAATGTATTTTGTTTTTTAATATAAGCGATAACAAAATAGATATTAACACAAATTCTCAATTGTAAGGATAATTATTTTCGACACATAAGTTTTGTCACCACCATGAGCTTCATCACCATTCTACAATTATTACCTCACGAGTGATAATAACGGACAAGTTTCTTTATATCATAAATCACAATTCAAATATGTAAAGTTTCAAACGAAAAAAACAGGGGTTATTTGATAAGAAATTTGTAAATCAAGTAACTATCTTTGCATTCGAGGTTATATGTTCTATTCCACTCCCTAGTCGTATTAGTAATACTTGTATCAACGAAAAAAAAGTCAATCTAATTTTTAGAGTACCAAATAAAAAAAAATTGTGTATTGGATTTAGACACTAGCAAATTTTCTCTTCTGGAAATGATTTCAATTTTTTTTATAGAATTTATATAAAATGATTCTTAAAATTAACCTATACCATTAAGATGATATTTGAAATTGAAAATCAATTAATATAATCCATAAAAATAGGTATCGCAAATCAATGTGGTCCTTCTGTCACAATTCTGTCAAAAATTTTGTTATGTACTGATGTGGCACATACATGGGTCCCACAAGTTTTTTTTTTATTTTTTTTTATTTTTTTTAATCACAATGAAATTGATCCACACCATGAAAATGGTTCTTGAAATCGAAAATTGATCAATGTAATCCTAAAATAGATGTATCCAATGAATGTTGTCATTTTGTCTTAATTCTCTCAAAAATTTGTTACGGCTTGGATTGGTGACGACTTTTGTGACTACATCGTCTATATTTGGGTGATCGACAGCCCCACAACCTTAATCTCGGAGAGCTTGTTGGGCGCTCTCCTGGTAATCTTAGTGACGCGGAGAATGGCAAGCTCTGCCTTGAGATAAAAAGGTGTTTTGACAACTTTTTAAATTAATTATTAAACCCATATTAGCACATAACATAATTGTGACCGAATGACCACATTAATTTGTGACACTTATTTTTTAAGGACTACCGATTTTCTAATTCAGGAACCATCTTGATCATGTGGGTTAATTTCACGGAGCAATTGTGATAAAAACTCTTACATCTTATATGACTCATTTATATGCCACATCAGCATATAACAAAATTTTTGATAGAATTGTGACGGAATGACCACATTTATTTGTAACACATATTTTCAGGAACTACCTTGATCTATTTTCAAAATCAGAGACAATTTTAATGGTGTAAATCAATTTCAAAAATCATTTATGATATAAATCCTATTTTTTATATTGAAATTCAATTTAAAAGTGAAAAATGAACAAATGCATACATGGAAGAAAACGTGCACGAAAAAATCAGGGCCCAAGCCCAAAGGCCCGTAACAAAACCCATCCTCTAACCATCAATACCGTTCATCTAGTGATCACAGCCACGTAACCGCGCCGCGTCGCACACAAAGCATAATCAAAACCGTCCATTACGTCTACGTGCAACCCCAGCAGAACAACCGAAGGTCCTCGAACCTCAACGGAAATATCACCCACGCCCACGTGTCGCCCTCTCCCCGTACATCCTCGGGTGAGCCTATTACTGTCCCTCACCTACTTGTAAACAGCAGCCTCACATTTTCAACGAAGACATCCAAATACCGAGTCGCCAAAGCTCCAATCTTTCATCGAAATTTCTCGATTTCTCCTCTGAATCGGGTACAAATCTCTCTCTCTCTCTCGTTATCTGTTTAAAATATAATTAGGCTAAATTGTTTCAAGTTTCCGTTTTTTTTTTTTTTCTTTCCCAATTTCTGTTTCGCATAGATTGACTCTAGGGTTAGGGTTTTTTTCCTTTTTTTTTTCTTTCCCAATTTCTGTTTCGCATAGATTGACTCTAGGGTTAGGGTTTTTTGTTTTCAATTTATCAAGGATCGGTGTAGATTTCTGAAGATCTAATGGTTAGGTGAGTGGGTCTATTCCTAGAAATGTTAATTTTTTTCGTATATGTTGTTTGATTATGCTTGTATTTCTGATTTGAATTTTTTTTTTTTTTAATAATCTGTTTGTGATTTGATTAGGCTAGCTTTAATTTTTGTTTAATTTTGTTTTGGAAGCTTATAATTTTGTGAGGTTGGTGTTTATATCTTTGAAGAAATTTGTGACTTGAAAGTTTAAACGTTTGGGTAGAAATTTGGGGGTTTTGTTATTAATTAGGTATGGGTAGGATTTTGAGTGTTGGTATTTGTTCGCTGCCCGTTTGGTACTGTACGAAATGGCAGAAAATAGGTAGGAAAGCATGGAAGCTATTTTTATTTTCGTTGTCATACAGTTTTTTCTTTGCTTCGTTGTATTTTGGTTCTGTCAGGTGGAATACAGAATTTCAGGTAAGGTTCAGATTAACTGTTTTTTTTTATTTTTTTTATTTTTTTATTTAAATTTAATTCCGTAAAGAGAAGCATAAGATGAAGAGGATTTGTTTTCTGGTGGTTTGGGATGAAGAGGATTTGTTTTTTGGTGGTTTGGGGGAGGGAGTCATAGCTTATTGTTTCGTATATGCTTAACTTGATTAAATTGATTATGAATGTTGCTTGAAGAGTGATAATAACTCATCACTTGAAATTGTTTGAACTGTTGAAATTGCATGGAAAAAATGAATGGGACGTACCTGTGCTTTTCGGTTTATCTGTTTGCGGCTGATTTTGTCAACTCAACTAGGCTTATGTTTTCGGTGATTACTGCTTAGTTGGTCATTTACCTAATTTTGTTATTCTACTGCCTGGAATCATGTGGAAGGTTGCATAATATGTTTGTTAGAATTCATTGTTTCTCCTGCTGTCATCTCCCAGATGACTAGAGAGGCTGATTTACAACCTGATATCTCATCATGTTTATGTCTCCCGGATAAAATGTTTGTTGAATTCACTTTTTCTTCTGCTGTCATCTCTCGGATGACTAGAGAGGCTGATATACAATGCGATATCTCATCATGTTTAAGTCTTCCTCAGTTTTGGTTTTGGATGCCTTTTGAGGTTGATTTCCTATACGATATCCGATCACATTTTCTTCTTCTTGCAGTGAATACACAACAATGAGTCGTCCACAAGAACCACACCGACCGTTCTTCCATTTCGGAAATCCCTTTAAGATGATTGCACCAAAGGGTTCCCAGCTGTCTCCAAGGCTTCTTGGACTGTTGAATACTTTTGAGGAAACATTAGCTGGGAGGCTAAGAAAGCTTAACCCAAAAGACAAGGATGATGTCCTCAGCTTGTCATGGATGAAATTAGCTATGGAGTCTCTCTGTGGAACTCATAATGACATAAAATCCCTCATAGCTGAAATCGATCTCCCTGTGAGTAACTGGGATGAGAAATGGATTGATGTGTACTTGGACATCAGTGTGAAGTTGCTCGATGTGTGCATTGCTTTTAGCTCTGAGATCTCACGTTTAAACCAGGGGCATCTTTATCTTCAATGCGTCTTGCATAATTTGGATTCAACTTCTTCGGACCAATTTATTCGGGCCCGTTCTTCACTTGATGGATGGAGGCATCATATTGGTTCAACAAACCCCCGAGTTGAGAACTGTAGCACCATTTTGGACAAGCTTGTGGAATCCCTTGACCTTCCAAAGGTTAAGAACTCGGCAAAAGGGAAACTTTTGATGCGTGCTATGTATGGAGTTAAGGTGTTGACAGTATCTGTTTGTAGTGTCTTTGCTGCTGCCTTTTCTGGTTCCGCAAAGAAGTTGTTAGAATTGAATGTTGCAGAGACATATTTGTGGGCACAAGCATTTAACGATTTACAGGGTAATGTAAATGGGGAAATTAGAAATGTATTTTCTAGTGGAAGAGTCATGGTACTGAAAGAGCTGGAAGCAGTTGATGATGTTGTTAAGGAACTGTATCCCAAGATTCAAGATGGCGTTGGCCTCACTGAAGGGAACACATTCAAGAATTCTGTTTCAGACTTGGACAGGAAGGCGCAGAAACTTTCTCAAGGGCTAGATCTTCTTACAAACGAAGTGGATGGCTTTTTCCAAATCCTTTTAGCAGGACGCGACACATTGCTTTCCAAACTAAGATCAGGTGGATCAGTCTCAGAACGGATGCTGACGCGAAATGTGGAAGGTCAGTCGGTGAGATGAATGATGATCTTAGCAAGCCAACCTCTCTTGTATATAAAGATGGTTTTAGGTATGGGGTTTTATGTTTTCTTATTTTTGTTAGTGTACGATCGTGTATGGCTTGCAATCAGTATGTTGTGAGTTATAGTAGTTATATTATTATTGTACTGGCGTGTCTAAGTGTAATGTTGTACTATGGATTGCTAATGATATATAAAAGGGTTTGGTTTGAAATTGTGGGAGTCTGCTATTTGACTGCCTGAATCATCGTCAATACCTCGGTTAATATCATTCGAGCCTTTTTTTTCATGCTTTTCCCGGAGGTCTTTTAAGTTTGAAGATGCATTTACTTTCTTTTCGCTATAGTTTATTATCAAAATTCTCTCGCTGACAGTTTTTGATGTCTAGGTTTTGCCGTGGATGATTACCAGCGGTAAGTTTCTCACTCGGTGTGACAAACATATATTTGATACATTGAATTTTTGTAGACATGACTTTGGTGTGCATTTTGCAATCAGAAGGTGTTCGTAGAATGTGTCCTTTGTATCGGGTTCTAACCACTTGCCGCTTCATCATCCTCAAACGTTTTCCATGGAAGTTCTCGGTTAATCCCAACTATCATTTAGGACTTTTAGAATGCGTTTGTTGCACCGGACTATCTTGAACTGGACTAGCTTTAGGATTTAGTTGAACTTGCTTAGAATAAATTAAACTGAACTGATTTGGTGAAACGTTTGGTGCATAATTGAGTTAAGAAGCAGGACTCTTATATTGTGTTATTTAATCCTTATCTATTAATATTTTATTATTAATTTAACCTATATCTATTAACATATGTTGTAAAAATTGTATGGCGTATGCCCACATCCCACATGTATTAGTATACCCACATGCATTTGGAAAAAAGGTGAAAAATGATAGTGATATATTTATTGTTATGTAATATTGTCAAAAGTAGTCATTATATCATTTTTGGATGTTCTCATGGGAGTAGCTCTATAAATAGAGTGATTTGTGTGCTATCAAAATATATACTGCAAAAGAAAGAATTAAAGAAATAATATCAGTATATCTCACTCTCTTTCTCTTTATTTGCCATCTTTTGTGTTATAGCTACTAAAGTTATAGTGTGATATTTTTCACCTGCTTCGCTTATGTCTTTAGTAAAGGTTATTTCTCTAACTTTTGCCTATTTATAACACGTTATCAGCATGATTCTCTAATCATTTCTCATTTCCCTTCGCCAAAAGAAAAAGAAAATGTTTCTTCCTAGGATTTTACTATTCTTCCTTTACCTGCTAGAAATACCCTTGTGAAGAACTGTTTGCACCATGCTTGCTTCTCGTTCTCAATTTAACAATTACTTATATGTTTGATTTCTTGTTTGGTGCAGTTCCTGATTACTAACCCAGTATCTATATTTAATTTTACTGTAATTTTAGGTGGTGTGATATAATCGTCGACCTTGCATATTTAAATTTGCCTACTATTTAATTTTATTACAATTTTAGGTGGTGCGGTATAATCGCACATCCTGCTCTGCATATTTGAATTTTCCTACAGTTTGAGTGGTGCAAAATAATCCACATCCTATGTTTACTTCAATGAGAATGGTGCAGTACAATCGTCATTCTCATTAATTATGTAAATCTCGAACTTGAAGTTTCGAGTGCTTATCATTTTGGCCTGAAGGTTAAAATGAAAAATTTGTAAGAACCAGAAGTTCTAACATTATATTCCTCTAGGAATACATATTATTGTAATTTCTTACACATCTCATTTTTCTTTTAGAAAAGAAAATAATGAAGTTGGCAAATCTTGATTTTGCTGCATTGGACATTGATGAGAAAAACTACCTTACCTGGGTGATTCATACCAAGATCCATCTGAAGACAGGAAATCTTGGAGAAACCATTAGGGATGAAAACAGTGCATCCTCTCAAGATTGGGTGAAAGTCATGATCTTTATTCATCGCCATATTGACGAAGGAGTAAACAGCGAGTACCTAACGGTTGAAAATCCATTAGCTTTTTGGAAGATATTGAGAAACAGATACAATCATCCGAAAATGATGATTCTTCTAAGAGTTTATTATGAGTGGACTCACTTAATGATCCAGGATTTTAAGTCAGTAGCTGAGTACAATTTTGCGATATTTAGAATTAGCTTTCAGATGAAGCTCTGTGGGAAAATCATAACTAAGGAAGATAGGCTGGAAAAGATTTTCAACATCTTTCATGTTTCCAACGTACTTTTGCAGCAGCAGTATAGAAAGCAAGGTTTTACTGAATACATACAACCAACTGATATCTGTGTTCGTAGTAGCTGAACAAAATAATGAGCTCTTGATGAAAAATCATCAACCTCGACTTTTGGATCGGCACCATTCCCAAAAGTGAATGATACTTCCCTTCAAGGGAATACCACATCCTCTCGTGGCAATAATTGCAAACGAGGACGTGACCACAAATGAGGTCGATGGAACAGGAAAGGTTAGAACCATGGTATCCAGTTTCACAATCAGGTTCTAAGGCATAATTCAGGCCCAAGCTTGAAGAATACAAATCGCCACAAAAGCAAAACTCATATGAACAATATTCCTAGAAACTCTGAAGGAGTCTGCCATAGGTGTGATGGCAATGGGCACTGGACGTGTAACTATTGTATCCCAAAACATCTGGTGGATCTATATCAAGTCTCGCTCAAGAAAAAGTGTGTTGAGATCGATTTCCTCGACTAGGCTAAACCAATGGATATATCTGATCTAGTGCTAAACTTTTCAGGGCAGTTTAACACAACTTACCTAGATGCTTTAGACTTAATTACGAAAAGAATGAATGAAGTGTACCTGTTCGATTAAATTATTTATGTTTTATGTATCTTTTATTCTAAACTTGTAGTTTAAACTCGTATTTCATTTCAATAAAAGTGGCATTTTAATTTTCCTTTTATTATGAATAAGTTGTTTTTAACTGTGATCTCCTTTACTTAGAAAGTATGGATAAAAACTATAGTTATTCTCAAAACATGAGAAACAGATATATTTGTCTTGCAGACAGCGCAATTATGTATACAATTCTTCGTGATTGAAAGTATTTCTCAAGCTTAATGCTTGCTAAAGTAAAGGTAACAACAATATCAGATCAATCGGATGTAATTGAAGGCTCAGGAAAAACTCAAATTATGTTACTAAATAAAACAATATCGTTCATACAAAATGCATTGTATGCTACTCAGGCCTGGTTTGGTACTAAGGTGATTTTGATAAAAAAAACTGGTATCAAAAAAGCTGTGAGCTGTTTTTGTGTTTGGTAAACATTCAGCTTCAGTTTTTTTTTCACAGTTTTGGGTGAAAAAAAGCAAAAAACAAGAAGCTGCAAAACTCAGCTTTCAAAAAATCGGTTTTTTTTTTCACATCTGATTTACATAAAAGTTTACCAAACACTATAATACAGTTTTTTTTTTTTTTTTCAAAAGCACTTTTACAAAAAAAAAATTACCAAACACTCTGTTACTTTATTTCACAGTTGCTTATTCTCACAATACAGCAGAAGCAACTGTTTTTTAAAGCACAGTAATACCAAACCAATCCTCAATCTACTTAAAATTTGTTGAGTTTCAAAGACATACTTTTAAATTAATACTACATTGAAACGAAAAATGCATAAAATATGGAGTATTTATGCATTACCTCCAATAATACCAAGAAGCGTATGTTGGAGAAGTTGTGTGGTTTGTCGAATGGATTATATTATACATACATAAAGATAGTTGAATCACATACTGTCATGAACTAGAAGTTCATTAGTTCAAAAGTTTACATGTTTTGACATGACCGTTTGGATCATCTAGGATCTACCATAATGCGTAAGATCATTATCAACTCTAATAGACGTCCATTATTGAGCAGACACATTTCTATCTGAAATGAGAACACTTGCAAAGCTTGTTCTCAAGTGAAGTTGGTAATTAAACCATCATAACTAAAGGTTGATGCTGAATCTCCATCATTTTTTCTAAGAATTCAAAGGAATATTTGTGGGCCTATTCAACCATTTTGTGGACCATTTCATTATTTTATGTTTTGCTTGATACATTTACCTGATGGTCACATGTTTGTCTCTTGTTTACTTGAAATGTAGCTTTTATGAGACTTCTTGTTCAGATAATTATGCTACGAGCACAGTTCTCAGATTACCCTATTAAGTCAATTCGACTTGATAACACTAGTAAATTTACATCTCAAACCTTTGATGATTACTGCATGACATTGGGTATTGATGTTGAATACCCTGTTTCTCATGTCCATACTCAAAATGGTTTAGCAGAAGCATTGATTAAGCGGCTTCAGTTAATAGCTTGCACTTTATTCATGAAAACAAAATTGTCAATTTCTACATGTGGACATGCCATTTTACATGGTACATTATTGGTTCGATTGAGACCTATATCCAACCACCAGTACTCCTCAGTACAACTCGTGTTTGGGCATCAGTCAAACATTTCATATTTACGAGTTTTTGGTTGTGCTATTTTTGTGCCTATTGCACCGCAACAATACACTAAAATGGGACCTCAATGCAGACTGGGAATTCATGTGGGTTTTGGTTCACTATCTATCATTAGATATTTGGAACCCTTGACAGATGATATATTTATAGCTCGTTTTGCGGATTGTCATTTTGATGAGATAGTCTTCCAATCATTAGGGGAGAAAAGACCGTTCCAGAAAAATGACAAGAGTTGACATGGGCTGTTCCCACCTTATTTCATTTTGATCCACGAAGCACTCAATGTGAAAATGAAGTGAAAATGATCGTTCACCTTCAAAGTATTGCTAATTAAATGCCAGATGCATTTAATGATGCTTCAAAAGTGACAAAGTCACATATTACAGCTACAAATGCACCTGTAAGAATAGATGTTCCTATTGGACAAAATAAAATAGTAGCGAATAAATTATCTGGTACACACCTGAAGCATGGTAGACCACAAGGTTCAAAAGATTCAGTTTCTCGAAAGAGAAAGACGAGGGTACAGATCCAAATGAAATCATTCAAGAAGAAAAAATGAATGATAAATCCCCAATTCATGATTCTAAAAAAGAAAATGCCCTTAATGAGACACATGTTTCTGAAGAGACAGAAGTGCATGAAAGCAAAGAAATCTCTATAAATTATGCATGTACTAGCGAATTGTGGGATCGAAATGAAATAATCATCGACAACATGTTCGCATTCTTAGTAGCCAGTAAGATCATATTAAGCAATGATATTGAGCCCTGCTCTGTTAATGAATGCAAATAGAGACAAGATTGACCTAAATGAAAAGATGCAATTCAGGCATAATTAAATTCCTTGGAAATGCGAAGTGTTTTTGGACCGATAGTTCAAACCCCGCCTGATGTAAATCCCGTGGGTTACAAATGGGTATTCACAAGAAAGCGCAATGAGAAAAACGAAATTGCAAGATATAAAGCACGACTCGTTACACAAGATTTTTCACAAAGACCTGAAATTGATTATGAGGAGATATACTCTCCTGTAATGGATGCAATTATCTTCCGTTACTTAATAAGTTTAATGGTTTCAGAAAAACTTGACATGTGACTTATGGATGTCATCACCGCGTATCTATATGTAGAATTAGATACTGACATATTTATGAAAGTCCCAAAAGAACTTAAGTTGCTCGAAACGACTAACAAACCATGAGGTACACTCTCAATCAAATTAAGATGATCATTATATAGGCTGAAATAATCTGGACGAATGTGGTATAATCGTCTTAATGAGTATTTGATCCAAAAATGATAGATCAACAATGTCATTTGCCCTTGTGTGTTCATTAAGAAATCTAATTTTAGATTTGCTATAGTGACAGTATATGTCAATGATATGAACCTAGTTGGAACTCTTGAAGAGCTCAATAAAACTGCTGAATATCTGAAAAGTGAATTTGAAATGAAAAATCTTGGGAAAACAAAATATTGTTTCGGCCTGCAAATCGGGTATCGTGCTAGTGGAATTTTGGTCCACCAATCAGCTTATATTGAAAAAATCCTGAAACGATTTGGAATGGACAAAGCTTATCCACTTAGCACGACAATGGTCGTTCGTTCTTTGGACGTTAAGAAAGATCTATTTTATCTAAAAAGAAGATGATGAAATGGTCATTGGTCTATAAGTACCATATTTGAGTGCAATAGGTACTTTATTATATTTAACACAGTGTACTCGACCAGATATAACTTTTTCAGTTAACCTGTTAGTAAGGTATAACTCTGCTCCAACAATTCGTCATTGGAAAGGATTCAAAGATGTTTTGCGATACTTACGTGGGACAAAAGACATGAGTCTCTTCTATACAGAGAAATCCGCAAATGACCAGATCTTTGATGGATATGCAGATGCTGGTTTCTTCTCTGATCTGTATAAAGCTCGCTCATAAACTAGATATGTGTTCACTAATGCAAATACAACAATCTCATGGCGCTTAACAAAGCAAACACTAGTTGCTACATCTTCCAATCATTCGGAAATACTTGCTTTACATGAAGCAAGTCATGAATGTTCTTGGTTAAGATCAATGATCCATCATATTCGGAATTCATGTGTCTAACTTCAAAGACAGACACTCCAACTGTCATCCATGAAGATAATGCACACTATATTGCCCAAATGAAGAAAGAATTCATCAAGGGCCATAAGACTAGACACATATCTCCTAAGTTTTTCAGTGCACATGAGCTTCAGAAGGCTAAAGTTATTGAAGTTAGACAAATCCGTTCCAATGAAAATTTAGCAAACTTGTTCACCAAATCTGCCAAAGTGCACATTTAAGAAGTTAGTGCAAGAAATCAGATTACGTCGGCTTACCAATCAACTACATTTGAAGAATGCAGAATTAGGGGGAGCATCCATGATACATGCATGTTGTACTCTTTTTCCTTCGATTAGGATTTTTCCCACTGAGTTTTTCCTATCAAGGTTTTAACGAGGCAACATAAGCTTACATAACACTATATCAACAATTCAGATAAAGTTGTACTCTTTTTCCTTCATTATGGTTTTTTCCCACTGGGTTTTTCCAAATAAAGTTTTAACAAGGCAACTGATGGTGATATGTAGACATCTAAGGGGAGTGTTGTAAAAACTGTATGTAATATGCCCACATCCCACATGCATTAATATACCCATATGCATTTGGAAAAAGGTGAAAAAGGATAGTGATATATTTGTTGTTCTGTAATATTGTCAAAAGTAGCCATCATATCATTTTTGAATGTTCTCATAAAAGTAGCTCTATAAATAGAGTGATCCGTGTGTTATCAAAATATATACTGTGAAAGAAAGAATTAAAAAAATAATATCAGTATATCTCCCTCCCTTTCTTTATCTGTCATCTTTTGCGTTATAGCTACTAAAGTTATAATGTGATATTTGAAGGAAAATTTGTGAAAAACAAGTTCTTTTGAGCAACATCAACAACATGCAATTAACAATTAAAAGGCGGAATCATGTTTATATGCACTAAAAAACAAAACTTAACCCATGAACTTCAAAGCCTAGTAGATAGGTGAACCAAGACTCAACTCAAAACAAAGTGAGTTGAGAAATCAATACCTTTGTAGATTCCTCTTTGCATAAGCAAAGGCTAATCACCCAAAGAGAGGGCCTTCATTCCTTGCATCTTAGATCCATGGATTTGGATGGATGAAAATGTTTCTCCAAGTTCCCAAAATTGAAAACCTCTAAGTCTCCACACCAAGGCATATTGTAGAAGAAATGAGTGACCTTGGAGGAGTTTGATTGCTAGATGATCCCTCCAAGATGGCTGAAATTTTAGAGAGAAATGAGAGCTTTTGTTCTCATCATTTCCCCAAAAATTACCCTTAATGAATTTTAGCTATAAAGTCATACTTATTCCTTAATTCATTTGAGTGGCAAACTTGTAAATAAGTCCAAAACCACTCCTTCTTTAACATGGGATTTATTGGGCTATTTGGGTCTTTGTGAATCATTATTCATTAAGTTGTCACACAACTTAAGTCAATGGACTTGACGTTCGAAGCCCATTGGGCCTTAAGGTCCAAAACTATCCCGAGGTCTTTTAACGAACTTATTCGTTTGATTAATAATCATATTAATTAATCCTTGCCATAAATAATTAAACCATTTAATTATTCTTACTCATCTCCGTTGAATCTTCAATCTCTACCTTACACGGTGTACGATCCATTAGGTTCCTTTTAGCGAGGCAGTGGGCGATTCAAACTCTTTCAAATCGATTGTGAATTGGAACTTACTTTCAATTCTCCCGTTAATGATAATACACTTTTAGGGCTTCCACAAACCATGGTTGACGCCTAGCAGCATGTCATGGTTACCCAAGCTAATCAGAAGAGGTGGAGAACCTATTCAGTTTTAGGATTACAAATGCAATACGGTCTTTCTCTAATACAATACTCTTGACCACATTGTTTGGTTTGATAGTTTATTCATGTCTACTATCCAATGTGAGTCTTGTGCTTATATGATTACCTTGAATGTGATTTGGAACACATTCCTAAATCTCATTCATACTTTGGCCAAAGATTCTTAATCATATCATAGAGTATTCTCCCTCAAACAGTTTGAAGGTTAGAGATCCCTTGTTGCGTATTCACTTGCCTCTATGGCTAAGTGGCTTAACCCCAACGATGCCATGGACACCCTCCTGATGGAGTGACTTTGACATAATCAAAGATTAAGGACCTAACCACAAGACAACTGTGATGCCTCAGGTCAAAAGACTAATTTGCATTATCCCAACCATGAGTTCTCATGTGACATGAATATGAGAACTCTTCGTTGATCGTGTTCAGTGAACTCATTCTCTATTGAGCACCTACGTACTTGTCTTGATGTCACACACACCAATGACTCGAGACTAGTCACTCTCCCTGAGAGAAGACATAGCACGTACTGATCTTAACGGACTGTCAATGCCCAATTGACAATCCTATGATCAGGAACGTTTAGGATGTGTCAATGAAAGAATGGTCTCATGAATCTAACTTCTTTTAGATCGCATTCTTCCAATCACATATTCCTTGGACTTATCGTTTAAGCATATAACATTTATATGAGACGGCTCAAACAATAATCTTTGCCCTTTACATTAAACTAGATTAGTTTAACACGTGAAATGTCCATAAAGTATCATCATATGATTGGTTTTAGGGCACATTTCCAACAATATTTTGCACTCATTTCACTCTTGTCTTTAGCAAAGGTTATTTATCTAACTTTTGCCTATTTATAACAATATTATTTTATTACTGTATTTTTCTAGAATCATCTTTTTCCTATTTGTTTCTCTGCTCATTGTCTTCTTCCCCTATCCCCTGTTTCCCCCAGTTTCGCCCACTGTTCTCTGTACCACTGTCTCCTCCCTTCTCCCTATTTCCTCCCGCTTCACCTCAAATTACTTTGGTCGTCTTCTTTTTCTTCAAAGTTTGAAACTTTGTATTTATTTGTTTCGCCTTAAAGGAAATGATTTGGCGCAGGAACTGGAGCTCTTGGGTAGCGGAGGAAGCTGAATTGCGGAGATCGTTCTAAAGTCCTAAGTTTTTTGGGTCTGATTCTTGTTCAATCGACGAAAATGAAAACCCATTTCCACATATCGATAAAGGTGTTCCTTTGTGAAGCAAAGAAGGGAAATCTGGGCTGTGGGTTCTTTGGAAGCAAATAAGGGGTTGGATTCGCTAGATGATGGAGATCGGTGAGAAAGCGTGATTTTGGTGACTAGGTTCACGGGGCGTAGGTGGTGGAGACGGGATTAGCAATCCCCCAGTTTTCGAGGTCTTGCTGAGAACAGCTAGCGAAGGAATTAGTTGGCACGAGTCCGACTTAGTGTCATTAAACGTAGTCCCTTCTCGCACCAAACACAGACTGGTAAGCCAGTATAGTCAAGTGAATCTTAACGAAGCCAAACAAATGTGCCATTAACGATTTATCAGATCAAATGTTCATCTATAGTTGGCTTGGATGAGATTCCAGAAATTCCAAAAAGCTTTACAAGTTTTGGTTAAGAACATGGGGTTTTAGAAGACAAGTCTTAGGGTGCCTTGCATGAGTATTCAATTTAGAATCAAGATATTTAGTTGCACACTTTTGGTAGATTCTGGCCATTAATGAATGGCCAGATTAGCCCCTAAATCTCCGTTGGTACACGACTGATCTTGACACTACCCATAGTGGAAGCGCAAGTAAAGTAGGATTGGTGGCAAATGGCAACGGTTGGAATTTGGTAAAGTATTATTGGTTTCATCACTTGACAAAGTTTAGACAATGTGTATGCACACGCATAATCATAACGGTCTTTATGCACATGATATAACTTGATTACTCGATTTGACGAGGATTAAAAGAGGGCGAACATTTTCCTCACCAACTAAGCTAACTTACGTTTGCAATCACTCAATGTTTTAATTGAATGAAGACGTAAGGCGACAAGTGCATTAAAATGATTCCTTCAAGAATATGCCACCAGTCAATGAATGTATATATAGTTTGTACGAAGCTTCTAAGGAAAGACATCTTCATATTTTATAAAATCTAAACCGTTTATTTTTTCAAGTTGTATTTCAAGGATCATTTTTGCAAAATATTAGTCAAATTAGAAATATTTGAGGCATCTAATTGAGTTTAAAGAAATGAACGAACACTTGTTCTCTAAAAAACATTGAAATTTCACCGTAATAATTAAATAGGCAAATTGTTTTGGATTGAATTAATTTTTTGCAATGATGATTTTTGAATTGAGACTTACAAAATAGATGGTTTGAATCATTAACGTTGAATGTGGAGTGAGTTCCACAACTAATTCTCATTTTTTCTAAAAAAAATGAAAATCTCTTTCCTTTTAAGGGCCTGATAGTTTGTATATTATAAAAATGTATGATACGACTTCCCCCAACCAAGACGTAAGACTCAAAGGTTTAGGTTGAATCATATGCACCAGGAGGAAGAAAGTGGAATGTGGAATGTGATTTTCTAGTCTGCGTTTCCATTACGCAGAGACTGGTGCTTTGTAATTTCTTTTATTTGTCCAACACAAAAATGTCAGAAATGGCATAAGCGTTACGATTTGACTTGTAAGAGATGATTTGACTTGTGAATGGAAGACTTTGCTTTTGCATAATGTGAACGTATGCATACATAAATTCATACAGTGGTAATTTAATTAGGTCACTTTCAACATTGCATATTCCACCGACCAAACCAATGGATCAAATCCAATCTCTTTAGAAATCATCTACCCTCTCAAGATACCACCCCCACCCACCACCTACTCAAAGGGCATGAGTGCCCTACTCATCTATTTCAAGAATTCAATTGGTATGATACGACTCAAGAGACATACTAAAACCAAACTTCCTTTGAAGTAAAAGGGTCAAAAGTTCAAAACTTCAACTTTTAGCCTTTCTCAAATTGTTTTTTATAGTCTCGGGGTGAGATAGTAGGTTTTGCTCGCTATGAGTTAGTAATAACTTAGTTTAGATTCGTTTCATTTTGAAACTGTTAAATGGTATATATACTTGAGTCATCACCATTGAATTACTCATCGCTGATATACTTGAGTCATCACCATTGAGTATTAAGTATTCCACTCATCGGTAAATATACTTGAGTCATCACCATTGAGTGTTAAATATTCTTACTCAATGACAATCAACACTATCCGAATGACAATCAATAACATGAGAAGACTTTTGACTTTTCCCTCAACAAAAATTCTTAGCTACTTTGGAGAAAAGCATTCTTAGTTGTTTTAATGTTAGATTTGATATTTATATTAAACAAAGATCTAAGGACCCAAGGAAGGCCATCCTATCAAAACCCAACACGATTTTAAATTTTAGTTATATTTTCTGTTTTTTTTTTTTTTAACAAATGATATCATTTACATTAAGGGAAATAGATAAGCTTAGCCTCATAATGAGCTAATAATAATGTGGTTCAAATTTCTTTTTGACGAGAATCAAACCTAAAACTTATCGCTTATAAGAACAATACTACTCGGCTTTAGTATTAAGTGATTATTTTCTGCTAATTTTTAGGGAAAGGTAAATTCAAAGCACATAACATCAAGATGCCACACCAAAACCTCACAAAAAGAAGAGTTAAAAAGTCCATTTCTTTCACGGGTCACCCAAGTTTTTTCCAGTTCAAAAGCCCTCCTTGAAAGCTCTCGCTCTCTCTCTCTCTCTCTCTCTCTCCCCCCTTACACACTACTCCCCAGATTTCTTTGGAATTTCCCAAAAACCCCAAAAACAAAGAAAGAAAGAAATGTGAAAACCTTTTCAAATTACAGCTACCGACACCCCTCCAAAAATTTTGCATTAGCAGCAGCTCGCCTCCTCCATTACCTCTAAAGCTCCTCCGCAGCTCTCTCTCTCTCTCTCTCTCTCTCTCTCTCTCTCTCAGCTTTCTAGATCCGAAATCCTATCTGGGTCTCGAACCGTTTCGGATTCGGACCCCCCCGGGTTGACCATGGAGTCCAGCGCTGCTCCGGCTGGTGACCACAACATCAGAGGGGTGCCGACCCACGGCGGACGCTACGTTCAGTACAATGTGTATGGCAACCTCTTTGAAGTTTCCAGGAAGTATGTCCCGCCCATTAGGCCCGTCGGCAGAGGGGCTTATGGTATCGTCTGGTAAGATTCAATTTTTATTGGGTTTGAGCTTTTCTTGTTATCTTTACTGGGTTTTGAGATTGTAGTTTTAATTTGTTATCTTTGGATTTCCTTTTGATTGTTTGATTGCTGTTGCTTGAAATCTTTGAGAATAGTTTGGTTATACCATTTGAAGTTCCTGCTGTTGATAGAAAGTGGATTTGAGTTAGTTTGGTTCAAGAAGCGGGAAAAGCACTTTCTGATTGTGATCGAACCTTTAGTTAATTTAATCTGAGTTTGTGGGTTTTTTTTTTGTTTTTGTTAGGGATTATTTAATCTGAGTTTGAGTTTAGTTAGTTAATTTAATCTGGATTTGTTAGGGATTATTTTTATTTTTGTGGGTTTTGTTTTCTTGTGTAGTTAATGCGATTTTTGGTGTTTTGCGGTAGGGAAGTTTTGTTGGTTGGGGAATTTTGGGTATGTAATCAGGAAATAACTTGAGGTGTATGGAAGGTTAGTTGGTTTCTTTGTTTACAGTAATCCAGTTTTATTCATATTTCCGTGTGGTCTAAATGAGATTTTAAAGCTGTTGATTTGTGTTTTTAAGCTGGGTTTAGTTATGTGCTATGTATCCTTTGGTGGAAGTTGTAGTCCACAAGTGGATTTTAGCTGTCTCAATGAGATTGCGATTCTGTGAAAATATTGAAGTTGAAAAAAACCGTGCGTCATCAATGTGCTTTTGAGTATATCTTGAAGAGATATATGCTCTGCTGAGCTCAGCTAAGCCATTATTCTAGAAAATCAGGATCGAGCACATCAAGTTGTATTCCGTGTTATTTAGAGTCATCAATGTGAATCTTTTTGCCTATTCATTGCTCAAATATTTATTCCATCTCTAATTGAAATCCTTCCTTGCAAAGTCCACCCATATTAGTTTCCATCTCCCCTTGCCCCTTCTTTCAATTACTGAAATTGACTCTGTCTTCCCTCTTGGTATATCTCTATGTCTTATATCTCTCTGTATTGGGTCATTGTGACTTAGTGAAGTAGTGTGTCTCAGATGCAGTCTTCATTTTTTTGGTCGTGTGAATGATATGATATTTAAAGTTTATCAATGAGAATTTGTTTTCTATTCATTTGACTTACATCGTATGAGTTATAACAAATTTGAAAGTAGATGATTTTTTTGGTTGCATTCAGTGCTGCTGTCAACGCTGAGACTCGTGAGGAGGTTGCCATTAAGAAGATTGGTAATGCATTTGACAACAGAATAGATGCCAAAAGGACTTTACGAGAAATTAAACTTCTTCGGCACATGGATCATGAAAATGTAATTTTTTGTGACCTTCTGTCGTTCATGTTCCTATGAGGATCTCTTATGTCATTTATGTACATCGCTTGCAGATATTTTGTGTTTGGCCCCATAAAACAATTGGCTTTTCTTGTACATGTGTTTAAAGAATTCCATCTTTTGCAACCTGTGGTAGTAGAAGACTCACTTAAAATGATTATTTTGTGTAGTTCTGTTGATATACAAATATTTTTCAGAGGCCTTGAGGGTCATGTTTTGACTTCTGCTCTACTAGCCGCAATGTGGGTTTCATACAAGGGTTTCTAGAATGGGCAGTGTTTCCCTGCAATAAAACCCTGCCTTAAGCACCTAAATGAGATCTCTCATGAACTCAAGTCTCCCTGTTTGCACATATTTTGATAAAAAAACTTAAGAATCCAGATCATGCTAAATAATTTTTTCCTGTATTTCTGGAGTCAACGGCTTACAAGTTAGTTCTTTCTGCAGGTTATTGCCATCAAAGACATCATACGGCCTCCACAGAAGGAGAACTTCAACGATGTCTACATTGTTTATGAATTAATGGACACTGATCTTCATCAGATTATACGGTCCAACCAACCATTAAATGATGATCATTGTCGGGTTGGCCTTCTTTTCTTAATTTTTGTTGTACTTTTTGTTTTTCGTCAATCTGTTTATGTTATACTTGCTATGCCATTTGATTCTTGAAGCTAGTATTGTTGAGCATCTTATGGAAAGTTTTTCAGCTTTTAAGAATAGTTTCTTGGTTTATATTATGTTTGTAATGCCATTTGAATATAGTAACTGTACGTGCTTGTAGTTCATATGGATGAGAATCCTCAGGAGGGCAATGAGCCATTGACATTAATTTCTTTTTCTGTTTGTTCGAACCGAGTGCAATGGCATTCTAGGATTCATACAGCCGACCCCACTTAATGGGAAAAGGCTTTGTTGTTGTTGTTGTTTGTTCAAACAACCAAGATTTCATAGTTATATTCCAGATTTTATTTGTTAGGTTATCGGTGGTGGCAATATATGCTTGTCACTGAAGTAGGTTGAATTAAGCAACTAATGAATATGGTACACACTGATAGCTTTAAATGCAGTCGAATCTTTTCATATATCTTTCCATAGCTTGATAATAAATCGTGAGAAATGATGTTCGTCTCATCTTAAAAACAAGGTTCTGGTCCTTTGCTTTGGTAGCTTGTAGATCAATGAGATGACATGTTTCTTTTATTCTTTAGTTGGAACTTCAACAATGGATTTACATTTCCTAGTTTTCTGAACCTTTCATATTCGGAGTGACTATAGTTTAGAACTTTTACTTGCGATAACTAAGCTAAAATTCTCTGCATTTTAGCCTTGATTATCAACCATTCTCATGAGCATGATTTCGGTTATACATGTCTGAGATCTCACTAATTTGTTGTTTAAATTCCACCTTTGCAGTACTTTCTGTACCAGTTGTTACGAGGGCTCAAATATGTACATTCAGCAGGTGTTTTACATCGTGATTTAAAGCCCAGCAATTTGCTCATGAATGCAAATTGTGACCTTAAGATTGGAGATTTTGGTCTGGCAAGGACAACGTCTGAAACTGATTTCATGACTGAGTATGTTGTTACTCGTTGGTACCGTGCACCAGAATTGCTGCTTAATTGTTCGGAGTACACTGCAGCAATCGATATATGGTCTGTAGGTTGCATTCTAGGTGAAATCATGAACAGAAAACCCCTATTCCCTGGCAAAGATTATGTACATCAGCTGAGACTCATAACAGAGGTATGATTTCTAGGTCTTTCTAACTGAATTTAGACTGTTATGCCACTGGTTTCTACATTACAAACATGTCATACTTTTAATGAGAATTCTCCGAAAACCTTTTTTTTTTTCACTTAACGAGCGGAAGGGGTTCCATCTGCTTTACATTTGGTTATGTTTCTTGTTGCCAAGTGTTAGACAGTGCATAAACCGTACTGATTCTGTGGAAAGTATCAATAATGAACTTCTAATACGATTAATTTGTATAGTTAAGGGTGTGAAGTAGACAATGAACGCGTCTCATAATAATAATCTTTCAAACGATCTTGGCCAACTGGTGCAATGTTTTCCTTTTGTGTTCAACAGCTCTTAGGCTCACCTGATGACTCCAGCCTTGGATTTTTACGAAGTGATAATGCTCGAAGATATGTTCGACAACTACCTCAGTACCCAAAGCGGAACTTCTCTCTTGGGTTTCCTGATATGTCTCCTAGCGCTATAGATTTGCTAGAGAAGATGCTTATCTTTGACCCAAACAGGCGTATTACAGGTATACTTAGTTATTGTGTTGCACTTCAACCAGTTTGGTTATGACATAAATGATATTGGGGATCTCAGAATCCTGCAGGATTTTCTATGAACTGGAACTTACTAGTTACAATTCCTGTATCCTCTGGCGGAAAGTTTTGTGATGTTTAGATTTAGAAATGGCAGTGCATGTATTGTCATTTTCAAATACGGAGTTCTGCAGTACTTTAAGAATGCTTGGTAAACAAATTGTGCATATAACTTTTGTGAGAGAGCTTATTAATAGAGCAACTGGAGCCATTTTACTCGCTGATGATTTTCTTCTTTGTTAATTGCATTGACGATTGTTTTTCTCCCCGGTGCTTTGCAGTTGATGAGGCTCTTTGCCACCCATACTTGGCGCCTCTTCATGATATAAACGAGGAGCCTGTCTGCCCAATGCCTTTCAATTTTGATTTTGAGCAACCCTCGTTTACTGAAGAGAATATCAAGGAGCTCATCTGGAGAGAGTCCGTAAGGTTCAATCCAGATCCTATTCAATGAGGGTCATGATATAATCTGTTGTATACTCGTAGAAAGTAATCTCAAAACGGATTACAATCATATTCTACATAGAACCCACTTGATCCTCCAGGAGAATGAAATTATAAAAACTTTGCTGGACCAATCGGGATTTCTTGAGAAATCGCCCTGAAATGTCATTCATTCAACATTAACGTCTTTGGATGTCTGTAACTGTTAAATGTGTGAAAGGGATTCTGAAGGCTGCCTAGCTGGTCTAATCTGTGAGTCTCTAGAGCTCCAATCCCTCGGTGGTGCAGGTTCGTGCTGGTTAGCGGCTTATAATCCGATCATCGGCCGGCACCGATGTAAGATCCTCTAGTGTTGCAGTTGTATCTGTTTAGAATGGTAGGTCTTAGCGTGAACAGTTGCCTTTTGTCATGAAAACCCTCGACTCTGTATATTATGCGTTTTGCCTTCGGGCTTCTTTCCACTGTTAGGACTCCGAGACAAATTGCCGCTTTGTTTCGTTGTGAAAATCTAATAAAATGCCTTGCTTAGAAACTTCTAATAACAGGGGTGTGTCGAAGGAGAAAGAGGGTGTGCAACAATCATTTTCCTTCCGAATTTCATGTACTCGAAATATTGCTGGAGGGAAAAAAATAGCCAAGGTTTATGGCGGTCTGATAATTTAGCTTTTACTAGAAGACAGTGAAAAACACGAGTAATAGTACATGATTTCAGGATTGTTTACATAGCTCATCCTATACGTACACTGTTTGAGCTCCACCAAGTCAGTTGGCAGATCATCTGCAGGAAAATCACAAGCGGTAGCTTTCTCAGCACCCTGATCCGGCAGCTGATCGCAAGGGCGAGGCGTCACGCCACTCATAATCCCTTCAACATCAGTGCACGTCCATGGCTGCTTCTTAGCTTTCGCCGCTAGTCCAGTTGTCACATTCGAGATGCAAATCCCGGTAAACAGGTGGTCGGCAATGCCTTCCAACCTTGCAGCCATTGTTCCGTTATCTGCCACCATGTCCTTGTAGTTAATATTATTGATCTCAGGCACTGCATTTTTATCATATTTGCCATCAGCATGTGACCCGTAATTGCCGGTCATCCAAAACGCCCATTTCATTGTGTGCATGGTGAATCTTGACGCGTATATGTCTTTCACGTACCCTCCTCTCCCTACGGCTGTCTTGATCTGAACACCCGATTCAGTACGGAAGGCCACGATGTCTTCGGCTTGGACATTTCGGGTCCCGCCGGACATTTCGCTGCCTAATGCGATGGTGGCGCTGTAGGGAGAAATGCATGTGAGCCGCCGGATTACTAGTTGTTTTGTAGGCATTCCGAATGTTATGCCATACTCATCCCATCCGCTCTTAACAGCCACACAGTCATCTCCTGAGACTATGTAGCGGTCTTCTATTCTCGTATTGGTGCAAAAATCTGCAACAAAATACCAAAAGTTCGAGATATGAATTAGGCCAGTTAGCATACTTGGCCACTTGTATCTAAGTTCAGACCTACTTTCATGCAACTTAGAGTAAATTAAAACATCGATTTTGTAAAAAGAAATACACAAATTAAAGTTCAATTAATGAGGTGTCTGAAATGATATTTCAATTGACTATAACCTGGGTTGATGCCATCTGTGTTTGGAGATGAAATTGGAGCTATGATTGTAATCCCTTTCACAAGAATATTACTGCAACAACATAATTTCATAATCTTAATCATCTAATAATCTTGAAAGTGGGAAACAAAAATAAAAATACCATTGATTGAGTGCCATGTGGTTGAACCTCATAATGAATACATGGTGATGTAGTACAAACAAGCTCGATTGAAGTGGCTAAAATTACGATGCAAAAAAAAAAAAAAAAAAAAAAATTACGTTCAACGATAAAGTATTTTGTGAAAAAAAAAATATATTGAAAGTGTTGTAAACTTTCTAGTTTAAATGTGATTGTATAAATTTTATATTAGATTTTATTATAGTTATTATTTCCTATATGAACTTGTATTCTTTAGGGATGAAGGATTTCTTCTCCCTCTTATTACTATAAATAAATGCAATGCGCACACATTCTTTTACACAATTCTACAAACACATATCTTTATATTTTCTCTACCTGTGCCACCGATCCCCTTCCCCTGTTAGATAAAATAGGCTACAACACGTTATCAGCACGCTCCTATCGCTACGCTTAAGAATTTGACGTGGAAGCTTTCTACATCAAACCAGTTCATCCATATCATCATGCAATTAGGTTCTTCCAGAACAACGGTTTTTATCTCGATATTTTTGCAGCCTTGATAGTATGAATATTCACCATAATGCACGACTCAACTTTACGTTTTTCGAATTTTAGATTCTACATAAATTGTGTATGCATTATATCCATAATTGTTGAATTATGTGAATTTGATATTTGCCATGAATTGCATCAAATATATATCCATGCATTAAATTATTGAATTGAATGTGCATGCAATTGAATTTTATAATAATAAAAAAAGTCGCAAACTGCTAGGGTTCTTCGAACCCACGATCTGAGCTGCAAACCCGAGCTGCTAGCCCAGGCTTGTAGTCTGTATGGCTCAGTCGTGCCAAGCCACGAGACCACAAGTTGGAGCCAAGGGCTCTAGGTTTGAAACAGAAACCCTGATGCCTTCCATGGCGTCTTCACCATCACAGGTGGGCTTGCAACCCAACGTTGGCCTTGGGTCACCATCCTAACACCCTGAAGCTCGTCCACTGACGTAGATTGACCGAGATTCCTTCAAATCTCGTCAGATTTTCGTTGAAATTCCGATTCAAATTTCTAGGATTTTGGTTGAAACGTTGAGATCCTTATATCTCCGTTAGTATTCTTAGGTATGACTAGTGGGGAAGTTAGTTGTTTGGCAGATAATGCAACCACACACACCATTTTGCGTGAACGCATCTATTTCACTAACTTCATACCTAAGAATGCACGTTTAACAACCCTCTCAGGCCCATCCAACTTGATCGAATAATACGGTAAGGCACGTATAATGTTGTCCAATAGTACAATTTTGACCATTGATGAGACACTTTATTCTCCACGTTTCGAAATAACGTTGTTAAGTTTTAAGGACATTAGAGATGATAATTACCACACTGAAACCTATGTAGAAGACGAAGTTGAGTTTTTGTGCATAACTTTCTACGAATATGGCCAGAAGCGCATTCTAGAGAAGATGAAGCGTATCTCGAGTGATCTGTATACTATGACTATACGCCCTATAGGAAGCCACTATGTGGCTAACCGTACCTCTGGGACCACGAAATTACACTTTAGCATGATCGTTCGGGACACCCTGGACGAGCAATGATGTGCCGTATCCTCAAATCACCACACGGGCATCCACTAACCCGAAGTTTAGGTTCGACTCAAGGAATCGCATGTCAAACATGTTCCATTGGAAAGCTTATTATTAAGCCTTCTTATGACAAGATTCGTTTGAATCCTCCTATTTTTCTACTAAAGATTCAAGGGGACATTTGTGGACCAATTCACCCTTCATGTGGACCATTTAGATATTTTATGGTTTTGGTTGACGCCTCCACATGTTGGTCACACGTGTGCTTGTTGTCCATAAGGAACGCTGCATTCTCCAAACTGTTGGCTCATGTTATTAAGCTTAGGGCTCACCACCCTGATTATTCGATCAAATCTATTCGATTGGATAATGCTGGAGAATTCACATCTAAAACTTTTGGTGACTATTGCATGTCGGCTAGGTTTGAAATTGAACATTTTGTACCTCATGTTCACACCCAAAACGGCCTGGTAGTGGCATTCATTAAGCGCTTACAAATGATTGCTTGATTGTTGGTTATACGTACCAAGCTCCCGATCGCTGCTTAGGGCCATGCAATATTGCACACAATCATGTTGATCCACCTAAGGCCTGTTGTGACCCAACCATATAACACCCTTAAGTTGGTTACCAGATATGAACTCGACATATCGCATCTGCACGTTTTTGGTTGTGTAGTCTATGTGCCGATTTCGCCGCCTTTACGTACAAAAATAGGGCCTCAGCGAAGGATGGGAATCCATGTCAGATATGATTCTCCTTTGATTGTTCGTTACTTAGAACCTTTGATAGGTGATCTATTTACCGCTCGTTTCACGAATTGTTACTTTTATGAGACAGTCTTCTCGTCGTTAGGGGGAGATAAGAATGTTAACATTCCTGAAGAACAACGTGAATTATCGTGGACAACTCCCACTTTGTCTCATTTAGATCCCTGCACCGCTCAGTTTGAAACTGAAGTGCAGCGCATATTAGATCTTTAGAGTATAGCTCAGAGCATGCCAGATGCTTTCACCGATCTAACGTGAATGACAAGATCACATATTCTAGCTGCAAATGTGCCTGCAAAGATGGATGTACCAAATATACGATAGACTTCTCTCTTGGAAGCCCGGGAAACCAACTCTGGTGATCCACGTACATGAGTGACTAGCCAATCATCTGCCCCTACACAAAAGTGTGGTAGACTTTTTGGTTCAAAGGATTCACAACTCTGGAAGAAGAAACCCACGACATAGGCACTTGAACATCCTACCGTGAATCCGATTGTCGCTTATTCATTATATCCAACTCATGAGAAAATTTTAGATTACAGAAGCGTCCTTGAATAGACAAATCCACCTTCTGAGAATCGTGATATTTTGGTCTATTATGCTAGCTTAGATGACGTTTGGTGTAGAAATGAGATGATCGTCGACAATGCATTAGCATATGTAGTAGCTACTGAGATCATGTTGAGCGATGACATTGAACCCCGTTCCGTTGATGACTGTCGACGTAGAACCAATTGGTCAAACTTGAAACAAGCAATCCAGGTCGAACTTAACTCGCTTGCGAAACATAAGGTGTTTGGGCTTGTAGCTCATATTTCTCCACATGTGAAGCCCGTTGGCTACAAGTGGGTTTTCGTTCAGAAGCGTAATGAGAAGAACGAAATTGTGTGTTACAAAGCTCGTCTTGTTACCCAAGGTTTTTCACATCGCCCTGGGATTGACTATGACGAAACTTATTCACCCGTTATGGATGTGATTACTTTTCGTTAGCTTATCAGTTTGGCAGTTTCTGAAAAACTGAGTATGCAGCTGATGGACGTAATAACTATGTATCTCTATAAGGATCTTGATACAGAAATTTATATGAAAGTTTTCGAAGTACTTACATTGACTGGATCAGATATTTCCAAACCCCGGAACACGCTCTCAATTTGGCTGAGGTGTTCACTCTACGATTTGAAGCAATCTGGAAGAATGTGGTATAACCGTTTGAGTGAGTATTTGACTAGTCAGGGATATGTGAACAATGCACTATGCCCTTGTGTGTTCATTAAGAAGTCACATTCTGGTTTTGCGATAGCTGTAGTATATGTCGATGACATAAACCTCATTGGAACTTCTGAAGAGCTCGCAAGAACTGCTACACACTTGAAGTCAGAATTTGAGATGAAAGATCTAGGAAATACTTGATACTGTCTCGGTCTCGAGATAGAGCACTGTTCGAATGAAATCTTAGTACATTAAATGAACTACACCCAGAAAGTGTTGTACCGCTTTAACGAGGATAAAGCGAAGCCTTCGAGTACTCCTATGGTCGTTCAATTGCTAAATGAAAAATGAGATCCATTCCATCTAAAAGAGGATGCTGAAGAGATTTTGGAGCCTGAAGTTCCTTATCTAAGTGCAATAGGCGCTTTATTGTATATAGCTCAATGCACTAGACAAGACACCTCCTTCGCTATTAATCTTTGGCAAGATACAGTAATGCACCAACATGCAGACACTAGACTGGTGTTAAAGACATTTTCCGTTACCTTAAGGGTACTACGAATCTGGGCTTATTTTATCACTATGGATCCTTGAGTGATGCTGCACCCCCTTATCTCTAGTCGATTCTCGCCTTGTTGGTTATGCCGACACATGATACTTATCTGATCTACATAAAGTGCGCTCTTAAACGGGTTATGTCTTTACCATTGGAGGCACCGTAATCTCTTGGAGGTCAACTAAATAGACCTTAGTTGCCACTTCGTCTAACCATGTTGAAATTCTTACCTTACATGAAGCAACTTGGGAATGCTTTTGGTTGAGAGCAGTTGTGGACCATATTCGAAGTTCTTGCGATCTTTACCCTGTCGTTGATGTCCCAATGACGATTTATGAAGACAACATAACATGCATTGAACAGCTTAAGAAGGGTTACATCAAAGAAGACAACACCAAGCACATTGTGCCGAAGTTCTTCTTCTCACATCAACAACAAAAGCATCAGTAGATTGAAGTCATGCATATCCATTCACAAGACAATTTGGCCGACGTCTTCACCAAATCACTACCAAAGGCGATGTTTCAGAAGCTTGTTCAAGGAATTTGTATGCGTAAACTTTCTGAGTTGTAAAATTGCTAGTTCTTTTTGGAATTGTGTCAAACTCAGGGGGAGTATCCTGAAGTATACTTGCTTGATCTTAATGTACTCTTTTTCCCTACGATTAGGAACATTTTTCCCACTAGATTTTTGCTATCTAACTAGGTTTGAATGAGGCACCCATTTTGGGTTGATCATATCCTTAATGACATCCCATAGACATTTCATTTGACTTTGCATTACTCACACATTTTTCATTAGACTATGGATTTTGTCCTTACTTGGGTTTTGCCATAGCCATAGGGTTTTTTGTGAGACTTACTTCCTAATGCAAGTTCCTACCTTATTGAGAATAACATGTTCCTAGAATCAGTTCCAACGTGTCGACTTCCTCAACCTCTACATGATGCCGAATCTATTTGAGTATTTACACATTCAAGAGGGAGTGTTGTAAACTTTCTAGTTTAATTGTGATTGTGTAAATCCTAGATTTGATTTGATTCAAGTTATTCTTTCCTATATGGACTTGTATTCCTTGGGGATGAAGGATTTATTCTCCCTCTTATTACTATGAATAAAGGCACTGCGTAGGAGGAATAACACACATTCCTCTACACAATTCTACAAACACATCTCTCTCTATTTTCTCTCCCTATGCCGCCGGCCCCCTTCCTCTGTCAGATAAAATAGGCTATAACATAAAGGCATATTGTTGGAATAATTGGGTTATTTGAATAAGTTATGAAAAAGTTGAATAT
Source organism: Pyrus communis (assembly GCF_041283825.1). Classification (NCBI taxonomy): domain Eukaryota; kingdom Viridiplantae; phylum Streptophyta; class Magnoliopsida; order Rosales; family Rosaceae; genus Pyrus; species Pyrus communis. Next base: position 18,041,400 of record NC_142571.1, read on the forward strand.
TTAGGTAATTCTATCTTTCCTTGTCCCACAAGGATTAGGTCTCTTTTTTTTTTTTTTTTTTTTTTTTTCTTCTAGTTAATTAGAATTTTCTTTTATGTTTCTTTATTCATTAGATTTCCAATCACTACTAGAATTAGGGTTTGATGTCTATATAAAGCATTTTTTTTTGTTACAAAGGGGTCCAAAGTCCAAGCAGAACTGTTAAACAAGGTAGAACATCAGCCCAAAAGGCTTATACAAATAGCCCGAGTCCTAGCAACCCTGGAAATATCATCTAGAAGTAAGCTAACGATTGAAGGAGGAGGATCATCCAACATAACATAGCCCAAGTCCAAAGAAAAATTCAACTTTGTTAAACCATCAACTACCATATTCCTTTCCCTATATAAAGGTTTCTATTGGAGTTAATTGCAGATTATTCATATATTTATTAATCAAATACAGAGGATTTAAATTTATGTTATTGGATTTGGCACTTGTCGATCCTTCTATCTTATTTGTCTGCTGCATTACATTGTTAAAGATGCTCTCATGACCACCTGTGAACCGTTGATGCAAGTGTCTGTGTATTACAATACATCAATGACTTATAGTCATCTCACGTATGCAACTATACTGTATTCGCTAATCGCTCTTGTGTTAGATATGTGGTTAGTAATGTCCTACAAATGATTTAATTGGTAAGAGTACACCTGACATTCGTATCGTGTTTTTCGTGTTTGTGTCGTTTTTGTGACGGATAATATGACCAAACCCGTTACTTGTTAAAGAAAATATATTTTATATCAATAAATAATGAAAATAAAAAGCACAATTTGACCCCAAAAAAATGGAAAACATAATACTAAATTAGTATATACATATCATATTGTCACATAAATATTATTTCAAAAACAAAAAAACAAAAAAAAAAAATTGTTTTTCACATTTTTCAGACTAGTACATTAATGATTATGAACTTTATTTATTTTGAACTCTCTTAAAAATACCATTCGTGAGGGTTTGTATGGTTTTAAAAATTCAAATGACGATTTACCATTCCTCAAAGCGTAAAGGATGCAATCACATTTTGCCTATAGTATGCTATAAAAATAATAAATAAATAAAACTTAAATTTTTTTTTAAAATTTATATAGAATAATAATACAATAACACATATTTATTATACATATATACATATATTAGTTTTTTAGTAGTTAAAAAAATAAAATAATCAAAGTAACTTTTTTTAATGTGTCGAAATGGGTTACCTGCATGTCACTCTCATGTAAACTTGTTAAGGATCCGTTATTAACAGGTTTTTATCGTGTGACTCGATAATAACCCGATTGGTTATCGTGTTGACCTGAAACCTGTTATTTTCGTATCGATTACGTGTTGTGTTAATAGACCGTGAAAAAAATTACCATGTCTAGGTAGGAGTATATTTGGTTACCTGTTGTAAACAGGATGAACATTCCATGATGGAGAGTTTAGGAGAGTGAGGTTTGAGATTTCGATCAGGTAAGGGCGGTGTATTTTAGCTTCTTCTTGTGGAACTGTTGCCACCAGAACTCACCTTGACCATCAATTGTGCCATTGTCACCTACAATGATCAAGGGACCTCAATAAATTTAGTCCTTTATTCGAATTCAATAATCAGGATGGTTGCGAAATTAACAGTGCCTAGTCGATATATGCGTAAAATATATAATTAAAAGGTGTAGAGTTAAATTGAACTAAATAAATTAGGTACCTATAACAATGATGTCAGTGAGATTTGTTCCCCATATGAGATTGGTGTACCTTCCAGCTGCGCGTCCCTTCCACGGCCATAAGAGCAACTCTAGCGGGAGCTGGAGCCCGATGAACCAGCGACAGAAATGATCCAATAGCCCCAGCAATCTACTCCAGCCTATGGGCAATGGGGATCGGGGGAGGCCCGAATGAGAGGCCCGGCTCGAATTGGTGGCCCGAGAGCCTAAGGTCACATGATGCAAGGCTGATATTAGGATAACGTCAATCACATTATAAAATTAAAAAAAAATGTAAACAATTAATCAAAAATAAAAAATTTTAAAAATTAAAAAAAAAATTTAATTTTTCTATAAATATCTTATATTTATCTTCCACCTTACACCACAATTTTATATTTTCTCAAATACTTTGGGTTGTAATTTCTTATTTAATGAATTGTGGTACAAAGAGACAGATTAATATCATATCCAAAATTTGATTTTATTATTTTTTATTATTTTATAAAATAAAAAATACTAATATTTTATTGCCCATTGCCATTCCTATTCAGTTTAGGGGTAGAGATGTAAAAGGTAGTTAATGTTCATTAAAGGTAGTTATTGTTCACTGTGGAGATTCAATAGTGAGTTGCCTTTGGGGGTCTTTGCAACACTGGAGTTGCTCTAAGATGGGAGGGGTTTGAGCACAGGCCGCCATTCATTAATGTCCTAAAACACATTTCATCATTTTGAGTTAATATGACAAAACAAACCACATTATCATTACATCATTCTGGATTTTTTGATGATTACTACGTGCTTACGTTTAAAACTACGTCATTTCGGAATAGTTAATACTAATTCCTACAGTGACGGATCCAAGATTTTAAACTTGAGGGGTCCCAATAGTAAAAGTCAAAAAATTTGTATACAAAAATAACATTTAAAATTTAAATTATAGTACATTTCATTTATAAATCATACGCATAACAACATTAAAAGCTATAAAATCCTAATTCAAGCATCCACTAATGAGATTTCATAGTCTGAAAATAGTATATGATATCTTCATTACCAATACATGAAAAATCATTTTCTCAATGTAAATAACTAAGTTGTCACTCAGCCATTGATCTCCCATTTTCTTATTCTTACAATACACTATTAATAATTAAAAAAAACACAAAAACACATACCAATTAACCAATAAACAAAATTCCAATAATCAAATGAGTATGCAAACATAAAACTATCAATAATAGACTATAAATCTCCATCAATATCTAATATAATTTAATTGAGATTAGATTAGAATACCGAAAAACAAACTTCAATTTTGAACCAAGTGATGATGGTTTGGAGATATGAAACAAATTGAGGTATGATATTGGAGAAAAAAATAAAAATATTGGGTGGGATTTAGAATGTTAGGGTTTTGAAAATTTTGGGAAATGGAGATTCGGTGAACATGTAAAAATGGGGGCATCAAGATGTTGAAAGTAGGATGGGACTATGGGGGACGAGCTGGGGGCTGGGGAGTTAAAAACAAAAAAAGGGACTAACGGCAGCGTTTTGCCAATTGTTTTAATCTTTATGTATTTTTTTAAAAGATTAAAAAAATTTACCAAAACAAGCGTTTTGGGCCAGGGTTGAAAAAAAGAACATTTCTTTCTTCTTCACCCAGTCGTCTTCTTCGTGGAGACGCTGCCGTTGCAGCTTGCATATGCCTTCCTCTTCCGATCCGGGGGGTCCTCAAAAAATTTCAAGCAAAGATTCAAGGTCGCTGACGGGTCCGGGACCTCTCAGATCCCTATATAGATCTGCCACACTGCTTATAACACTAGTTTCTTAAGTTAGTGATTTTAACATTTAATTAACTCTTTTTTTAACATCATGCATTCTATCGTGATTTTATTTTTCGATAAACTAAAATTCTACACATTTCATGTTTAAACTACTGTGAAAAAGATTTGAACTTGGATAAGAAAATAACACACATACTCTAACCAATGTGACTATGCTACCCATACCTTCAGACTAAAACCCTAACCTTAAACTCCAAATAATACTGTTTTAGACATAAATTCGAAATCAACACTAATTGAAAGTCTAATCCAACATTCTAATCCCTTTAATGTAACAAAAGAAAAATCTAATATTTTGTAAATAAGTCCCTTTATCTCAAATAGTTTCAACATGATTAAGCCGCACAAATAGGAAATAGGAAATATATATGTGAATATATATGCATGTTTGGGAAAACATGAAAAAAACAAGAGAGAGAGAGAGAGAGAGAGAGAGAGAGAGAGAGAGAGAGAGAGAGAGAGAGAGAGCTGAGAAGCTAGGAGAACAGCATCCTTGTGGAGATAGAGAGTGAAATGGCTGGTGAGGTTGAAGCTCCCAGTCAACCACTTCCCTGCCGGAATAACAAGCTGCGCACCGCCCTCTGTTTCATATTGGCTCAGCTGACTAATGGCGGCCTGAAAGGCCTTTGTGTTTGATGTCTTTCCATCTCCAACTCCTCCAAAATCAGTGAGTGAAGCACTGTGAGCTCTGCAGTTCATTGCAGTGCACTCGAACGATTCAAATCTTTGGACTTTTGCTCTTCTGCTCTCAACCCTTCTTAGCATGGCCACCACAAGAAGTACTACTAGCACTAACTTAATCACCTGCAAAATTAGGAAACAAATAGGAAATAGAAGGGGAAAAATAAAATCCAATTAGCATTTTAAGTTTTTGTTATGGGGAATGATTTCCGCACTCCATTTTAACCTCATGCACTCCCTATATTAATTTTGCCATTTGATTCTTTGTTAATTTATTCAATCTAATGGCTAGAATGCAGAAGATTAAAAGGGAGTGTAGAGATCTCTCTGCTTTCTTATAACTGATTTCCATAGATTAAAATGAAAAAGAAAAAAAAGACGAGTCACTTAAATTTGGAGATAAAATGCATAAAATATTAATGTTTGGTTGGTGAGAAAATGCAGGGAAATGAAATTAAGGAGAGAAATATGGTTTGAAGTTTTACTTGGGTTTTCATAGGACTCCTCCCCAACAGCTCCATTCGGGAAAAGAAGGTAGCTTGGAATTTGTTTTAGTTGTTGCGGAGAATAAAATAAATGGAGTATTTATAGGGTTAAGGTTCAGTTGTGACAAAAATGACATGCCTGATGACACCAATGAAGAATGACGATTATAACAGTCTCTCTTTAGAAAGTTTGACAAAAATGACATCATAATTTATTAAGTTTGTTTCTTGCATGAATAATCTATTCGCCAAAATTCTTAACAAATGACCTGACCATAAGCGAGTTTTCTTTAATGTACCTTAAAATAATAATATCGGTGTATAACCATTGAAAGAAAAATTATGTCATTTTTCACCCCTAATTTATTAGTAATTAATTAACTAGGCATACAATAACAATTTAAGAGCATCTCTAAAAGTGATATTAAAATGTCCAATCAACACCAACGGTAAAAAAATAGAGCAACAATGTTTTCCAACTGAAAAAACCAAACCTAAAATGGCATGATATGGATTGGTAGCCTTAAACCTTGGTGCCAAAATTGACAACAACTTCAATTTTTTTAAAATTGATTATCAAATGCATTTTATTAATTTTTAGTATTGTTTTTGGTTTTAAAATATTTATTATAATAATTTATTGTAATAAAATAATATTTTAATTTGACATATCAATAGAAAGCAAAAGTTAAAAATATCAAAGTGTTACATAAACTGCCAAATTTTAGTTTTATATTTAGAATTTGACCTCTTCTAACACCAACGTTTTGCAGCTCATGTATTTTTGTGGTTTGGAGTCTTTTGACTACTGCGTTGGAAAGTAGTTAGCGGATCCCACTATTCATGCACCTTCTTGAAATTTGCATATGTTCATCCAATCTCCTGGTCTCTTCACTTTCACCCGTCTTACTTCAGCCTAGACATGGATTGGTTTGCTATTGCTATTGCCATTGCCATTGCCAACCCACTTCATGGATTCACGGGTCACAAACTGGTGGCCCCCACATTAACTTACCCCATTCGATATTGTGAATTCGTAATTAGGTTACCATTCCTCTTTTTCCTAGTTAGGTTAAGAGACATCTGCATTTTTGTCTACGTATCTCTGTATATATATGAAATCATCATCTGGACATTTGTTCATATAATCTGTACATTTATGGAATCTCATGATCTTAAGTTTGACGTTAGGAGAAAAAACTTAGTTGGAATTTTCATGACACGTATTGAGTCTTACAATGTAGATAAAACTTATAAGACATGATGAAGTTGTAGGTCACATTGCTTTATATGCGTTGATGATGAGTTAATATTATATTATACATATTATCCTAACTTTAGTTTATTTTGGTTATTATTTTAGAAGAATTTGATACTTTAAATTGTATTTTTAATATACAATTTTCAACTTCCTTTAGGGAAAAATGTGATCAAATGGATGATTTTTGGAGTAATTCCAATTGGAGGACGTTTGTGAGTCGCTTAGCTTGATCGTGTCAAAATATCAGATTTTTTTCACAAAACGGTTATTTTCTGGCGATGAAATAAAGAAGTAATACGCATTGTTGGAAAGTAACGTTTTTGGGCTTAATTGTGATTTTTGGAGCCCAAGATGACTTGGGTTCGTGGCATTCTGAAGAAGTTTTCAACATATTCCAAGCCTTAAATCTAGCTATTTTGGGACGGTTTTGGAGCAGATATAGGTTTGTTGAGGCGCATTTCTTGATCTTGAATTGAGATGATGAATTTCGTCAAGGGTCGGTTTCAACATATTCCAAGGCTTGATCTTCAATTGAGATGATGAATTTTGTCAAGGGCCGTTGAGGCATATTTCTTGGACAAAACATTTCTTCAAGGGCCGTAGGGGCTTGATCTTGAAAGAAATGAAATTTTTTCCTTCAAGGATCGTAGAGACTTGATCTTGAATGAAAATTTGAAAATGGACAAATCGGCACATACGTATTGTGCGTATTTGATTTTCCATAATCTTTGGCAAAATACATTTGGTGTATTTTTTTGAATTTTTTCCTTGTGGTTGTAGGAATTTTTTTTTTTTCCTTTTCTTAGGTAGGAATTGTAGGAGTTTGAGATCCTCTTGTCCCACATTGGTCAACAGTATTTTTTCACTAGCCTTTATATAGGCTTATTCCTTTTTCTTAGTAATTAGAACTTGGACCATTTGGAAATGGATTGAAGGCTTGGGCCTTATGGTTGTGTGGATTAGACTTGAATATAATATAGCCTAAATACAATTATACAATTAATATAATATAGCCTAAATACAATTAATATTAATATAGCCTTGGAATTTAAAATTAATCAAATTCATTAATTTTAATTTTCGGATTAAGTTTTTTAATTAATTTATTAATTAAAAAACGTTTTGATTAAAAGACACATCTATTAGAAAGAGTTGTACGTTTTGATTAAAAGACATAGCTATTAGAAAGAGTTGTGTACTTTCAAATACACTGAATAGGTATTTGAAAGGGTGTGAAACAGCCTATATATTTGCAATCACAGTATCCAAGTGACAATCATCTTTTCTTCCTCCTTGTCTTCCGTACAAATTTCCAGAGAGTAAACACACAAAGCAATTCGCTAGAGTTCTATAATCCAGTGCGGGTTGTAGAATTAGGTAGTTGTATCCTGGTCGAGTAGACGTTGTAGAACCACAAGCACACGAGTGGGACGAAAATACTGTTCGAAGGACATAGCGTTTTCGCTAACCTCTACCTTCAATTCATTCAAGTTAGTATCATTTTAATTTTTTGTATTTATTGTGTAATTGCATTATGTATTGCAAGTATTTATGAATAATAAAGTATAAGTATTTCGGTTCTGTATTTCTGTTATTTTATTGTTTCTAAATTGTTCTCCAACAGGAACCTCCTTCAATTTCCTTCAAAATGTTGGAAAGCTTTGGTGATTTCCTTCAAAGTTTTGGAAAGCCTTGTTGATTTCCTTCAAGATTTTGGAAAGTTTGTATGATTTCCTTCAAGGTTTTGGAAAGCTTTGATGATTTCCTTCAAGGTTTTGGAAAGCTTTAATGCTTGTCCTTGGGTAAGTAGGATGTGCATTTTTTCCTTTCCATTTCTTTTTCCCACGGCAAGGAAGGTGTTTTTCCTTTCCCTTTTTGTTTCCTCGGCAAGGAGGGATTATTTCCTTTCCCCTTTTGTTTTCCATGGCAAGGAGGGGTTCTTTCCTTTGTTGTTTTGGAAATTTTGATAACCTTTCCTTTTGTTGTTTTTTTTTTTTTTTGTTTCCTTTTCTTCTCTTTGATAATTTTTGTTGCAAAAAACAGCATGCATTTCCCTTGTTGGTTTGGGAAACATGTCATCTGATTTGCATGTCAAGTTTGAGGTCGATTTCTCTTTTGGAAAATTCTGTAAAAATATAGGAAACGTAGTTTTATCTCTTATTTTTTCAGGCATATATCGTACACCATTAGGAAAAATCGGGAAAGCCTTCAACTCATCATTTTCCTACAGCTGTGCAGTTCTAACGGGAAAACAACTTCTGTGGGATTAACTTTGAAAACTGGAACGTTTGGCTTTAGGGAAAATTATGAAATTTTGACAAAACAATCATCAGCCTCTTAGCTTCCTTCTCCAATTAGTCTTGCATCAAAATTCCTCCGGAAAGTCGAATTATCACCAAAAATGTCCTGCTTGCACAGATTGGCTAAAACTTGCCATTTTTTGCTTGGAATTTGCTTCCTTGTTTTGATTTTTCTTTTGCTATTTGGGTATGTATTTCCCTTATAGCATTAGGAAACAATTGACCCCTATTTATAGGACAATTGGGTGTGTATTTTTTTCACAATTCACATCCTTGCAGTGTGCTTGCAACTGTGCTTTGCCGTGGGTTTTGCTTGCTTGGAGCTTGTTGCAGTGCGTCACTTCTATCGTGTGGTGTTGTGCAAAAGACTGCGGAGGGTTTGCGTTGTGTAGTGCCTTTTGGTCACAGTTTTCCCTCGGTGGTGATGTTGCCATGCAGTGCAAGAAACTGCTTGTGTAATCGCTACGGGGTTGCGTAGCATTTTGGTTTTCTTTAGTACTGTAGCGTGTGTTGAAGGATTGTCTTGTAGATGCCCTATTTGCCGTGCAGTGTAAGAAACTACTTGTGTAATCGTTGCGGGTTTGTGTAGTGCGATTGCGTAGCATTTTGGTTTTCTTTGCTACTGTAGCGTGCGTTGAAGGACCATTTTGTAGCTACCCTCTTTGCGTGCTCTTCAAGCTTTTGTGGTTGATTTCTTTTTGTCATGGTGACTTTGTTATCATCATCCTTCAACGCTTACGAGGTTTGTCTTGCATGTCTTTTGCTTTAGTGAAGCAATTTTTTTTTCTTCTTCTTTTTTTCTCTTGCCGTCCCACCTTGTGCTTATGTTGTCTTTTCTTTTTTTCTTCATTGCAGCCATGGTATTTTTCAAGTGCTTTAAGAGCAATACCATCACCATTCTTGCGAAGAAAGACAATTTGCAAGATAGAGGAACAACATTGAAGCTTTGTGCGTTGTTAGCTAGCCCTAAGGCGCTTGTTCTTATTGCGAAAGACAACTCGATGCATATCAAGTTGTGGTTTTCTAAAGTATCTTGGGAGGTGAAAGATTTGGTCGACCAACTATGAAGAAAAGGGCGTGTAGATCAAAGATTCTTATCTTGAATCCTTCGCACCATGTTCATGACAATTCACCAGCTTCGTTTGAGCTTCTTGGCGATCGCATCTGTAGTGGAGTTATGACTTGGAATAGCACCTTGTCGACTACTGGAGAAGCCGTCTTTGTTTTTTGCTCATTTTGTAATACGGTTTTGTAGCCGAATTTTTCCTTTAAAGAAATAAAGTATTCACATTCTTGAATTTGCTCTTTATTCTTCAAAGTGTTTGTGTTTTGTTGATGATGTGGCTGTACTTGAAGTTTTGAAGTTTTGAAGTTTCAAGTTGCCTACATACCCAAGGTTGAGGAGGGATCAAGTCATGACGTAGTTCAAAGGAGTGATGGATTTTTGATGGTTTTGATGATGATTTTGATGGTGATTTTGCCGTACACAATTTATGCTTTTGCGGGCCATAAGCGTTGGGTGTCTTCTTTTAAGCTTGTGTGAACAAGGAGCATTGAGTGTCGCCTTTTAAACTCGTGCGAACAAGGAGCATTGTGCCATGTGGAGTTTAGGCTCGTGTAGGTGAGGAGCTTTGTGCTGTGTGTAGTTTAGATTCATGTAGGTGAGGAGCTTTATGTCGTGTGCAGTTTAGGCTCATGCAGGTGAGGAGCATTGAGTGTTGCCTTTTAAACTTGTGAGAACAAGGAGTATCGAGTGTCGCCTTTTATGCTCGTGCAAACAAGGAGCATTGCTGCCGTGTGTAGTTTAGGCTTGTACAGGCGAGGATCATTGCTTGTTTGTTTTAGAGGTAGTAATGCTTTAAGAATCTACCATTGATGGGACTGATCTTTAAGCCATTTTCCACCATGATTAAGTAGGCTCCGTTGGTGTAGACCTCTTGTATTACGTAAGGTCCATCCCACTTTGATGTGAACCTTCTTGTTGAATGCTTTGGATAGCCGTGCTTGGTAGCATTCCAAGTGTTGTTAAGCTTCGAGCCTCCTTTCATCAAGTGATTCCAACTCTTGTAGTCATAGCTTTGCATTTTCCTCTTCAATCAAGCCTTCTTGTAGAACTATCCTTAGTAAGGGGATTTGACTTTTGAGTGGCAGGACAGCTTTTATGCCATATACGAGAGAATAAGGCGTAGCTTGGGTAGGAGTCCTATGTGTCGTCTTATATGCCCAAAGTGCTTCGCTTATTCTTTCGTGACAATCTCTCTTTGTTTAACTGATCACCTTATTCAAGAGGTTGCACAACGTTTTGTTAAATGATTCTACAAGACCGTTGCCCGGAGCATGATGCATAGAAGACTTGTGCTGCTTGAATTTGTATTTCTCGTAGAGCTCGTCCATGAGTCGATTGGAGAACTATTTTCCGTTGTTCGTGATGATGTACCGAGGCACACCATATTGGTGGATGATATGCTTATTGATGAAACAGATGAAGTTTCGTTCTTGACTTCCCTTAGGGGGTACGGCTTCATCCCACTTAGAGAAGTAGTTTGTTGCAGCTAGGATGTAGGCTTCTCCGATAGATAATTTTGGTGTGATTGGTCCCACGACGTCCAATCTCCATGCATCAAATGGCCATGAAGCAACCGTAAAATGTAATGGCTCAAGTGGTTGGTATATGAAGTTGGTGTGGAATTGGCAAACTTGGCATCTTTTGGCGTATTCCAAGCAATCCTTCACCATGCTTGGCCAGTAGTAACCCATTCTTTTAAGCTGGAAGTGTAGCTTTGGTCCAGATTGATGTGCTCCGCATATGCCTGAGTGTGCTTCTTTTATGACTTGATTGGCCTCTTCCTCACCTAGGCATCTTAGAAGTACTCCTTCAAAAGAGCATCGGTATAATGTTTTTTTGTAGTAGATGAAGTGAGGTGCTTGTTAACGTATTTTAGAGTGATGTTTAGGATCTTCCAGAAGCTTTCCATGCTCCAAGTAGTCGATCAGTGGTTGTCTCCAATCTTCAGTGTCGACTGGAAGTATCGAGATAACGTTTGTGTCATCTAGTAGTATTTCAATGACGACTGGGATCACCCATCTTTGGCAAACTGGCACGTCTGTAGCTTTATCTTCTTTTAGCGCCATACTTAAGGTTAAGCTAGCGAGAGCATCCGCCGTTTGATTTTCTTTTCTTGGCACATGTTCTAGCCTCATGACCTTGAACTTTTGTAGCAGTTGAGTTGCTAGCTAGAAGTATGGGATGAGATCATCTTTCCTCACTTCATATTCAGTCAAGAGTTGATTGATTATGAGCTTGGAGTCGTCATACACTTTTAGCGTTGTGATTTCTATGTCGATTGACATTTGGAGTCCAATAATCAGTGCTTGGTACTCAGTGACGTTGTTGGAGCACAGCTCGCTTAATCAAAATGAATGAGGTAGTATTTGTCTTTGTGGTGACATTCATACTACTCCTGCCCCCACTCTATTTGCTCATGCAGATCTGTCGAAAAACATTGTCCACGTCGATAAGATGTCATGTAGAAAACCTCCTCGTCACGCAAGTCGTTCGAGATTTTCCAATCAGCTAGGATTGGATGATCGACAAGGAAGTCTACTAAGGCTTGTCCTTTGACAGCTTTAGTTGAGATATAGACGATTTCATGTTGGTTAAGAAGTAACGCCCATTTAGCTAGTCGTCCTGTCAAAACCAGCTTGGACATAATGTACTTGACCGGGTCGGCTTTAGTAACCAAGGGGATGGTGTAAGCATGCATGTAGTGTCTAAGCTTTTGGACAACAAAGACTAAGGCCAGACACATCTTCTCGATTGGTGAGTAGTTAAGCTCGGCACCAGTGAGAGTTCTACTTAGGTAATAGAGTGCTCTTTCCTCTTGGTCTTCATTTTCTTGTTCCAAGAGTGCCCCAACGGAACCTTTTTGTGCAGTAATGTATAGGATGAGCGGTTTTCTAGGCATGGGTGCTCCTAAGACAGGTGGGCTTGTTAGGTACCGTTTTATGCTCTCGAAGGCATTACGGCATGCGTTATCCCATGTGAATGGAGTGTTCTTCTTCATGTGTCGACTGAAGGGTTGACAGCATCCAGCGAGGTTGGAGATGAAGCATCTGATGAAGTCAAGCCGCCCTTGCAGACTTTTCAGCTCGTATAAGTTTCTTGGCTCAGGCATGCTTTGAATGGCTTTGATCTTTGATTGGTTTACTTCAATGCCACAGTGCTTGGCAATGAAGCTAAGGAACTTCCCAAAGGTGATGCTAAATGCACACTTCAATGGGTTCATCTTGAGGTTGTAGTGTCGTAGTTTATTAAATAACATTCGTAAATCCTTCAAGTGATCAGATCTTTTCTTGGTCTTGATAACTATATCGCCTATGTAACATTCTATGTTTTTCTGTAGCATGTCATTAAAGATCTTCTGCATGGCACTTTGATATATAGCTCCAGTGTTCTTCAAGCTAAAGAGCATTACCTTGTAGCAGTAGATACATTTTGGAGTACGGAAGGCTGTTAGTTCCTCGTTTTTGAGAGCAATGAGGATTTGATTATACTTAGATGAGCCATTCATAAATGATAACGCCTCGTGGCCAATGGTCACATCCACCATGATTTTGATGATTGCCAAGGAAAGTCATTCTTCAGGCAAGTATCGTTGAGGTCTCGGAAGTCTACGCAAACACGTATTTGCCAGATTTCTAAAGGAAAATGATGATGTTGGAGATCCATTTAGGGTATTGTACCTCTTAAATAAAGCCTGCTTTGATTAGCTTGTCAATCTCAGTCTCAATTTGTGGATGAGCTCAGATCGATAACATCGTTGAGTTTGCTTTACTAGCTACGTTCTAGGCTTGACTGCAAGACGATGCACAACGATGGTAGGGTATTTCTTAGGCTTTTTGGATTGTGATATGAAAGATGTTTTGGACCTCCTTTCCAGTGTCGTCTTCTTAGGCTTTTTAGCGTGAAGATTGGCCAGTGTGGATGATGGTGTGCCTCTTTACCTTTAGTTGTTCATTTGTGTTAACCTCCAAAGTTGTTTGGCACTTCATCCTTGAAGGAATCGAGTTTCGAACGTCGTATTTTTCTGCTAGACCGTCGAGCTTTTCTTCTTTTGGCGTTATCTTCCTCTTTCTAGAAGGCTTATTGGTTTCTTTAAGTCTTTTCAAGGCCGACTGTCATGGAGGAGACCTAGCCATGTTGCTTTGTTTCTTAGATTTTGACAACCTTTCGAAAATAAAGCTTTGAGGTGTTGGTGTGTTAAGCCGCTTGAAGAAGGAAGTTCGGTCTTGACCACCAATGCGATCAAGTGCCGAAATTTTGGGTTTTGAACAATTTAGTCTATCAAAGACTGACCTTTGAGGGGCAGGTTTAGGCTCCTCTTGATTTTGGTCAACCCTCACACTGATGTGTTGAACGCTAGCATTTTCCGCTATTCTTGAAATCTTCACGGGCATATTTAGTGTGAAGCCAAGTTCAGCTTTGTTGTTGTTAACTCCGTAACCATGCTCCCTCAACTTCTTTTGAGTCTCGGTGAGGTCACGTTCTTTGTTGTTAACGGTGTTTGAAACTTTCTTTCCAAGATTTGAAGGGGAGGCGAAATCGTACCCAGCCTTTGACATGAGTTTGTATACGTTTGGGTCGAAACCTTCTTCGGTCCTCTTGGTTGGAAGAAAGCTTGGTTCTGCCCACTTTGGTAGGGGTTTTATGATACCTTGCGGTGCTTTTGAAACTTTAGTGTCGCCTAGTCGTGTCAGAGGTAAAATTGCTTTTGTCTTGAGCAGCTTTACATTATCCTTGTGCATATGTGTGTCGGCCTTGCTTGTTCTAATTTTGAATGAGGATTGCCCATTTTTTCTTCTCGATATTGGGATGTATCGGAAAACAGGTGTGTTTGATCCTCTTGAGGGCATCACACTCCCTTTGATTGTTGCGAGCTTGGCAGGCTCATCATCATCTTTGCTTGAAGATGGCACTACTTCCTCTTCTTGCTTATTGGGCACGGCTTGCCACTCTTTCTTTTTGGGTGCAACTTTGCCAGTGGATTTGATCTCATTTGGAAGAGCTTTGTGTACCATGTCTTCATCCATGTAGAACTTGGCATCCACAAAGTGTGATTTGACTTTGGTAAATGGCTTGGTGTTGCCTTGTGTCACCTTTACCCCTTCTCGGTAGAACTTTAGGCATTGGTCGAGAGTGGACGGTACTACTTCATTTCCGTGGAATAGCGTGCTTGACTTGAGTTCTTGCATCAATCACGTGAAATAGAGTGTTTGACTTAAGTTCGCTAATGGTCATCTCAGCTCTGATCATACACATTGCTCTTTGTTGTCCTTGGTTAAAACCTTGGATTAGGAGGCGGCTTCTGGATGGTTCATCTACCTTGATGCTGATTGCCATCATTGTTGACTTCGGCATGATGTTTATGGCCGATCCACCATCCACAAGCATGCGATTGACTTTGTTCTCCCTTATGTACCCAGCAACGAAGAGATGATGGTTATGAGGCTTTAACCCTAGCAGCAAGTCATCGTTAATGAAGTTGATTGCGTCATGGCTGGCATAACATGCCGCATATTCATGTGGCTAAAGCTTCAAGCCTTCGTCTTTGCTTTCTTACACCTCGTAATCATTAGGACTCGCGAAGACCATTACTAGTACTCTTCGAATCTACTTGGGCAATCGCAGCGCCTCCTTGATGCTAAAGTATGCCGACAGGCTTTCTTTTTACGTGGAAGTTTTCTCTTCCTCGATGGCGATAACTTTGCCTTTTGAGGGCCTTTCTATCTCCATTTCAACCATCTGACAGGTAGCGGTAATGCACTATTGGAAGAAGTCCATCGGGAAGTACTCGTGCAAGGAAATAGGAATGTGTGTCTTTTGCTGCATAGGTTCCCCAACGTACGTTGGCTTAGCAACTCTTATGCTTCTTTTGGGCTTTCTATTGTTGCGGCGACGGTGCTTTCTCCCTTGCTCCACCTTTTTCCTTGTGGCTTGCAGTTTTGGCTTCTTCATTTTTTATAGGTCATTAATGCCTACCCTGCTTCATTGTCGGTAGGTGCATCTTAGTCGTTTGCCCCCAGTGATGGTTGTGCAGAAGGTGTTGTGTAGCTTGAGCATGGACATGAATGGTCAGGCGTCACTTAGAGAGGCATATGATCGAAAGATCCAAACGCAATCATAGTAGTATGCGTTGCGGTTATGTCTTCAAGGTCAAGTTCAATTTGCCCTTGTTGTGTTAGCTTCATGATGAGCTCATTAAGGACAAAGCACTTGTCAACAAGATGACTCACAATACGATGGTACTTGCAGTACCTAAGATCGTTAATGTGATTCATCTTTTTGGGGCGTTTGCATTCAGGTAACTCGACCACCTTCTTTTCCAACAAGTCATCCAGCATTGCAGCCACGTCAGAGTCTAGAAAAGGGTATGTCTTCTGCTCTAGTTCCCTCAAGGTGTTTTTGTACTTGTCCTGGGTGCGAGAAGGCTCACATTTCTTCATCTCCTTCGTTTTGTTCTTGAGGGAGATCTTAACGGGGGCATAGGAGGTCTCGATGGGGGCAGTATTGACGATAAAAGCTTCATTGGCTGGCTTCTTCCTAATCTTGTATACATTTAGGGCGAACACATTATTCTTCTTGAAGTCGGTGATCGGTTCTTTCTTCCCATGATTGGAGATACTCAGCTCCATGTCTTTGGAATGAGTTGCCAGCTCCTAAAATGTTCTCGATTTTATGCCTTGTAGGATGTAATGTAACCCCCAGTGCATGCCTTGAACGCACATCTCAATGACGGAGGTTTAAGAAAGCTGATCTTTGCAATCCAGATTTAATGAACACCATCTATTGATGTAGTCAATGACAGGTTCATCCTTCCATTGATTCATACTTGTCAGCTTCAACATGCTTATGGTGCAGCGGGTGCTGTAGAAGCAGTTGAGGAATTCCTTTTCAGCTGTTGATGGACTCAGGCTTGAGGTCGGTGTACTAGTCAAAGGCATTACCTTTTAGTGAGCACATGAACTACTTGACGAGGTAGTCTCCCTCCATCCTAGCACTGGCTCAGGTTTCAATGAAATGGGTAATATGTTGTTTGGGATTGCCTTTTCCATCGAATTGCAAGAATTTTGGCAGCTGATAACCCCTTGGCATCCTCAAGGTGTTAATCTTTTTAGAGTAAGGTTTTGAATACAGCACGGAGTCATGTGAGCTTTCTTCGTACTATGCCTTGATGGTGCTTATGATCATCTCTTGCAGCTGTTGGATAGAGAAAGATTTCATGAGCATCGCAGCTTGGTTTACCTCTAGCTTCTCTTCAGCTTTGTCCATCAAAGGCTCCTCATTTTGTCAGTTTCCTCATTTGGTGGATTAATCTTCGGGTTAGCTTTCTTGTCGTGATGCACCTCCAGACGATTGACAAGTGTAGAAATATGCAAGTTCTTTTCCTCCACGGTCCTTGTCAGCCTTGCAATGTCTTCATTCATTTGGGCCAGCTGTTATTCGATGGACGTTGTACCAGTAGTCATGACTTGCATAGCTACATGATACGAACTATTGCTTGAGTCGACATTAGAAGTTAACGACTCAGAGTACCTTCTCGGGCTTTCTTCCCTTGGCGCTCTTAGTAAGGCCACGGTAACCACGAGCTTGTGCCTCGGGTGCACTTGCTTATTCGATAAAGTTGATGTAGTGGTGGAAGGCAAGGCAAAGAGAGCTCTTGCCTTACTTCAGGTTGTGACACCCAAAGTGCCACCATTTGCGGTAAGGATGTTCTTGTTCTTCGTGTTGATTGCTGGATTAGCTTAATCATTTCTTGATGCCATATGTGTTTCTTGTGGATTTGAAGACAGAGATGAGAGGTTGAAATGATCCCATTGGGCGTACCAAATTTGTAAACACGAAAATTCTGTAACGAATGAAACGAGAACACGTGTACAAAGTAGATTTGTATTGATGAATTTGTAGGGTTACAATCTCTGTTTACAATTTTCCTCTGATTCAGTCTTCAAATTTGATGTAACGTAGGTTGCTGATCCAAAGGTCGCAATGACTTGATCTCAGATGAACGATTGAACGATTGCTTCAAGTTTTGAGCTTGAAACAACGATTGGATAGTCTTCACCTCAAAGCTGCTGCAAAGAGTGATGTTGATGCAGGATTTCGTTAATTCAAGGGTCTTGGCGACTTGATCTTGAAACAAACGTTGTTACAAGTTTTGAGCTTGCAACAAAGTCTTCAAGGAATCGGCACGAGTGCTTGTTGATTCTTCAAGGGCAGTGCTTCGGCTTTGGTCAAAAGAAAGCTTCGGCTTTGGTTGTACATTCTTTGAAGAGAGCTTTGGCAGCGTATTTGTCTTCAAAGATTTGTGCAGAGGTTCTTCACCATGTGTAATTTTCAACCCCTTTGTGTGTCTTGGATCCTTATATTTATAGACTTCCAAAGCCATGCCTTTGGATGAATTTGGCTTTGATTTGTATCTTGATTCGTCCATGTGAGAATTTAGGCATGTTTTGTGTCTTAATTTCAACCACCTTTCTCATATTGGCCGAAATTTATAGGCTTTGTTGCCTATTTGTGAGCAATCTTCAATTCTTACTTATTTTGTGAAGATGTTTTGGCTTTCTTTCTAGTTTTGAGAGATTTTGGGCACCTTGCCGTTTTTAAAGGGGATTTTCTCCCTTTTGCCAAATTTTGGGAATGTTTTACACTTTCTTTGCTTGATTTGTGCCACATGTCATTAATGACTTGTCCATTTGCGAAGAGTCATATGCCACATGGAGCTTTGTGATGCATCATTTGTATGCATCGAAATTTATATGTCTACAATGAGATCACATATACCTGCTGCAAACACACTTGCAAGGATCAACGTACCTAAAGTACGCCGTAATATCACCCCAGAAGGATGAGCCATCCCCAAAAAAGGGTTGGTTGCACCTCCCACACAGCCTAATACACTAGCGGCTAGCCAATCATCTACTCCTACCTTGAAACGTGGCAGACCCCCTGGTTCAAAGGATTTACAACCTCGGAAGACAAAAATAGCATAAACGAGTGAATCTAGTTTGAATCCGACCATGGCTTACTCATTTATTCCAACGCATGAGGTTATTCTAGATTACAGTGTTGTTTTAGGCGAGACAAACTGGCCTGCTGAGAATCGCGAGATTTTGGTCCACTACTAAATATTGGAAAAGGTTTGGAATCGGAATAAGATGATCGTCGACGATGCATTTGCGTACACAATAGCTACTAACATCATGCGACGTAGAACTGATTGGTCAAAATAGAAACAAGAAATCCAAGTCGACCTTGATTTGCTTGTGAAATGTAAGGTGTTTGGGCTCATAACTCCTACTCCACTATATATGAAGCATGTGGGCTACAAGTGGGTTTTAGTAAAGAAGCGTAATGAGAAGAATGAAATAGTGCAATTCAAAGCACACCTCATAGCGCAAAGCTTCTCTTAGCACCCTGGGATTGATTACGAGGAGATGTATTCCCCTGTAGTAGACGTCATAATGTTCTGCTACCTTATCAGTTTGGTAGTTTTCAAAAAACTGAATATGCAGCTTATGGACATGATAATCATATATCTTTATGAGGATCTAGATACGAAAATATATATGAAAATTCCTAAAGGACTTCCATTGACTGGTTCAAATAGTTCTAGACCACAGAACACCCTCTCAATTAGAATGAGGAGATCCCTCTATGAATTGAAATAATCCGATCGGATGTGGTATAACCGTCTGCGTGAATATTTGACAAGTGAAGGTTATGTGAATAATGATCTATGCCCTTCCATGTTCATGAAGAAGTCACATTCTGGTTTTGCAATCATTGTAGTTTATGTCGACAATATAAACCTCATAAGAACTCTCGAATAGCTTAAGGAGACTACTGCTCACTTGAAGTCAAAATTTAAGATGAAGGATCTTGGGAAAACTCGATATTGTCTTGACATGGAGATCGAGAACTATTCGGATGGAATCTTAGTACGTCAATCAAACTACACCTAGAATGTGCTACGATGTTTTAATGAGGATAAAGCGAAGTCTACGAGTACTCTTTTGATCGTTTGGACTCTAGATGCTAAACAAGATCCCTTCTGTCCCAAGGAAGATGAAAAAGCGATTTTGGAGCCTGAAGTTCGATACCTAAGTGCAATTGGTGCTTTATTGTACTTGGGTCAATGCACTAAACCAACATCTCATTCTTTGTTAATCTTTTCGCGAGATACAAAAATGCACCTATACCCAGACATTGGAATGGTGTTAAAGTCATTTTCCGCTACCTCAAGAGTACGACGAATTTGGGCTTGTTCTACATCCATGAATCCTTGAGAGAACCCGCCGCCTCCTTGGTCATCTGGTTGATTCTTGCCTCATTGGTTATGCGGATGCAAGTTATCTGTCTGACCACATAAGGCACATTCTCAAACGAGTTATGTCTTTACCGTTGGAGTCACCGTAATATCTTGGAGGCTTACCAAGTAAACACTAGTTGCAACTTATTCGAACCATGCTGAGATTCACCCATTGCATGAAGCCTTACATGAATGTTTTTGGTTGAGAGCAGTCATGGAACACATTCGAAGCACTAGTGGTCGTTGTACTATCATTGACCTTCCTACGACAATATTTGAAGACAATGCAGCATGTATCGAGCAACTGAAGAAGGGATAAATCAAGGGAGACAACACCAAGCACATTGCGCTAAAGTTTTTTTACTCTCACCAACAACAACAACATCGGAACATTGAAGACAAACAAATCTGTTCTTAGTATAACCTGGCTGATCTCTTCACGAAGTCATTGCCCAAGTCTACTTTTCAGATGCTTGTCCAAGGAATCGGTATGTGTAAACTATCTGAGTTGAATTGTTTATAGTTCTCTTATTTGGAAGTTATGTCTAACTCAGGGGCAGTATCTCGAAGTATACTCACTTGATCTTAATGTACTATTTTTCCTACTATTAGGAGCATTTTTCCAACTGGATTTTTGCTACCTAACAAGGTTTTGATGAGGCACCCATCCTGGGATGATCATACTCTTTGAGGTTCATTATTTTCGTCTTGTATGACATTTGTTTTAGACATTATGCATACTTCTCACTTTTCTCCTTAGTCTATGGGTTTTGTACCTGCCTTAGGTTTTACCGTAGAGAGGTTTTGTGAGTTTTACTACTAATTCATACTGTTTTTAATTTGACACTCGAATTGGCCCATTATGCCGACGACTTTATCATGTAATCTACTTCATCTGCTGAAGATCTGATGCAATGTTTTGTTTGAGTATTTACACACTTAAGGGGGAGTGTTGCAATCATATTTAATATAGGAATGTGATTGTGTAAATCCTAGTATATTTGAGATATCTTTAGAAGATTCTCTAAGGTTAGATATTATCCTACTAGAGTTGTAATCCTATTAGGATAAGGAATTAATCTTCCCTACTACTATAAATAAAGGCACAATGGGGGTGGAATACAACACACCTCACAATTAAATCTCTCAACTCTCTCTTGCTGCTGGCCCCTCTTCCTATTCCCTCCAAAATAGTTTAGTAAATTAGGCCTACAACAAATATATGTGTGTGTGTGTCTTATTTTTTTTATTTATTTTTCAGGTACTTGATTATAATCGCATACATTTTAATAAAAATGAATTTTCATGAAAAAGGTTTGAGCTAAGTTTATTTTAACAAAAAAAACCATGTTATAACTTTATTTAATGAAAAATAATTAAATTTTAATGAAAAAACCGTTAAATTTTAATGAAAAAACCGTTAAATTTTAATGAAAATGACCAAAAAAACTTAAGTTTTAATGAAAATGACACAATTAAAAAAAATAAATAAATAAAAAACTTGAAGCGCGGGACCTATACACTGTTTATGAAACTGCACTATTTATGAAATTGAACGGTACTATACTAGTTATTGGTCCAATGTCATAAATAGAGCCTAGTTTTTTGTCCACTTTCATAAATAGTGTCTAGTTCTTGGTCATGTTTCATAAATAGTGCCTAGTTATTATATCCATTTCCATAAATAATGCATAATAATTGATATAATTTTATAAATAATGTCTCTTTCTTGGTCTGATATCATAAATAGTGTCTAGTTATTGGTCCACTTTCATAAATAATGCCTAATTTTTGGTCATGTTTCATAAATATTATCTTCTTACTCTAGTTTCATAAATAGTTTCCACCTATTGGTTTAGTTTTAGAAATAATGCATAATTCTTGTTTTCGTTTCATAAATAGTGTCTACTTATTGGTCCAGTTTCATAAATAGTGTTTACTTATTAATTTAGTTTCATGAATAGTATCTACTTATAGGTGAAGTTTTACAAATAGTGTTTAATTCTTGGTTCAATTTTATAAGGTTTGAAACTTAGACCTTATTTGGTCCTGTAAAAGCACTCATTGCGCTGAAAATGATGAACCCATAAGTGACTATTTAGATTAAAATCTTGAGAATATTATGTTATCAGTAATTATATTTAAAAAAACTGTTTTCAATTACCAAATTAAAATTTCGTCACATTTTTTACATATCTACAATAATAAATGTAGCTCTCCATCCAATTTCTTGAACTTGGGTGACTCATCTTGGAGAATTTTTTCCTTGTGCCCGTAACACAAATTGTATACCACATGTTATTATGTAAGTAGTGGAAAATTTATCTTTCATGTTATTAATTTTTTAACACAAGAATCTCACAATTTGTATAGAGTGTACCATTCTGTATTCCAGGCACATTGACAAGTTTCTTATCATCATAACTACTATTGGAAAACAACACGGTAAAAATAAAACTCAAGAATGTAATTCAATTTGAAGTATTTTTCTTATTCTAAGGGAAAAAAAAAAAGGAAAAAAAAAAGAAATCTATTAATGTAGCCGACAAGGGTAGCTGACAATTGTGAGCCAACTACACATTCAAAATCGCACACGATATGTCAACAGCCTTTAAATTAAAAATCAAACCCTAAATCAGTTAAATCAACTCATCAATGGAAAAATATGAACCATATAAAAGGAGAAATGATAAGAGTAGGGTAAAAAGAAGGAAAAAAAAAAAAGAATTTTGCTTACCATGGAGCGTTCATAGTTGGATGAAGTAGAAAATAAGGATGACCAAGAAAAAACGAGACACAAAGAAAACGAGAGAAACCGAGATGGCGGGAACAGGGAAAGAGAAGAAAATGAAAAGAAAAAAAAAAGAATAAAAGAAATTAAAATAATTGTCAATTAGTTTAGGTTTAATTCATTTAAAACTTAAGAGAGGGAATTGAAGTTTTAACAAGACTCTTCCTCCCTTTGCAATTCCACAGCCGACGATTCTCCAAAAATAATTCCAAAATTAAGCTCTCTATCGAGCCAAATAATTTTGGCACAAAAATAAAAAAGAAATTTAATTAAAACAAATAATATTAAGCACAAAATACTTAAAAATGAATAATAAATACATTAGGCGCAGATAATACCCCACCTATTTTTTTAAAATGACAGCTGGAAATTTATGGTGAATTTTTTGTCGGCAGCAATCTTCCCACCCTATCCCTCTTTAATATTGTATGCTATTTTAAACGCACCTAAGAGCAACTCCAGCGTTGGAGCCCTCCCCCCTGACAATACACTATTCAATCCACCTAATGAACAGTAACTGCCCTTAATGAATAGTAAGTAGCCCTGGCAATAGAATTTGCATCTCCACCGTTACACATCAATAGCCCTGGCAATAGGCAATAAAATATTAGTATTTTTTTTATTTATAAAATAATACAAAATAATTTTAATTGTAATATCGAATAAGATTTTTAATCGTTCTCGTTGCGCCATGTGTCATTATCCGAAGTATTATTAAATAATACAAAGAAAGGAATGTGATTGAAAGTAGTTGAGAAAATATGAAATTGTTGTGTAAGGTAGATGATAATGAGAAGGTATTTATAGAAAAGTAAAAACAATTTTTTTTACAATTTTTTTTCAGATTTTTCAGATATTTTTTTGAATTTTTTTGAATTTTTTACAATTTTTTTTAAATTTTTATTCAATTAATTAATCTCTGCCGTTGGATATAAAAAAATTTGAATTCCAACGCTCCAGATTGTGCCACGTGTCACAACGGTAACTTTTCAGATTTTTAAAACTATTTTTTCATTTATTTTTTAATTTATAAAGCATTTTAATATCCACCGTTGATCTCAGATCGAACGGTGGATATTAAATCTGACTTTTTTTTTTTTTTTTTTACCGTTGAGATCTAACGGTCCACATTAAGTGACCGTTAGGATCTAACGCACCGTGGGAAGCCACGTGGCTTCCCAACGGTAACTGACACTTGCTTTTTTAAATTTTTTTTGTGTCGGCGACGTGCCCCCACGCGCGGGTGGGGTGCACGCGCCTGACACAAAAAAAATTAAATAATGCGCTGACGCCACCCTGGCATCAGCCTTGCGTCAGCCCCACCTCGGGCTCAAGGCCTAGCAATCCCTCACGGGCCTGGCCCTCGGGCCTCCCCCTGCCTTCGGCCTCCCCCAAGCTGGAGCGACGCCACCGGCCCTGGGGCCTCCGTTTTGGACCCCTTCCCCCCGAGCAAAACCCCACGCTGGGGATGCTCTAATACTACTAATAGGAGAAATTAATATTTCTGCCTCTCATTAATAGATGTGACTCTTTTAATCTACCCCTAATTGACGGCCCCTAATAATTCATTATCCTGGTCCAAAGTCTTCTATGCATACCTTATTAATTTTTATTTTTTAATTTTCTTAAATTCATTTCATTCCAAGAATGAAAACTAAAAAATGTATGTTGAAAGTAAAAAATGCGTAAATAACATCATATTTATAAAGTTTGAGATTGGAAAGGGAAAAATGGACGACGTAAAGGAGCAGAGAATAAGTGAGGGTGGTTTTGTGATTGATTTACTTATTTTTTGCTCATTTATGTCATTTTTTTCACTTTTCAATCTCAAACTTTATATGGTATCAAAGCAAATTGTCTTATATGTGAAGTTTAATAGTCACATGTACTTTATATCACCTGAGTAGTGTTGTTCACGTGTTAGACTTAAAAATGCATCACACGTGAGGGATCGTGTTGATAATGAATCTTACATTAATGAAAAAATAGACATTACATATACTTATAAATAATTGGACTATTCTCTATCTTATTTATTGATTTTGGAATGAAATTCCAATTTTTTTCGGTATTTAAACCGCTCACCCAAATGTGATGATTGTGCATTGCAGACCATCTTGCTTAATTAATGTAAAACGTGACTGATGCAGGCAGGTCGGTGGGCACTTGCCAGGCTACACAACCTACAGTCAAACAGTACGCATAAACCAAGCCGGTGACCTCTGAATTGGGTTCCAAAATAAATGGACAAGAAGCATGGTTAACTAGCTTGGCTACTCATTTCTTCCGGAGCATCGTAAAAAAAACAAGAAAACCTCCAACTGCAAATCCCATTCCAATTTCCAGCTAAAAGAAAAAAAAATGGGAAAAAATGTGAGAGTTGTGATGCTTCCATATTCCGCCTTCGGCCACATAATGCCTTACTTTCAACTCTCCATTGCCTTGGCAAAGTCCAACGTTCATGTCTATTTCATATCCACCCCAAGAAACATCCAGAGGCTTCCCAAAATTCCATCTGATTTGAACCCTTTTATCCATTTAGTCCCCATCCCATTTCCTCCGCTGGATCCCGACTTCTTGCCGGAAGGAGCGGAGGCCACGGTGGATCTACCCTTCGAAAAACTCGACAACTTGAAGGTTGCATATGATCTGCTGCAGCAACCCATTAAGCAGTTCATTGGGGAGGAGTTGCCGGATTGGATAATATCTGATTTTGCAGCTCATTGGGTGGTCGACATTGCCAAAGAGTATGGTGTTTCAATTGCGTGGTTCTCTCCTTTCTCTGCTGCTTGCAATGTGTTTTTCGGCTCAGTGGAAAACCTCTTGGGTACGAATAGAAATCATGCTATCCCAACACCGGAAAGTCTAACTTCACCCCCGGATTGGGTTAGTTTTCCTTCATCGGTTGCGTATAGAGACTTCGTGGCACCTTATGTGGCGCGAGGCTTTTTTGGAGTCAATAAAAGTGGGATGAGTGATTCTGCAAGGCTTGCCAAGATTTTATCTGCAAGTCAAGCTTTAGCCATTCGAACTTGCGATGAGGTAGAAGGAGAATATTTGGAGGTTTTCAAGAAAATTACAGGAAAGCCTGTGATTTCCACAGGTTTGCTTCCTCCAGATCAACCTGCACAGAGGGAAAAAGGGGGAATTTCTACCAATGATGGGATCTTTGAATGGCTTGATAGGCGAAAAAACAAGTCAGTTGTGTTTGTAGGGTTTGGGACTGAGTGTAAGTTGAGTAAAGAGCAAGTCTTTGAGATAGGTTCTGGGCTGGAGTTATCAGGACTCCCATTTCTTTGGGCACTCAGAAAACCCAACTGGGCAAATAGTGATGCTGATGTTTTACCGCCTGGTTTTGCTGAGCGAACATCAGAGAGAGGACTTGTTTGTTTCGGGTGGGTGCCCCAGATCGAGATTCTGGGGCACCCGTCAGTTGGCGGTTCTTTGTTTCACTCTGGATGGGGATCTGTGATTGAAACTCTACAATTTGGGCATGTTCTTGTTGTGCTACCATTGATTATCGATCAGCCTCTGAATGCAAGGCTTTTGGAAGACAAGGGTCTGGCTGTGGAAGTGCAATGCAGCGGAGATGGGTCGTTTAGTAAAGATGAGATAGCCAAAACCCTGAGACATGCAATGGTGGAAGAGGAAGGAGAGCAGCTGAGATCCAATGCAAGGAAAGCTGCAGCTGTTTTTGGTGATCACAAGCTGCACCAAGACCACTACATCGGGCAGTTTGTCAACTTTCTAAAGAGTAAGGTAGCAGCATAAGGTCATCCTGAAGAACGATATTAAGGAATAAAAATGGTGTGTCTAGTCACGTGGACGATGAGTATATCATGTGTTCTTCAAAATATAATTTAAAAACTCAATCTTCTTAATATGTTTCTTAATCTTAATATAAAATAATGCGTAATATTGTCATTGCCCAGACAAGATATAGTCGTGGCAATATGCTATTATCTTCTTTCTTTTGTGTCATGTAATAAGATTTCAAACTGTGAAATTAGTTTTTCTTCTTTTGTTTTTCTTTGATTGCTCGATAAGAGTTGCTCGACGAAAACAACACATAAGTTTGATTGAATGTGCTTCTTCTCCTCTTCTTCTCTATGTTAATATCTCTCCTTTTTGTTTAAATTAATCTAAACCAAAATATAATTTGTATAAAAACAAAAACCCATGTGTACCCCGTCGCATAATATATTAGTCGACCAAATTGACAAAGTAAAAGGTGTCTTCGGTAAGAACCTGAGTTTAACCTGGCCCAAGGGCCCCAAACTTTATTGACCAAACAAAGAAAGGCTATAAAACATGCATTAAGCCGCCGAATTTAATAAATTTAGAAAGACTAAATGACAGAAAATATCATGTAATGTGTAAGAGGTAAAAAAAAAATATAAATAGCATCATTAGTAGAATAGCAAAAGGTGGCTACGATGACAATTGCATCAATGTATACCACATAATTTCTCGTTTGGTTGCAAATGTCTATAGTCAGAGAGAGGGTGTGGACATTGGAAATCACTCCTTGCTACTTTCATAACAAATTTCTTAATTCCAGACTTCTGGGTATCCTCTTGTAAGTCCTCAAACACCCAAAATGATCACCAACAGGCACTGAAAGTGTGCAACTCATCCAATAATTTCTTTCTCCAATCATTAGGCACATATAATCTATCTTTGTAACAAACTCGTGAATCGTAAAACATTTTATACGTGCAAAATATAATAATTTCTTACTCTTCTTCTTTTTGGTTGTTGTGAAAGATGAAATTTAATTCTAATATTCCAGTGCCAAATAGGTGATTTAGGTTACAATTGAGCACTCCTCCTAAATCGTAAGAGGAGACGAGAGTTGCAAAGACAACAACAAAACCTCATTGTAGATGCCTACCCACCCTTGTTCATCAATGCATACAACTCATGGTTGCATGAGATGCTTCAAAATCATCACTACATTAGTGGTTCAGACTATTCACAATATACATCAAAGACGTAACTTCTCGACAGATTACCCCAATGATTTTATAACAAGTGGACCATTTTGCTTCTGAATTGAGATAAATCATGGGGTCCTACTCAAGTGTTACCCTTTTATTGTTCACATGTTACCCTTATTCGGGTTTGCCTTCCGTACATATTTAGTTTTTTAGACAAAATGGTCCCTGAGATTTACATAACACATCACTTTGATCCCTGAGATTGAAAATCAATAGAAATGGTCCCTGAGATTGTCATCCATCCATTATTTTGGTCATTCCGTTCAAAACATAGTTAAGTGGTCTTGGAACTCATATCGGCAACTGAGATTTTTTGCCGCAAGTTTGGACAATTTTCAAAATTTCGTAACTTAATCGTTTGTTAACCAAATTCGACCCATAATATAGCAAATGAAGATAGGAAAGTGTTGAACAAGATTATACCTATTTGGAAGCCCAATGGTTGCCGGAGATGGCCGGAATGAAAGGTAACTAGTCCGCGGAAAAACTGGAAAACTCACCTAAAACTGGATAAATTTTAAACGTTCATAACTTCTTCAATACTCAACGAAATCAAGTGATTCAAAAACGAAAATCATACTTCTCGATGAGACAAAGAGAATGGTGTATTTCTCAATGGCTAATTTGACTGGAAAGTAGCCTGAAAGGTGACTGGTCTGTGGGAAAACTGGAAAACTAGCCGGAAACTGGGTAAACTTTAAACATTCATAACTTCTGCAATACTCAATGAAATTGAGTGATTCAAAGATAAAAATCATACTTCTCAACGAGACAAAGAGAATGGCACCTTTTTTTTTTATTTTTTTTTTTATGGCTAACATGATGTGGTTTGGCCGAACAATATCCTGAATTCTTACTGGTCCGCTGGAAAACTCGCTGGAAACTGGGTAAATTTTAAACGTTCATAACTTCTACAATACTCAACGAAATCGTGTGATTCAAAATCGAAAATCATACTTCTCGATGAGATGAAGAGAATGGTAGCTTATCGATGGCTAACTCACAATGGTTTTGTCGGAAAACGATTCGAAAATGGTTGTCTTGGTCTCATCGAGTTAACCATTTTCGAGCCGTTTTCCGGAAAAACCACGGCGAGTTAGCCATCGAAAAAGGTATCATTCTCTTTGTCTCGTTGAGAAGTATGATTTTCATTTTTGAATCATTCGATGTCATTTAGTATTGAAGAAGTTATGAATGTTTAAAGTTTACCCAGTTTTCGGCGAGTTTTCCAATATTCCCCCTGACCAGTCACCTTTGAGGCTATTTTCCGGCCATCTCTGACACCATTGGGCTTCCAAATAGGTATAATCTTGTTCAACACTTTCCTATCTTCATTTTGATATATTATGGGTCGAATTTGGTTAAGAAACGATTGAGTTACGAAGCTTTGAAAATTGCCCAAACTTCAAGCCAAAAATCTCGGTTTCCGGTATGAACTCCGAGACCACTTAACGGAGTTTTTAACGGAATAACCAAAATAATCGATGGTGGACAATATCAGGGACCATTTCTATTGATTTTCAATCTCATGGACTAAAGTGATGTGTTATGCAAATCTCAGGGACCGTTTTGATTAAAAAGCCTACATATTTTAATCAAGATAATGTTAGGAAAATCAAAATTTTAAATCAAATAGTGTGGATGTTGATTATTGAATTATTACTTAAGTATTAATTAACGTGCATATTTTCTATTAATAACACATCATTTGATTTATAAATTTAATTTAAAATTTTAGTCTTCCTAACATTATATTTTTCATTTTACTATTTCAAGGTTGTTAAAATCTGCAATAGTTAAAATATTTTACTATTATATTTCCTAAACCTACCCCACTCCTAATGAGGCCTGCACCCACCTTTTCATGAAAAAAACTTAGGCTAAATTTATTTTAACTAAAAGTCATGCTATAATTTTATTTAATGAAAAACCCTTAAATTTTAATAAAAATGACAAAAAAAAAAACTTAATTTTTATTGAAAAGGACACAATTAAAAATAAAATAAAATAAAATAATAAAAAAACTAATGCGCCCAGGACCTGTGCATTGTTTATGAAACTGAACACTATTTATGAAAACTGAACGGTACTATACTATTTATTGGTCCAATTTCATAAATAGTGTCCAGTTTTTTGTCCACTTTAATAAATAGTGTCTAATTCTTAATCATGTTTCATAAATAATGCCCAGTTATTGGGTCCAGTTTCATAAATAATATATAGTAATCAGTACAGTTTCATTAATAGTGTCTCTTTCTTAGTTTGGTTTCATAAATAGTGTCTAGTTATTGGTCCACTTTCATAAATAGTGCCTAGTTCTTGGTCATGTTTCATGAATATTGTTTAGTTTCATAAATAGTATATAATCTAGTTTCTAAAGTAGTTTCCACCTATTGGTTTAATTTTGGAAATAATGCCTAATTCTTGTTTTCGTTTCATAAATAGTCTTTACTTATTGGTCTAGTTTCATAAATAGTGTCTACTTATTGGTCTAGTTTCATGAATAGTGCCTGCTTATTGGTGAAGTTTTATAAATAGTGTTTAATTCTTAGTTCAGTTTCATAAAGTTTGAAACTTAGACCCTTTTTGGTCCTGTAAAAGCACCCATTGCACCGAAAATAATGAACCCAGAAGTGACTCTTTAGATCAAAACCTTGAGAAGATTATGTTCACAGTAATTTTATTTAAAAAGCTGTTTTGATCCTCACTTTTTTCATATACCTACAATAATAAATGTACTTCTCCATCCAATTTCTTGAGCTTGGGTGTCATCTTGGAGAAATTTTTCCTTGTGCTTGTAACATAAATGGTATACCATGTGTTATTATATAAGTGGTGGAAAAGTTTAGGCTTTTTAGCAAAAATGGTTCTCGAGATTTGCATAACACATCACTTTGGTCTCTAAGATTGAAAATCAATAAAAATGGTCCTTGAGATTGTCCACCATCCATTATTTTGGTCCTTTGGTTAAAAACTCCGTTAAGTGTTCCGGAGCTCTTGACCGGAAGTTTGGGCAATTTTCAAAGCTTCGTAACTCAATCATTTTTTAACCAAATTCAACCCATAATATATCAAAATGAAGATAGGAAAGTGTAAAATAAGATTATACCTATTTAGAAGCCCAATGGTTGCCAATGATGGCTGAAAAATAGTTTGAAATGTGACTGGTCCATAGGAAAACTGGAAAACTCGCCATAAACTTTAAACGTTCATAACTTCTTCAATACTCAACGAAATCACTTAATTAAAAAATGAATCATACATTTCAATGAGATGAAAAGAATGGTACCTTTCTTGATGGCTAATTCGTCGTGATTTGGCCGGAAAACAGCTCAAAAGTGGCTAACTCAAGACCAAGATAGCCATTTTCGAGCCGTTTTCCAGCCAAACCACGGTAAATTAGTCATCAAGAAAGGTACCATTCTCTTCGTCTCGTTGAGAAGCATGATTTTCGTTTTGAATCACTCAATTTCATTAAGTATTGAAGAAGTTATGAAAGTTTAAAGTTTACCCAATTTTCGGCGAGTTTTCCCTGTTTTTCCTCGGACCCGTCACCTTTTAGGCTATTTTTCGGCTAAACCACTACAAATTAGCCATCTATAAAGGTACCATTCTCTTCATCTCACCGATAAGTATGATTTTTGTTTTTGAATCACTTGATTTCGTTGAGTATTGAAGAAGTTATAAACGTTTAAAATTTACCCAGTTTCCGACGAGTTTTCCAGTTTTCCCACGGACCAATCACCTTTCAGACTATTTTCCGGCCATCTCCGGCAACCATTGGGCTTCCAAATAGGTATAATCTTGTTCTACAATTTCTTTTCTTCATTTTGATATATTATGGGTCGAATTTGGTTAAGAAACAATTGAGTTACAAAGCTTTGAAAATTGCCCAACTTTCGGCCAAGAGCTCTGGGACACTTAACAGAGTTTTTAACGGAATGACCAAAATAATAGATGGTGGACAATCTTAGGGACCATTTCTATTGATTTTCAATCTTAGGGACCAAAGTGATGTGTTATGCAAATCTCAAGGACCATTTTGGCTAAAAAGCCAAAAATTTATTTTTTATGTTATTAATTTTTTAACACAAGAATCTCATAAATTGTATAGAGTGTACCACCCTGTGTTCTTGGCACATTGAAAAGTTTCTCGTCATCATGACTATTATTGGAAAACAACACCACAAAAATAAAACAGGAGAATATAATTCAATTCGAAGTATTTTTCTTATTCTACGCAAAAAAAAAAATTATATATATATATATATATATATATATTATTGTAGTTGACGAAGGGACAAAAAGGTGGGAGAAAAAAGTGTAGTGTTTGAAGTTTTTTTTTTTGGGGGGGGGGGGGGGGGTGAAGGTTGGGGAAGGGGGTTATGCACCCAGCGCAATGGATGGCTTTTGTCCTTATTACTAAATAAAGTTAATGGATGGCTTTTGATTAAAATGTAAAGATTTGAAGCAATTTTCATTAGTTTTTCTTATTCCTTTCCCATCTCTTTTCTTCATCAACTTTTTTTCATAACCATATTTCTCAGAAACCAAAATCGAACCACCCACATTTGGTTCGATTTTGTTCAATTATGAGTTTTTCAAACCCACTCTAACTTTGTACCATCTCTCTCCCAATTTCCAATCCCACTGACCTTCTCAAACCACCTCCAACGATTCACTACCACCGCCAGATGTATCACTGCAGCAACACCAACAAATCCACCACAACCGCAACACCAGACCCACAACCGTGGTAACACCATATTTATGGCCACTCTATAAAAATTTTCAAGGATATGAACTGTCTATATTTCACTTCATTATTTATAGATCATCCTTATAAAAAAAAATAGACAATTTTAAAACCATTAAGACATTTATTTATAAGGAAGAATACAATTTTGCAAAGAAACACTAAAATGATTATCATTTTATCCAACGGTCGAATTTGAGTGATTTTTGAAAAACATGATATTTGAAGAAAGACCTCAAAGATAGGCAGTTGGGTTGTTAAAATCATATTACAAAGTAGACTTTACAAAATATGTATAAAAAAATATGTCCACCAATCATAACGTATTAAAATACACACACACGCGCACGCATGCGCAAACGCACGAGCGCGCGCACACACACATACATATAATATTAAATTGGAATTTCTATATTTCAAGCAAGAGTTACTAGTGATGAACAACATTGAAGAAAAATGACCTCATTTAAAATGTAAATATATATTGTATCTCAGTACTACGGTTTAATTATATTTTTCTTTACTTGTAAGTAAGACATCTTAGGTTTAATTTTCGTCAAAAACGAATTCGAACTAAATTATTATGGCTAATCCATTGTGAAGCTTATCTCATTTTCCAGCCCCTTAGTATAAATAGTATAGTATATGTCAAAAAAGTGTTTTTATTTTAAGGACCGAGAAAAATAAATTGGTATCAAATCTTCATTAACGATATTTAAATTTAAGGTATTTTTATTTATAAATAAAAAGAAATAATATTATATTGTACTAAACAGCAATAAATCTGCGCTGTAATTTTATAGGCGGAACTTTGTTTTAACATCAGGAACATGTGGCAGGAGGAGCACAATCCCCAACGGTTAACGCACGTCATTTAGTCCATTACACCGACAATCTAGAGAGATTTTTTAGTATGACCGTAGATGATACACCATCTGTTCTTATAGAAATAATGAGTTATGTGTGTTAAAATGTTAATAATTTAAAAATTAAAATTTTTCATCACTTATATAAAAACACGTGATATATCATCTGTGTTCTCGTCAAAGCTAAAAATTTCTAGACAATCTGGCGCAAAACTACGTATGAAGTCTCTCATTGCAAATTCCATGCCACATAAAAACTGTATTGTGATGGTCCCATCCTATCCCACGGTCTGCTTTTGGCCACATGGTGCCCTTTTTCCAACTTTCAATAGCTTTAACTAAAGAAAAAAGCTGTCTCGTCCATATCTACACCAAAAAAACATCCAAAATCCATTTCCATTTCCACCTCCGTAAGATTTTGGGGGTGAAATGTCGAATTATCACGGACACAGGTTAAAAAGTCTACTTCTAATAACATTAATATTCTCAAACTTAGTAATTATCACACGCACAATATATCAGATGTGAAGTTTTATCACAAATACCTCAATACCTCAATATTAGTTAGAGTAGGATTGAGATATTTAAATTCATTTTTTCTCACAGTTACAATAGATGTGGCATATTTCAACATAATATATGTATTTAATTATTAGCGTTATACTCTAAGTTGGAAAAGTGGCACCTCTATTACTCCCTCGTATTATCATATGTAAATTAGTAATACCAAGTGACGATGTGATTTCCCATTCAAGAATTCCTTGCATTAAGAGTGCTCCGAAAAAAATAATAACTTTTTAAGTTCCTTGCTGCTTAGTCCTGATTCTAATGAAACAATTCTTTTTTCTTTTTTTCTTTTTTCTTTAAAGACTTATAAAAAGTACCATCTAGAATTAGTTAGAAAATAAAGAGTAATAGTAAGGAGGCAACATATAGTACATTGGTATATTATCTAAGGGCTCGTTTGGAACTATTTTGTAAATGGCTGAATGCATTTTTTAATATTTTAGAAACAAATCTTTAGTAATTTTAAGTGCTTTTGGAATTCAGAAACAATTTTTCTAAAAATTCTTTCAATTAATTTTAAAACTACTTCCAAATGAGCTGTAATGTGCCTAGTGATGCATATAAAATCAACACCAATGAAATAAATTTATTTAGGGTAAAGTACAAAAACTACCTCAACTATTAATGTCACAACACTTTCATACCTCATCTTTTAAGATTGACAATGTTATACCTCATCTTACGAATTTGTGCCAATGTTATACCTTCGTTAGCTTGGCGTGAATTTCTCAGTTAAATGTTGACGTGACTTGATTCAGGACCTACTTTCTATTAAAAAAATAATAAAATATTATTAAAAACAAAAAAAATCATTTAATATTTTTTAAATATTAAAATAATAAAGAAAAGTCAAAAAAAAAAAAAAAAAAAAAAAAACAAAACAAAACCTTTCATCCCTTTCCCCCTTCCTCCCTCCCCCATCTACCTGCTGTAAAAAAAAAAAAAAAACAAAACTTCATCCCTTCCCCCCCCCCCCCCCGGCGTCCTTCTCTCTTCTCCCCCACCCGAGCCCCTACTTGCAACCCAGAAAAAAAAATAAAAATAAATAAATCCCAGTTCGTCTTTCCCTCGCATTCACCCTCCGCACCCAACCTCACACCCACCCATCCCCCACAAACCCCCCCCCCCCCCCCCGGGAATTGGCCTAGGGAACGAGATTTGGGTTTTTTTTTTTCTCTTCTTCTTCTTCTTCTTCTTCTTTCTGGGTTGCAGGGGGGTTTTTTGGGGGGGAGGGGGGGTTACAAACTGGGTTGGGGTTTTTTTTTCTTCTTCTCCTCCTTCCTTCCGGGGGGGGGGGGGGGTGGTGGAAGGGACGAAAGGTTTTTCTTTTTTGTTTTTTTGTTTTTTAACTTTTCTTTATTATTTTAATATTTAAAAATATTAAATGATTTTTTTTATAGTTTTTTTTTAATATTTTTTAATAGAAAGTGGGATCCGGATCAAGTCACGTCAGCATTTAATTGACAAATTAATGGCAGACTAACGAAAGGTATAACATTGACCCAAATTGGTAAGATGAGGTATGACATTGTCAATTTTAAAAGATGAGATATGAAAGTGTCGTGACACCAATAGTTAAGGTAGTTTTTTATACTTTACCCATTTATTTATTAATGTATTAATGTAATATGTACACGTCATTTATCAAATTCGGTAATATACCAATATAACCAAAAAAATGTAATTTCTTTAATATTACTCTAAAATAATATAAATCAAATTCTTTGTGAACTGATGCAAAAATCCCAAGATTTTTAGCATGTGCATGCACCGATTGATAGGTGAAGTGGAAACACAAAGAACGCCATTGTTGACTGTTTGGTGGAATTACCATCCGTGGTGGAGCTAGCTAAGGGGTGTTTGGTTGTCCTTGACTCTAACAAGTTTAAAACTCTCATGTATATTTGTTTGTATTGGTTTGATCCTTATAAATAGCTAGAGTAAACCAAAATTACAACTTCCTACTCCTACTTTTTTTATTTTCTTCTATTATCTTTGTTTTCCTTCTCTCTCTTCTTATGTGCAACTCTATTATGCGCACCATATGCTCGACGAAATAAATTTGTTTCAAGCCTTGTCAGTCTTCAAAATTACTCCATAGTGTTTTGAAACTACCATCAACCAGCCTTTACCGATAATGGTAGTTCTCAACATATGTTGGCATAAGGTTTCGGTATATGTTGTTAAGAATTAGCAGCTGCCTACTAAGTGCTTGACAAAATAGTCCAATGACATGTTTTTGGTCGATATCTTGACTCCATTATATAAAAATCCTGACTCCACCACTACTGGCTATAAAAGTTGAATGCAAAGAATCTCATTTGCTCATGTGCTTCTTTTCTTACAATAATGTGGTCTTCATAGTATTCTAATTCAAAATTCAAATGGGGTTTATTTTCATTGTTGGCCCTTGTAAACACGAAAATCTCATGACAAATGAGACAAGAACATGTGTAGAAAGTAAATGTTTGTATTAATGAATTTGTTGGGTTACAATCTCTGTTTACAGGTTTCCTCTGATTCAATCTCCAAAAGATGTGTGGATGTGTAAGTTGTTGATCCAAGGGTCGCGATGACTTGATCTTGGATGAACGAATGCCACAAGGTTGGCTCTTGGCATTGGAGGAACCAGCACATGTAGGGGTGCTTGGTGGTTCTTCACAAGATTTGACGAAGAACATGAAGGGTTTTTCGAGTTTACTTGAGTGTTTTAGTATTTGGGTGCTTGAGAGCTTCAGAGTTTCAAAGCTTCAGCGTATGGGTGTGAAATGATTTTTGGACCCTGATAGGATTTTTAGGTACTTGCGCAAAGAGATTAAAATCACACAAAATACTTACAAGAGAACAAGGTAGTTATAGTATAAACGGCTCAAGCAAAGTTGTTTTCCGTAGAGATTATTTAAAACAATTTATACAAGACCAAAATCTTAGTTAATTATTTGAAAACAAAGATTGTAAAAGGTTGATTTTGAATTTAAATGTAATAAAAACGAATTTAATAAAAGTAATTTAGGATAAACAACTAGTAACCAATTAAGAAATCAAAACAAAAAGAAAAGGTTTTGAGAAACAAATTTGGAAAAGCACTAGGGTTCCGCCATCCCCTTAACATTCTATGTAGATTTACTAATTACTTATGAATTACCCATGCAACTTTGAAGGTTAGTTTTCCTAATGCATATTCTACTCATGGTATTCAAGTTAGAACGTATATCAAACATGCAATCCATCTATGGTATTCAGATCAAATATAAACATGCACGACTCATTACGCTTTGTGAAAACCCTTCGAAAAATCATGCAACCCCTAAGACGTGGTATTTGCCCTAGGTGAAATTACAACTATTAATCACAACAAGCAATACTCAATTCCCCAGTGGTATTTCGACCGAATTGCATCCAAATACTTATCTAAACATCCTAATGGTTGCGAATCATTAAGACACAAAGATAGTTTCAAACACAGTGATTAATAATTCAAAGTATGCATGCATAATATTATAAGCCATTAAATAAAAACTACATATTCATGCTAAGGCCCAAGGCATCGCCCTAACAAAATAAAGTTAGCTACGCATATTCATAATTAAAATCAAAAGAGTTATATTAAAGTAGAAAAAGATTGAAAACACCTTGTTGAATAAAGTCTGAAAATCTCTAAGCTTTAGCCAAATTCTTCTCTTCGATATTGCATGAAAGAGAGCCCTCTAAGGCTGGCCAAAAGGCTTATTTATACTACTCTAAATAAAATCCTCCTAGTAAAAGGTCTTAGAATTGACTAGGAAACCAAATAAATTGAAATAAATTAGGAAACATAATCCTAAATTGACATGATAAATTCGTCCAAAATTTTGCATAGCCACATTATGGACCCATATCAGTTCCAAAATTTGCCCAAAATAGCTGGATTTAAAGCTTGGACTATTTTGAACACTTCTCCAGAAAGCCACGAACCCATCTGAGGTCATCTTGGGCTCCAAAAATTGCATTTAAGCCCAAAAGCGTCACTTTCCAGCAACGCGCATTGCTTCTTTATTTAATCGCCATAAAATAACCGCTTGGTAGAAATTGCTAAAATTTTGACACGAACAAGCTAAGGAACACACGAACATCCTTCAATTTGAATCACTATTTTCTACCAAAATAATTACCAAATTATACTAAGAATATGGTAGAATATATAATATAATATTGACTCATTAGACGCCTTTCTTTGTCTTGGAGCCTCCTATTTATAGACTTTCCAAGTTTTGACTACGGATGGATTTGGCCTTGATTGTGGGCTTGATTAATTGACGAAAGAACTAGGACTCAATTTGTGGGCTAGTTTGTGATTTATCTCCATCAATTAATATTGGATTTAATTAAATTAAAATCAAAGAATTTCTTTTCGCCAAGTGTTGATACGTGGCCTTCTTGATGACTCATCTGATTTTGATGGGCCACATCTATGTATACAATTTGTGACACACTTGGCACATGCCACGTATGCCCTGACATGTCGAAACTTTAATGTATTGGTGAACATTTATTTGATTGAAATTTCAACATCTAAAAATGCCCCCATTTCATGGCACGTCGTATGCATGTGCTTGTCACATGTAGAAGATGTGTTTCGAAGTTCCTCGCATATTGAATGTATTTGATCACTATACTTTGAAGGCCCTCAACATAGATGTCGGTTCAAGGACCGTCAAGACTTGATCTTGAATTGAGTTGGAAATTTCTTCAAGGGTCGTAGAGGCTTGGTCTTGAATTAGGATGGAAGTTTCTTCAAGGATCGTCGAGGCTTGGTCTTGAACTGGGCATGATGTTTCTTCAAGGGCTATCAAGGCTTAGTCTTGAATGAAATGGGACCACGAGGAGTTTCACGTGGTGGGTGATCTTCTGCTTTGGTGAAGGATGAATCGGCACATGTTTGTTGTGCTTGTTGATTCTCCATGAGTTGGATGAAGAACACGAGTGTTTTCTTTGGCCAGAGAGCTTTTTGGTTTCCTCCAAAGGTTTGGCTTTGCTTCATTTCTTTGGAGTCGAAATTGATCCAAAGGTGGTTGACACTTGATCTTGAATCGGACTTGTCATTTCTTCAAGAGTCGCCAAGGGTTGATCTTAAATGTAATAGGACCATGAGGAGTTTCACGTGGTGCATGGTCTTTGGCTTTGTTGGGTATGAATCGACATGTATATTTGTTGTGCTCATTGATTCTGCACGAGCTTGATGAAGAGCATGATTGTTTGGAGATTTAGGAGATTTCTGGATGTCTGGGGCTTGCACTTGCTTGTTTTTTTTTTTTTGCTTCCCCGCTTTGAATGAGTGCCTAATATTTATATAGAAGGAATTTGGCTTGATTTGAAATACCCAATTGAAGCTAGACTTGAGTTGCTGCTTTGTGCCATCCACGTGTATATATATAACGTATACATATATGTACATATATATACACACACGGCACCATCACTTTCTTTTCTTTTTTTTTAAGGAAAACTAATGAAAATGACTTGAAAAGTTTTAACGATAAGGACAAAATAAAGAAAAGTAAATAGTACCAGAATTGACCTTTTAGTGTAAAAATGTAATTTTTCGTTAAAGTAAACAGTACTGAAAGCTTTCGTTAAAGTTTTCTTTTTCTTTTTATTATTATTATTATTTTGTTGGGTTCCCACACGCCACCATCACTTATCAAATGATGACCATCATTTATTTATTTATTTATTTTTTACATTTGCTTTCCGCAGCAACCATCACTCCCTTTTATTTATTTATTTTTTCTTTTGCCGGATTTGCCTCTGTATTGATCGTTCCTCTTCATTCCTGTTTTCAGACAAAAATCACGTCTTCATTCCTAACTTGGACGAAAATGCCACTTTTGCTCCTGATTTTCCTTTTTTAATTTGTAGAATTAGATTAGGGTTGACATCTGTGATGACTTTCTTCCTTCATTGTATGACATCGGCTCTAAAGGCTCTTCACAGCTGCTGCCCTTACCTTCTTCGACGAGTTCTAGGAACATGTGCCATCAGACGACCAATTAGTTGCATCATTCCAGTTTCTAGCGAAGCACCGCCTCCTTCCAAAACGAGTCTTGAGATGCCTTGCCGTACTTGATATTTCGCAGAGCGGAATGCATGGTAGTTAGTGCTGAAATTGACGGGCAGAGATTGATCGCGAACCGCAGGCTTGAAGGGAAATAACCTTCTTCTAAAGATTGCAGCGAAGATTGCCCCATATTGCTTGAGTTTTTTTCAACAAGCATGTCATTCAAACTTCCGCTCTTGAAGATGCTGGTGCCTACATGAAGCGGCAGGGGAGTGTGATTGCCATAAGGGAAGTGTGCTCGCCACAAGGGAGTGTGATCGTCGCAAGGCAGTGTGATCGTCGCAAATGAGTGCTACTCATCGCAATGGAGACTGCTTGTTACAAGGAAGCTTGCTCGCCGCAAGGAAGTGTGCTTGTCACAAGAGAGGTTGATCGCCTCAAGGGAGTGTGCTCGTCTCAAGAGAAGCTGTTCGTTGCAAGATAAGGTGCTCGCTGCAAAAGGTTGCTCGTTGTAAAGGAATGTGCTTGCCGCAAGAGAGTGTGCATGCCACAAGGGAGTTTCTAGACTGCACGTATTGCCATTGCTGCAAGGAAGTCGTCAGATTGCATGTACTGCTTTTCCCTTGGAGGATGAGCCACAGTGACAACAAGTTGTGAGATCATTATGAAGACAAGCTGTGACGTTGGTGTGATGACAAGCTTTGATGCCGCTACGATGACAAGCTGAAACGCTGCTACTAGCTACCACTGATGTAGGTGTCACTTCTGCGCTTGCACCGCCTCTGGGACAGCACTGCCTCTGATGCACATTGCGCCTATGGTTGCACCGCCTCCGGGACTCTCTGCTTCACATTGTTCTTACTGCTTGCTCATTCATGGAAGACATTGATGCATTGAAGACATTGGAAAACTTGCTCATGATTTAGCTGCACAACTTCAAAGACTTAGTCTCAAAGTGATGACTTAATCTTGCATCTTCGCCTCAAAGGTTGGAACATTTATTTTATTTTTCATTTTTATGTGACCTCAATTTTCGTTTTCGAGCTTCCTACGTATCCTTCCGAAAAAGAGAACAAGTCATAACATAGTTCAAATATGTTTGTATGTTTTTTCATTTTTTGTTTTGTTTTTGTGTTCTAACTTTTGCTTGAGCTGCCCTTTTAGGTTTTCAAAAGACCTTTTTTTTTTTTTTTTTTTTTTTTTTTTTTTTGTGTCCTAACTTTTGCTTGAGCCACCCTTTCGGGTTTTCAACTCAATGAACATTTTTTTCTTTTTTGTTTTTTGTTTTTTTTTGTTTGTGTCCTAACTTTTGCTTGAGCCACCCTTTCGGGTTTTCAACTCAATGAACATTTTTTTTTCTTTTTTTTTTTTTTGGTGCCGTACGCAGTTTAGACTCTTGCGGACCAATAAACATGTCTTCTTCTTAGGCGTAGCATTGCTTTAAATGTGGCGAAGCTTTCTTCAAGTAGTTAATGGTTGCTTACCCCCCGTTCTCAAGTGGTGGAACTTCCTTAACATCTTCTCCCTCGACCTCTTCAACTGTGACATGGTAAACGACTTGTTGGCTCAAGCATTGACCAGTGTGTATGATTATGCATTGTTTCAACTTGAGCTGACCATTCGAACTCATGTCTAATGTTGAACGACGTTTCATGCATGAAGGTAGACTACAAATTCTATCATCCTTGGCTAGGTCTACGAGTCTTTTTCCTTCTGATATCAGTTGTTTTTCCCTATAAGGCTCATTTACAATTTGAGTTTCTCCAAAGCTGACCTTCGTGGGGGAAAACTAGTTGCGTTTTCCTGTCCAACAAGGTTGGTCAACCTGTTAAACATAGAACCTCGAGAGGCCGGTTCACCGAGTCGATTGAAAACGAGAGTCTAGGCTTGACCATCGATGCGATCAAACATAGAAGTTTGCGGCTTTTGAACCTTAAACTCTTTCTTATGTGCTGACTGTGTCACCTTCGTGGATGCTTTGGGATGGGTTTTCTCAGTGTTGCAGTAGAACTTTCTTTTTGTATCTCATTCCTTGCCCAAGTAACTTGTGGTTGCGGTTTATGCACCTTCCTTAGGGTCACCAGCGTCCATCCTTTGTTATCATTAATTGAAGGGCTGTCGATGAGGTTAACGCATTTGAGATAGCTTTCTTTGTCAGTGGTGCTTGCTTTGTCTGCATTAACCACTTTAGGCTTTACCTTTGGCGACTGTGGCCATGACATGATTGACGATGCAAGGAGAGCCACATGATCAAGGGGTTCAACTACGATGCTTGTCGTATTTGCCATTGCCGCTTCTTCAAAGTCTAGCTCAATCTTTCATTCTTGGGTGAGCTTCATGATTAATTCCTTAAGAACAAAGCACTTTGCCATCGGATGACTAACGACGCAATGGTACTTACAATACTTTGAATCGTTTACTCGATTCATTTCTTTCGGCTGCTTACACTCAGGCAACTTGATCACTTTCTTCTCGAGCAAATCCTCCAACATGGCAGCCACATCAGTATCGGGGAACGGGTAAGTCTTCTCCTTAAGCTTCTTCAAAGTGCGTTTGTACATCTCCTTGATCATGAAAAGGTTCGTTCCACTTCACCTCCTTCTTTTTGTCTCTTGTGGAGATTCTGACAGAAGCCGTGTTAACCACTATTGCTTCTTAGGTAGGCTCCTTCGTAGATTTGTCCATTTTATGCCTAAAGAATTTTCGGCAATCGACTTTTTCTTTCCACGATTGGTGATGCTCAACTCCATGTCATTGGCGTGGGTAGCCAACTCTTCGAAGGTCTAGGGCTTAATGCCTTAGAGGATGTAGTGTAATCCCCAATGCATGTCTTGTATGTATATTTCAATCGAGGATATCTCCGAAAGTCTATCTTTGCAGTCAAGACTCGGTGAGCACCATCGATTGATATAGTCGACAACTGGCTCGTCCTTCCACTACTTTGTATTTGTAAGCTTCATCATGCTGACAGTGCGATAGGTGCTGTAAAAACGGTTCAAGAATTCTCGTTCCATCTGCTTCCAATTGTTTATGGACTCAGGCTCTAGGTCTGTGTACCAATCGGACGTATTTTCCTTCAAATAATGGACAAACTGCTTTACGAGGTAGTCTCCCTCCGTTTCAGCATTGTTGCAAGTTTCAATGAAATGAGCGATGTGTTGCTTTGGGTTT
This sequence comes from Pyrus communis, assembly GCF_041283825.1. Classification (NCBI taxonomy): domain Eukaryota; kingdom Viridiplantae; phylum Streptophyta; class Magnoliopsida; order Rosales; family Rosaceae; genus Pyrus; species Pyrus communis. Next base: position 18,084,264 of record NC_142571.1, read on the forward strand.
CCCTTTCCGTCAAACAACGTGAACTTTGGTGGTTGGTACCCTGTCGGCATCCGCAAGCTATCAATCATCTTGGTGTATGGCTTCGAGTACATCAATGCATCCCTAAAAGTGCCTCTATATTGTGCCTTGATGGTGTTTGTGATAATGTCTTGAAGTTGTTGGATGGAAAGAAAGCTCATTGATGTGGCTTTGGACTCTGGCTTTTGTTTCCATCCAGCTTTGTCGATATGATACGCTCTTCCTCGCCAGACTCCTCGTCATGCTGATTCTTCTTTGGATCAGAGTCAACTTCTCCATCATGTTGCGATTCCAACCTACTCATGAGTGTAGTGATCTGCACGTCTTTTTCCTCGACAGTCTTTGTTAGCTTCACGATCGCCTTGTTCATTTGTGCAAGTTGCTCCTTAATGAAGGTGGCGTTGGTGGTCATGACTTGCACAACCAAAGAATGTGACTCTCCTTTAGACATCGAAGGTGCTGGCAAAGTCTCCGTGCGGCGGTTGTTGGTTGGTAATTCGCGGCAGGATCCTAGGCATGAGTCTGCGTCCAAAGTTGGTGACAAGGAGTGCTTCGTGAACCTTTTGACGTGAATGAACCTTGCTTGCTACTCTGAGGTGTCCTCACACGTGTCATAGCAACATGCTTCGGTGGGCCCAATAAGGCCAGGCTGATGACGGGCTCGCGCCTTTGATGCTTCCCTTGATTCCTCAGCAACACCAACTTTGAAGTGGCATGTTGAAGAATGGCGACTGCCATCGCCTTGCTCCGAGTTATGACACCAATGGATTCTCCGCTTACGGCAAATGTGCTGATGCTCATTCCCTTGGTTGCAAGAACGGCTTGTCCCTTCTTTGATGCCATTAAGTTTATAGTGTGCTTGGATTTCTTGAACAGAGAAAGAGACGAGAGGTAGAGATATCCCATCAGGCATGCCAAATTTGTAAACACGAAAATCCTGTGACAAATTGATGCGAACTAATTCAGCACAAAATTAAAACCCTCTTGTGACAATTGTAGTATAAGTATAAGTAGGGATCGTTCTTAACCGGGGATTAGGAGGGATTACTAAATCGCTTGGAAATTGACTCAAAAACGTAATTTGACGAAATTAAACTAAATGCAACGATTGTAATTTAAAGGCAGAATGTAAATATGAATGTGATGAAAATATGGATGAATGCTAGCTAGAAGGTTCTTCTCCACACATGTCACACTTGCATACAATTTGATTTTCAGTTGGTCTTTCGATGAATTATGAAACTCAACACCCCGGGTTAATTAGGTCCGCTTAAATTAACCGTCAAGTTTTCCTTAAGTTAATGAATTGGATGATTGCATGCGACAACCCAAAGCATTCCCCACAAGTTCCCTACATGAATTGCATAATAGAGATACAAGCAAGAATCATTAAGCATCATGAGAACTATAAGTGTTGACGAGGCATTCGTTACTATGATTGCATGAAACTTATGCCAAGAATTTATTTAACGCGATTGTTTATAAGCAACCTCCACTACTTGTGAATATAAGTTCATAACTATTAGGTGAAACTCACTTATATTCTAGCGTCATATTCATGCATGAAAATTAAGCGTGCACTCTCAATAAACATACACAAATAAGTTATCGATCAAGCAGTTAAACAAATTGAATTCACCATTCATGAAATTCCAACCAAAAGTAATCAATTCATATTGCAAGCATAAACATGGTTTCGAATCACCCCCTAGCTAACTAGGGGGATTTAGCCTCTCATGTTCACAAAAAGAGAATTACAAATGAATTTAAACATAAAGCACAAATGATTGATTACACCTAGAACGCCCAACGAATCCACGTGAATTGGTGCGCGTCGAAGCTCCTCTTTCCTCTTCTCCTTGATGCGGCAGATTGGGTTTTGGATGATTTTGGGTGAATTTCTGAGTTATAGAGGTTTAGGGTTGTTTGGTAGTGCGGCAAGGTGGTGGAGTGATGGAGGAAGGGTTGTATGGTGGCTGGAAGTGTGGGGATGGCTGCGGCAAGGTTGGATTGTATGTGGAAGATCGCTGGAATGGAAGGGAGATGGCACGGATTATGGAGAGAATGGGAAGATGGGGGTCACGGCTTAGGGGGGGAAATTTTGGTTAGTGGAATGCACGGCTTGGGAATTAGGGTAGAATGGTTGCGGCTGTGATGGACAAAAGGTGAATTAGGGTACGGTTTTTAAGAATGAATGGGATCAAAAAGGGGTTGAATGAATTATCATTTAGGGTTAGTAAAAAGGTGCGGCTGAATGGATGGTGGATAAGGTGCGAATCAGATTGAAAAAGACAAAATGGGAGTCACGGCTTAGGGAATTTGGGAGAGAACGGCTAGGGAGGATATGTGTGATTAATCATGGAATGCACCACCAAAAAGAAGAAAATAAAATGGATTGGTGGCTGCCTCAATTAGGGTGAATGATAAAATAATTTATTATGGTGAAAGGCTAACGGGGGGGACACGGCTTATGGGATTTTTGGGTAAATATTAGGGTGAATGAATATGGAATGAAAGGTCAATCAATCTGAATTAAGGTGCGGCTGCAAGGTTGTAAAACTAGGGTTAATAGGGTTTAGGGTTTAAATGCATAAAATGAGACAAAACTACCCCCCCCTTGCACAGCAAGGGAAGGGAATTGGGCTAAAGGCACGGCATGGGTTGGAAATTGGGCTAGGGCCTTGGTCTTGTGTACTAAAGTGCATACAAGGCTGTCAAAGTGGCTAGAAAATACGGACGTTTAAGTTTAGGAAAGGTTACCAAAACGGGAAACTTAGGGTTAACTTTCCTATATCAAATAGGAAACCTTGTTTGAGTAGGATTCCTCGTTGGAGTAGGGATTCGTCATTTCTTCAAATCTTCAACTCATTCATTCCTCTTTCGCTCCAAAAGACTCCAATTTGCATCTTCTTGCACACTTTGGCCTTATAATCTGAAAATACACAAAAGTAGCCTTAAACACTAAAATAACTAAATAAACACAACATAAATGCACGAGAACAAGCTAATTAAGTCGCATGAATATGCTCCTATCACAAATGAGACAAGAACACGTGTAGAAAGTAAATGTTTGTATTTATGAATTTGTAGGGTTACAATCTCTGTTTACAAGTTTCCTTTGATTCGATCTCTGAAAGATGTGTGATGTGTAGGTTATTGATCCAAGTGTCGCAATGACTTAATCTTGGATGAACGAATGCCACAAGGTTTTGGCTATTGGCAATGGAGGAACCGGCACGTGTAGGGGTGCTTGGTGGTTCTTCACAAGATTTGATGAAGAACACGAAAGGTTTTCCGAGTCTACTTGAGTGTTTGAGTATTTGGATGCTTGAGAGCTTTAAATTTTTAAAGCTTCAGCGTCTGGGCGTGAAATGATTTTTGGACCCCTTTCTTTGTTTTGGGGCCTCCTATTTATAGACTTTCCAAGCCTTGACTACGGATGGATTTGGCCTTGATTGTGGGCTTGATTAATTGACGAAAGAATCAGGACTCGATTTCTGGGCTGGTTCGTGATTTATCTCCATCAATTAATATTCGATTAAATTAAATTAAAATCAAATAATTTCTTTCTGCCAAGTGTTGACAGCTTTCTTGATGACTAATTCGATTTTGATGGGTCACATTCATGTGTACAATTTGTGAGACACCTGGCGCATGCCACGTATGCGCTGACATGTCGAAACTTTAATGTATTGGTAAACATTTATTTGATTGAAATTTTGATGTCTACATCCCCCACTTTACCCACTTTTTCTTTCCTTTCTTTTCTTTTAGGAAATAATTTCTACACTTTTTCTTACTTTCTATACACATGTTTAATTATTTATGTTGATTCTCCTGTATTATATTATATGATTCAAATGTAATCATTCTTTAGATCCCTTTGTTTTGGCCTGCCAAGAATTGCTTTTAAGATCTTAGCAATGCGAACTTCAACATATCTACAAAGAGTACTTTGTGGCGGATAATTTAGCGACCTATAACCTTGATCTAGATTTAGGTAATTTTTATCCTGATACTCCTTGTTCAATTAATTTTATTCATGAGGATCAACTTAGGATGTCTCAATCTAAATTTATTATTGAGTAGGTTTGTTTGGATTTTTGCTTTTAACCCTATTTTTCAAACCCCCAAAAAAAAATAAAAAATAAAAAAAGAAAAATCCCAAGAGAGCACGTAAGGGGAAAAAGGCTTGACCAATCGTAATGAGAGTTCATGACTATTGCTCAACTAATAATGGCTGTCGTCTACGAATGTTGATTGATGTCGTAGATGTTACTGTGGACAAGCAAGCAAGTTAACCTGATGACAAGCCACTTGGTACTACGCAAAACTCATCAATTTGGTCCCAAAAGTTCCAAATCAAAGTCGGGTGTTACTTCAATGTACAAGTGTTTTAGTTATTATATTTGATTTATGCAATTGTTTAGATCTTTATTTTCAGTCTCAGCCATTCATTCTTATATCATTCAATGCTAAGTAGTTATCAAAGATATTTCCATCAATGTCGTTCTCATCCTTTGATAAATTGTTACTACACATCAATTTGGTCCCTAATATCAAACTTTACACAGAATTTAGTTGAAATAAATGGCGTTACACGCATATAATTAGCTTTCAAAGCAAAATATGTTCGACCGACATTAATCACGTGCCACACGTACAACCAATTTTGACAGAATTGGACATGATGTGTAGTATCAAAGGATAGGAATGACACTAGGAAATTTGCATGAAAATGTTTGGTTTAACCTGTGAAACATGATTTATGCAACAGTCCAATCTCCACCCGCCATAAAATGGATAATGACCCATATAATCTTTTAAACAGACAATAAAGGTTTAACCTTGAATCAAAGAGTAAAAACGAAAGGCTTAACGTTGAGACGTGTGTCAACAAAAAAAAGTCACCTTCGAAGTTTCTACATGGACCACATAGCAATGGATATTTCACAATGGATCCTATTTTCAGCTTTCTTGGCAACTCAATAAAAACTATGACAAACTAGTGTGAGGTGTAGTGACTCGTATTTTCATGAAAAACTCTTCTCAGTAAGATGACAGTCAAGTATATCTTGAAAGAGATGTACCAAATGCAGAGTTCCAAAATGCCATTTTCGAGGCTACTGAGTGGTCATATCTGGTAGGTGCTGCCAAGCTTAGCACCATGCTCCGTAATTATCTGAGCCGAGCGCAGGATAATCTCTTCTTCAGTAGAGTATAGCTCTCCTTTGCTCTATAATCACAAAACAAACATTGAAGCATATGCTGAACCAATCAGTGTAATAAGAATATTGAAGGGAACAGGGCTTACCATATGTTTGAGGTTACATCCGAGAGTCAATTCAGCAAATGAACTTTCTAAACGAGACAGGAAACAGTAAGGGGCCTCCTTTCCCAAGAACACCTTCGAGTGTGACCTTAGCATGCTCTTTATATCAGTTGATATCTGGGGAATCTTATCCAAATCATTAATTTGCAGGGGAATTTTGGTGACAATGGCACGCCATTGCGCACGTGACTTGTTCACAATTACCTACAAAATGTACGTGAAACTGTCTGAGATACTGTAGAAAGAAAACAGTCTAAATGGGTTGATCAAGCCGCTATTTTAAGGTTAATCCATACCCCGGCTATACTTGTACGATGAACTTTGGTCATTTCAACCTTAAATGATTGATGGTTTTCAGCATAATAGGTGCCGATACCAAAAATAGAAAAGCACCAACCTGACTAGAAAAGAGTGAATTAGGAACTATGACAGGGAACTTCTCGGCATTCAGTAAACAAGTAGTAGTAAGTCCCATTTCCACCACTTGACCTTCAATAGATCCAGCCTGCAATAAGTACATTTTTAACACCGTGAAGAAACAAAGTACCAAAAGGAGGAAGCAGATACTACATTAAATATCACACATAATACCAGAAATCATTGAGTCGGAACAAGTACAAGACGGTAAATGTCTACCCAATGAACGACCGATCCCTTTATTTATATGAATAAATCTATGATTATGTTTGGCTAATAATTTATAACACTTGCAAAGAGAGTTAGAACGAAACAAGCATAAAACTAGTTAAATTGCAAATGAGGATTATTAAATCTTCATTTCCTAAATGGCTAACCATTCAGAAACAAGTGTTCTTCTATTCAATGTTGGGTTGAGATCACTGTACAATGTAGCCACCCAGGGGCCGACTAAAAGATGCTCGATACTTGTAATGATTGCACAATTCTGCAACAGTCAACAAATAAAGAAAATTGAACTTTGTAAATCTACCCTGGTCATGCTGACATGGTAATTCGTACAACCTGAATATTTCCTTAATCTCATTATGGTGCTCAAACTTGGAGAAACGATGACACTCGAGGCACAGTTCTCTAACTAGATCACAGGAAATCGGTGCTTAAGAAAGAGAAAGGAAAAAAAAAAAAAAAAAAAAACTTTGCCTATGAAAATGACAAATGAAATCAAGTAGCTGAAATGCACCAAGAAACACATAGAAACATACTTTTATAGTATCTCCAAGTGAAAACGGCTTTGAAAACTGCATAGACAACCCACTCAGAACATTTCCAAGGATGTCTCTGGCAGCAAATGCAGTAGCAACTCCTGCATTAAGTGCAGCAGTGAAAAATTCAGGTTTTTATAATATTAATGGCAATAATTGAATAACAGTTCAATCCCAAAATAAGCATCCATATATGTAGCTGTCATAAAATCAAGAGATGCAACCTTCAGGTCCAAACTAAAACCAATAACTATCTTTACATATTATAACAACATAAGTATTACAAAGAAAGCAAATTTAAAATCTTACTTGCAAACTTTTGTAACTTTCATGAATCAAATAGAGATGAAAAGAATATGTAATCAGAAGCAAATCCTCACCTCCTATGCCACCAACTGTCAAAATTGATTGTACAGCCACCCCACATGCCTCAGCTAAAGCCATTATCCCAATCACAAAAAGACCAACGGATGAAATGTTGTCCATAGCTAGCAACTTGTCCCGATCAAGACCAGGCAAAGTTTGAGTTTCTAATGCACGAGTGAACACGTTTGTCTTCCACCGATGTAGAAACCACACAAATGAAAGGATAACTGCACCTCTCCATGCTGGTGCAAGATACTGCGCAGCTATAGTGGTTGGTGCTACCATCATGCCACTGCAAATCAAAGTCATCTTAATCACTCAACAATGTAGAAAACGAAACTGCATAAATGTGAATAGAAAAATGATTATGAAGCATATACTGGAAGTTGGAACCACTAACATTTGAGAAAATGCCATGAACGTAACTAGATATCGCACTGGGTCCTCCAAAGCACCCCAAAAACTTTTCTCATATGGAACTTGCTCTTCAGATGGACTTGCAGATAGCAAAGCAGCACACCCTTGATTTCCGTAATTGTGAAATCTCCTGAAAAGCCTCGGCATCACCAACCAAGCAAATATAGTACCTGCCAAAGTACAACCAACAGGAACAACCACATTTCTAAGATGTGGATTTGAATCCAGCAACTGCTGAATATAAGGAGACAGTTCAGTGGAGGTTTCTTTAGCCTTCTGTCCAGTAAAAGTTGCCGCATCCAATGCACTCTGCCATGCATCCTTAAACTTGCCAACCCAGTCACTTCCAACAATGCCACTATTACCAACATCCACTTCACTTCCACCAGAAGCAGCCGGAACTCCTAGTCCTGGTTCCCCAGTTTTATCAGCATTGCTACCGAAAAATGATGAGTATGAACGGCTACTAAAAATTGGGTTTATCAAAGCCAGTGGAGTAGCACCCCTAATCTGTGTACTCGACAATGTAGATGAAAATGCTGAAATGGGTTTCGTACTGTAAGATTGGATATTGATAAATGATTCAGAACCCAATGCTCTAGAATGAGCCTTTGCAAAGGTGTTATGAGATTGTGTTTCCTTCGAATGGTAACTCCGATTTACAAAAGCATAGGCTGGTCTTATATGACCCGGATCAGTGTAGTTCACAATTTTCCAATAAGAAGTATACGACTGAAACGACTGCGAGTTCAGAGAGCAAGGGGTAGAATTGCGAAGTGATTTCAACATGGAAAGCCTAACTCCAGCCATTACCGAAAACTTAGTATAGCAGAATATGCTACAATAATAAGGGCATTGTTCGATCTCTACAAGCTTAAGAGGACCTGATTGAATCCAATAAAACTCTCATGGCATCTTAATCTGCAAATTTGGGTTGAAAAATAGAGAAAGTAAATCACTAATAGTGATTATAGAAACAAAATGCAAAAACCCAGTCAAAATCTAATGTAATTCAGGTAATAACGCATGGATTCAAGCTTAACAATGCTGACTACACATTTGAACATAAATCCTAGACCCCTGTTTGGATGCTGAGAAAGTCAAGATAAACCAAAAACAAGACAAAACCCATGAATCAATAAACTCTTTCTTTCGAGTTGGTCTCCAAAGATCAGAATTTTTCTTAAATTCCTTTAAATAAAAAGCTAAAAAACTATTTTTGAACCTTGTAATGCTGGGTTTCTTTTAAGTCGTTTTCTGGGCAACCAAACAGAGAATTATAGTGGGGATTGGTGGTACCGACCTGCGACGGTTGATTTTGGCGGTCTACATGGACATACTGAGAGACCCAGAAGAGCGAGCGAGCGAGCGAGCTTCTTTACTTGCTTGGGAAATACGAAAAGCCGAGATAGCTTCGGACCTCCGCTGCGCATAAAAGAGAAGGCGGTGTAAAGAATGATGTGACGAGCAAGCGCTGCTACAGCTTCCGATTCTTTCCTTCTGGTCCGATAGTTTTGACTGACATGTTAGTATGATAATCTAACGGTGGAGAAAAATAGGCTGAATGAGTCGGATCTAATTGTAAATTTGCAACGAACCAATTTCTCCAATTATTTTATTTTTATTTTATTTTTAACAAGCAGTACTTTATATTATCACGCCTAAATTTTAACCACTGCAAGTGGTTAGTGAAATTACGGTACGCTTTCAAGTCACGTTTACTTTCTGGTTTGAGGCACGAAGTTAGTAAAAACATATGTGATTCCTTGGCTGAAAGTTTTGGGATGATTTGTGCCTAGGACTGGCATTTTGGATCTGATTCGATCCGTTAATATTAGTATTTGGGTAGATGCTTAACGGGTCGGGTCGTTAATCAGTGAACTCGTTAACAACCCATTAAATAACGGGTCACTTTGGATCAACCCGTTAGCACCCGTTAGTTGAGGATGTTTAAGTTTCTTTTTCTTGTCATACCTACTGCTTTACTTGATCATATCTTCCTCATCCCAACTTTCGAGATTCTTTTTCTTGGTTCCAAAATGTTATAGTCTATTTCTTTCTTTTTTTATCATCGACAATCCCTTGAATCAAATGAGTCAGCAAATCCGGAAGGTTTTGAAGGGATGCTTGATTACGTTTGAGAGGACATATCATCAAACATCTTAGAAGTACCTTCATTGGCTTGCCATCTTTGCAACGCTTGTGGAAGGCTCATGTGCAGGTCGATGCCAGACTTTGGGTCAACACTTGCAAAAGGCTTTCATGTGCAACAAAAACTAAACTAGATATCCAAGTCAGCACCCTTTTATATATCCTTGTAGTTAATGTGTAATTGTATTGGAAAAAATAAAAATAAAAATTGTTAATGGGTGAAATGGGTGATTTTTTAGCTTAACAGGTCGGGTTCGGATGACCCGATAGCTTAACGGGTCGGGTTCAGATGATCTGTTAGCTTAACAGGTCGGATTGAACTCGGCCCAAACTCAATAAATCCGACCCATTTACAGGCCTATCTGTGCCATTGGATTGTTGCCAGATGTGAGTTGAAATGCTTTTAGTCTTTCTGGGTCCTACTAAGGATTAGTCTTACTCTATTATACCCTTCAGAGTGCCACATAGTTCAATCTTTGACAAAAAAAAACACTATCATGACATATTAATGCTTGTTTTCATTAACACGAAATGATTGTTGCTGTCATCATAAATGTCAGTATTTTATAGCAATCGAACTCTCATATAATTTTGATTCATTATAATTTATTATTGTTGTTTGCCTTTGACCTAGATATGAAAAATAATTTATCATAATATTATACCTAACCAACCTATACTCTAGAGGTTTAAGAGCATCTATATTGGTGTCCTAAAAACAATCCTACCATTGTATTTCCTTAAATGTAAAGACTTAGTGCTTCCAATGGAGATGAGCTCTAGTCCCTTTAGTAGAGGGACTGTTCGGAGCCTTCACTATCTCCAAGTTGCTTTTCTTGGTTAAAGCCCTACACTACCTCCAAGTTGGATCCAAAAAAACAAACTACGTGTATTCTTGGGTTACACCCTTAATCACAAAAGTTATAAGTGTCTTGATCTTACTACCAACAAGTTATACATCCCTAGGCATGTTGTATTTGATGAATTCAGTTTCCCTTTTCATCAAATGCTTTCAAGTTCTTCCACTACCACCTATCCCATCACATTTTCTTCCATTCCATCTCATCTTACCTTTTTTCTATCAACTCTCATACAACTTTCACTGACGAAATCATCATCAATCATCTCCTCCATCATCACCATCCTCTATTGCCACTACTAATGCAAACATCTATAATTCATCCATTTCCACCACAACCTTTACCACCTTTCATTCCTTCTACTAATGTCCATCCAATGCAAACCAAATCAAAATCTGGAATTTTTAAAAGCCTTCACTATTCCTAACATCATATTTCATCTCATCTTGGTCTAAATTATGTACCATTACCTATCTTTAAGTTTCCAAGCACTCTCATTAGCACCAAGCAAAGCAAGATGAATTCAATGCCCTGCTTAATAAAGGCACTTGGTACTTGTTTCCCTCTTCTCCCTCTTGGAACCTTGTAGGGTGCAAATGGTTTTCAGAATCAAGAGAAAGACATATCAGTTTATAGGGATAGGTACAAGGAAAAGGTAGTTGCAAAAGGTCTTCTACCAACAACAGGGATTGGACTACCACTGAAACCTTCAGTCTTGTGGCAAAACCTGTGACAATAAGGCCTCTTCTTATTTTGAGCTCAGTATGGCTGATTTCTTAACGAACTTGATGTCAGCAATGCTTTCTTGCATGGTTCTTTTACAGAATCTGGCTTTATGCAACAATCTCCTAGTTTTAAGGATTCTACAAAACTAACTTATGTCTATTAATTGCACAATTCCTTATGTGGACTAAAACAAGCTCCCAGAGCTTGGTATGAGAAGTTAGATAGTGTATGTTCTCACTTGGTTTCATTGGCTCACAATATGATCACTCTATCTTTGTCAAAAGGGATCCTACTTTGGTTTTCATTCTTGTCTATGTTGATGACATTCTTGTCACTGGTCCTTCATCTCAAGCCTGCAAGCAAGTTATCACTCAACTTAATGCACTATTTCTTTCCAATGACCTAGGTTCATTGCATTATTTCCTTAGTTTTGAAGTGAAGAGATCTTCTAAAGGTAATTTTATCTCTCAAACCAAGTATATTCTAGATTTACTGAAAAAGGCAAGACATGGACCGTGAAAACCGTGTGTCGCTCCTCTTAGCATCTCCAAATTAGATCATGACTCTCCTCTTCTAGAAAATCCTGCAAAGTACAGATCCTTAGTGGGCGCCTTACAATATTTTAACCAGATTCATCATTTACTGTAAATCTTGTCTACTAATTTATTCATAGCCATGATTTTCTCACTTTCAAGTAGTTAAGTGAATATTAAGGTACCTCAAGGGCTCCATTGATCTTGATCTTTGGTTTTTTAAATGCTCCACAACTCCCTACATCAATGGTTTTACAGATGTTGACTGGGTAAATTGCTTTATAAATAGAAAATCAATTGGTGGTTTCTGCATATTTTTGGGAAATTCTATATCAGTTGGAATGCTAAACAGCAACCAACAGTGGCTAGTTCTTCTACAAAAGTAGGGTACTCCTTGGCAAACATTGGTGTAGAAATCATATGGATTTGTAAGCTACTGATTGATATTGGTCTTACACTTCCTTATTCTTCCACGTTGTGGTGTGATAACATCTTAGCCATCTCTTTGGCTAAAATCCTCTTTTTCATGCTCAAACAAGCATGTAGAAATTGGCTACCATTACTTTCGTGAAAAGGTTTTGGCACAAGAAGCTTTTGTTCACTTTGTCTGTTTACATGATTAAATTGTTGATTTATGTACCAAAGCTTTACCCAAGCTTAGGTTCAATAGTCTTCGAGACAAACTTTCCCTTCGAAAACCTCGGTTTTAGGGGGGTTATTAAGGTTAATATTGTAAATGATCCTGCTAAAGGTAAGACTAGGCCCAGTGCAGGTAGGGCGACCGTCCGAGGCCCAAAAAATTGGGAGCACCAAAATTATTAGGGTGGTATATTTATATATGTTTTTATAAGAGTATAAATTTATAAAATTGGATTTAGTGACAAAGAAATTTAACTAGAACTAGTGGTTTTGTTGTTTAAAATAATGGGGAAGTCTTAGGTTCAAAACACCATGTGTGCTTATTTGCATTCCAATTTTTTTTTTTTCATAACAGTATAAATTTATAAAATTTGGCTAAATGATCAAGAAGTTTAATTAGAAGCAATGGTTTTTGTTGTTTAAAATTAATGAGAGGTCCTAAGTTCAAAATGTTATGTGCATGTTTATTTTTTTTCAATTTTTACAAATTTTGGTTTGGTTGTTAATTTATTTACTAGCTAATAGGTATGTGGGTTGCTATTTTTAAATATCCGTTCCAATTCAAGTCTAATCTTCAGCAAAGAGTAATGCGTAGACTAAATTTTTAGACCAAATTTGCAAATAATATTACGTGCCATCAAAAGATTTGATTTAGTGTTCATTCATTACTTATACATATCCTTAAAGACTTGAAAACATTATTATATTTTTAGTCTTATATTGACGAGGTTAGTAAATAAGAAAAAAAATACATCATGATTTAAACAAAAACACTTTAAAAGTTCAAATGGAAAACAAAACTCATAATCTATCTACTTGTAAGCCCGAAGTTTTTTGGTTTCCTTTTCTCGATACAAAATAAATTAGTTATTCTGTGTTTTTAAATTATTGAGTTTGAAGTGTTTTTCTAAATATAATTTTATCGATGTCTTACGTGTGAAAACAAATAATTTTTTATATGAAGTGAGGGCACACTTTTTGGTGTCGTCCTGGGCCTTAAAAATCTCTGGACCGACCCTGGATAAGACTTAGATATTGTAAAGTTTGTTATTTTTGGTTATGATAGTTTGGTTAGTAAGACTAAGATGTCATCTCAATTGCGTAAACGAGTTGTATATATATACTCAAGATGTAAATCTTATTTCTTTACATGAGTAAAATCATTTATCTCTAATATCCAAGCCCTACAAAGGCTTAACGTCCCCATGATGATCGACCCAGCCAGACTCGTGCAACAATCAATTTGCTACGACAAGACCCGATCCTGGACTGTATCTGTTTAATGGGGCTATGCGGTTCAAATATTTTGGGGCATTTTCTCACCTCGAGAACTAGAACAACCAGCCAGGATGTCATCAATTGGTACAAGAAAGCTGACTTCACTAGCTACGAATTCAACATTCGTCCCGTCAGCAGACACCCTTGGCAAAAACCATTTGTGTATTACTTGACGAATGCTATGTACAACAAAAATACAAATCATACGGCAACTGAATATGTTCCTGATCAAGTATCAAATCCTCAATGCAACTGGAAGATGGAAAATCCCTCTCGCATTGACCGAGTAAGGTAATTAATCTAAAGGAAAATATTAGTGTCAGATTTTCAGCGCAATACACGTGAATAAATAGATGGCGTTGGTTAATAGTAAATCTTACACCAATCAACGTTTTGGAGCTGTATTGACAGTGTTATATACTAGTCCGCACCTTGTTTTTTACTTCGGGTGCAAGTAATCTTCACATTTAATTTATTTCCATTTAATTGACATCCATTACTAAAGAAAATATGTAATGGGAGAAGAAATTGTTGCAGAATCTTGCCAAGTAAAAAGAAGAAAGGCTCCATGGCCACTGAGGTAGGAGCATGCAATGAAGATGAAGTGGTTCAAGTGCGGTAATGTATATATGATTCTAAGAGCCTTCCTAGCCATTCAGTCATTCACAATTTTGTTCATTTCAATTTATAAGTTGTGGATGGGGATAAATTTTAGGCATGTATTCCACACGACAAGTCCTGAGTTCAATTCCTGATGCTAGTGAATCGCATAATGGTGGCCAGAGGAGGCTGAAATGCTTCTGTGAGTCTTTCCGACCCGCTAAAGGGTGGGATGTCGGGACGAAGACACCAGCTAGTCCCCTTTTTTATAAAAAAAAAAGAATTTATAAGTTGTGGTTATGTTGTATGGGATGGAAATTATGAAACTGTCGCAACTTTCATTAGAGCACTTCTAGTGTAGGAAGGCCCCCATGGCAATTGGCAATTGAATCCCCTCCACTGAATGTATTAATGAACAGTAATTGCCTTTTGCATCTCCATCCATAAATTGAATAGCCATGGCAATAGGCAATAAAATATCAGTAACTTGTATTTTATAAAATAATAAAAAAAAAATTTTATTTGTAATTTCGGATAGGATTTTTAACCAGTCTCATTACCCATGTGTCATTATCCGAAAGTACAATTTTTGGTAATAGATTTCGATAAGATTTTTATCCAATTCAAGTCCAAGTGTGCTTAAAACCCTCAACAACAATAACGTGTTACGCGTCACTCTCACTACGCATCCAGATAAAATGCCAATCCCAGATTTATCAAATCAAACTTTTACCAAACTCCCAAAATACCCTACTGCACCTCCCATTCTCCCACCCCAACCACCAACAACAACTGTCATTTCGGTCACAACCCAGGTCCTCTTTTGCCCACCCAAAACTCCCCAACCCTTCTACTCTATTTGAACTCCACCAAAAACCAAGAAAGGCAAATAGGGGAGTGTGTGAGAGAGATATAGAAGAGATAGAGAAATAAAGTTCAATTTCAACACCAACAGGAAGGAAGTGGAGCGATGGCTAAGCACCGTCGTGAAGCTACTGTCGGCGCATGACTTGTAGGGGACAAAACCTTCATGATCCAAGCCCAAGAGACCGACCCCAAGCTCGAGGCCACCAAGTAGATAATCGTCATCGCCGACACTCTCCTCGCCACTAAATCCCAGATTAACAACCAAAATAAGCAGCCTGACTGGTACGCTATTCTTCAACTCGCCCAGTACACTCAAAACCTTGAAATCGTTACGACTCAGTATAGCCGACTCACTCTCCTATTGAACCTCTACTGGAATCGCTTCCCTTATGCCGATCATACTTTCCGGTTAGTCTCCGAGGCCTGGAACGTCCTCTTTAACCCTACCAAAAAGGCCATGTACGACCATGAAATGTTCAACCGGTTCGACTCGCCCCTATTTGAGTCGACTCAGCTTTTCAGCTGTTCCATAACGTTAACCTTGCATCACTCCCCCCCAGGCACTTGAGTCTTGGACTCCCGCCTGCCCTCTTCCACATGCTCCCCCATAGCCCAATTGCCCGAATGGGCCGGTGCTAGTTTGGGAGAGGATTGGGTTGCAAATGTTCCATGTCCATTGGGCTAAAGAGCACGCTAAAAGTGCTTTTATTATGGTCATTCTTCAACAAAATAATTTTTCTTGTTCTAGGACGAAAACCATTTTATTATCTAAAATCCTTGCATACTCAACGAAGGTGCTGACCTAAGTTTTTTGCTATAATCTGAACAAGTATGCCAAAGTGAGCGATTACTTCACGCTCAAAAGAATCATTTCATATTGAAATTCATTGCCATAAAAACTCTCAAATAATAATTCAATAGAGAGTATGATGTTCACGAGTTGAAGAAAAATTCCAAAACCAGCAAACTCCTAATTGTTGTAACCCTAATTTACTGAACTGTATTTAGGACTAGAGAGGGAGAGGGTCGTGGCAAGAGAGAGATGAGAGAGATGTAATTCTGAGGTGTGTGTTGTATCCTTACCGTAATAGGATTACAACTCTAATAGGATAATATCTACTAAAGAAAATGTTCTAAGATATTCCTAGATACACTAGGATTTATACAATCACATTCTTAATCTAATAAGACTGCAACACTCCCCCTGAAGTGTGTAAATACTCAAACAAAACTTCGCATTAGGTCTTCAACAATTGAGATAGAAAAGTTAATAATGTCGTCGACATAATGGGGAATGCGAGTCTCAAATTCAAAGAAAGTAAGCATTGGTAATAAAACTCACAAAACATCACTATGGTAAAACCTAAGATAGGTAAAAACCCATAGACTAAGGAGAAAAGTGAGAAGTATGCATAATATCTAAAACAAATGTCAAACGGGATGAAAGTAGTCAACTCAACGGAGTATGATCATCCCAGGATGGGTGTTTCATCAAAACCTCGTTAGGTAGCAAAAACCTAGTAGGAAAAATGCTCATAAACGTAGGAAAAAGAGTACATTAAGATCAAGTGAGTATGCTTCTGGATACTCCCCCTGAGTTAGACATAACTTCCAAGTAAGATAACTATAAGCAATTCAACTCATATAATTTACGCATACTGATTCCTTGGATGAGTTTCTGAAAAGTACACTTGGGCAATGACTTGGTGAAGAGATCGGCTAGGTTGTCCTAGAAACGAATTTGCTTGACTTTAATGTTTTGATGTTGTTGTTGCTGGTGAGAGTAAAAGAACTCCGGCGTTATATGCTTAGTGTTGTCTTCCTTGATGTATCTTTTCTTTAATTGCTCAATATACGCTGCATTGTCTTCAAAGATCGTCATAGGAAGGTCAACGACGAAAGTAAGACCACTAGTGCTTTGAACGTGTTCCATAACTACTCTCAACTAAAAGCACTCATACAAGGCGATAATCTCAGCATAGTTTCAAAGAAGTTGCAACTATTGTTTGCTCGGTAGACCTCCAACTTATTGCGGTGTCTCCAATGGTAAAGACATAGCCTGTTTGAGAAACGTGCCCTATATAGGTCAAATAGATAACCAGCATCCTCGTAACCAACAAGGCGAAAATCAACTTAAGGACAAAGGGGGGCCACGTCTCATTTCGAGGATTTATGGGTGTAGAACAAGCCTAAATCCATCGTACCCTTAAGTTAACGGAAAATGTCTTCAACACCATTCCGGTGTTTGCTTTTAGGCGCATTGCTGTATCTAGCCAAAATGTTAATAACGAAGAAGATGTTAGATCTAGTGCATTGAGCCAAGTACAATAAAGCACCAATTGCACTTAGGTATGGAACTTCAGGGTCCAAAATCTCTTCCTCATCCTTATTGGGATGGAAGGGATCTCCTTTAGCATCTAGAGTCCGAACGACCATAGGAGTACTCGAAGACTTCACTTTATCCCTATTAAAACATCGCAATACCTTCTGGGTGTAGTTCGATTAATGTACTAGGATTCCATCTGAACAATGCATGATCTCCAGGCCAAGAAAATATCGAGTTTTCCTAAGATCCTTCATCTCAAATTCCGGTTTCAAGTTAACGACAATTTCCTCAAGCTCTGTGGGAGTTTCGATGAGGTTTATGTCGTTGACATACACTATAACGATCGTAAATCTGGAATGTGACTTCTTGATAAACACCTATAGTTCATTGTTCACATAACCCTGACTTGTCAAATATTCACTCAAACGGTTATACCACATCTGCCTGAATTGTTTCAATTCGTAGAGTGATCTCCTCAATCTAATCAAGAGGGTGTTCCATGGTCTAGAACTATTTGAACCATTTAATGGAAATCCTATTAGAACTTTCATGTAGATTTCCATATTTAGATCCCTACAGAGATACACATTTACCACGTCTATAAGCTGCATATTCAGTTTTTCAGAAACTACCAAATTGATAAGGTAGCGGTACGTTATGATATCCATTACAGAGAAATACATCTCCTCGTAATCAATCCCAAGGCATTGAGAGAAGCCTTACGCTATGAGACATGTTTTATATCGTACTATTTCATTCTTCTCATGACGCTTCCTCATGAAAACCCAATTGTAGCCCATGGGCTTCACGTGTGGTGGAGTAGGAGCTACAGGCCCAAACACCTTGTGTTTCGTAAACGAATCGAGTGGAACCTGGATTGTTTATTTCCAGTTTGACCAATTGGTTTCACATCGACATTCATCAACGGAACGTAGTTCAATGTCATCGCTAAGCATAATGTCGGTAGCAACTATATACACCAATGCATCATCGATAATCATCTCATTCTGATTCCAAACCTCATCCATTATTACGTAATGGACCAAAATCTCATGATCCTCGAGAGGCCAGTTTGTCTCATCTAAGACATCACCGTAATCTAGAATAACTTCATGCGTTGGAACAAATAAGTATGCGGTGGTCAGACTCAGACTAAGGTCATTAATTTGTGTCGTTTTTCTCTTTCGAGGTTGTGAATCCTTTGAACTAGGGGGTCTGCCATGTTTCAGGGTAGGAGCAGATAATTGGCTAGCCACTAGTGTACCGAGCTGCATGGAATGTACGATTGCCCTACCCTCAGAGATAGTACGGCCCTCCAAGGATGTGTTACGGCGTACGTTAAGTACATTCATCCTTGCAGGTGCGTTTGCAGCGAGTATATGTGATCTCGTCACCTTTGCTAGATCAGTAAAAGTATTTGGCATGCTTTGGGTAATGCTTTGATGATCTAGAATACATCGCATTTCAGTTTCAAACTGGGCAGTGCGTGGATCTAAATGAGACAAAGTGGGAGTAATCCACGACAATTCATGACTTTTTACAGGAACGTGAGTGATCTTATCTCTCCCTAATGACAGGAAAACTATCTCATCAGTGACAATCCACAAAATGTGCGGTGAAGAGATCTCTTGTCAAGGGCTCTAAGTATCGAATAATGGATGGCGAATCATAGCCAACATAGATTCTCATTCTTCTCTGATGACCCATTTTGGTACCTAGTGGCAGCACTATTGGCACATAGATTGCACACTCAAAACACACATAAATACGAGATGTCAGGCTTATATCCAAGAACTGTAACGGTGAATGAGGTTAGGTAACGGTGGACCTCAGGCGAACCAACATAGCTACGTGCAATATTGCATGGCCCCAGGCAGATGTTGGCAATTCGATTAGCATAACCAAAGTCTGAGCTATTGTTTAAAGGTGCTTTATGAAAGCTTATGCCATGCCGTTTTGGTGTGAACATTGGGTGCATGAAGTTCAACATTAATCCCAAATGACATGCAATAATCATTAAAAGTCTGTGACGTAAACTCTCCAACATTATCCAGTCGAATTGACTTAATCGGATAATCAGGGTGGTGAGCCCTAAGCTTAATGATTTGAGCTAGGAGTTTTGCAAATGCAGCTTTGCGTGTAAACAATAAGCAGAAATGTGACCAATGCGTCGATGCATCAACCAACACCATGAAGTATCTAAATGGTTTGCATGTTGGTTAGATAGGTCCACAAATCCCTTTGAATCCTCTGGAGAAACTTAGGGGGTCATGAATAATTTTTGTAGTTGAAGGTTGAATATTCAACTTCCCTACGGAGCATGCTTTGCAAATCGGATGACCGGGATAAGATCTTAGGTGATGCCCATGTGATACTTTGAGGATACGGTGCATCATATCTCGTCTAGGAAGTCTCATTAGGTCATGCCAAAGTAGGAGAATGCTTGCCCTATGCCATAGGGCTGGCCACGTAATGGGTCCTAATGGATCGAATGGTTATCTCGAATATTCTAGCTTATCGTGAATACGCTTCTGGCCATATTCGTAAGAAACGATACAAAGAAATTCAGAACCATTCTCTTCAGTGGTTTCAACATGATATTGATTATCTTGAATATCTCTAAAGCTTAGCAATGTTCTTCCAGAACATGGAGAATAGATGACATCTTTAATGGTTAATTCAGTACCATTAGACAACATTATACGGGTCTTTATGTATCCTTCTATCAAGTTGGATGAGCCTGCGAGGGTTGTCAGAGATGCATTTTTAGGTACAAAGTTAGTAAAATAGTGTTGCTCATGCAAGGTGGTGTGCGTGGTAGCACTATTAGCCAAACAACTAACTTCTCCACTGGTCATACCAAGAAATAAATTAATTGAATTAGTCACATGCATAAATATAATTTCATTCATTCAATTAATTAATCTAGAAATAATAGCCATAAAATAATTATCCATAATTCAAAACAAAACAAAACCAAACAAATAATTCCAAAGAAAGAAAAATTGTCCAAAAATTAAATCATAAACCTAGAAAATTAGTGGGGGTTTCAGCCACACCTAGTGGGTTTGGCCACTAAGGGTGTAAAACACCCTAACATGTCTTAGAAAAATAAAACTTTATTCTTCCATGGAAGTGGATGCCTCCTGAAAATCTAAAACCTCCATAGTTGTAGTAATATCTTTGGGATGTTCCACATGCACAAAGTTAGTCTCATGACGGGAATGATACTTGGTAATAGCCTTGGGTGTAGCTCGGCATACGCATGACTAATGATCATTTAATCCATAGTGGTAACACATGTCCAGTTTAGTGGAAGCCGATTGAAAAATAGCTTTTCCCTTATTCTTAAAGTTTGGGGCCTTAGGGGCAAGGGGTTGGCGCTTTTGGGTCAAATTTCCTTCTTTGGGTGGGCTTCTGCTCTATTGACCTTAGGCTTGTGGTAGGGCTTGTCGCCTATATCCGCGGCCACAATAGGGCTTTTGTCGGTTGTGGCTGCTAGAATTCGTCGCATGCGCTTCAGGCAGAGCATTCAAGCCAGTAGGTCGAGCTTGATGATTCTTCATCAAAAGCTAGTTTTGCTTTTCAGCGAGAAGTAAAATAAAGATCAAATCTGAAAATTGGTGAACTTTTGTGCCCTTATATTGTTGTTGCAGGACAATATTGGTGGCATTGAAGGTCGAATAGGTATTCTCCAGGAGATCCTCTTTGGTTAAGTCCTCTTCACATAACTTAAGCAGTGATCGGATTTTACAAACTTCAGAGTTGTCACATACTTAAAGTCTTGGAAGCATAAAAGCTGCCAATCATGTCCTGCTTCAAGCAAGTAAATGTTTTTTTGGTGATCGAAGCGATCGGCAAGAGCAACCCAGAGGGTGCGAGAGTCCTCCTCAACGAGGTACTCAGTTTGCAGTGCATCATTGATGTGTCTTCGGATGATGATGATAACAATAGCTTTCTGAGCTTCGTCGACTGGGTCGTCGGTAGATTCCTCAATGGTGGCTCGAAGGCTCTTTGCAGTAAGATGGAGCTTCACGTCTTGAACCCACTTTAGGTGGTTTCTGCCCTATACTTCCAAAGCAGTGAAATCGAGCTTGTTCAAGTTTGACATGTCCCTAAAACAGAGGGCACAACAAAAACATGGTTAGTCATATGGAAAACCATAGACATACATTGTAGAACATTCTGGTTTTATAGACATGTATTGGTTTATTTTAAGCATGAAAGTTACGGGTTTCATGTGGTAAGTTTTGAATGAAAATTTGGGTTTCAAAGGCGCTAAATTCGAAACTATAGGTTCGATTTAGTTATGAACATCTAGTTCATATATAGGGGTACCTGTAAAATGCTAAAAAAAAATAGCATTATATTTGGAAAAAAAGAAGAGCCCAACGCAATGGGCTAGAAGCCGTGTACAGGACAAGGCCTTAAAGAGGTTTAATAGGCCACGGGTTGGCAGTAATAGCAGCCCAATCATGATTGTAGGCCACGGGCCGGTTCTGGGAAGGAACCTAACAGCTAGGCTACTGGTTTTGGGCCTCAAAATGGCACGGGGCCAAGCCTAGCATGTGCCAGCTTACAGGTTGGTACTCGCAAAGCCCATCCGAAGTTGGGGTTTGGTTTTTGGGTCGCGGTAGTACAAACCCAACAACTGTAAAGCTATTGGCAGGTTGGGCCAAAGGTTGGCGAATCCCAGCAAGCAACACGGGTTTGCTGCAGGCAAGCTTAGGGTATAGAACGAGGCCCAGCAACATAGGGCTGCTGGTATGTGGGCCTGGGATGCAGTGGACAAGTCCATTAAGAGCTCCAAGCCTCTTGGAAGTGGGTTGGGGCTGTAGAATCATAAAAGAACCTTACTAAGCCGAAGGCCTGGGTGTCGTGCGTGTGCAGCAAAGCCCAAAGGGCTGCTGCCGTGTGGTCCAAACGTCCAACAACGTCGTCCCAAGGTCTTCCACGCGGCTGGGTGGCTAGCCAGTGACGGGGCTCAGTAGTGGTAAGTCGTGGCTTATGCCGCAAAAATCCTAGATTTTTTTCTTTTCGAATTCTAGGGTTCAAAACCCTAATTGCTTTTAAATTAATTTTGATGCTTTGACTCACAAATTTCACATAGCATAATTGCGTATTGCATGAACAAATATATATATTGACAAAATATATGAACACATATGCAATATATATAATTGAAAGGAAAATATAAATATATGGGGTTCATGCATTATGGGGAATGTTTTCATGCTTCAAGGTCGTTTCCAAGATCTTAATTTATTTTAAAAGAATCTGATTAGCAGAAAACAATCAAGCCCTTGATTATGTAGAAGAGAGCCTCCTCTTATGATCCTTCAGTTGCTTAGCTTCTGGCAAGAGCATGTTAATAACGTGTTATAGGTCTAATTTACTAAACTATATTCATGACCAGAGAGGGAGAGAGCCGGCGACAAGAAAGAGAGATGAGAGAGATGTAATTCTGAGGTGTCTATTATATCACCCCACTGTACCTTTATTTATAGTAGTAGGATAGGTTAAATCCTTACCCTAATATGATTACAACTCTAATAGGATAATATCTACTAAAGGGAATATTCTAAAGATATCCCTATATACACTAGGATTTACATAATCGCATTCATAATCTAATAGGACTACAACACTAATGAGTTTTTAGTAATTATCAAACTGAATCAAACTAAATGGACAAAATAGGGACACTTGTCCACATCCTCTTGATTTTTGGAAGAGAGGAATAAAATTACCAGCTTAACCCACAATTTCATACTATCTAAACCCGAACTTGATGCAATTAATTCAACTTCCTTCCACGCCTCACAACTCCGAAACCCATATCAAAGGTGTACATGAGCTAAATATTTGTTTTGGCTATGTGTGTAGCCCAAAAGACCATAATTATTTCAACAATTATAGCATTTTAATTTTGTTACGAAAAAGAAATAAGATAAAAGAAAAAGAGAAAATAGATAAAAAATGACTATCACTGATCTCAAGACCAAAATTAAAGGAGAAATTTTCTTTGTTTTTCTCTCTGGACAACTAGAGTTTTTTCTCTATATTGTTTAAGAAAGTTGTACATATATTTATGATTAATGATGTCAACAAAAATAAGTTAAAAGTATTATTCTTATCATCTATTTATACTATCATTCTAGTAAAAATAAGAACCGTTACTAGTAAGTATAGTACTACTCAAAATTGGTTCACATACATAGGTATCAAAAATGTTATTCTTACCTTTTTATATCACATTTGTACCATTTCTTTAAGCAATATAAGACCAACACTATGTTTGGTGGATCTTATTTCTACTAAAAAGATAATACAAATGTGGTATAAAAATTATAGAGGGCTCTACAAACATTACACACAGTTGTACATCACCACT
The DNA here is from genome assembly GCF_041283825.1 of Pyrus communis. Taxonomy (NCBI): domain Eukaryota; kingdom Viridiplantae; phylum Streptophyta; class Magnoliopsida; order Rosales; family Rosaceae; genus Pyrus; species Pyrus communis. The sequence continues at coordinate 18,107,952 of NC_142571.1, forward strand.
TATTAATCCGATGTGGACAATTCGACCCAAAACTTCTAGCTTATCAGCGCCGAGCGCGTGGGTCCTGCCAACGACTCGGATTCTACCACCACTCAAAAAACACCTATCCGAAACTGGCTCCAGGTTTGCTATCTCGGACTTTATGTCTCATTTGTGTTTCTTTTTTAATTTTTTGACACATGTCTTTTACTCGACGCCAACATCTGACACCATTAAGTTTTAATAAAACTAGGGTAAATATCAGTTTACTACCCTCATGTTTTGTGGTTTTCAACGTTTAGTACATCAAATTTTTTAAGTCCCAGAGTCATACCTAAAGTGTAAATTTTGGGATAGTCTCATACATCTGTTAGTCAAACTGTTAAGTTTTCCTTAACTGATGACGTGGCGTCCACGTGGACAATGATTGGGCACCACGTGTCAATAAGGGTCCCACGTGGATATTAAAAAAAATTACAAAATTACAACACAAAAAAAATGTTCTTCTCTTTCGAACATCTTCTTCTTCTTTCTCTCTTCTCTAACCTTCCTTTCTCTCCTTCTCTGCACACCCTCTCCGCACACCATCTCCACTTTCTCTCTCTAACCCTTATCTTTCTCCTTCTTTGCACATCCTCTCTGCCATAGGAAATGAGCAAATCCGTACCCACCTTTGCCCCTGCACCATTTCCCTCCCTTCTCTTTTCTGCAACCCGCACCCATTCCTTCCCTTCTCTCTTTTGCACCTGCACCACCCTCTCTTCTCTCATCTGCAACTCGTACCCATACTCCCTTCTCTCATTTGTAACCCGTACCCACGTTCCCAATTGCGAGGCCTCAGCAACGTCGTCCACATACAATGTTCCACCTTTATCCACTTCCCCGTTGCTGGGCAGCCATTTCGATACCTGTAAAAAGGGCGCGATTGAACTGGCTTCAAATGGCGAAATCCCCATGGTGGCCGGATTCGAAGAGACTCTGGTGGCGATAGCCGTTGACTTCAGAAGCGAGATCAACACCAGCACGATCAGGCTCTTGTGCTCCTACCTAGAACCTCCTCGGCGAGGGTTGTGCACAGCGACTGCAAGGGCCTAACGGCGGCCGACGAAGGCTTCAAGCTAGAGAATTGATCTGGTATTTGCGAACGGGGATAGAGGGGTCGATATTGGGCTTCTGGTTGGATCCGAATACCCAAGACCTGACCCAGCATTTATGAAATCCTAGGCAGTTCCCCAAGCAGAGGTTTGATTAGGTTGGTAAGGTAGTGGTGTAGTGTGCTCTTGGAGAATGATGGGGTGGATCTCGAAAACCCTAGTAAGCGATGGATGCCATTGCGAAGGTTAACGATGGTGAATCGGCAACGGGAAGGTTGAATTGAAAGGTGGGGTTACATAACTGGAAGTAATTTGGGGAAAAATTAAGGATTGGGAAAAGGGTATGTGAAGAAAGCTCGGATGTGGTTTACTGAAGAGAGAGAGAGTGAGTACGGATTTGCATATATGGGTGGAGGCTGAGAAATGAAGGACGGTCGGGGGTTGAGGAAGAACAAATTTTTTTTGTTGTTGTAATTTTGTAATTTTTTTTTATTTTTATTTTTTAATATCCACGTGGGACCCTTATTGACACGTGGTGCCTAGTCATTGTCCATGTGGGCACCATGTCATCAGTTAACGGCAAACTTAACAGTTTGACTAATGGATGTATAAGACTGTCCCAAAATTTGCACTTTAGGTATGACTCTGGGACAAAAAAAACTTGATGTACTAAATGTTGAAAACCACAAAACATGAGGGTAGTAAACTGATATTTACCCATAAAACTAATTAATAAATAAATAAAAACTAAAACCCCAGGCATGGAGAGAGCTAGGGGTGGGTTCAAAAAACCAAAAGCCAAAAAAAAACCTGACCAAAAATCGAACCGAGACAAAAAAAAACAAAACTGAAACTGTAAAATCAGATTGAACCGAATCTGGTTGAGTTCGGTTTGGTTTCTGGGGTTTGAACCAGGCCGAACCAAAGTATTGGCAAAACGACGTCGTTTTATGTTTAAGTATAAATTAATGATATTTTTTTCCTTGAACAGCGTCGTTCAGTCAAGTTTGTAGTGACTTCTTCAGTTTGAAACCCTAAACAGATCGATCCATTCCCTTTCCCTTATCCCTCTCCTCTGTATTCTCACTTTGGACCATCTCCTTCCTAGCTCAGCCGCTTTTCAGCTTCATCTTCTTCCTTCCTAGCGACCTGTCTCAGACTCTCACATCTTGCTGTCGCTATCTCACTCTCAATTTTTCACCCCCGTGACCCGTGAGCCGTGACCCACGACTTCCTCTCGCAGTTTTGAGTCTTGAGTCCTAACCCACAAATTCCCTCCTTTGCAAGGTTAGTCTCTCACTCCCATGATGCGTTACATTTTGCAGAATTTTTTTTTTTTTTTTCAATTTCATTGGTTCTGATATGTAGCTTTTCAATTTCATGGGTTTTGCAATTTGTTTTGGGTATGCTGGATTTGGTTGGGTAATTTCATTTCTGAACACTATTAGACTATTAGTTGAGGTTTGATTAATTTGTGAGAAATTTTGGTTCTGCAATTTGTTTTAGGTATGCTGGACTTCGTTCTGCAACTTTCACTCTAGGATTTTCTCGGTATAGTGTGACCCTTTCCGAGTCCATGAAGAGAGTGAGGAGTGTCGATGTGGGTTATTGGAGAAATTGGGGTTGTTAGGTAAATTAGGGTTATTGAATTGGGAAAATTGGGTGTCAACCCACGGCAGAAGGGGGAGGAGAATTGCTGGTTGCATCTTTGGCTGCATTGTTAAAGATAATAAACTAATTGAAGTGGGAGGAGGATTGCATCTTTGGTTGTTATTCTAATTAATTTGAAGATTGGCTTTGGATATTGAGTTTTATCGATTCCTTTGGATATTGAATTTCATCCAAAGCGGTGGGGTCTCATAACGTATTCTGTCTGTCTGAAAATTTAAGTGGATTTGATATTAATTAGAATAACAACCTTCCTTAAAGATAATAAACTAAATGAAAAGCTTCCATACTAGTTAAACTGATTGGATTAGTGCTTTATGAAATTGCAGATTACTTTCCAATTCTATGCTTTATTAATTAGTATTTAGGTGTTTAGTCAGTGGTGAGTTGTATGTTTCTTAAGATACTATGTTGCATGCTACTATTATGTGCATCCGTAGCTTTTATGTTTTATATGCTGCATTGTTACATGTTGCACTATTAGTGGTGAGTTGTATGCTACTATGCTGCATTGTTACAGAAAAACGAATTCCAATTGTTGAATTTTGGGATTATAGTGATAGAGCTTGCTTTTACATAGAAGGATTATAGTCATAGACCTTGCTTATTATGTGCATCCTACCTTTACTTATTATATGTTTTGTATCTTAATTAGATGAAGTCAAGTACATCAAAGGCCTCAAGCTCAAGCTCAAATTCAATGAGATATCAAATAGCTCCTGTGAAAAAAATAAACTCATCTACTTCTACTCTATCGCAAGTAAGTTGTCATCTCTATACTTTCTCTATGGTTCTTAAGTCTCAATTTATTTAACAATTAATTGTAATGATTCTTTCTCTTATTTTTTAAGGACATTGTTGGTGAATCAATTCCACCTCAACTCCCCATTGTGGCAACTCAACAAACTCCTATGTTATGATTGTATTGGAAATATTAAAATTTCATATTTCAAAAATTTTCATTTTTATGGAGGGAAAAAAAAAAACCGAACCGAGAAAAAACCGAAAAAAGATTGAACTGAACCGAAATTTCGGTTTTGACAAAAAATCGAACCGTTTAGAACTCAACCTAGCCCTCGGCTTCTGTCCTTGTCCGCCTCGCCATCGCAAACCCAACAAAGAGCAAAGTAGAAAAATTCGAAAATCAAACTGAAGAAGAAGATGGCGACGATGTGTTGGTGAATAAAGAGACCGGCAAGATCGGTGGTCGGAGCCCACGTGTTTCTGCAATTGGGAGCAAAACGGCCGGTGCTCTTATTTTTCAGTTTGCTTTTTTTTTTTTTTTTTTTTTTTATTTTTTATCCAGATCTGATCAAATCATGCTAGCAATGTTATGCAACTTTCAAGAGGGAGAGAAGCACTTGGGAGAGAAATGGTACGATGATTTCTAAATCACCAGTCACCAGTGAAAAGTTCAACTACAAAAATTCTGGGTATCGGGAGTTTTGGGGTGGATGGTTTTCTTATTTCTTTGAATTTTTATAATCTCTACTGATTAATAAAACATTTATTATAAGTAAAAAATTTATGAAATTACTAGTTTAACTTTCTAATTAAAACTATTCATGAATAAGAAATATAAGGCAGAAATATAATTTCACACAATCAAATTTTACTTTTTTTTTTTTCTTCAAATTTTTACCTGTAATCATAACATATCTTTAATTAAAAAATAAAAAATAAAAAACTTTTCACTCTCACATTCTCTATCATTATCTTCCTCTCCCCCTCTATTTTAAAAACAAAAATAAAAAATTTTCTCACACTTTGTGTGTGTCGATATGCTAATTTATTTTATAAAAAGTAACAGTGTTTTGTGGGGTTAAATTGTAAAACACGTGTCACAAACTAAACAAAGAGACCAAGGAGACATGGAATCCGGGACAGCAGACCCACAGCCCCCGAAACTCAAGTCTCGCTCTTCCTCTTCCGCCATTTCTGAATTCTCCAGACTCCCTCCCATGGAGTTTCCGTACAGAAAGCTCCTTTTCTCTCTCTCGCTATTTTCTCTCTCTACCCTTTCCGCCCTGTCTCACTCCTACTTCGCTCCAATAGACATCTACCTCGTCGACTGCGGCTCCACCGCGGAATCCACCGTCGACAATCGCCGCTTCGTTCCCGACTCGTCCAACCCTGATTCGCCCCTCTCCTCCTCAACTCGCTCCATCCCGCTCAGAAATGAAAACCCAGTTCCCAATTCGCCCCAAATCTACAGCACGGCCAGGGCTTTCCGGCGGCCGTCGATATACGAGTTCCAGATCCGCGACCCAGGGACCCATTTGGTACGCCTCCATTTCCAGACCTTTAATTCTTTGAAATTGGATTGGAATGATGCTCAATTTCATGTTTTGGTCAATGGGTTTGTGACTTTGACCGACTTTAGAGCTACAAAAATCCCCGTTGTTATGGAGTTCTTGATCTGGGTCGATTCCAAAAAGCTTGTAATCGAATTTGTACCTGCTAAAAAATCATACTTTGCGTTTGTGAATGCGATTGAGGTGATTTCTGCGCCGAAGGATCTCGTTGCTGATACAGCGAAGTTTGTGAGTGATGAGAAAGTTGAGGGTTTTAATGGGCTAATTAAGCAAGCGCTTCAGGTTGTGTATAGGGTTAATGTGGGAGGTTCTAAAGTCACCCCGTTTAATGATACCCTGTGGAGGACTTGGGTTACTGATGATGAGTATTTGGAATCGGATTCTGGGTCGAAAAGGGTGTATTTTGGTGGCCGGGTTAAGTATCAGGGTGGAGGGCCTACCAGGGAAGTTGGTCCCGATAATGTGTATAATACGGCCCGGGTGATTCATAGTGCGAATGCTTTGATTCCGCATGTCAATATGACATGGGTTTTTGCAGCCGTTGGAGGATATAAGTATCTTGTTCGGTTGCATTTTTGTGACATTGCTAGTATTTCAATTGGATTGCTGTATTTCAATGTTTATGTGAATGGGAAATTAGCATATGAGAATTTGGATTTGTCTATGGCTGCGAATTACATGTTGGCTTCTCCATTCTATGCGGATTTTGTGGTTGATGGAGAGGATTCAGGTGTTCTGTCAGTAAGTGTAGGACCTTCGAATATGAGTGTGCCTTATGCCATCGATGGGATTTTGAATGGCATTGAAATCATGAGGTTGAATAACTCAATGGGGAGTCTTGATGGTGAGCATTGTGCCGGGTGGGTTTTGAGGAACTGGCCAAGTGGAAATGTTGGTGCGGCGGTTCCTTTGGTTGCAGCCGCCTGTTTACTGCTGAGTATATCACTGGTCATACGAAGGAGGATGAGTGGGAAGGAATTCGTGGGATGGTCGAAACTTCCCACAGATGTTTCAGAAGTTAATCTCAAGCATGGAGTCACGCAGCTTTCGGTTAAGTAAAACAGCAGTACAGGATCGATAACTACCAGCTGATGTTTTTGTAGGTTTTGAGTTTGAAAATGAATGTTGTATTGTTATTCTATAGGTGATAGGTTGTATGAAACAGTATGTAATGTAAAACTTTCACGTTTGCCAATCTAATGAGTAATGAACTCTTGTCAGATATTCTAACACGATTCTACTAAATCAATGGCTCCCGTTCACAATCTAGCAGCAAGACATGTTAGGCCGTTTGGCAAGAGAACGTTTCCAGATAATGCCGCAGTCTAAGTCGTATCGATTTCGTGCTACGTTACACACCGGAGGCCCAGCGATTGCTCAGTTGGGTAGCTTGTCACACTTTCAGTTCTCACTGCAACAGCTTTTTGCAGTTTATTCGACTCTTGTTTTGGTTTATAATTTTGTATGCACTGGATATTTTTGGTTTAATTGTTGATAAGGTATTTATTACTTTATCATGTTAATATGCATGTCTCAGTTTTGTAACTTTTGGATGATTTGTTAAAAGTAATAGTCCTACTTGTTAGTAATTTATGCAAATAATAAGGAATTTGTTTTAGGTTATATCTGATAGGGGAAACCACAAAGCAGCACACAAATTTTCTAATGATTTTCTTTATTAACATTAGGATTTGTCAATTGTAGCATCTTTCTGGCAGAATATTGTTATGCCTAAGTACTTAAAACTTGACAAAAACTAGGATGTTGTTCCTATTGACCAGTCATCGAAAAATAATTATTAGACAGACTTATACTTATCTAAATTCAACGAAATTTTATATGCAGACACTATACACACAGAAGTACACAAATTTTTGGGATTTTTGGAGTTGATTTGCTATTTTAATTAAATCCAACAAAAAGAGAACAACGACAATGATAAAATAACGAAAACAAATTTTAGTTCACAAATTAAGAAAACGAGCTAGAGAAAGTGCTATCTACCGCCAAATAATCATGCAAACATGTTATGTTTCATTCAAATTCCTATTATTTCTAGATGAAGATGCTCAAGTTGGCTGACTGTTAGAACTTATTACTCTCTTACGTAGTATGTTAAGAGAATGGTGTTTTCGACTTAAGTTAGTTCCTAGCATGCAATCTACAATGACAAGTTCTAGATTTAACAAGTAGAAATCATTAAGAACAAAAGAGTTTGAGTCATCATAAGGTATCATAAGTATTGACGTTGTCTTACATATCTTAGAAATTGATCCACATGTGAAGTGACTGAGTATGTAGATTCAAATTATTATATTAATATGCTGGAACAAAAAATTGAAGATGGCGCCAACCAGCATGCACTTAGACTAAAGTTTCTGGACACCCAAGATACAAGACCAAACGCCAAGCAAAGTGTTGAGAGAAAACAAATCTGCTTTAAAAAATGCAAAAATTGCGCATGTAACTCATATAAAACAGCCTTAGAATACTACCTAAAAAGAAATTATACAAAACGTGACGAAGGAAGAAAAAAATAAACATAAAACCACTATTTTAAAAATCCCTGCCTAGTCTAGGTGATTGACCATCACCCTGATTAGTCTTTAGGTGTTTGAAAATGAAGAAAGTGTGCCTAAACCTGCTTAGGCGTTTCCCTAGCCGTCTGCCTAGCCCAACTAAACCCACCTAGGCACCCGCCTAGGTTGCGACTCTTACTGAAGTCCGCCTAGGTGCTATGCCCCAGCTCGCCGCCCGACTAGCGCCTAGTGTATTTTAAAACCTTGCATAAAACTCAAACAAAGACATCATATAGAACTCCCTAACAGAAGTTTCCAGCCATCATTTTTTGTACAAGAATATCTAATTCCAGTGAGACCGGTAATTTGATTATTGTAATAAATAAAAATTGTATATGAGTAGACCTTCGATGTCGCACCAGTGTGAATCAGTTGCCTATTGATCTTCACATGATCGGATCGACATTCATTACTCTGCAAACAGAAATGTTCAGGGAGAAAAACAACTGAGCGAGCACCAATTTGTTGTCAAGCAGGATACAGACTTACAGGTCCAACTATAACCCTCATTTCTCTTCAAAAGTTGTGGTGGATGACATCATGACAGTCTCTGGTCAAATCTCCAAGAAGATCATGGTATTCAGTTAATGCGGGATGTGACTGAAAAGCATATATCAATAGAGGACAACATTAATCTAGAGACACACGGGGCAAGGAATATAGACGCTGGTTTTTTGGTCGAACGTAAACACTACTTTAAGCAATAAATACCCGCAGGGTGATGCTATATGCTTTCCACAACCGCATATCGTGCTGGAAAAGATCGAATTGAACCTGTGCAAATTTAATTTGGCATCACTCGCGGTCAAAAGGTCACCCATAAAGCGTCTGGGCTCATGTACAGAAATTTTCAACAAAAATATGCCTTGCTCAAATGTGGAAATGTGTGAATTTGTCAGTTAAGTGCATGATTTATGTTAGCTTAAGGTTAGGCGAAACCATGACACACACAAAAACATCATCCTGAGTTCTGACCTCGGCACCACTTGTCATTGGCCATGGGCCAAAGCCTATACACATCTTGTCCATACTAAGTGTTTCCTACATGCCAATGGAATTATAGACTTCAAACTCCAACCCAGGGATTGTACCCTTTAAATAACACACTTCTGGAGAAAGGACAACGTCAACTTGGGCTCCCCGCACCTATCAACTGGGTAATGCCCTGGTCACGACTTAAACCCTTTAAGACTGCACGAGTATTATACTGCTAGAACAAGTTGTTATGATGAATTTTGTTCATGACTCATACTAAAGGAACTCAAGCATAGGAACAAAAGTATGATGTCGAAGTGAATGAAATGACAATGATGCTGGTATGCTCCTCATATGGCATAGACTTGACAAATGAACCGTGTTGTACCTCAGATCGTCTTAAAAGAGTGGCCAGGGCAACAATCCACTCTTTGAACTTGACAGAGCACAGATATGCCAAAAGGAATTCTGCATCAAACCGGCTCTGTTATGTACCCATTTGGAGCTGGAAAAAGAGAACCATGTTCATTCAGTAAGGCAAAACGCAATAACTTCGTAAGATGTGACAATGTGGCTTAATTTCTTAACAAAAATAAAAAGAAGAAAGAACACTAGAATAAAGGGATTTTCAGATTCTGATGCCTTTTGTCCTATTAGTTCCAGCCCTGAAGCAAAATTCTCCAGCCTTGCACTTCCATTTCTCTCTCTTTGAAGATATTCCTGGCATAAGTTGTTAGAACAACTTAGAATCACTTGATTACAGAAACTAAATCATCCTAACGAGTAATGATACCTACTATAATATGAAAATAACTTAAATTACCAAAATAATTGGAAATTAACTAAGTAAATGCAAAGAAATAAGATAACACAAGTCACATAAATATGCTCCTATCAGGAGCCTTAGTTTACAATTCACGGGAGTGATTGCAGGTTTACAATCAAGCATTTTTGCTTCCTAAAGAAGGTCCAAAACATATTTTCGTTGATGTAGAAACAACCCCTTTGAAGAGCTTGCCATTTCGATGCCCAAAAAATAATTTAGCCTCCCGAGATCTTTGATGGCAAAGGTTTGACGTAGTGAGAACTTTAGTGCCTCAATTTTAGTAGCATTATTTCCTGTGATGATGAGATCATCCACATAGATAAGCACCACTAACTTCCCACTGGTACCAGTTCTTACAAACAATGAGGAATCAACATTACTTCGTAGGAATCCAGCCTTCTCTAGAACTGAACTGAGCTTGGCATACCAAGCTCTTGGGGATTGTTTCAATCCATAGATTACCTTGTGCAGCTTACAAACCAAGTTGCCTTTAATATCATAATAACCTGGAAGAGGTTGCATATACACTTCTTCTTGTAACTGTCCTTGAAGGAAAGCATTCTTCACATCCATTTGATAAAAAGTCCACCCACAATTGACTGCAGCTGAAAGTAGAACCCTTACTGAATTTATCTTGGCCACAGGTGCAAATGTTTCTTTGTAATCTACCCCCAAAGGTTTAGGTGAAACCTTGAGCAACAAGCCTAGCCTTGTGTCTCTTAATAGAACTATCAGCCTTGAACATAATCTTGTAAATCCAACGACTTCCAACAACCTTTTTTCCTGGTGGTAGTTGGACCAAGCTCCAAGTTTTATTTTCTTCTAGAGCACGAAGCTAGGATCATACCCGTTCATTTTAGGTTTAAATTTTTTGAAAAGTTTGCAAGGCTTTTTATTTATGAACCCTAGCATAACATTTTTCAAAAGAGCTATTACAATACTGATCAAAGTAATACAGTAGAAGCATACAAAAGCATAAGTATAGAAGAGTCTAGTGGCCAAGATAGTTATCATTTAGGAAACTCAAAAGAAAATGATGAGCATAATAACATAGAAGAGTTTGATAAAGAAATATTTGAACATGAATATCCGATTTTAGAAGAAAGAACCCGTATAAAAATATTACAGTTAAATAAACCAAAGAGTTTAGAAGAATTTTTACAATTAGCAGAACAAACTAGAATTATAGGAGATAACCCACACTTACATTGGAATAAAAATAAAATAATAGCAAAATAAGATATAATTAATCCATATTTAACCATAAAGACAGCTGATATGTCTTCTAGTTTAATATACAAACAAGAATTTGAGCAGCAAGTAAAAGAGTTGTTAAATTTAAAAGTAATTAGACCCTCTAAGTCTAGACATAGATCAGCAGTATTTATTGTGAGAAAACATTCAGAGCTTAAGAGAGGTAAAACTAGAATAATTTATAATTACAAGAGATTAAATGATAATACATATGAAGATAGTTACAAGTCAAATAAGGACATTTTAAGTGGCTTGTTATGCTATTTGGACTTAAAAATGCTTCATCGATCTTTCAAAGAAAGATGAACCAAATTTTCAAGAAATATGATACATTTTGTAGTGTTTATGTATATGATATTTTAGTACATAGTAAAAATAGAAATGAACATAGAAAGCATTTAGAGATAGTTTTACGAGAATTTAGCAACAATGGAATTGTGAGAAGCAAAAATAAAATAGCATTAGAAAAGCAAGATATAGAATTTTTAGGAATGTATATACAATTACAAGATCATATAGCTAAAAAGGTTTTAGAATTTCTAGATAAGTTAGAAGACAAAAAACAGTTACAAGCATTTTTAGGATTGTTAAATTATGCAAGAAATTTTATCACTGGTTTAGGAAGAAAAATAGCAGTATTACATATTAAAATTAACAAAACTGGACAAAAGTATTTTAATAGTGAAGATATTAAATTAGTTCAAAATATAAAGGAAGAAATTATTAAACTTAAGCCATTAACATTACCATTAGATGACAGTTACAAAATTGTTGAAACAGATGCTTCATCATTAGGATGAGCAGGTATACCATACCAGAAAAAGCATAAGGAGTCACCAAAGTTTGATGAACAAGTTTATAGATATTCATCAGGAAAATTTAGTGATGTACAATCAAGATTACCATAAACTATTTTAGGAATACTTAACTCACTTAAGGCATTACTTGAGGCATTTTCTTTATTTTTACATAATGAAGTATTTACTATTAGAAAAAATTGTCAAAATATAGTTTCTCATTATAACAAAATACATGCTAATAAACAGGTAGTCCGAAGATAGGTTAATTTTGTTGGTTCAATTACAGGAAATAGTTTTAAACCAATTTTTAACATATAAAAGGTAATAACAATACATTAGCTGATATCTCATCAAGATTAATTTTTGAACAGGAATGGAATATCGTGGACCATCATCCTCAAATGGCACAAGACCACAAGGCAGAAGAGCCCCTTTCAATAGCATAATGATGCACCATGGACCTCCACCATTCAATGGATTCCAAAATAACATAAACATACCAGCATCACCACCAGCACCAACTTTCAACTTTAATGGCAATATTGTTGAAGGAATTAGAAATTCAACTCTGAGGTATAGGTCAACAGTACCAAGGCTTTCTGATAGGCAATAGGTTCTCCTAGATAATTTTTGGAATATCCAAATCAACCAGCCAAACATGAGGTTAAGTCATGAAAAATTAATTAGAGCCTTAGAACAAGAGTTTGATAGTTTTAATTTTAGTATCCATCAAAGCTAGCATCATATTCTTTCTCTTGAGCACAACCTTCAAATCATTTCTAGAAACCGTGAGTCCTTACTTAGTAAGTTTACCAAAATAAACCAAGAACTCCAATCTCTTAGAATGCAACAGAAGGCAAATGACACCCTAAAAAGAGTGGAAATTGATCAACATAAGAATAAAGAAAAAGAGGTTATTGAACCTATAGAACAAGAGGCTAATGAGCCCATATAAGAGATTAAGATTGAGCTCTTAGAAGAAGACATTGAAATGGAGCAGCATCAAAATAATGAGCAAGATCAGCATCTAAGTGAAGAAAAACAAGAAAGATATGAAAGTTTTCTTAGGAATATATCTTTAGACTTAATAATAGATGATATCCTATTAGAAGAAATTCCAAAAGTAAAATTAAGAATAATGTCACCAGATATACAAAATGAGATCCTGAGCAAAGCACCACAGTCCATGAAAGAGTTACAGTTACAATTACAATTACGATGTGCTTTGCGTCAGTCCATCTTTGATCCAAAACCAAGAATAAATATTATTTCAAAGATGTATCTATGGATGCAAATTTTCGCCTTCTCCTTATTTGACAAAATTGCACCTACAAAACAATCAACACCTTTGGTCAAGGCCAAGAGCCTCACGCACCCATGATAAATTTCGCTGGGGGGGGGGGGAGAGGGGGCTTTGGCCAAAGAACCTCCTATGCCAAAGTTAGAATTTAGAGAGAAAAGTGTTTGGAGAGTTTTTGGGAGAAAAAGTGGCCGTCCTTTGAGTGTTTTTTGGGGTGTAATGGGTGAGTTATTTGGCAATTAATGGATTAATTAGGTAATAAATCCATTAATTGGCCAATTAACTCAATTTATATGGAATGTTTTGAAGGTTATGGAGTAAATACCTTGTAGGGAATATAAGATGAGGATGGATTGTTACCTATTTTGGGCACTTTTGGATTGGTTAAGGGATGTTTGCCCGCTACTCGTGCGTGTAGAGATCTTGCTCTAGGAAACTTAGGACTGCTTCCTATTTTGATGTAGATTTCCTTTTTAATAGGAAATTAGATCCTTCTAGGAAAGGGAAATAAATTTCTCTCAAAGCCTATTTAAGTCCACCTTAAGTGCGTTATTAAATCAACTTTGAAGAGTGATTTATTCTACCCTACAAAAGAGAGAGAGTTTAGAGGATAGTTGTTCCCCCTCCTCTAGCAATCTTCTACATCTTGCCCGTGGAAAAGACCATCTTTCGTTGCTTTCTTTGTTTTTTCCGTGCCGCACTGATGTAAGAAAATTTTCATTTTTCTTGTCTTCTTCATGGATAGTGTTGTCATGGAGCAGCCGTCAGGGTGGTGCGACACGTCGGCTGGCAGAGGCCAGGAGTTAACTTGGCATGGGCCAATGAGGTGGTTTGGCAAGGGTTATTGCTTGTGCTGCTCGGCTTGATTGAAGCCAAAGATTGGCTCGGCATGGGCCGAGGAAGTGGAGTGGCATGGGCAACGGTTTAGGCTGCCACGCCTGGGTTGCTTGCCAAAAATGAGGAAACTACTTGAGTTTGATTTCTCAGCTGTTGTAGATAGAACAGTCAAGGATGGAGCTGCCGAGATCGGAGTTGTTGAAGATGAAATGTCGAATGAGCGAACTGTTAAGTGTAAAAGTGGCTGCTGCCCCTAACCATTTGTTGCCTGGTTGATCTTCAAGCATTCGATCTTTTGAGCTATGTGGCCTTCTCGCACTGGAGAGCTTACCTAGATGGGTATCGGGGATTTAGTTTACCCTCTCGCACTGGAAAGTAATTAGTTTACCCTCTCGCACTGGAGAGCAATTAGTTTATCCTCTTGAACTGGAAAGCAAACCCATATGAGTGTCGGGGAATTGGTTTACCCTCTCACACTGGAGAGCAATTAGTTTATCCTCTCGCACTGGAGAGCATAACCCTTTTGGGTGTTGGGGAATTGGTTTACCTTCTCGCATTAGAGACCAATTAGTTTATCCTCTCGTGCTAAAGAGCAAACCCATATGGGTGTTGGGGAATTGGTTTATCCTCTCGCACTAGAGAGCAATTAGTTTGTCCTCTCGCACTGGAAAGCATAACCCTTTTGGGTGTTGGGGAATTGGTTTACCTTCTCGCATTGGAGAGCGATTAGTTTATCCTTTCACGCTAGAGAGCAAACCCATATGGGTGTCAGGGAATTGGTTTACCCTCTCGCACTGGAGAGCATAGAAATCATTGTCGTGAGTACAGCTGAGGAAAGCTAAACTGATGGGACAACTGAAATAATCCTTAGCCTACCCTTGTTCTTGGTAGTTAGGCTGGTGTGTCCTTCTGGTACTCGTCTACCCCCAGCGTGCCATTAGCCTAAGTTGCTATATTTGTCAAAACAGAAGCAATCTTTATATCCAGCAATCTATATAGGTAGTCCTATCTGCTCGATCTTGTCATTGAAAGATGACTTGCTTTTGTTGGTCATGTCTCATCGGAGCGTCTTGTCAATAGCTTCATTGCGCAGGAAATTGCACAATCGCTCGGTCATGAGCCTTTCTACTTCTTCCTGAATTTGCCTTTGTTGGGGGTAGAAGAGCTCTTGGCTGCACCCAGTCGTGACTTGTTGGTCTAGGTTGCTCTTCCATGTGTTCGGCTCGTCTATGCCTCGGCTGCGGTGGGTGTAGTATGTTCCTAGCAGGCAAGCAAGTAACTCGTAGGCTGCTGGTTGAACTTGAAAAGGATTGAGTGACTGCTTTTCTCATCCTCTGAGCTGCTTACTCTGATGTGAGGTAGAGGATACTCTTTGCCAGCCTTGCCGTTAATGAACACTTCACCTGGAAGGTTGCTTATGTTGATTATTGGAGTGTGGCCCCAACCGTGAGTGTATATTTATCCGTGTGCTTAGCTAAGAGTGCACGCTCCTGCATGCGCTAAGACGAGAGTAGACATTATCTCGGGGGTCCAGTCAGGAGTGTACTATGTTAGAACACTCGGTTTGTGACTCATCAAGTGGCAGTTTGCCAGGACGCTGTGGAGAGGTTCGTCTGCCCTTGTCCTTCTTTTGGACACCTCATCTGGGGCACAATGGATCTTGGTGAGTTGCAATAGTGGATTCACCAAGGTTGTCTGTTGTGTAAGGGCGCTCGTCAACTCTATGACTTGTTGAGACAAGTGTTGTTCACCATTTGGATTGGAATAGCTTGGAAGAAATATGCCTCCTTAAGCAATGGAAGTTAGGTAGGCTCCGGGCACGAGATTTGAATTTGGAAATGTCAAATCCGCAGAGAACCATGGTGAAAATGCCCCTGGCTCGATGGTTGGTCCATATGGTTGAGATAATCTTAGACCGATCTGGGCTGCTTAGAATGCCGCTAGAGTAGGCTGGGCCACGAGAGTGGGCTGCTCGGCGGAAACAGGCTGGGCCATGGGAGTGGGTTGCTCGGCAGGAGCAGGCTGGGCCACGGGAGTGGGCTAGGCCAAGAGAGCAGGTTAGGTCACGAGAGTGGGCTACTCGAGGTGTGATGCAAGCGGGTGCAAGGCTTGGGCTCAGCTTGGCAACGCGTTGGGCATGGAGTGACATGGCTTAGGTCGTGGCCTTAGTGCCATGAACCGCCTTGGATGGCATGGCTCGGGTCGTGGCGGTGACACTATGGACCTCGCCGTGGGTAGCTACCGTGGTAGCCACTGCGGTGGTTCCCATGGTGGAAACTCGTGGTGGGGTCCACCTATTGTCACATTTAGCCTCGTGGATCGCCATGGTCCCATCTCTTGAATGTTGAAATTTTCATTTGGTGAATTTTCTAAATTTCTAGCCATTGTACTTCTCTTTTACGTTTTATCAAAGAATTTTTGCAAATAAAAAATTATAATAATAAGAACGTACGAAAAATCTACAAATGGACAAGAAAATAGAAAACCTTAGATGCGAGAGTCTTCTATGAGTATGGGACTCAACTCTCAATGAAAGCACCAATTTGTGGATGCAAATTTTCGCCTTCTCCTTCTTTGACAAAATTGCACCTACAAAACAATCAACACCTTTGATCAAGGCCAAGAGCCTCACGCGCCCACGATGAATTTGGGGGGGGGGGGGGGAGAGGGAGGCTTTGGCCGAAGAACCTCCAATGCCAAAGTTAGAATTTAGAGAGAAAAGTGTTTAGAGAGTTTTTTGGAGTTTTGCAAGAGTGTGTAACTTCGCTTTTTAGAGAAAATGGGGTCCAATTTATAAAGCATGGTCGGCCTTTGGGAAAGAATGACTGGCCTTTGGTTGTTTTTTGGGGTGTAATGGGTGAGTTATTTGGCAATTAATGAATTAATTAGGTAATAAATCCATTAATTGGCCAATTAACTCAATTTATATAAAATATTTTGAAGGTTATGGAGTAATTACCTTGTAGGGAATATAAGATGAGGATGGATTGTTACCTATTTTGGGCACTTTTGGCTTGATTGAGGGATGTTTGCCTGTTGCTCGCACGTAGGAAACCTGGTGTGCCTCGAGGGTAATTTTGTCATTTTCACCCAAAAATCCACATGTCGCCTCTTGATTATTTTTGGCTCCACAATATCTACCATGTCTTTGTGATAGTATAGAGAATTGTATTTGTAAACCAGAGGTTAGCATAGCTGTGGCTAGAATTAACATGAGAGATTTTAGACCATGGCATTTTAGTTATGAGCATCAAAAAAAGCATAATATGGTAGAAGTTACTCCTGCCTTACTATTAGAGTTTGGCTATATTGATAAAATATTCATTAATCATATTTCCCAACTAGAATTATTTCCTGAAAAACTTATGAAAGTAGCAGAAGATTATCTGGAAAAGTGGAAAGAAATTTGCATAATTTTTATTAGTAGTCCTCCAGATTGTTATGTATATATGCATAAGGAAAAAGCTAGGCATATAGCCATGATTAATGAAGAGTCCTTTAGACTATCCCTTATCTCCTCGCATAGATGGACTCCTTCATACAAAAATATTCTAAAATTCCGAGGAATCCAAATTTTAGCCTTAGAAGAATTTGAAAATTTTAGGTATGATATGGTATTAGTAGCAGAAGAAGAAGAAGAAGAAGAAGAAATGTATATTTACAGCAAGACAAGGATTAATCATCAGCCTTATTGGAAGTCTTAAAATTTCAAAGAAGAAACAATATAAATGTGCTACAAGGTGAAAGAAGATAGAGAAAGAGATGCAGAGCTAGTAGAAAGCGATGAACAATACTGGAACAATTTGACAGAAGAAGAGTTGCATAACATCGACAACATGATGGAAGCATGAAGAGCTAGCAACAAATTAGCATAAGTTGAATAACATCATTGTTGACCCCGCTACAATAATAAAATAATAGCATAAGAGTAAATAAAGAAAAGAGCTTGATCCATCATAGACTTTTCATACACAAAATGTCCTCTTGATTAAGAATGAATAGTACTAGGCCATTTTCGTTAAAACTCCCTAAAACAAAACAATAATAAAAGTTTTTGTAGATATTTCAAAATAAAATTATCACAATTTTTTTGGTTGATAATGAAGCATATTATATAAGAATATCACAAGGCCTCGAGATTTTATCTATATCCGTAACTAGCAACTAGGAGAAGCTTGCTAAAAAAAGAAAAAACAGATTGAACTCAAGCTGCATAACAAAACCAAAACGAGCCAAATCATTAACAATAAAATTATTTCCACGATAAATATGATGAATTTCAAGGATAATTATCCACTTTTGCATTTAAACCAATTACACTGCAAATGCATAACCCAATTCTGCCATAATTTTTTTAATTTCATTATTTCACGTAAGTTGCAATCCTATCATAATTTTATGGTTAAGATAATTTTTACATGTTTTTTCTTTTGTAGTCTATTTTTTTAGCGGTAAATTAAATAAATCGAAGGAAAAAAAAAAAAGAAACATAAACAAATTAAGGATAAAATGCACGATTAGAAAACATGAGTCGTCCAATTATTTTCATGATTTAATTTGGCTAGAAAATAAGTACACCTTGCCGAGAGGATTAAGGCAGTCAGGTACAGGGAGTGAATTATTTAAGAAGACAAACAAGAGCACGAAACATCTGCACATGAATTTCATGTCCCATTTGTACGTTAGTCAAATAAACCAATAATAATGCTAATAATAATACAAATTAATAATACACGATCTGATCGCAAGCGCTGAGACTATGACCCAAATCACTCACAGTTTGACTGGTCCTTGCTAATTGCTAGAAAATATAGGTTGATGCGTTTTATAACTATTTTGTAACATAAAGTAAAAACTTAAACAGGCAATGAACTTAAAATCACTGAAAACTAAAAATTACATAAAGAACATAAACTGATCAGTCAAAAAAACACCCTAGTTGGCAGTGTCGAAATCAGGATTTCTTGTGAGGGGACCTCTTACAATGTAAAAAAAAGGAGTAGTATTTACAAGGTTATTAACCATGATATCATAATATGTATCCAAAATAATCATATTTATCCTCAAAGAGTTTTCATATTTTAAAATCATTGCATGATAACATGGTCATCTATACTCTATAGAAAGAATTAACATAATTAATACAGAAAATCAATAAAAATTTATAAGGCCTAACACTCAAGTAAGAGTAGAATAGAGTAGAAACGAATAAAAATTATAGACACTAATAGAGATTTACATACCTTATTGTGCTTATTTAATGGTTTTTAATTCTTTTTATAAGTCAAATGGATTTGGAATTTGGAATGACAAAAGATATGAAATTTCGAGAATGAGATAAGGAATAGCTCTTGAATTTTTTAGTTGCACTATAAAAGAGATCAGCTAAAAGTGTGAGGCAAAATTTTTTATTTTATAAATAAAAGTGAATGATGGGTTTGATTTTAAAGGTCTGATTGGTGATAGGTGACCATAACAAGAGATAATGGTTGAATTTATTTGAATTTTTAAACAATAGGAGGGTTTTAAATGAAGAGAAATAGGTATAATACACATATGTATATAGATGTGTGTGTGTGTGTATGTGTGTGTGTGTGTGTGTATTTTTCAAGGTAAGGTCAGGGTAGCCCCAGGACCTCCTTGACCTCTTTGTGCCTCCGCCAGTGCTAGCTAGCAAGTGGTCTTCTATCATAGTGATAGAGAAAAGTGTTGTCCTTGCACCACAGCGTGAGTTGGAATTTCGTTGGTTTCCTAATCTCCACACTGGCTTCCTAATCTAACATCTAATCTAATAAATCTATCATTTGACCAAAAAAAAAAAAAAAAAAACGCCCTAGCTGTTATTAGGTGCTACTAATTGCTGTTATTTGAGCATCCCCGATGGGGGTTTTATCTTCTCTGAGCACTTGCGGAACTACACCCACGGCTACAGTGGGCTATAGCCTAGGGAGCATTTTTGCAAACTGCAACTATAATGTATGTATATGAGTTTGTTTTTTCTTATTATAGGTATAATAGCCCACCCAACTCATGCCAAAGCTATTATTTAAAACATTAAACAATAGCTTTTTTACGTTATATATTATTTTATTATTTTTAGGCTAAAAGTGAAAATGGTAAACTAATACACAATTAGGTTTCTTCTACTCCCTATCCTTTTTACACTATTCTTCAAAACAAAAAAAAAAAAGCCTCTCCCCTATTTGACAAAGTTGCGTTGCTTACCCAAGAAAAGAAAAACTATGAATAACTGTCAAATTATGTTCTAATGAAATTCAACATTGGGTAAGTTCCTCATCTCATCTTATATCTTATTTCTTGATTCAATTGTTAGGTTAATTATTTCTTTGGTCCTTGAATTTGTCTATTAGGATTAAAAAATTTGGGAATAGTCCATGTTTCATTGTTCTTTATTTGTAACTAATAAAAAGCGCTCGACGCCAATACCGATTCTGATAATTACAAAAGATTTCACTTCCATTAAGGATCTAAGGGCACAACTTGAATTGGTATCCCCTAACCAATTTTTCTTTTGGGTACCTGTTATCAACAAAAATGATAATATTTGTTCTCTTTCTATTGCATTTTGTATGCATGTTTTATTTGTGTTAAAACTAGTTGGAAAGTAATTAATAGACTTGTTTAGATTAGTATTTCATGTTTTTATTTTTATGTAGATTATTATATAACTTTTATGTAGGCAAAAAAAAATATCATATAATTACATGCTAATAGTTTTAGCTAGCCCACCTATGAAAAATTTTCTGACTCCGTCATTGTCTATGAGGTTACTACATTTGAAACATTGTGATTGGTTTAATCATTCATTTTATCCCAACTATTCATAAATGCAGTGCCAACATATCTGCATAATAGGTGTTATCGTTTTCTACTCATCTTTTTCAATTGAAATGTAATATGCGAACCGGGGGATAATGAGTATGCAGTTTGTGCATATAGTATACTTGCCAAAATATCAACATAGATATATACGTAGCTACATTGATAGATGGCAAAAGTTCTAACCTAATATATATTAGAAAGAGCTTGTAGCTAAAATAATTAACGAAAAGTAGTTAACGTGGTACACAATGGCGGAGCCTGAATAGTCACTATGGATTCAAGAATCAGGTATTCATCAATTTACGGTAGAAGTAGCATTTTTGGCTTAAATTGGGGGTTAATTTACCAAGACCGGGTGGTCAAATTAGCAAATCTTTATATATAAAGCAAACAATCATTTTTGGGGTTACAAGCTTCACCAAAAATAAGTGGACAGAAATGCCTCTCAAGTAAAAAAACTTCAAAAGCAGCCCAAAATAATGCGTCAATGTGGTAGGAATATTTTCGTCATTTTAATAGTGTTTTTTTCTAATAATTAATTTTTTTTGTACAGTTTTTTTATTTTTTTATTTTATAATTAGTACCTCACAATATGCTATCAATAATGCAATTTAATCAGTTGTTTATTAATATTATTTTTCTCTATTTTTAAACACGTTTAAAACATCTTAAGAGACGTGTAATGCCGGTTATAAAAAAGGTATTTTCCACGCGCATAATAATGTGATTAAATTAGTTGTCAAATGATTGTTTCTTTCTTTGAACAAACGATATTATCTACACTAAGGGAAAAGGGGTGAACTTAGCCTCACAATGGGCTAGCAATAATGTGATTCAATCAATTATTAATTAAATATTATTTTTTCTATTCTTAATGTAAATTCATAGAGACCGATTTTATTATGTGAATTCAGCTGCTTTGATTGGTTTATGAGGGGTTTCTTCTCGCATGATCTAAGATTATTCATTTACTTTAAATATTTGAGCTTCCTTTTATCAATTTATGTATATAAATATATTTAAAACGTGTAATTCCTTTTGTCAATTCACGCGCGTGCATGAAGACTAGTTAAATAATTAATTACACAAAAAAAAAACAAGTCGTTAGTGCAAGTGACTTCATTGCCTCCATTGTGGTTTCGCACCACTTACACCGAGTTGTCATATACAATTATCTTTATTTTAAATATCGTTTGTACGAAAAATGGAATGTACATTGCACACTTAATATTATCTGTATGGTATGGAAATTGATAGGATTTTTACCACTCGTAAGAGAACAAGGTAATCGTAGTATAGTCGGCTGTAGCAAGGTCGTTCTCTATATGTATTAAATAAATAATTTGTATTTAAACTAATCCTTAAATAATTATTTGAAAACAAAGTTTGAAAAATGTTGATTTTGTGAGCTAAAATAATAAAAAATAATTTTAAAAATTTGGTAAAAGGAAAATAACTAAAAGAAAACAGTTTTGAAAATCATTTTTAAAATGCAATAGGGTTCCATCATCACCTTAACCATCCTACGTGGTTCTCCCAATTACTTATAAATTACCCATGCATATTTTGAAGGTTAGGTTATCTGTCACATCTCGGCCTGGTGATGCGAGAATTATACGCACACAAATTAAACCCTCTTTTTGACAATTGTAGTAATGATATAAGTAGGGATCGTTCTGGACCGGGGATTAGGAGGGATTGTTAATCACTTGGATTTGACTCAAAAACGTAAAAACACAATATAAAACACTATACTAGACTCAAAGAATTCAAAAATACTTTAAAACATAAACTAAATTGATTTCTAATTAAATTGAACAATAAAGTAAAGGGGGGATTGTGTTTGGACGAGATTAAATTAAATGGACAAATTGTAATTAAAGGCAAAACGTAAATATGAATGTGATGAAAATATGGATGATGGAATAGCCAAGGGGTTCTTCTCCACACATGTTACACTTGCATACAAGATTGATTCTCAGTTGGTCTTTCGATAAATTATGAAACTCAACGCCCCGGGTTAATTAGGTCCGCTTAAATTAACCGTCAAGTTTTCCTTAAGTTAATGAATTGGATGGGTTAGCGCAACGCAATTCACCACATTCTCCAAAAGTCCTTTACGTGAAAAGCACAATAAAGATACAATCAAAGATCATTAAGCATTATGAAAACTATAAGTGTTGACGAGGCATTCGTTACTATGATGAGCATGAAACTCATGCCAAGAATTCATTTAACGCGATTGTTTATAAGCAACCTCCACTACTTGTGAATATAAGTTCATAACGATTAGGTGAAATTCACTTATATTCTAGTGTCATATTCATGCATGAAAATTAAGCGCACATTCTTAATAAACATTCATAAATAAGTTATCAATCAAACGGTTAAACAAATTGAATCCACAACTTATGAAATTCCAACGAAAGTTAATCAATTCATATTGCAAATATAAACATAGTTTCGAATCACCCCCTAGCTAAAGGGGGTTTAGTTCCTCATAACTTTGAAATCAAAGAAACACCTAAACATTCCAACAACTCAAACTTGAATTGTATGAACGTTTAGGCACTCTTCTCTTCCATTCCTCATACGTACAAAACAAAGAGAATTAAATTTAAACTTTGAAATCAAAGAAACACCTAAACATTCCAACAACTCACACTTGAATTGTATGAACGTTTAGGCCCTCTTATCTTCCTCGTTGTTGTAGCACAAGGTCTAAGATGAGGTTTGGGGGATTATGGAAATGGATGAGGAGTGGTGTTTGGATTATAAGGGAATGGATGGGAAGCTCACGGCTAGGGAAGGGGGAATGTGTTTGTAATGTGTTGTGTATGAAATGAGATGTCCATGAATGAATGAATGCAAGGGTATTTATAGGAGTAGTGGAGGGAACATATGGCTATGTCATTTGTAAGTGAAGTAAGTGTGTGAGGTTGGTGAAGTAAGTGGAGGTTGTAGGTGAAGTAGGTGGATGTTGTAGGTGAAGTAGGTGGATGTTGTAGGTGAAGTGGATGTTGTAGGTGAAGTAGGTGGATGTTGTAGGTGAAGTAGGTGGATGATATGTTAAGTGATAAGTGATAAGTGATATGATATGTGGTTATGATATGATAAGTGGTTAAGTGGTGATGATAAGTGATAAGTGATTAAGTGATATGATATGTGGTGATGATAAGTGATAAGTGCATGTGGGTTAACTAATGAAGGAAATGCATGTGCAATGACAATGTGTTAGAATGGATGTGTGTTATGCATGGCATGATTGGGATTAGGAAAGGTTTAAATGTCCTAAAACTAAAGAGAACAAGGTTCCAACACTTTGGCTCCAATTAGGTCTTCAATTTCGTCCAACACTTTGGCTTCAAGCATAAGCTATCCGTCCTTAGCCCAAAAGTGCTCCAAAAGTCTCCAAAATGCATCTTTTTGCTCCTTTAGCCCTTTGGACCTACAAACACACGAAAATAGCTTAAAGTACTAAAATAACTAAAGAAACATAACGTAAATGTACGAGAACAAGCCATTTAAGTCGCATAAATATGCTCCTATCAAATACCCCCACACTTAGCTTTTGCTAGTCCTCGAGCAAAACAGAAAAACAAAACAAAAAGAACAAAACACAACCTACACCTTCCAACAATCGTATCAGGGACTTCCAATGCACATGACAAGTTAAAAATCATTATTCTCACAGATTTGAGCCATCTTTACACTTAAGTACATTCTTAATCATAGTCACCACATACTAGTTCACAATTAAGCAATTAAAACACATTTCAAATGTAGTAACATGCCTTTAGAGAATTCCCTCAATTTCTTACTAGATGTACTCTCGTTTTTCACACAGATTTTCTGATTACACACCCTACACTAGGTATATGTGAGAAGATTGATGTAAACATGTAGACGAACACTCACATATGTTATAATAAGGAAAGCATTTTCTGGAGTTAATAAGCATGTTTAGATATGATCTCATGAATGGAATGCTACTACTTAGACGCAAGAACCAGTGACACCATAAGCTCATACCAAGTTCAAACTCCACAATTGAAATACATAACACTCAATATAGAAGTCAAAGGGTAGTAACGGGGCTAGGGTCTTGGCTAACAATGAAAGGTGAAGGATAAACAAACATTCTTAAAGCAATAGTGAGCAAAGTATTGAATTAGGCACTTAGAATTCCCTTAAGAACGCAGAAGTCAATTTTGAACACCCAAGGGAAAATCACACAAAACTTAGGGCCATATTCAACTTTTTGGACCCTTTCTTCAACCATCAACGCTCGTGAGTTCATTCTTACTTATTTTCACTCCTTTTTTTTTTTTTTTTGTTTTTTTCTTTTCTTCTTCTTTTTCTTTTGAATCTCAAAACATACATATAAACGTAAGAACAAACTTTTACTCCCCCACACTCATTTTCTTGCATAATGTAACTCAAAAGGAATTCATTTAAGTCATGCTCACTAAACTTTAAGAACAAGGGTATAGGAAAGTCCTACTCTAAGCTAGGTAAGGGGTGATGTGGGTAAACAAGGAATAAAGGCAAAACGAGGCTCAACGGGGTTAAAACTTACAACATATACGAAGTATGGGAAGTAAGGCTATTTGGCTATGGTGGTGGTCACTACACAACTTCTTCTTGAATATGTGTTATGCAAATCAATAACATGCTTTGAATGAAATGGGCATGAGTTCTAGCATTTGGAACTATATGATGAAACGCCTTCTAAGTAGTAACCAAGCAAAGAATAATGAGATCATGCAACGACTTTAGAAAACAAGAAATCACAGATTATACTCTCCAAAGAACGTTATAGGCTCAAGTCTCTCAGGGTTGTAGCGTTTGTTTGAGTTCCTTCCTTCAAGCATGTTACAAAAACGAATTTTTTTCTTTTATGATTGCATGTGAAGTCATACATTATAACCATAAC
This sequence comes from Pyrus communis, assembly GCF_041283825.1. Taxonomy (NCBI): domain Eukaryota; kingdom Viridiplantae; phylum Streptophyta; class Magnoliopsida; order Rosales; family Rosaceae; genus Pyrus; species Pyrus communis. Next base: position 18,133,358 of record NC_142571.1, read on the forward strand.
CAAGCATATACCAAGAGTAAATCAAACTTTTCTCTATGTTTATAACTCTTTCTAACCGTCATGCAATTATAAACCAAATCCTTATCATTGTGTTGGAAGGTACCTTAAGACACAAACACACAAAAACGACTCTTAAAACAATTCTTTTTGGGTTTTTCAAAACAATTTTTCAAATTTTTATGGGATTTTCGAATTATAAAACAAAACACACTAAAACACTCTAAAACAACTTAAAAACACCTTAAAACAGCAAGGAACAATATTTGAAGTTATGGGTGATAAAATCCCACGAATTTGCATTAAATATACTTAGTTACCCCCCCCCATACTTAAATCAAACATTGTCCTCAATGTTTTAAGCATATGGTTCACACAAAACATAAGTAAACACACAAAAAGCAACTAAACATACTAAACATGGCAGAATGTAATTAACAAAGAGAAGAGTTTAGGGACGCAAATCTGGTTATGGAGTGTAAATTCCCTCTTCTCCTTGGTGATTGTATTGAGGCATGATCTTGGTGATTCCACAGGCTTACTCTTGAACTGGTTTCCGCCCATCATTGATTTTCCTTTGTGCTACTCTTGAACTGGGCAGCAGGATTCCCTTTAGTGTCTCCCCCGAAGGTCTGAGCTTCCTCCTGCTATCTGTTTCTTTGTTCAATCTTTGCAGGAGTGGTCCCTTCTCTGGAAGTGTATCAACCGTTGAAGATGACTACTCGAGAGCAACGCTAGGTAAGCAATCAGGAATAGATTCCAGGCAGTTGGCTCCAGATCGGTAGACTGACTCCAAGTGCCGGCTGATTGCTTCTTTTACTTTGCCATGCAAGTAAGAACAAGAACAAAGAAAAAGACAGGGAAAGAGCATGATATGAGATATTTTTGCTTTTGACCTTGATGATATGAGATACCTTTGCTTTGAAGAAGCGGTGAATGAATCAGCACATGCTTCAATCCGCCGTTTTCTCCTGGGTCATATGTACTCCAGGCATCTGGTATCATCTTTGGGGAAGAAGAAATTGAGTATTTCGAAAGGCTTTGCTGGGAGTGCGCCCTCAGAGGTGAGGGAGAGTTGGGTATTTTCTTCAGGTTTGCCCTGCCATAAAAGACGAAGGTCGACATATATAGAGATAATAGCAAGTGTTGGTACTTTTTACCCTTGTCGACAAACGTTTTGATCCCGCAAATCCGGCTTTTTGAAATAGTGGCGCCTCTTCGATCTTTGAATACGCCTCTTCGATTTCTGAGTAGGCGCCCCTTCGATTTCTGAACGACGCCCCTTCGCTTTCTGAACGACACGTGGTAGTGCAGATACGGCTCCTTTTGACAAAGCTGCACACGTCTTCTGAAAAGCAGAGAAAGCGTCGCCGAACTTTGCGCTTGTCGGCTAAAGATGTGTAGTTGCGATGATGGCCTCCACGTGTTTTCAGCTTTGTCAGAAATCTTTTGACAAAGTTGAACGCGTCTTCTGAAAAGCCGAGAACGCGTCGCCTAAATTACGTCGGAAAATCCGGCTCTTTGAATCGGTGGAGGCGTCGCCTTGGCTTTTTATAGAGCTTTCGATCACTGCCAACATACACACTCTGAAGATCTCCCATTCTTGAAAATCGTCTCCGGCCCTTCGAAATTTAACTCCATCCACCCATTCTCTTTGAACACTTTTGAAAAAAAAAAATGGCAAACTCATCGAACCTTAGCTTAGATTTGAGTCTCAGCAGCGATCCGGTTGCGCCCCGTCAAGGTAATGTATGGCGCCCTTCTTTTTTATCTTCTAACGGTCCTCTTTCAGGTGAAGACTCTGTGATGCAGGACGCCACAACAGCTACAATAGTAGCTAGGAACCTCCTCACTCCAAAAGATAGTAGGCTGCTGTCAGGACGGTCCGATGAGTTGGCCGTTCAAGAGTCCCTCGCACTTAGTGTTCAGTGTGCGAGCTCTGTGTCCAACATGGGCCAACGCCTGCTTGCTCGGTCCCGCCAAGTGGAATCGTTGATGGCAGAGGTGGAAAGTCTTAAGCAGGAAATCAAACAGCTTAAGTACGAGAATAGAAGTTTGCATGTGCTTGCAAATAACTATTCGGCGGGCATGAAGAGGAAGCTTGATGAGCTGCAAGAATCTGAGGGTCGAATTCACAATGACCGTCAAAGGCTTGCGTCTTATCTCCAGAGGCACCTTTTTCCTGGGTCATCCAGCGTTTGGCCAAGTATTGAGGCCTGGAATGCTCTAGCTCCGATGCCTTCCGCTCCGATGCCTTCCGCTTCTATGCCTCCTGCTTCTATGCCTTCTGCTTCTATGCCTTCCGCTTCTATTCCTTCTGCTTCGACGCCTCGTAGTGGGGCTTCACGTAAACATCCTCTGTGAAGGCTCCATCTTTCTCCATGTTTAGTATCTTTCTTTTTTTTTTTTTTTTTCTTTTTTTTTTTTTTAACATAAATAAAATCAAACGGCATGGAATTGGTCCTTGAATGGAAGGTGATACTTGAAGTGAACCGGCATTGGTTTGAATTCTAATGTAGGTGCCTGATTCATAAAAAACAACAAGTTAGTATAAAATGTAATGGAATTTGAAAAAAATGACTTACTTGTTTTGTCTGACAAGAACTCAATGACAAACACCACTCCTTTGAAAGTTTCAGGGATATTGGACTTGGCCAGATTGCATGTGATGGTTATGACTTGTCCAATGTCATCAAATTCAACTTCTTTGGGCATTGTTGTCTCAAGTATATCCCCTTTGATGAATTCATGAAATTCCCTACTTTGCACCTTTGGAAGGTCTTCCAAGATGTCTTTTTCACTTTCTTCTTCCTTGGAATTCATGAACCTGCAAGGAATAGGGATATTAGGTGGAATGGGGTTAGAACTAATTGGAACAACCTTACTTGAATTAGATGGCGTAGGAGCAATAAGTGCTTCCGGCAAAGGTGCTTCAAATCCTCCCTTCGGATTTACAATGGTTGAACTAGGGAGTTTGCCTTGGTCGCAAAATTGTCCTACGAACTCCGCTATCTGCCCAATTTGCTTTTCCAAGTGATCCAACCTTTTGTCTTCTTGTCGAGCCTCATTGTCTTTATTTTGTGAGCCCTGCACCAAACAAATTAATTCGTTAAGCTGTTGATTATAATCTATTGACGAACTTAAATTTGGTTGGGCATATTGAATATGAGGTTGTGGTGGCTGCCAATATCCTCCTTGTTGAGCATTTTGAGGTTCCCACCACATAGAGTTTGAATGATCACTCCAATCCGAATTTTAAGTATTGGAAAACACGTTATTCCTTGATTGAAGATTAAATATATCAACTCTTTGCATTTGGGACCTTTCCATGAGCTGTGACAAAAGAGAAGCGTTATCAAGTGCCATGTTGTTCTTAACAAACAAAACACAAATAAAAAAAAACTAAATCTAAAAGACAATACAGAAACAAACAATCCAAGGGATTGTCAAATTTTCTAATCCCCGGCAACGGCGCCAAAATTTGATGCGAGAATTATACGCACACAAATTAAACCCTCTTTTTGACAATTGTAGTAATGATATAAGTAGGGATCGTTCTGGACCGGGGATTAGGAGGGATTGTTAATCACTTGGATTTGACTCAAAAACGTAAAAACACAATATAAAACACTATACTAGACTCAAAGAATTCAAAAATACTTTAAAACATAAACTAAATTGATTTCTAATTAAATTGAACAATAAAGTAAAGGGGGGATTGTGTTTGGACGAGATTAAATTAAATGGACAAATTGTAATTAAAGGCAAAACGTAAATATGAATGTGATGAAAATATGGATGATGGAATAGCCAAGGGGTTCTTCTCCACACATGTTACACTTGCATACAAGATTGATTCTCAGTTGGTCTTTCGATAAATTATGAAACTCAACGCCCCGGGTTAATTAGGTCCGCTTAAATTAACCGTCAAGTTTTCCTTAAGTTAATGAATTGGATGGGTTAGCGCAACGCAATTCACCACATTCTCCAAAAGTCCTTTACGTGAAAAGCACAATAAAGATACAATCAAAGATCATTAAGCATTATGAAAACTATAAGTGTTGACGAGGCATTCGTTACTATGATGAGCATGAAACTCATGCCAAGAATTCATTTAACGCGATTGTTTATAAGCAACCTCCACTACTTGTGAATATAAGTTCATAACGATTAGGTGAAATTCACTTATATTCTAGTGTCATATTCATGCATGAAAATTAAGCGCACATTCTTAATAAACATTCATAAATAAGTTATCAATCAAACGGTTAAACAAATTGAATCCACAACTTATGAAATTCCAACGAAAGTTAATCAATTCATATTGCAAATATAAACATAGTTTCGAATCACCCCCTAGCTAAAGGGGGTTTAGTTCCTCATAACTTTGAAATCAAAGAAACACCTAAACATTCCAACAACTCAAACTTGAATTGTATGAACGTTTAGGCACTCTTCTCTTCCATTCCTCATACGTACAAAACAAAGAGAATTAAATTTAAACTTTGAAATCAAAGAAACACCTAAACATTCCAACAACTCACACTTGAATTGTATGAACGTTTAGGCCCTCTTATCTTCCTCGTTGTTGTAGCACAAGGTCTAAGATGAGGTTTGGGGGATTATGGAAATGGATGAGGAGTGGTGTTTGGATTATAAGGGAATGGATGGGAAGCTCACGGCTAGGGAAGGGGGAATGTGTTTGTAATGTGTTGTGTATGAAATGAGATGTCCATGAATGAATGAATGCAAGGGTATTTATAGGAGTAGTGGAGGGAACATATGGCTATGTCATTTGTAGGTGAAGTAAGTGTGTGAGGTTGGTGAAGTAAGTGGAGGTTGTAGGTGAAGTAGGTGGATGTTGTAGGTGAAGTAGGTGGATGATATGTTAAGTGATAAGTGATAAGTGATATGATATGTGGTTATGATATGATAAGTGGTTAAGTGGTGATGATAAGTGATAAGTGATTAAGTGATATGATATGTGGTGATGATAAGTGATAAGTGCATGTGGGTTAACTAATGAAGGAAATGCATGTGCAATGACAATGTGTTAGAATGGATGTGTGTTATGCATGGCATGATTGGGATTAGGAAAGGTTTAAATGTCCTAAAACTAAAGAGAACAAGGTTCCAACACTTTGGCTCCAATTAGGTCTTCAATTTCGTCCAACACTTTGGCTTCAAGCATAAGCTATCCGTCCTTAGCCCAAAAGTGCTCCAAAAGTCTCCAAAATGCATCTTTTTGCTCCTTTAGCCCTTTGGACCTACAAACACACGAAAATAGCTTAAAGTACTAAAATAACTAAAGAAACATAACGTAAATGTACGAGAACAAGCCATTTAAGTCGCATAAATATGCTCCTATCACCTGGGGCGGACAACTTCCCGGGCCCGCTCCACCACCGTAGCACGATATTGTCCGCTTTGGGCTTACCATTCCCTCACGGTTTTGTTTTTGGGAACTCACGAGCAACTTCCCAGTGGGTCACCCATCATGGGATTGCTCTAGCCCCCTTCTCGCTTAACTTCGAAGTTCCTACGGAACCTGAAGCCAGTGAGCTCCAAAAAGGCCTCGTGCTAGGTAGAGATGGGAATATACATTTAAGGATCACTCCCCTGGGCGATGTGGGATGTCACAATCCACCCCCCTTAGGGGCCCGACGTCCTCGTCGGCACATTTCCGGCCAGGGATTGGCTCTGATACCAAATTGTCACATCCCGGCCCGGGGCGGATCACTTCTCGAGCCCGCTCCACTACCGTAGCACGATATTGTCCGCTTTGGGCTTACCATTCCCTCACGGTTTTGTTTTTGGGAACTCACGAGCAACTTCCCGATGGGTCACCCATCCTAGGAATGCTCTCGCGCGCTACTCGCTTAACTTCGGAGTTCCTACGGAACCCGAAACCAGTGAGCTCCCAAAAGGCCTCGTGCTAGGTAGGGATGGGAAAATACATTTAAGGATTGCTCCCCTGGGCGATGTGGGATGTTACAATCCACCCCCCTCAAGGGTCCGACGTCCTCGTCGGCACACACGCGACCAGGGTTAGGCTCTGATACCAATTTGTCACATCTCGGCCCGGGGCGGACAACTTCCCGGGCCCGCTCCACCACCGTAGCACGATATTGTCCGCTTTGGGCTTACCATTCCCTCACGGTTTTGTTTTTGGGAACTCACGAGCAACTTCCCAGTGGGTCACCCATCATGGGATTGCTCTAGCCCCCTTCTCACTTAACTTCAGAGTTCCTACGGAACCCGAAGCCAGTGAGCTCGCAAAAGGCCTCGTGCTAGGTAGAGATGGGAATATACATTTAAGGATCACTCCCCTGGGCGATGTAGGGTGTCACATTATCCTAAAGTATATTAAACATACACCATGTCCGGACGTTCAGATCGAAATGACAACATGAAAGACTTATTAAGAATTATGAAAACCTTTTGAAAAACCATGCAAACCTTAAGGGGTGGTGTTCATCCTAAGTGAAATTACAATTATTAACCACAATAAGCCATCGCCAATTTCAGGGAACCTTCCAACCACAATTGTATCAAATTACTTTTCTAAACATCCTATGGCCGTGAATCACTATGACACTTAGATAGTTTAAATACGGTGATTAATAATTCAAAACATGCATGCACAATCATAAGTAAATTGAAAAGAAACTACATATTCTTGCAAAGGCTCGTCGCCTCGCCCTAGCAAAACAATTAATTACGAACAATCATAAAACAAAATATTATTAAGAACATGGATAGAAAACACCTTGAAAGAAGAGTACAAATCCTCAAAGCCTAGCAAAGTTCTCAAAAAAGATCCCTCTTAACCTAATGACCAAATAGCCTTATTTATACTAGTACAAGATAAAATCCTACCCAGAAAAGGTCTTAGAATAAAACTAGGAAATATAACAAAATAATAAAATAGCAAATAAAAGGTTTCATATTTAAAGTCAACTTCAGACTTCTCAGGAAATTAAACTTTTGACTGACCAAATCAACTCTAATTTGGTCCCAAAAGGTCTCTTTTAAAAGCTTAAGACGTCCCCAACAAATCCGAACCTTCCTCAAAATATGCCATCTTGACCTCCAAAATACCCAAAACGTCCAAAAATGTCAATCTGGAAAAGCTGCGCGTTGGGCCTTCTTTTCTTTGCCCCGGTCAAAACAGCTTGGTAGAAAAATCTAGAATTTTGATACAATCATCTTGGAAGACTCACGAACATCCTTCAATTGTAATCACTCCAAAATTCATCCATTTGATTACTTTATGCTCAAGAGGAAGTCGCATGTCATACATTGAAAATACATAACAAAAGTATCAAATTCTATCAAAATAACCAATAAATTATAACTAAGAATAGGATAAGATATATAGTATAATATCAACTCATCAGGAACTAAGTCAATAAATTTAAAAAAAAAAATGATGAAAACAAAACAAGAGAGAAACATCAACAAGGACAGATGATGCAATTGAATGGATGCAAAATGGTGTCTGCATGCAATAATAATCACATAGGAAGATGATTGAAAAGAAAAGAGGGTAATAATCTGAATACAAAAACAAACGAATAGAACAATATATAGGACCACCAAAGAGGCATTTGATAGAAAATCCAATCAAAGGGTCAATGAATCAGAGAATCCGACATTCTAGAGGAGGATAAGATTATGTTTTAAGTCAGTGGGTGTTCATGCTTGAGAGGAAGTGAAATGGGAGACATGGATCAAACATTTTGGGGTCCCCTCCCTTGACATCTTGGTTAAACATTAGCTTCATTTGAGCAACATTCAAGCCACATCATTTTCTGTTTGAGATCAAAGCTTTATGTCAACATTAATACAAAGTAAATACCTTATTTCATTTTTTTTCTTTCTATTTTTTTTTTTTTTTTTAATTTGAGCCCAAATGCTACCCAAAACTAAGGACTACTGCTAGCCTCAAGTTCAAGGGCACTAAGAACTGGCTTTAGAAACATTATAATTAAATACAATAAAGCTCGTACATAAGGAAGAAAATTATATATACCCAATCGCCTAACTCTTTTTAGTGGGTTCTTAAATACTTAAACCAAAGTATTTTTAATATTTTCATTTTTTTAAAAAACAATAAGATTTTATAAGTACATTATATGATTTGCTAGTTCAATAAAGAAAGTTCACCTATTTTAGGAAGGCAAGGGTAAGGACAGTGAAATTTACTATTCACTCTAAACAATAATTGTCTTTGTGCAAGTCCACCGGTTTGAGAAGAGAAATGGCAACAGCAAGGCCGATTATTATTCACAAATATTTTTTTTCTTATTTCGTATGTCTTGTAAGTATGTACGTAGTAAGTTTGTTCTTTAAAAATAAAACTCTGATAATTTAGTTTCAAATAAAAGCAAAGAATAGCATTACTGTTTAGGCCCAAAATAGTATTATTGGGCCGAGCGTAGGTTTATGTTCGGCCCAAAGCTTTTTCAATGTACTATAGGCTATCTGGTGGTCCTAAGCCGCTCAGTTAGGGCGGCTGAGTCCTATTGCAAGAAGGAGTGATTTGGATAAGAGCGGATGGATCGAAGTCCTAGTACGATAAGGGGTCCTAATGCAATGAGGATTCTTAGCCGGAAATGAATACGGCCTGAAAAATGGGTGAGTTCAAAGTCCTAATAGGAGTAGGATTGGTCGAGATAAGGTTGGATCACAATAAGAAGTCCTAATCCGAATATGGTTTCAACTCGATCTTAAGGAGGATTTGTTGCTATAAATAGAGAGCAGAGTGCATCATTGAAAGCCCTCTAATTCAACACACAAATTACCCTGCGCAAACCTCTCAGACACCTTGAAATTTTTTATTTTCTTTTTCCACCAACACACCTTCAGTTTGGATAAACAACACTGTGAAGGCAACCAGCGAACATCTTCAGTTTGGATAAAAAGCATTGTTGCTGTAGAATCAGCCGACCGAGGAGCACCTTCAGTTTGGATAAACAGCACTGCATCAAGGCCAACTGGTTACCTATCCAAGTTTCGGTCGAGAAGGGTTTCCGAATCCTTATTGGCAGAGGTCATCTTATTAGCCTTCCCGGCAAAGCAAGGTGTTACAAGTTACTACATTTGACACATTGAACACCGAGTGGTTTTATGATTGGATACTCACAAGTGAGTTTCACAGTTCGGCATTTTGACGGCCGAACCACATTTACCATCAAGACATACATCTCTTTTGAGTACTTGTGTTTCTATAATTTGGAGCCGATTCGACGTGCTTATACTCTTACAAATATAATCACCATGATCGAACTCGGGGCCGACGATTCGTGAACTTCACAGAACTAGCAGCCTTGTCTTCAAGCTCGAGGACCCAAAGGCCAAGACGTGCTCCTTCCTCTGTCACAGTTGCAAGATCAAGAAGTCAATAGCACGTTCAACACAACATCAACAAATTTTACTCCTCGATCGAGCTCGGTTGACGAGTTGGCACGCCCCGCATCAATCGAATGACGTAGTTAGCGCATTAGTTACTCGCCCTGCGTGACATGTAGGGTTGGTAGTTTTTAGGGTCAACATTTGGGCACTCCTAGTGGGACCCAGTGCTAAACCTTCAGAGTTCATGACCATTGAGACACGGTCAGTAAAAAAGAAAACAGTCATGGGAAGGTCAACGAACGACCTGCAGGTTCAAGGCCCTGGACAAGATTTGTCACATGTACAAAATCCCTTCATTACTGTGACAACTAAGGATGCAAGTGCAACACACCGAGAAAATGAAGTTTGTCTCGACGATCAGCCTCGCAAGGTAGAAATTCCCAACAAAATCGCAGGCATTTTAATCGAATAAATAGTGGAAGATTGCGACGAAGATGGTGGGGAAGGTTCTGATCCCCCAACTAGGTCGTTTCTTCGAAGATGACTTGATGAGCAATCTCGGCAGGTCGAACAGTTGGTCGGCCAAAAAATGAATAATCTGCTCGAAGTAATACGAAGTAATGGTGATACGCACACTAGATTGCTTAAACTATTAATCAATAAAACCTTCAAAAATGGACACGTCGGTCAACCTCGATAACTTCCATTTATGAGTATTCCATTGCAAGCCGAGATAGGATCCGCTCGACTCCAACCGATTAACTTGGAAAAAAGAGGAGGATTAAGCAGTATATCAGACGGACCCAACCAGGAGGATTAAGCAGTATATCAATATGACCGAGGTCCAAAGATGATCAATTCGGCATTAAAAAAGGGTCGAAGTTCCCAAAATTCATTCATCCATACCTGGCTTATGTGGAGAAGTTTGAATATCCTAAAGGCTTCAAGATCCTAGATTTTAGCCTTTTCATTAAAGAATCGTCATTGTCTTCGTTAGAACATGTAGCTCAGTTCACTGCGCAATGTGAAGACGTTAATAAGGACTTCCATAAACTACGACCATTCAACTTCTCACTAACAGGTTCGGCATTCGCTTGGTACATCAACCTCTCACTTAACTCCGTCCAGAGTTGGGAGGAACTGGTTGAAAAATTCGATAAACAATTCTACCGATCAAGGATGGAAATGTCAGTTTCATCATTAGCTAGGATGGCTCAAGCATCAGAAGAGTCGTCAATGGAATATTTAACGAGGTTCAAGTCAGCCAGAAATTGGTGCTAAGTACCTTTCCCTGAAGTTGAATTTCTCAGAATCGCTCTAAACGACCTGGATGTGGAATACAAAAAGAAATTCCTGGGGGCAAATATTCGAGATATGTACGAACTGGCCCAGCACGTTGAGCAGTATGATTATTTGCTCCGAGAAGAAAAGATCTCAAAATCTCCATCCCGAGGAACGATATACAAGAATCCCACGGTTATTTAAGCATTGGCCGAAAGCGAGGATTCTCAATACATCAGTGTAGACGCGGCTGAGATAGTAATAGATAAACCATAAGTTTGCAAGGCATTAGCTCGAATTAATTCCAAGGATGCCAAAACCTGCTCGGCCTCTGAAGAGACGATTAGAACATCGAAAGTCTACACTCTCGATATCACCAAGGCCGATGCAATTTTCGACCAGTTGTTGTTAGCAAAGATCATAAAACTTCGACCAGGACATAACATTTCGAAGGCCAAAAAGTTGAAAGGCAAAACATATTGCAAATACCATAACTCGAACAAGCATACCACCAACAATTGAGTCGTGTTCCGTGATGCCATTCAAAGTTGGATTGATAAAGGCAAGTCAAAAAGCCATTGTACGTTATGGCTCATATTGAAGGAGCCCTCGACCTACCACTAACTTGTCCCGATGCTGAACAGATTATCCAGAAAACCACTGATCCAGCAATAAAAGCTAAATTCCAGCATATACGTGAGGCTCGAGTCCTCAACTTTGAGGTTGACCCATACACAGATATAGACACCGCCGAGCTTCATTTTTCCTTCGAAGACCTTCAGCATTTGCGATATCATTTCGAAGTCTTCTCGATCGTATCTCTCTTCGGCCTTACGGCCGACGAGAGGGATCATGTGGCGCGTTTAGATGCATACTTAGACATAAGGAATGCCTGAATTGCCTATGAAGAACAAGCCCGTAAAATATTGCAGGGACAAAATCCAACCTCAGCATCAGGCATGCTCGAAGACGACAACCAAAATGAAACAGGCTCAGGTGTTATACCACAAGAACACACATCCGATAAGGCAAAAGATGACCAGGACAAGAGCACTCAAAAGCATGATACTGCCTTCGATTACCCAGAGGAAGACGACCAGGACCTAATGAGTCATTCAGTTCTCGAAAACATGGAGATCAGCATGTCCATGTTTTACCTACTGAATTTCAACCAACCACACACCAGCCAAATTTCTTGGATGGGGACGTGGTTGCCGAGGAAGTAACACAGGTCGACTTCATCGCCACCAAAGAAGATGGGCAAGCGAGTAAGGACGAGAAGCTTAAAGCAGCCCTGACCAAATTATTCCCCTACTCTTTTTCTGTTAATCTCCAACATCTCAAGCCGTTGTACGTTACAGCTCATATTGAAGGATACCTAATTTCTAAGGTGTTTGTCAATTGTGGGGCCACAGCCAACATCATGCCTACATCCATTATGAAGGCATTACGCTGCTCCAATGACGAACTTATACCATCAAGAATAACCATGAGAAGCTTTGTCGGCGATAAATCTCAAACTAAAAGGATGCTCCTATTAGAGGTAAGCGTTGCGGGTCGCAACCACATGACTGCATTTTTTGTAATTGACTCAAAGACCAAATATAATGCATTGCTTGGTCGTGACTGGATCCATCAAACGAGCTGCATTCCTTCATCACTACACCAAGTCTTCATCTTTTAGGACGGCAAATCGGTTGTGGTCCACCCAGTTGATAATCAGTCGTTCGAAACCAGCATGATTCTAGCACACTATTATGACGATCACGTCGGCTACATTACCCTGCAGGGTTTTAATAAGGACGAATGGCCGACTCGGATCTCAGTCCGAAAAGCTATCAAGGTAGAGGCCAAAATTGTACACCAGGATTTGGCGAGACTCGGCTTGGCAGATTTAATTACCAACACCAATGACTAACGCCAAACAAGAAAGGTGTCGGGCCATAGTTTCATCCACCATCGAACTTGAAGACAATCAGCCCTAAGTTAATGACCCATTAGAAAAAATAAATGTTAGAATAGCTGGTGACCCTCAGCTGTTATTTATTAGTGCGTTGTTACCTCACCCCATGAAGGTCGAACTTTGTAAATACTAAACGGGTTTAAAGATTGTTTTGCTTGGAATTATCATAAGATGCCGGGCCTCGAACATGAATTATGCATCAAAGCTGGTTGTAAGCTTTTCAACAACCCCCTCGTTGATTCTCGACCCAAGTACAGCTCGGCATAAAAGACGAACTAGTTCGACTTTTACAAGCCAGGTTTATTCGGACCGCTTGATACGTCGAGTGGTTGGCCAATATCGTCCCGGTGTTAAAGATTTCCGTAATTTGGACCTAGCAACTCCTAATGATGAATACCCGATGCCGATCTCATATTTGTTAATTGATGCTGCAGCCAATCATGAAATATTGTCCTTCATGGACGGCCATACTGGCTACAACTAGATTTTTATAGCCGAAGCCGATGTTTACAAAACTACTTTTCATTGCCCGGGGGCACTCGGCACGTAGGAATGGGTCGTCATGCCATTCGGCCTCAAGAATGCCGGTGCCACATACCAACGAGCTATGAATACCATATTCCATGATTTGATCGGCACGATCATAGAAGTATATATCGACAATGTGGTGGTAAAATCAAGGAGCCGCCAATCGTATCTCGATGATCTTCGGCAAGCATTCCTCCGTATGCGCCAGCATAATCTCAAAATGAACCCGGCCAAGTGCACATTCAGTGTATCGGCCGGTAACTTCTTAGGTTTTCTTTTGCACCATCGGAGCATGGAAGTAGACGAAAATAAAGCTCGTGCGATCATTAGCGCCCCACCTCCGACGACCAAGAAGCAACTCCAATCGTTACTCGCGAAGATAAATTTTCTCCGCTATTTTATAGCCAATTCGGCAGGAAAAATGAAAGCGTTCTCTACGCTCTTGAAAAACTTAAGGACTCTGATAGGTTTGAGTGGCAAGAAGAACATTAGGCGGCTTTCACGCAACTCAAGGTCTACTTTACAACGTCACCAGTCCTTGTACCACCTCGATGCGGTATGCTTCTTAAGCTTGACTTTTCGACGGTCGATGAGTCAATCGGTTGCCTCTACGCATAAGACAACGATGTCGGGCATGAACAAGCTATCTTTTATCTCATCTGGAATTTGAATTCGCCTGAGATCAATTATTCACCCGTCGAGAAACTTTGCTTCACTTTGTTTTTCGCTCCGTCAAAACTTCGACATTACATGCTCCAATTAGTTACACAAGTCATTGCCCAGACAGATGTTATTCGTTACATGCTTACTCGGCCTATAGTAAAAGGCTGAATTAGGAAATGGACAATGGCATTATCAGAGTTCAGTTTGCAATACGTGCCTCAAAAAGCCGTCAAAGGTCAAGCTCTAGCCGATTTTTTGGCCCAACACCCCTCTTCCTATGGTTTCAAGGGTAACGAAGTCGACATCGGACTAGTCGAAACACAAGACACCTACTGGATGATGCACTTTCATGGTTCTAGCACTTCAACCTCGGCTGGTGTCGGCATCATCATTCAATCTCCTGACCACTACCTTTGGTATCTCTCTCTCAAGTTAGACTTCAACTGTACGAATAATCAGGCCGAATATGAAGCTCTTATCATCAGCCTTCATGACTTACGAGCAGCCCGTGTCTTCATCCTTGGTGATTCTGAACTGGTGATTAACCAACTAAACGGCATTTTTCATTGCATGAGTTATACTTTGGCGCCCAATCACATGGTCGCCACCTATTTGGCCGAGTCGTTTGAAGGAATTACATTTGAGCATATTCCGCATGTTTGAAACACTAATGTGGACGAACTCGCCCAAATAGCCTCTGGAGAATAACTTTTGGGGGTGAGCTAGACCAGGCAATACCTATAAGACAACGGTCTTACCTAGCCTTGGTTAATAAGCAAGTTCTCAGCGCAATCACGTGATACGAACACGAGTTATGTCCTTACCATCATTGTTAGAACGAGGAGATCCTGTAGAAGTATGTGCTGTCGAGAAATTGCCATACGATTGGAGAATGGCGATTATACGATATCTCAATAACCCTAGCGACAAACACGACCAGAGGACAAGAGTCTATACTACAAACAACATGTCATACCAGAATGAGTTATATTGAAAGGGTGAGGATGGTTTGTTATTATTGTACCTCGGCCCATAGGAGGCTGCCCAAGCAATCGCTGAAGTACACGAAGGGATTTGTAGGGCTCGCCAATCCGGACGTAAGATGCGTTGGTTGCTTCGCCGACACGGCTACTTTTGGTCGAGTATATTAAAGGATTACATCGAATACGCACGAAGATGCATACAATGTCAGATTCACGGACCTATACAAAGAGTCCCGGCTGAATTACTTCACTCAATTACCAAACCATAGCAGTTCAGAAGATGGGCAATAAACGTAATCAATTACTTCACGCATGGATACTAGTGGCAACCGATTACTTCACTAAGTGGGTCGAAGAAAAATCATACGTCGAGTTAACAACCAAAGAAGTTTGCAATTTTGTAGAAGAAAATATTGTGACTAGATTCGGCGTGCCAGAAACAATCATAACTGACAATGGCACAATCTTTACAGTCGACAGGTTTAAAGAGTACACGGCGAATCTAAATATTCGACTCAAGCAATCTACGCCGTATTATCCACAGGCGAATGGGCAGGCTGAAGCAAGTAATAAGGTTTTGATCAACATTCTTGAAAAAATGGTAAGAAAGAGACTTGGTATATGGCATTTGAAGCTA
The DNA here is from genome assembly GCF_041283825.1 of Pyrus communis. NCBI lineage: Eukaryota > Viridiplantae > Streptophyta > Magnoliopsida > Rosales > Rosaceae > Pyrus > Pyrus communis. The sequence goes on from NC_142571.1 coordinate 18,148,767, forward strand.
AATGAAGCATTATGGACCTATCGAACTTCACTCCAATCAACCATCGAAACGACTCCATATGCGTTAACCTATAGACACGACACTATGTTACCGGTCGAGCTGAGTATAAACTTATTACGAGTGATCGAACAAAGTAGTTTGTTTAGTGCCGAATACAATCAAGCCATGAGACAAGACTTGGAAGACTTGGAAGAAATTTGGCTTGATGCTTATAACTTATTAGTGGCACAAAAAAAGATTACCGAGCAAGCTTACAATCGGTGTGTTAGACAAAAAAACATTCGGTGAAGGAGAGTTGGTATGGCAAACCGTGCTACCAGTAGGAATTAAAGATCCTAGGTTCATAAAATGGTCACTGAATTGGGAAGGACCGTTTTTCATTCACAAAATTCTCGGCAAGGGGGCATACCACCTCAATGATCGGACTGGTTTAGTCCACAAGTTGCCAATCAACGGGAAATTTTTTAAAAATACTACCCAGTCACTTGGGAGATGCTAGAATAAAATATCATTTCATTAAATTTATAGAAAGACGTACAAGTAAAATTATAAAAGATTCCTAAAATTCTAAAGGGTCGAAGGAAGAAAGGTTTCAAGAGCGGCTTTCAACTCCATCCACCTTACTTCACTCAGTAAGATTTCGGCCTGCCTCGTCTTCTTGTTAAGTTGAAGTTGCTGGATCTACTTTATGCTAGCCGTGAAATCCATCATTCTAGCCTTATTCATCTCGAAATCCCTCTCGAGTTCTAAAGCAACAACCGACCTTTGTTGTTGAAGCTCAACAATTTGACGTTAAAGCTCAGAAATTTGGCGACCAAAGCCGGTCAGCTGCAGCTTCTTTGCTTTTATAGCCTCAACCTTCAACGAGCTAGCCTTATGAGCAATCTTTACAGCCTTTAGGTCATCCTCAGCCCGAAGAGCTTGTTCAAAAGTAACAAAGTTCTGCCGGGTCCGCTTTAGGAGTTCAGATAAATAAACGACATTTTCAGTGGTCAAGAAGCCGTCATCCACAAGGTCGTTCAGGCACTCTCCTACGGAGTCTAGACCTTTGCATTGGAGGACCTATGAGGCAGAAAGGGATAGGATTTCTTACAACTTGGCAAAAGCATTGGATTCGGCCACGTTCTCCGAAGGCTCGGTCGAAACGGCAAAAGATCCAGCTACTCTGAAAGTACTCAAGAGTAGAGCATCAAGCTCGACCTCCCATGAAGGCTGCACAAGAAAAGATTTTAAGCAAAGGGAAAATTATAAGGAACATAGCAAAGGGAATCTGTTTTAAACCTGCTGAGAGGAGACTTCGGCCATGTCCCCTGGTTCATTGGTCGAACCTAAAAAGCTTAATGGCTGAGCCCAGTGTTTAAGATTGCTTCTCAATTCACGTGGTTGATGGAGGTTATCCACATTCAATGGCCACTAAGGTGGCCAAGAAATATAGATAACACCCTTCAGCGTATAGAATTATCGATGAAATGAATGGTCGAGCACTTGACATTTAATATTTTCTCGGTTCAAATTGGTTATAGTAAAACTAACAAGAGAAAGGAATCAAGCCTTACAAAAGCCGAAGTGACTTTTTGAGGAAGAACTCCAAGGTTTTGATCCTGCGGATGGATCAGTGTCTTTACCGTTGCTTCAGGCTCGGCAATAGGCATTTTCCCACGGTCTGCTATAGGAGGGTCGACATAGTCGGCCACCTCAACCATAAGAGGAGGATTAATGGTAGGGGTTTTGGTTGGTCGAGGGCGACTCGCCAACAGAATCTTGTCGCTTTCGTCATCCTGAAATAAAAAGCTGTTAATACTTTTGAATTTAATGAGACGAAGAGAGTTACCAACAACATAATCATACCTTTTCCAAAATGATCGTTGATTGTTTTTTGGGGAGATTTTTCCCGACAGATGGAGCCACTTCTTCCAAGACAAGCACAACGGTCGGCCCTGGAGCTGCAGGTTCTTCAACCAGCGGAGCAGCAACTGGTTCAGCCATGACCCTAGGGGCCGGTTGAATCTGGGCCGCTTGGCTAGGTGGCATTGGCTGTTTCTCCATCGAGGCTTGAATGATAGGAGCACGAGGAAAGACACTAGAAGCGGTCGCTCTCGTAGTCTGGCTGAAGATAACATGAATCTCCCGTTCTCCTTTTTTCGCCAATTTTAATGCATTTTGTGGGGCGAAGGGCTTCACCTGCCATCTCAGTTTCCTGGCGAGGCCGTTTGCTCGGCAAGGTTTGCATGGAAACTTTAGTTCTCTTGGAGGGAACCGATTTTTTCCTAGCCACAACTGCGGCAATCATGTCTGCTTTTTTCAGCACCCGACAACCTAAGAAATCGAAATTAAATTAGTAAAAAATATATAATAATAATAATAATAATAATAATAATAATAATAATAATAATAATAATAAAGGTAGAGATAACCGTATACCTTGGGTTGTCTTTTTAGATTGAGGGGCAAAAGTTTTTTTTGGTTCGATCGTCGAAAATTCTGTTGATGACATTTTCAACCGAAGCCCCAAAAAAGTCCTGAGTGTACTCTTCCCACTAGTCGCCAAAGGTATCAGTGCTGAGAGATTCAGGAACAGCTGGTCAGAGGCGAAATGCTTTGCACCGTTCCTGAAACTCTTTTTCAGTATCTTTGCATTCCTTCTCTGAAGAACCATATAGGCGTCCTAGGCTTAGGAGGGAACGAGAAGTAAGAAGAGACACTGGATAACCTTGGAGGTAACCGAGTTGTCGGGTGGTAAAGTGGGGGTGGTAAATCTCCCAGCTCGCTCGGCGAGTGTCGCAGCCAAGAGGAAGGTCATGTGTTAACACGAACGACCCCTAATTTTGACGAAGATCAACATCTGCACTTTCACTCCATGCTGATGTTGGAAGCTTGATGGGAGAGGGGTATTCTTGACGATGACATATTAAAAATTCGTCGTCAGAGAGGATATCTAGGCAGAAGAAATATTTGAAGACTTCTTCGACCCAATGAGGAGGCGCCGGTTGGGATGCCAACTGAAGGCCAAACGCTTTTGTGGATTGGAAGTTGGGGATCTCTGGCCGAAATGTGGCAAATTAGACCTGTAGCCAGAGTTGGAAGAACCAGAGAAGACTGTTTTGGTTTGGGTCAATTTTGTTGATGGTCGCTTCGGCCAAGCAACGCAAAAGATTGGCGAGAACGGGTGAGCTAAGTGCTAGAGTGTGACCACTAACTAGGGCTTCAGCTATTGGCATATTTTCGACCAAGCATTTATTTAACTTGGTACAATAGATAAACTTGTTGTACTAGTAAAATAGGAAGGCTTCGTGTTCTCCCTTCCAAACACTCGCCTCCCCTCGGCCAGCAAAGTGGAGGATGAAGGTGTTGTAGTTGAAGAAGTTCTTGTGCAGCTTCTGAACTTCTTCTTTTGAAGGCTCTTGACCGTCTTGACTCAGCGTCTCGACGGCCCGTTCATCGAATAATGCCTTGAGGTCGAGATTTGACAGGCATCCAAAAAGGGCGGCATCTATTGGGATGCCAGAATGAGAAGTTCCAAGGATAGCTGAGACGTCGAGGATGGTAAGGCCAATAAGGCCGAAATGAAGGATTATGGTGTTGGTAGCCGAACACCAGAGGCTTAGTACTGCTATAAGGAGTTCTTTGTCCATAACGATTTCCGCAGTCGAAAGTCTAATGGCATCTTAGATGCCAAGAGCTTTCCATTCTTGGCCAAAGAATTTTTCCATCTGGACAACCCAGGCTGCCCAGTTTGCGTTGGTCGTAGGCCAGACTCCTTGGGGTTTTGTCAGGTCCAATTTGGATTAATCAAATCCTTGCAGCAAAGGTGTCAGGCAGTGGGACTTGAAAAGCTTGGTGATGGACAATGACACTATGTCCTTGAAGAGTAGCCCCAGGATTTGATGGGTGGTGCTCAAATCGCTTTCGAAGCTCAGAGTCTTGATGGCGCTCCGGTCAATGAAGTCCTTGCATTTGTTGCACTCATCAGAAAGTTGTGAGATGAAGGAAACCATTAATGAAGATTTGGGGTTTGAAGGAAGAATTTCTGGTTTCAAGAGCTTTAAGTTTTTCTGGGGTTTCGAAAGTAAAATGGCGAGAGGATTTTCAAGGTTTCTGGAAGCATAAAATGCAAATGGAAAGGATTCAGGTATTTATAGGCATTTCAAGAGGAAGGTCAAGTGTTTGATTTTCAAACTTTAGGGCGAAATCGACCGGGAAATCGCTAATCATTATGGATATCTAGGGAATCCAGGGGATAGGATCAAGGTTTTCATTGTTTGAGGATGCACGATTGCGTGTTGCGGCATTTTTAATGCATTAATGAGGAAGAGACGTTTCAGCTGATGCACGTTTTCAAGGGTCATGATTAAGGGCTGCTAGGTTAACCAAAGGATTGACACGCGGCAAGACGTGCAGGGGAATTCGGATCGTGCGATCTTGCTTCATAAATGCGCTCAATAGATAGGATGTTTGAGGCTTTTCTCCTTTAATTATTGATAGGAGCATATTTAGGCGACTTACTTAGCTTGTTTTCGTGCATTTATGTTGTTAATTCATAGTTGTTTTAGTAGTTTAAGCTATTTTCGTTTGTTTTTAGGTCCTAATGGCAAAGGGAGCAAGAAAGTGCATTTTGAGGCTATTTGGAGCATTTTTGGGCATGGATTGGATAGCTTAACCATGGAGCCAAGAGGATGGACGAAATTGAAGGCCACTTATTCACTTTAGGACATAAAACAAAGGGCCTAGCCCAATCAAACAAAGCCTTAGAACCAGAAATTCCCATGCACTCCCACCCTTTAATCACATGCATAAATCAGCCACATGCATCTCCCATCACCATTCCAGATTTCCACCAAGTTCCTAGCTGTAAAAGCACATGCACATTCACCCTAATCATTCACATAGCTTTAATTCACATGCAAACACATTGCATTACATTCATAGTCAGAAAAACACCATCATTTCCAACCTAATTCACATGCATTCCCTTCATAAATCAGCTTTGCACATGCATTCACTTAACCTAGCTGTTTTGCACATGCATCCACCCACCTCCTAGCTGTCATGTTCCCTCTTATTTACCTATAAATAAGCATGCATTGCAGCCACAATTCATTCATTCTCACTCATACACATTTCAGTCACAAAACTCTTCCATTTTCAGAATGTAGACCATCAAACTCCCTTGTGCCGTGCTCTCCCTTACAATCCAAACACCATCCTTCCATTTTCACCACTCCCCAAACCATTCACACCATCACCCTATCCTTAGACCTTGTGCTACAACGAAGAGAAAGATAAGAGGGCCTAAACGTTCATACAATTCAAGTTTGAGTTGTTGGAATGTTTAGGTGTTTCTTTGATTTCAATGTTTAAATTCAATTCTCTTTGTTTCGTACGTATGAGGAATGGAAGAGAAGAGTGCCTAAACGTTCATACAATTCAAGTTTGAGTTGTTGGAATGTTTAGGTGTTTCTTTGATTTCAAAGTTATGAGGAAATTTGAAATATATGTTTATGCTTGCATTTTGATTTGATTACTTCTAATTGCGTTTCATAAGTTGTGGATTCAATTCGTTTAACCGTTTGATTGATAACTTATTTATGTATGTTTATTGAGAGTGCACACTTAATTTTCATGCATGAATATGACGCTAGAATATAAGTGAGTTTCACCTAATAGTTACGAACTTATATTCACAAGTAGTGGAGGTTGCTTATAAACAATCGCGTTAAACGAATTCTTGGCATAAGTTTCATGCGTATTCCATAGTAACGAATGTCTCGTCAACACTTATAATTTTCATAGAGCGTAATGATTCTTGCTTGTATCTCTATTATGCAATCATGTAGGGGACTTGTGGGGAATGTTTTGGGTTGTCGTATGCAATCATCCAATTCAATAACGTTAGGAAGATTTGAAGGTTAATTTAAGCGGATCTAATTAACTTGGAGTATTGAGAATTAATGGTTTATTGAAACGCAATTGGAAATCGTTTTATTATGCAAGTATAACATATGTGGAGATGAACCCCGTAGCTAACTTTCCATCAATTTGTTCTTTCTTTTCTTGTTTCTGTTTTCATGTTTAATTTAACTTGTTGTTCAATTATGTTAAACATGTGGAACTAATTTCTTTTTAGTTAGAGGTGAATTTGAAGCCATGGACATATGTTGGTTATGATTTGATTTACTCTAGTTATGAATTCATGAACTTTAAATGTGGTTTACTTTTCTGTTTTGATTAAGAACTTGTTTATGTATGTGGGTTGAGGGTCGACACTTAATTTGCATGCCTAAACTTGATGCTAGGATATAAGGGAATTTCACCTAATCGTTATAAACTTATATTCATGAGTAGTAAAAATCGCTAGTCACGATTGTGTTTAGTAAACCCTAGGCTGGATTAACATGCGCATTCCATAGTTATGAATGCCTAGTCGATGTTTATGATTTCCATTGAACTTAATGATCTTTGTTGAATGTCTCTATCATGCGTATTCCATGGTTAGGGACTTTGATTAGGAATAATTTGGTTGTAATGCGTATTCCATTCAATCCAATGAATCTAGGGAAATCTGAAAGTTAGTTTAAGCGGACCTAATTAACTTGGAGCATTGTCATTCATCGTTTGTTGAAGTCATAACTGGGAATCAAAGTATATGCATATGTTCATGTGTGGATAAGGAACCCTCTAACTAGCTTTCTCATCATTTTATTTCATTAATTTCGTTTTTACAATCTGTTTTGTTTCCAAGTTTCTGTTTTTATTTCAAGTTTCATTCAAAACCAATCCCCCATTCATTTTAAAGTGTTAGATTAGTTAGAAATGCATTTAGTTTGTGTTTATAAGTGTTTTGATTCATTTTGTTTCCCAAATTCGTCCAAAGTAGTCAAGGTGCTCAAAACTGCCCAGAAAGTGTTTTTAAGGCAGTTTCGAGTGCTTTGGGTACTGTTTGAGTCTTTTGGTTTGTTTTAGTGTTTTAAAGTTTAGTTTTGCAATATTTGAGTCTAGTATAGTATTTTATTTTGTGTTTTTACGTTTTTGAGTCAAATCCAAGTGATTAACAATCCCTCCTAATCCCCGGTCCAGAACGATCCCTACTTATACATATACTACAATTTGACGAAAAGAGGGTTTAATTTGTGTGCGTATAAATCACGCATCAATTATCTTGTAGGGTTTAATTTCACTTCTTCAAGGTCGAAAATTGGTTAAGGAATTCTACGTCGAATACCTCAGAAGCGAGGGGGTAATGTTTGGGCCCAAAATAATATTATTGGACCGAGCGTAGGTTTATGTTCAGCCCAAAGCTTTTTCAAATATACTATGGGCTGTCTAGTGGTCCTAAGCCGCTCAGTTAGGGTGACCGAGTCCTATTGCAAGAAGGAGTGATTTGGATAAGAGCAGATGGGTCGAGGTCCTAGTACGATAAAGAGTCCTAATGCAATGAGGATTCTTGGCTGGAAATGAATACGGCCTGAAAAGGGGGTGAGTTCAAAGTCCTAATAGGAGTAAGATTGGTCGAGATGAGGTTGGATCAGAATAAGAAGTCCTAATCCGAATATGGTTTCAACTCGATCTTAAGGAGGATTTGTTGTTATAAATAAAGAGCAGAGTGCATCATTCAAAGCCCTCCAATTCAACACACAAATTGCCCTGCACAAACCTCTCAAACATCTTAAGATTTTTTATTTTCTTTTTCACCAACACACCTTCAGTTTAGATAAACAGCATTATGAAGGCAACCGGTGAACATCTTCAATTTGGACAAACAGTATTGTTGCCGTAAAATCACCCGACCGAAGAGCACCTTCAGTTTGGATAAACAGTATTGCATTGAGCCTGACTGGTTACCTATCCAATTCTCGGTCGAGAAAGGTTTTCGAATCCTTATTGGCAGAGGTCATCTTATTAGCCTTCCCGGCGAAGTAAGGTGTTATAAGTTACTACATTCGGCACATTGAACGTCGAGTGGTTTTATGGTTGGATACTCACAAGTCAGTTTCAAAGTTCGGCATTCTGACGGCCGAACCACATTTACCATCAAGACATACATCTCTTTTGAGTACTTGTGTCCGTATAATTTGGAGCCGATTTGACGTGCTTATACTCTTACGAATATAATCACCGTGACCGAACCCGACACCGACGATTTGTGAACTTCGTAGAACTAGCAGCCTTGTCTTCAGGCTCGAGGACCCAAAGGCCGAGACGTGTTCCTTCCTCGGTCACAGTTGCAAGATCAAGAAGTCAGTAGTGCGTTCAACACAACATCAACAAATTTTACTCCTCGGTCGAGCTCGACCAACTAGTTGGCACACCCCGCATCAATCGAATGACGTAGTTAGCTCATTAGTTACTCGGCATGCGTGTCACGTAGGCTTGGTAGTTTTTAGGGTCAACAATTACAATAAGCATAATTAATTAAAAATAAAAGGCGAATGAAGAAGATGGTTGAACTTTGTAAGTTTCTTAGGTGTGTTGTTCAAAAATAATTTTTTGAAACTTTTTGAAATTTTTTTACCCTTGAATTAATCCTGGCAGTTGATTTATAAAAAAAATTTAAATACGATGCATCATATTGTGCTGCATGGCACAACTTGTAATTATTAATTTTTTGTGATGTTGGAACTCTAACGGTTGCAAGAGTAGAAAATTCAGCTCAAAGGCTCGGTGGTTGATGCGTGATTTATACGCACACAAATTAAACCCTCTTTTCGTCAAATTGTAGTATATGTATAAGTAGGGATCGTTCTGGACCGGGGATTAGGAGGGATTGTTAATCACTTGGATTTGACTCAAAAACGTAAAAACGTAATATAAAACACTAAACTAGACTCAAAGAATGTAAAACTAAACTTTAAAACTCTAAAACAAACCAAAAGACTCAAACAGTACCCAAAGCACTCGAAACTGCCTTAAAAACATTTTCTGGGCAGTTTTGAGCACCTTGAGTACTTTGGACGAATTTGGGAAACAAAATGAAACAAAACACTTATAAACACAAACTAAATGTAATTCTAACTAATCTAACACTTTAAAATAAATGGGGGATTGGTTTTGACGAATTTAAAACTAAAACAGAAACTTGGAAACAAAACAGAATGTACAAACGAAATTGATGGAATTGAATGGATGGAAAGTTAGCTACGGGGTTCATCTCCACATATGTTATACTTGCATAATAAAACGATTTCCAATTGCGTTTCAATAAACCATTAATTCTCAACACCCCAAGTTAACCGTGATGCACTAATTAACCTTCAAATCTTCCTAACGTTATTGAATTGGATGATTGCATACGACAACCCAAAACATTCCCCACAAGTCCCCTACATGATTGCATAATAGAGATACAAGCAAGAATCATTACGCTCTATGAAAATTATAAGTGTTGACGAGGCATTCGTTACTATAATTGCATGAAACTTATGCCAAGAATTCGTTTAACGCGATTGTTTATAAGCAACCTCCACTACTTGTGAATATAAGTTCATAACGATTAGGTGAAACTCACTTATATTCTAGTGTCATATTCATGCATGAAAATTAAGCGTGCACTCTCAATAAACATACATAAATAAGTTATCAATCAAACGGTTAAACAAATTGAATCCACAACTTATGAAACGCAATTAGAAGTAATCAAATCAAAATGCAAGCATAAACATTTATTTCGAATCCCCCCCTAGCCAAGGGGATTTTAGTTCCTCATGGTACAAAACAAAGAGAATCAAAGAAACACCTAAACATTCCAACAACTCAAACTTGAATTGTATAAACGTTTAGGCCCTCTTATCTTCCATTCCTCATTCGTACAAAACAAAGAGTTTTGAAATTAAACATTGAAATCAAAGAAACACCTAAACATTCCAACAACTCAAACTTGAATTGTATGAACGTTTAGGCCCTCTTATCTTCCTCTTCGTTGTAGCACAAGGTCTAAGGATAGTTTGATGGTGTGAATGATTTGGGGAGTGGTGGAGGAATGGAAGAGGAGTAGTGGAAATGGAAGGATGGTGTTTGGATTGTAAGGGAGACTCACGGCACAAAGGGGGAAGTGTTTGTGGTATGTACAATGGATGAATTTCTGAAATGGAAGTGTATGGAAGAGTGAATGAATGAATTGTATGAATGCAAAGCATGGTTTTATAGGGAGAGAATGGATGGGAGAACATGTGAATGGCAGCTAGGAATGATTAAAGAATGGAATGCTAGGTTGGAAATGCATGTGAATGCAAGGAGGAAAGCTGAAAATGCAAGGGAAGCTCACGGCACAATGTTGTTTTGCTTCTTGAAATGCATGTGAATGCATGTGAGTGCAATATGAAAAGAATGACTAATTAATGTATGTAGGGTGCAGCTAGGTTGGAAAGGTGTGGATTGTGGCTGCAATTTAGGGAAAGGAAATAGGTTTAATGCATAAATAAAAGGGCAAAGTGGCTGCAATGATGAAGAAAAGCTGGAATTGGTGTGGAAGGCACGGCAAAGACTTGTTGTTTGTGTGAAGTGTGTGTGAATGCATGTGAGTGGCTGATTTGTGGTGCAATGATGAAGAGTTGCATGTGGGTTAGGTTGGAATTGCATGTGGAATGGCTGGAATGAAGGGGAAGTCACGGCATTGAAGGTGTTTTGTGCTTGAAATGCATGTGAATGCATGTGAGAGCATGTGTTGGTGTTTTTTGCATGGCTTTGATGGATTGTTTGATTGGGCTAGAGGTTTTCCATGGCTCAAAGGATTTGTTTGATTGGGCTAGGCCCTTTGTTTTATGTCCCAAAGAGCATACAAGGCTTCAATTTCGTCCATCCTCTTTGCTCCATGATTAAGCTATCCAATCCATGCCCAAAAATGCTCCAAATAGCCTCAAAATGCACTTTCTTGCTCCCTTTGCCATTAGGACCTAAAAACAAACGAAAATAGCTTAAACTACTAAAACAACTATGAATTAACAACATAAATGCACGAGAACAAGCTAAGTAAGTCGCCTAAATATGCTCCTATCAGTGGTGTCCACGTGGGGCATCCCCTTTCTGCAGCATGATGACGTCATGGCTCACCAGCGGGCTCAAGGTCCAACAATTATTACAAGGGCGGTCCAACGGGCAACCTTTGGTCCAATTGCCCTCCCCTTTTTAGGATCGATGAAGATGAATTTATTGAGTTGGAAAGATTTTTCAATATGACCATCACATAAGGTGGTACATCACGTGTCTTTATATAAATGGTGGGTTATGTGTGTTAAAAGGTTAATAACTTAAAAATTAAAATTTTCCACCACTTGCATAAAAACATGTGGTGTACTATTTGTATTCCCATCATAACTAAAAATTTCTTGTTGAGTTGAGGGCAATTCAATCCAAATGCCCAGGTATTTTAAGGTCCAGTGGACTTGTTCTAAAGGGCCTTTCTTTTTAAGTATATTTATTTGGGAAAATTATTATAATTTTGGAAGGCAAAGAAGCAACTCATTTCCTCTTCTATAAGATTGATTATCTCCAATCGAAAGGATTAAACATATCTCGTTCATAATTATAGTCCTACAAAAAAATATTTTTAAATGAACAGTGTTAGGCCATATTCATATATCATCTTCAATCGAAGGGGCTAAACATAACCTCGTCAATAATTTATTAGTTTTTAGTTTATATTTTAAATTTATTGATTCATTTAATTAAACTACTGTGAGATGTTTTCAAATCTAGTCATTAGTTTGGTTCAATTATTAGAATTGATTAGTTGGGCCCCAAAAAAAAAAGGCTAAGGTCATCTCCAATGGAGATGGTTAAGGGTCCAAAAGCCAAAAAATAACTTGATTTATCCAAAAGCTCATCTCCAATTGAAGGCTAGGCTATAATTTTATGGAGTCCACCGAACCATTATTTGGCCAAAGGGGCATCAGGCTAGCCAAATGTAGCCCTCTTCTTAGCCTTTTTTTGGGGGGCCGAGCTCATTAGTTACAATAATTAGTTTAAATTCAACTGCTAGATTTGAAAAACATCCAAAGGTAATTTAACTAACTTAATTAATAAATTTAAAGTATAAACTTAAAACTAATAAATTATTGATGGGCTATATTTAGCCCCTTCGGTTGGAAATGGTATATAAGTATGGCCTAACACTGTTCATTTAAAATAATATTTTGCAGGCTTTAATTCTGGACGAGACTATATTTAGCCCTTTCAATTAGATATGACATGAGAGAGAGCTACATTTGGCTAGCCTTGTGCTTCTCTGGTTAAATAATGGATGGTGGGCTCCTTAAAATTATAATCTAATCATCGGTTGAAGATGAACTTTTTAACAAATCAGATCATTTTTTAACTTTTGAACCTAAAAGGTCCACTTCTCATTTGTAAGATCCAAAAAGCAACTCTTGTTACTTATGAATAATACTTTTATACACACTAAAAAACAACAAAAAGTTATGCTTTATTTTTTTATTTTTCATTTTTGTTTCTGGACTCAAGTGAAATTAAATTGTGAGTGCATACGAAAATGCCACATTACAGATTTTCTCAACACTCCCTGCCATCATCTTATCATGTATGTTCTGCTCACATAATCTAACCCTAATTTTTGTCGTCTACACATTCTTTTTTTATCACCACCATCATTTTTGTGTTTTTAAAGAAAATCAATAAACAAAAATTACTAAAAATGTGTGAGAAGTAAAAAAAAAATTCGTTAATAACACTACTTTTTCTTTTCTCTTCTTTTCATTTCCTCCTGACCATGACTACTGATCTATAAGGCAAGACTAGAGACCACTTGTCCATCAGATATCAGGAAAAAAAGAAGGGACAAACTTTGGACCAAGTGGTGGCAAACATAAGGGGTCAGTTTGGCCCATTACTTGTCTAGGGTTAGCCATGCAAAACCAAAACTAGGGTTGCCATCAAGTCATTGCATGTTCTAAAACCTCTCGATCGATCGAGATGGTGCATGCAGCTATCCGTTTTCTATTTCTTCAACATTGATGGAGTGCTAATTAAACCAACCATCATGCCTTGTTGGTTGGCCAGGGCTCTCACCGCCACCGACCCTCCGTTCATCGATTGGCCGTGTTTTCCTCCCCCTATCATACCCTATCATGGACTACATCAAGGTGGCCATGTGCCACTTGTGTTGTTCGTTCCTTTATTTAGTGATGTTACTTTGAGACTAGTTGCCTAATTATTATCATTTGGGAAATGCTAATTGCATCTCCCTAACTACTTCGTGAAACAAAGAACATTTATAAACAAATACATCATGAAAGAAAGAGTATTTATAAACTAGTAATAAAGTTAATTAGAGTAATGATTCTTGAACTGTAGTCTAATTGGGGGTTTGGGGTTTGTGAGTATTGGACACTTAACTTATTTTAATGTACAACAATGGTCATTTTGGGTAACTTTGTTAATTCTGTTAGAATGTGTGTTCATATTTTCTCCATTATACCCTTTATTTTGGATGAAATTTTCATCGGTGTTACTCAAATTGAATTTTACTCCATATTGAGACAAATTCAAAGACTAACATTTATGATTTTTAGTTCAATGACTAAAGTTCCAATTGGCCAAGGACGTTTGAGTTATTTCGGCTACATGCTTTCTTTCCTTTAAATGAAAATTAGATTAGAGCCTTAGAGTCTTAATTTCATAAGAGGAGTCTTAATTCATTATTTAATAAAACTTACTGTTTTTTTTATGTGTGGTGATCAAGCAGTTATTTAATTTATAGGAATCAAATCAATATCCTAAGAATGAATTTTGACTACGATAACATAAGATTTAATTGTAGAAAAACCCAAAGACCAATGCCCCAAAAAATTTCATAATACTAATTATTCATTTGCTACGCTTAAGTTTTTAAAATCAAATACGTTCTCCTTGTAACCGACATTACATTGCACCTGTACTGTGTGTGTCATTTGCTGTTTAGTGTCTTTTGGCGGGAGGCTAACTTTATCGGTTATGCATTAGCCACTTATGACCGCTCTATCAACTTCTAAGTACAGTAATTAATAATTTGCACCTCTTTGTATACGATGCGTTCTGTTCTGGTGACCCTGTGACTCTATTCTACTCCGACAAATATCGTTTACATAAACTATCACCTTCACGTGCAATACAATTTCCCTTCTCATTAGTTATCATTTTTTTTTTTTATGAACACGTTATTGATAAGGAACACAAGAAGAAAATGATTTTTTTTAAGAGTCATGCATTATCAGTCATTCATGTATGTAGATTTTACCGTGTATATTGAGTACAACAAAAATAAAGGAGCTTTAATGAAAAGTTCCCGGTATTGTTCATTTTAACGAAAAACCACATTTTTACACTAAAAAGTCAATCATGATACTATTCACTTCACTCTTTACTTTATCATTTTCGTTAAAACTCAAAATTTTCAAACCATTTTCATTAGTTTTCCTTAAAATAATGAGTGATGGTGATTCAGTAGAGTGTCGATGACTATTGAAAGTAAATTTCATGTCCTTTAATTGAACAACCAAATCAAAGAGACACAAAAACCATAAATACACCTAAGAAATACAAGAATAAAACATTACCTTACATTTTCCAACTAAAATCAGGAGGGTCTAGAATTAGAAAATGTATCCGCTCATAACTAAGTAATAACACCATGTAACGTTATGATTATATGCAGTGGCGAAGTCACATGGAGGCTAAGTAAGACTTGGGCCATCCTGAAATTTGACAAATATATATGTATAGTTTGCTAATGTTTATAGTAAATAGCTTGTAATGCATTGGGAAGTGGAGTTTGATGGTTTTTATGGGGCCATGGGGTTCTAAATTCGTTGATGTCAACAACCCTCTGTTTTTTTTTGTGAACTAAACCCCTTTTGTTTTACCATATAAAAACTAGTTTTTTGTTAGCTCATATAGAACAAGGTCTATCTAACGTAGAAGAAGATTCCTTTTGTTTCATCATATGAAAACAAATTCTTTTTTTTTGTTCAGTTCACCTAAAGATAAGGTCTATCTAATGTAAAAGAAGATTCAATTATGTTGAAAGGATTTGTTCTACGATATGAAAACTAATTTCATTATTTTTCTGTTTATATAAAACAAAGTTTGTAAACCTTATAATTAGTCTTATGTTTTATCATATAAAATCTAATTCTTTTTTTTGTTCAGTTCATATCAACAAGGTCTATCTAATTTAAAAGAAGATTCAATTATGTTGAAAGAAAAATCTCATGGTAATAGTTTTGCGTTATGAACTTAAATTTTTGTTTAAATCTTCATTTTCATTAAAACTCGTAAACAAGTTATGTTCTTATGAAATAATTATCTCAATACTGATTTTTTCAAAAAAAAGGTTTAACGTCCCATGACTCTTGTTTGATAAATTTTCCATGCCAATAAAAAAACAAAAAAAAAAAAAACGTAAATATTTCTCCAATTAATTATATTGCTATATTTGGTTTACTTTCTTTTATATGTCTTAAAAGACTCCTTTTGAGAGCAATTTTTGGCTTCGCCACCACTGATCATACGAAATTCTTCTAAATTATGTTTTTAGAAAACATTCTTAATTGCAAATATGGTCAATCACTTATAATAAGGAAAACTAATGAAAAATGTTTGAAAACTTTGAGTTTTAACGATAAAGACAAAATAAATAATAAAATGAATAGTACCAGGATTAACTTTTTAATGTAAAAATATGATTTTTCATTAAAATGAACAGTAACGTGACTTTTCATTAAAACTGTCGTAATATTCTTTCTATTCGGAATTAAGAAGGTACTGAAATGCCGCCTATAAACATGGTCACTGACTCAATTATGACGGCCACAGCCGACAGGGATAATCACACTGATTAGTAGTCAATTAGTCCTTAATTACAATATACTAGTGGATTACAATCATAAGCCACACCCACCGCTTCCTCTCTCTTTCCTAATTTTAGCACGTGCGACTGTTGCAAGACGGTGACGCACGCTCAGTAACCCGCACGCAAGAGCAAAGCACATGGCCCATCCCTAGCCACCCCGCCATTCACGGCCCAGATTCCAGTGGGACCCACGTAATCACAATGTCGCAGACGGCGACCCCCATCGATATTTCTCACAGCCGAAACAAAAGCTTCCACCTAAGCCCTTGCCAATTAAAGACATTTCTCTCTCTATAAATCGACCCACTCGGCATTTTCTCTCTCTGGTCAATAGAAACACGACCTGGTTGCTCTCTCTCTAGAGAAACGTTCCCCTTCTCTCTCTCTAAAACGCTTCCATGGGCTTCCCAGTGGGATACGCAGAGGTCTTCATCTTGCCCAACCTCTTTCTCCACACTCTTTCTCTCCTCGGTTTCATCCGAAACCTCATTTTCGCGCTCTTCCACTTTCTGGGTCTCTCCGAATTTCTCGAAACCGACGTTGTTTGGCCGGAGACCCGGTCCCACCCGCCGGAAAACCCATCCGCGTCGGCCCTCCTGATCCGGGAATTTCTCCCCGTCGTCAAATTCCGCGACGTAGCCGGAGACCCGCCGGAGAGATGCGCCGTTTGTCTGTACGAGTTCGAGGTGGAGGACGAGATCAGGTGCTTGACGAATTGCAAGCACATTTTTCACCGGGCGTGCTTGGACGGTTGGATGGACCACGACCAGAAGACCTGTCCGCTTTGTAGGATGGCCTTCGTGCCCGATGAGATGAGCGAGGAGTTTAATCAACGGCTCTGGGCCGCCTCCGAGATTCACCAAGATTATTACAGTGAGTACACATGAAAATTTCACCATGTAATGTATATATACACATGAAAATTTGGTGCCAAATAAATAAAATTTGATGCCAAATTTGAAGAAGAAAAAGAAAAACAGGGAAAGGAGAGAAAATTTTGGATAATTTCTCTCTTTTGTGTTTGTATATTTTGATATTGGAAATACAAATGTTACATGATTCTCCATCTTTATGCTCCATAAACTTCATTATTTTCCAGTTTTTATTTTCATGAGAATTTAAAGTTTCTTTATATTGTTGTGGGGTGCGGTGTTTGGCCTTTTGGGTGCAAAGGAGGCAGCAATGCCAATTAGAGCACGACATCGACTACCCATTGATCGATGGCAAGGGCAAGGGACAAGGAACATGCTCTCTGACCCAAAAACCCTCCTCCAGCGCCAGCGGGTTAAATTGGAAGAGCAAGTGGTAAGCCTAGCACTGCTCCACCCAAAAGCCCGAGTATCAGCGGGCATGTACCTACGTCATGCTCGCGTCAGCTGTCACCGACGGGGCCGCGGCCAAAAAGCATAGCAAAGCGATAGAATCCTCTTCCAAAATCGACCCACGAACCACATCAAGAAAAACATTCAACTTCTTTCAAACCATAAGTTCTGGGCGCTTTCGATCCAGTGACGCCTTTTAGAGGCCTCTATTCCGACCGTGATTTTGTTGGAAGATCCATGGGCTGTCCATGGTGGGACTAGAAGAGGGTTTTTTCCTTTTTCTTTTTTTTGCCAATTTTCCACACAGACTCTAATTTTAATATAGGGGTGTCATTTCTGTCAATTTTCATTGAAAATTCTATCAAAACTCATCATTTATTGCACACTTGATCAACTTTTCATGCGTACTTTAACCACTCTAAGTCCTCTCGGCGTTGAGTTCTTCTACGACCGACGTTGATTCAAATCTTATCGGCGATTAATTTAACAGAAGTTATCGTTTGACCAAAAAAAAAAGAAAAAAAAGACCTTTAGGTGGTCTGGGATAAAAATTTCGTTGACTGCAACTTATTTTCGAGGAGGCAGAATAAATGTTTCACAAACTTTAGTCAACAGAATTCTTACTCAGTCACCAAGGGTCATTAGGTGAAAAAATACCTTTGAAAAAGGTCTTACATATGTTGATGATAAGTTTTGACTAAAATTTTAACGAAATGTCATAGGGGTTGTATATTCACATTAATTGGAAAAAAACATAATGGGTTACTAATAGGAAAAAAAAAATACATTAATCAACATTTAAGTAATAATCCAATCATTGACAACCACGTCATATGATTTATAAAATTTAGTCTAAAAATTGGTTTCCCTCGTACTATCCATTCACATTAGAGCATGAGTATGGATGATGAATTTGCAAGATTTTATGTTTTGGTGGTATTTGCGCACACTTCTAATAATTCAGATAGTAATTGTTTGGACTAAAATCAGGCATTGGGCTTGGCCAAAGCCCAATTCTTTAAAATTCAGTTGGTTTGCTTGTTGGTATTTAGTTTTAATACAGATGAACAATAAGCAGCCAAAAGTTTAAAAATGCTTTTGACCTAGTATGTTTGGGCGGCAAGATCACCCTTGTTCACACTGAAAGAAGAGATTTGTAGTTGGATTTGCAAAGAAAAACACTTTTAGTGGAAAACTTGTAGATAGAAGAGGATCAAAGCTCAAGTATCCAAGTGGGAGTCATTCTTTGACAAAATTACATCAACCACTTGAGCCAGAATTGAGAACTTACTTTGGAAGAAAGAGGCAGTTTCTATAAAAGGGCAACTGAGAGATTGAAGAAAGGACACTCAACTTAACATACAAAAAAAGACTTTTAAAAGCTATGCAACCTACCTTTCATATATTCCTTTGTAGTTCAAACATTCCTTTATATTTATAACTTTGCTACTTCCCTTTGTAGTATCCATTTCATGTATTAAAGTTTCCTTTTCAAAACATGTCGTATACTTGCGAGACCTTGCCTGACTGGTATATGAACTTGCCTAAATAGGTCAAACATTGCCCGATTGGTTGTATTTGTCATTTATTTTCCAGTTATTGTTCTTTCATGCAGTTTATTGTCCTTGTGACTAACAATTACAAGAATTTGCAAACTCTTTACTTTAAGCATTTTACTTTTTCTCCGTCTCGCTTTACTTTCTGTCTTTACTTTTTCACAAAGATTGCAAATTAGCTTGGACCATTTCTGATCAGTCTGTGGTCGTATTTTGACATTCAACACAAGGAGAATATAAAGTCCTTGTTCTCAAGGCAAAGAAAAGAACCTAATATGGATTTAACTCTTCCATAGAACAGTCTTTTGATACAAAGCTGAATTTACTTGTGACACAAGCAAATGACCTATAAACATTTAAACTAATTAAACAATTTGTTGATCTTGGCTAGCAGTGGCACGCTTAGCAACAACTAACTGTGTAAGAGAAGCTAAGAGCCTATTAAAGGCTTTGCCAAGACACCTTCAATTAACTCAATGTCTAACACTCATGCAAGGGAGTTGTGTGAGGATCTAGCACCCCAACAGTGATTATAGAATTTTCACTTTTATAGTTTAGTCGACCTTTTTAAGGTGTCAATAAACAATATCTTCACTTGGTGGTTGAATTTAGGGAGTATAGAGGTTTTTTGATGTTGTTGGGCAGCTGGTAAGGCAGCCAATCGAATTATTCGGATCTTGTCAAAGCCAGTGCTATAATGGCTTGGATTAAGTAAAATAAGAGCATCAGATGATATAATATAACTAAAATTCTATTTTAAAGAGCTAAATTTCAAAAAGACATCTTTAACAGGCTCAATAAAAAAACTTATATTATAGCAAAATGAACAATCACTCCTTAAATTTACAGAGCAACTACTCATCAGAGAAAAGGTTGTTTTAAATAATGAGTGAGTGAATTGTCAATAATAAAACATCATGTAAAAATAGAGTGTTGTTAGAGATAAAAAGTTAAATTGAGTAACTAAAATAGTTTTGAACACATTTCACTTGCTAGTTTAGCAAAGGAGATGCTCTAAGATTCAACTATATTTTTGTTAACACATTGGAATTTAATTGTTGACAACCATCAATTTTGGATAATGTATACTCTTTTTTTATGGGCATGAAATCTTACAGATGTGTTTGAATATCATTTGCAAAGTTTGGGCAACATGACTGATGATGGTTCACCTAATACTTGCACTCCTCTACTTTGAGTAATTAATCACAAGTTGATTGGTATTAGTGTAAATTGCTTATTCATTAAGAGAAATTCTAAGGAGATTTTCTTAAAAATGGAACTCTCCTTGATCTTTTTGGCATCTCATGTTTTTAGCGGTGTTTTATAATTTTGATACGAAAATTGACATTAATTGTGGAGTATCAGAAAGTTCATAGAGAATCTCACTTGAGGAAAGTCCTCTTACCATCTCTTATCCATTAAAATTTTAATTTTTTATGAAAGTGAAATTTATAGTGAAATTTATGATTATCACATGTTTAATAACCCTTCATTATCGAGAATATAATATTCATTTCATCTGTTCTTCCTTGACATCATCATAGCATCCTCCTCGGTCCACCGCAAAGAAAAGAAACTCTTTACAACAACGAAATAAATGTTTTTAATATAAGCCATCATAGGTTTAGTTAAATTAGTTGTGCTCGTACGTATGTGTGCACACAAGTTTGAATTTTCTTATTGTAATTTAGGTTGTCACTCAAATAAATTGTTTTGTTACTATCCCTTAAAAGTAAAAGTATATTATGAAAATAACTATTAAAAAAGAGAGTTGTTATTGTCACTAACTTGTTAGTGCTTTATTAACAACACATTAAGGACTCTTCAAAGTCATGTTTTATTTTTTGGATAGGTGTTTTCTATTCTATGGCGGATCGGATTTTCTTATTGTAATTTAGGTTGTCACTCGAATAAATTGTTTTGTTACTATCCCTTGAAAGTAAAAGTATATTATGAAAATAACTATTAAAAAAGAGAGTTGTTATTGTCACTAACTTGTTAGTGCTTTATTAACAACATATTAAGGACTCTTCAAAGTCATTTTTTATTTTTTGGATAGGTGTTTTCTATTCTATGGCGGATCGGTCTGCATTGTACGAACAGATCACTTGGGATGATCGGTACCGGTGCGGCTAAGAGGAGAAGGTTGAGGATAAGCCTCCTGATGAGAAATCGGTGGAGGACCTGGAGGATATGGAGGAGCAGATGCAGATTCTGGAGTATAGCCAGGAGGTGGAGGAGGAGGTCCGGGGTTATAAAATTCTCCCGACTCTGGAGGAGGATGCGCAGAAGGCGGAGGCCCTGGAGGATATACTGGTTGCCCATATGCCGGTGGATGCATATATCCAACTGGCTGATGATGTCCATACCCTGCATGTTGATTTGGATACCCTGCATTTTGGTTTGGATACCCTGGATGTTGGTTCGGATATCCCGCGGGTGGATATCCTGGCGGTTGATTTGGATATCCTGCCGGTGGAGTTGGATATCCTACCGGTTGATTTGGATATCCTGTTGGTGGAGGTGGATATCCAGCGTGTGGATGTTTATATCCGGCATGAGGAGAAACTGCCTGATCAATCCGTGACATCTGCTGCATCGGAGGAACTGCCATCACGCGTGGTTGACCAAGCTTGCCATCCCTTTTGTCCAGTTCAATCTTGTGCTGGGTCTGCATAACCCCAAATCAATGTTTGTTTGCTACGATAGAGAGTAACCGCCATGAAATTCGGGTTCTATCAAGTGCACCACTAATATAGGTTTGGAGATGAGGTTTTTAGTATCTTAGAGCAAAAGGGTTCAGGAATTACAGTTCACATTTCATTGGTTTATCAAAATTCATATATCAACTTATATAATGCACTGATCACTAATTTATTACATACCTGCATGCAAGCACAGACCCTGAAAAAACAAAACAAGTCAAAGAATCAATAGAAAAGAGGTAACGAGCTCCGGAATGAATGTGTTGAAGAGGGTGGAATGAAGGCCTTACGAGCAGAATACCATGTCAGCTATACAGTTCAACACACTGGAAATATCTGAGAGCTCTTCGCTTCCAGTTAAGCAAGCAATCAAGGAGCATATACATGCAAGTTGGTTGAGGCAGAGCATAAATCCCTACAAAGAAACGTCATATGTCGAAATGATAAGGACATCATAAAATGTGTAGGCAGAGAAAAAGCTGTAAACAGAAACATAGAGATGGGAGATTACAATAATGCAATTGTCGCACGGTGTTGTTTGAATATTGAACTCATCTTGGATTAGAAAGCGTGTCGAGGAAACTGAACTTGCAAAGCAGCAGCAGACCTGAAAACAACAAAGTATGCAAACATATATAAAGTAAAAGTTCATGGATGTCCATGTCTAGAAAAATGCAGTAATAGAGCGCAGAAGGCGAGGAATACCTACATGGATTGCTAAATGCGTAAATTACAACCAAAAAAAAAAAAAAAAAAAAAGAAAAAAAACAGTGATTAATACCTCCGTAAGAAGACACAGCTGAGGGCAACGCCTTTCTCCAAACTTTCCACTGCATGGCATATATCCGGCACAGCATGTGTACCTGTAAAACAGACCATTGCAAAACTAGTGTTCAGAAATTGCAATCTTTCTATTTTGATCAGGAATATCTAGAAATGAATGTAATTATTAGTTTACCTTGACATATCATTGTAAAGAGCTCGTTTGCGCAGCAGGTAAGAAACGCACGGACCACTATCATGTAACGAAGACAAATTAGATTGCAGGATGCAAGAAACAAACCATCTCTCTTTAATACACAAGACTGAGAACAGAAAAATTGAAAAGAGCAACCGTATCGCTGGTACCAAAGTGTCACGATGAAATCGTTTATACGAGAACATCATACTAAACAATTTACAGCAAAAGTAGAAACATATCGAATCAATAAATGAGCTAAATGCAACAATTTAAGAATGCACCGCAGAGATATAAGAGTGCTTACCAGAGACATGCAAAGCAAAAGTCTGCATAACAAACACAAGAAAACAAGATTATATTTCGCGTCAGATCATATGAACGTAAAAAAAGAAATACCTAAATGAAAATTAAATAAAATCCCCATCCCATCTGCATGGAGCCTCTCAGACTCGGTAGGTTTTCTCAATGGTACTCAAATCGTTTTTTAACGCATTAATGTTCTTATAAATAAAATCATCAAACAGTAAACATGCCGCAAAGAACGAAATTCCAATCAAAGGAGCAGACACGAACCGATTCAAAACAGAAACAAAGAAAGTCCTGTATTTTTTTCCTCACATTCTCGGCAACCAAACAGAAACTAAACAACAAGGTACATCAAACTGGTACAAACTGATACTTACAGGGACTATCGGTGGTCGCGGTGCCCATCAAATCGGCGTGCCATAGATTCCGGTACCCCTGACGGGCCTGCATTTTCCCCACCTGGTCTTGAATCCCCATTTTCTCTCGATCCAAACAACCCTCAAAACTTTCCGAGAAAGAAAACTCAACGCAATGTGATCGAAACGAGAGAAATCTCAAACACAAGAACACATGCAGAGAGGATTTGTGGCGAAATTGAAGCGTTGATTTCAATAATTTCGAAGAGTGATTACGTTTTTTGATGTATGCGTATATGCAGGTAAAAGCGAGTGGACGCCGGATATAAGCGAGGTGAAATTACGTTCGAGGAGCTGAAGAGAATGTGTGAGGGGTGGACAGCTGGTGTTTGCTGTGTCTGATTGTGTAATTTTGCAGGTTGGGATCACTAGCCACGTATCTGCTAATTTCAATTTTATCCTCGTAGTGCAGTTAAAGGACACTAGTGCTAATTTTCTTTAGAGTTTGATATCGGTTTATCAAATAAAATACTGTAAAGATTTATAGAAATAAAATAAATTATTGTTTGTAAATCAGAAAACTAAACATGTCTAAAGGAGGTTTTAGTTCGCTTATTAAGAGTAGTTGTATATCTTGTGATAAATGGTTCAGTGGATTTTCTCCATGTGAAAAGTGATTTTTTAGCAATACTTTGGGAATACCCAAAAGTTTTATTTTCTTTCTAAAACCATCTGAAATAACTCATAACAATTGTTGAGGCTCAAAAATGTAACATACCAAATAATTTAGTGAATTTTCTCTTCAGAGTTGCACATTGGTTCCCATACCCCAGCTCGGCATCAACCCAATTGGCCCAACCAATGGCTTCACTGCAAGAAAACTCAAAGTGGAGTGACACCACAGGGAACCGACTACTCTCTATGCAACATCTCGAAATACACTTAGGATCGACAAGAGGAACCGAGTCTAGAGAAGGTTCTTCTTCCTTGAAAGCCTTATTCTGGAAGCCGAGAAGAGGTGGTGGCCTACCTCGCTGGAGTCAATCCTCGGTCGAGAAAGACCCATCCACCACTGCAAGTACTTTGGAGAGTCCAAAGCCATAACGTACCTGTAAGGGAACGATCAACAAGCTATAAATACCACAACCCATCACATGGGCAAGTGGAAGAGAAGAATGGTGATGCATGAAGCAAAAATTTACCCAAGGAAAGCAGGTAAACATGCTGCGGCAAAGTGAGATCCCTAAAGTTCAAGCACACGTATGCTAAAGTATGAGGCTTTAACATGGGACTAGCTTCTCTCCTTCTATCACGCAAAACACACATGTTTTTCCCTACTCATGCCATGCCAACAATAAAAGAAAGGAATTCTAGCTCAGAAAAGCACGATATACTAATGTCCATGCAAAAGCAAGCTATATGCCATCAAGCAACCATGCAAAGCAAAAAAATGCACTGAAATTAATCCTACTCGAATAAGCACCAACAAGCAATCAAGCCAAGCTCTGAACCAGTCGCACAATACGCATGAAAGGCAAGAAGAAAACCACAAGGGGCAAGCACACGGAGTTTCAAAATCGAAAGCTACTGAGGAGTGTGAATTAATTTCCCTAGGGAAAGATCATAACCCTCTTCTATGAAGAGCAAAGCCCAAAAATTCCTTAAGTGCGCAAAAAAAGAAAGAAAGGAAGAAAGCATGCTCATATTCACCATCAAAGCTGATAAAGAAGACAAGGAAATAGGAAAATTTCAAAAGTAAGAGAGGGTGATTTTTGACACGCCTTGATCCCGGTGTTCGAATGACAACGGGAAGGCCACGTGCTGGCTGACACCCGAGGGTGACGCATGACATTTAATGAATACATATGCCGAGAACATGTGAAACATGCATATAATTTTCGCGCGTAACCACGCAATATAATATCCAAATATAAACCTTAACAAAATAAGAGTAATAAGGTATGGGTCACTGGACCAAAAGAGAATATTCAACTGCCAACAATTTAAAAGTGATAATGCATGACATGTTTAGAGCATACTACTAATTAAGATTACAAAGAAAGGGGTCATACACCGAGAGGACTCGAATATACTGATACGGGAATGCCTCATCGCCAAGATCAATTTCACAACTCATTTCTAAGTCCTGAAGGGGGCGCAAAAACAAAACATGAGTGGACTAAATTTTATATAATAATACTAAAGTCAACTACTCTTCAAACATACTAACCCCCAGATTTTAGAAAACTCATATAGTATAATAGGTAGTAGGTTTTCCGAAAACCCTAGCATGCCATAAAACCTTCGTAAAACATATATCATATATAGTGGGCTTAGTAGTGATATCATAATCGCCTGAAGGCACTACATCGCCCACCCGAAAGTACATATATCATATGCCCGAAGGCATTACATTGTCCTCCCGAAGGCACTAAGCACATAAAATCATAAATATAATCTTTCAAAATATATATCCTCGGAGCTCAATAGCTCAAACATCATATCATAAATCCATGTTTATGAATATTTCAGTAAACATAAATTCGATAAAGCATGATATTTCATAAAGCGTAAATCCGATTTACTCATAAACGTTTCATAAAACGTAGTCATAAAATCATGTTTTTCATGTCTGCATTTCTAGTAATAAAATTATGCATTTGGGAATGGGTCCACTCACAGATACTTCGTCGCCGAAGAGCCGTTCGAACTAGGGAGGATGGAAACGCCACTAACAAATGCACCTAAGCCTATAAAGGGACCAATTAATTAGACTCTATTAAAATGATTGAATTTGGGAAAATAGAGCGTGGATTTGGAATCAAGACGTCAAAATTAGTCTAGGAGGGGTCCCGACCGAAACCCAAAAAAAGTCAACCAAAAGTCAACGCTGACGATCAACGGTCAACGCTGACCAAGAAGTCAACAGCTGACTCAACCAAGCCGAGTCAAGCTGCTGGAGCTCATCGAAAACTGGAATTTTTGGCCGAAAGTCTGGGCAAATTTCAAAGCTTTGTGACTTCATCTTTCTTAACCAAATTCGCCCCATAATATATCAAAACGAAGATAGGAAAGTGTAGAACAAGATTATACCTATTTGGAAGCCCAATGGTTACCGAAGATGGCCAGAAAATGGCCTGAAAGGTTACTGGTCCATAGGAAAATTAGGGAACTCACCTGAAACTGGGTAAATTTTAAACATTCATAACTTCTTCAATACTCAACGAAATCAAGTGATTCAAAACGAAAATCATACTTCTCAATAAGACGAAGAGGAATGGTACCTGACAGCTAACTTGTTATGGTTTTGGCCAGAATATGGCTCGAAAGTGGCAGTCTGTTGGAAATGTGCCCTAAATATTCTTGATCATAGGATTGCCAATTGGGCATTGACAGTTCGTTAAGATCAATACGTGTTATGTCTTCTCTTAGGGAGAGTGATTGGTCTTAAGTCATTGGTGTGATTGACACCAAGACAAGCATATAGGTGCTCAATAGAGAATGAGTCCACTGAATGTGATCAACAAGGAGTTCTCATACTCATGTCACATGAGAACTCATGGTTGGGATAATGCAAAATATTCCTTTGACTTGAGGCATCATAGTTGTCTTGTGGTTAGGTCCTTGATCTTTGACTATGTCAAAGTCACTCCATCAAAATGTGTCCATGGCATAGTTGGGGTTAGGCCATTTAGCCATGGAGGCAAGTGAATGCACAACAAGAGATCTCTAACCTTCAAACCGTTTGAGGGAGAATACTCTATGATATGATTAAGAGTCTTTGGCCAAAGTATGAATGAGATTTAGGAAGTTGTTCCAAATCACATTCAAGGTAATCATATAAGTAAAAAAATCACATTGGATAGTAGACACGAATAAACTATCAAACCAAACAATGTGGTCAAGAGTATTGTATTAGAGAAAGACCATATTGTATTGTAATCCTAAACTAAAAAGGTTCTCCACCTCTTCTTATTAGCTTGGGTAGCCATGATATACTGCTAGGTGTCATTCATGGTTTGTGGAAGCCCTAAAGGTGTATAATCACTAAAGGGAGAATTGAAAGTATGTTTCAATTCACAATCGATTTGAAAAGTTCTAATCACCCACTGCCTTACTAAAAGGAACCTAATGGATCATACACCGTGTAAGGTAGAGATTGAAGAAACAACGGAGATAAGGAAGGATAATTAAATGGTTTAATTATTTATGGCTAGGATTAATTAATATGTTAATTAATCAAACGAATAAGTTCGTTTTAGCTTTTGAGTAATTATTCGACCTCAAGGCCCATTGGGCTTAGAACTGTCAAGCCCATTAACTTAAGTTGTATGACAACTTAATGACTAAAGACTCAAAAGGGCCCAAACAGCCTAAAGCCTTTAAAAGGCCTGCCATATTGTAAATGAATGGGTTTTGGTTCTTTTTGTCACTTAAGTGAAGTGACTATATAGAGGATTTGATAGTCAAAAGTTCATTAGGGTTTTCTAGAGAGAAAAAATGAGAACACAAAGCTCTCTCTCTTCTCTTAGGAGGCTAGCCACCCTAGAGGAAAATAGTTAGCAATCTTTCATCCTCAAGGGTACAACGGGTTTGGGCTTGTTCTACACCCATGAATCCTCGAGAGGAGCCACTGCCCCCCTCAATCCTCGAGTTAATCCTCGCCTTGTTGGTTATGTAGATACTGGTTATCTGTTTGACCCACATATGGCACATTCTCAAACGGGTTATGTCTTTACCATTGGAGACATCACAATAACTTGGAGGTCTACCAAGCAAACGCTAGTTGCGACTTCTTCGAAAGCCTTGCATAAGTGCTTTTGGTTGAGAGCAATCATGGAACAAATTTGAAGTCATTAACCTTTCTACGACAATCTTTAAAGATAATGCAGCATGTATCGAGCAGTTAAAGAAGGGATACATTAAGGGAGACAACACCAAGCATATAGCGCCGAAGTCTTTTTACCCTCACCAGCAACAACAACATCAAAACATTGAAATCAAGAAAATTCGTTCCCATGACAACCTGGCCGATCTCTTCACTAAGTCATTGTCCAAGTCTACTTTTCAGAAACTCATCCAAGGAATCGGTATGCGTAAATTATCTGAGTTGAATTGCTTGTAGTTCTCTTATTTGGAAGTTATGTCTAACTCAAGGGAAGTATCCAGAAGCATACTCACTTGATCTTAATGTACTATTTTTCCTACGATTAGGAGCATTTTTCCCACTAGGTTTTTGCTACCTAACGAGGTTTTGATGAGGCACCCATTCTAGGATGATCATACTCCATTGAGTTCACTAATTTTGTCTCGTTTGACGTTTGTTTTAGACATTATGCATATGTCTCACTTTTCTCCTTAGTCTATGGGTTTTTACCTACCTTAGGTTTTACCATAGCGAGGTTTTGTGAGTTTTACTACCAATGCATACTTTATTTAAATTTGAGACTCACATTCACCCGTTGTGCCGAGGTCTGTGCCCTCTGTCCACAAAATCCTTTAATGAGATAGATCGGTCCGATCGTACTCTTCCCGTCCACAAATGACTGTTTTGAATTAGTTCGATGACTTTTCTACCTCAACTGCTGAAGACCTGATGTGAAGTTTTGTTTGAGTATTTACACACTCAAGGGGGAGTGTTGCAGTCCTATTAGATTAGGAATGTGATTGTGCAAATCCTAGTGTATCCAGGGATATCTTGTAATATTCCCTAGGGTTAGATATTATCCTATTAGAATTATAATCCTATTAGGGTAAGGATTTAACCTACCCTACTACTATAAATAAAGGCACAATGAGGTGATACAACACATACCTTAGAAGTACATCTCTCTCAACTCTCTCTCTCTCTTGCCGCCGGCCCTCTCCCTATCTAGTCCCAAATACAGTTCAGTAAATTAGGCCTACAACATAAATCATATATTCAACTACATATAAAAAAAATTAATGTAAAAATTTTAAAGTACTTGTTACAATCCTATGATACATCTTACAACGCTAGTTTTACATGTGAGGGTGAAAAATGAAGGGATTACGAGCTCAAAGACTACGTCAGCTATAGCGGTCAGTACATTGGAAATTTCACCGTGTTCTTCATTTCCAGTTATGCAAGCAATTAGGAAGCATATGCATGCAAGTTGGCTGAGAATGACCATAACATATGCATACAAGTTGGCTGAGAATGACCATAAGGCCCTGCAAATTAAACAAGGACGTGTTGGAGTGAAAAGGGTTTACATCTCAAGACATAGAGAAGAGTTCACCGTTATTGTAACATCTCTAATAATACAAAATCATATATAAGTCTCTCTTTATATAGTATTACATTGTATTGTACTGAGATATCATGTGGCTGCGAACACATTCCATGTTTGCTCTCAACGATGTGTGTGTCTCTCAGAGAGAGAGAGAGAGAGAGAGAGAGAGAGAGATTACAATCATGCAATTATCACATGGGGTTGTTTGAATAGTGAGTTCATCTTGTATTAGAAAGTGTGTTGAGGAAACTGAACTTGCAAAACAGCAGCAAACCTAAACACAACAAGATATGTACACAATGTTAGAAAACCGATCAACCCGAAAACTGTAAGAAGTCAAGAAAAGGACCAATTCTTCCAATGCGTGGCATATATCCGGCACAATGTTACATACCTCATGGACCAATTCTTCCAAGTTACATACCTAATGGACCAATTCTTCCACGCGATGGATAAAATGTGCGTCCCTCAGTGAAAGGACAAAATGCGGGGCAGTGTTTTTCTCCAAATCTTCCACCGCATGGCATATATCCGGCACAACATTTGTACCTGTAACAGAGAAGATTGCAGAAATAGCATTTATTCAACATTTGACCTTAATTAGTCATTGTTAATTAGACGATCAGGATTATATTATCTAGAAGTTAATGCATGTATTTATTTGCTTAACCTCGACATGTCAGTTATAAATAAAACTATGATCACGTAACAAACACAACGACACAAGTTAGATTTAAAAACCAAGGAAAGGTAGCAGATTGAAAACTTAGATTGCAGAATGTACATAATTGAGATTAAATGTAAAAAAAGTCCAAATAAATGTAATTAATACAAATAGATAAACATGCTTACCAAAAACATGCACAGCAACAATCTGCATAAAAAACAAAACAGAGGAGAAGATTAAATTCAATTAAAGTTTGAATATTTATGAATAGAAATTTTTCCATTACTTTGAGAGCAAATAACAATTTTATGTTTCTTCCTCCTACTATAGAAACACCATTGTTCTGTTTTTGTGATTTTCCCATGTCATTTTCTTAGCAATCAAGCAACTACTTATCAGCAACCTCTAGTTGGACATCCCTAGCCTTGAAAAAGAACTTTGTTGCGTTAAATTCTATGCTTATCCTCCGCTTTCCTCATGTTTTTTCCCTCACATTCTCGGTAACCAAACAGAAAGAAAAATGGATAATCGGCAGTCACTGTGCCGATCCCTACTTACATGGACAAACGGCTGTCACCGTGCTCATCAAATCGGTATGCCATAGATTTCTACAATCCTTCAGGAGCTGCAATTTCTTCACCTGCTTTTACATCACCATTTTTGCAGGATCCGAAAGTGTTTCAGAAAAGGAAAATTAAGCTGATAATCGAGATGAACACAAAAACGCGAACAAGCATAAGGTTTGTGGTGAAATCTAAGCATGTCGTTCCAAAGGGCGCAAAGAGTGTTGTAATATGATGAGATATAGGCATATGGTACGGGCCACTGTTCTAAAAATTCCCGCCTAGCGCCGCCCACTGCTCAGATTAATGCCTAGGTGTTTGAAAATTAAGAAAGGGCGCTAGACCTGTTGAGGCACCTCGCCTAGACACCTGCCTAGGTTGCGACTCACTTAGATAGAAAATAGATAACTATCATTTTGCATTTTATTATTTCCAATAAATTGTAAGAGACTTATTGAACACTTAAATAAACACACATTATCTGTTTGTTCCCCATGTTTTCATTATGTTCCAATACTTTATAATCTATATGTCATTCTATTTTCTAGTTTATGATGAAATTATATATATTTTAAGTATAACTTATTTACACGAAATACAATATATTTACTTAAATCCGCCTAGTCCGTCTAAACTCTAGGCGCTAGGTCCCAGCCTGTCGTCTGACTAGCGCCTAGCATCTTTTAGAACCTTGATATGGGTGGAGACGAGAGTATAATGGTAAACCACCATGCAAAAAATGTTTTTCTTTAAAAAAAAAAAAAAAAAAAAAAAAAAAAAAAGCCTTATTTATGGAATGCGTGGCTTTTCATTTTAGGTAATTTGACCATAAAACCCAAGTTTATATGCAAAATATATAGTACAAATGAAATTGCATGGTTCCACTCGAGAATCTAGTGCCGCATGAGGTCAGGAGGAGCCATTGAAATCAGCAACTAGTGGTAGCTAGGGCACCACTCCGAGAGACTGAAGAAAATACTTAGAGACTGAAGAAAATACTTTAACTCCTTATCTTTATATATCTTTTATGTATAAAGCTAAGGGTCCAATGAACGGTATTTTGTTTTTGGTGTCACAAGCTTCACTAAAAATAATTAAATAAAAATGCTTCTCAAACAAAAAAACTTCAAAAACAATTCAAAATAATGCATCAAATGTGGTAGGGGTATTTTTGTCATTTTAACAGTGTTTTTTTAATAATTAAATTTTTTTTACAGTTTTTTTTAAATAATTAGTACCTCACAATAGGCTAGCAATAATGTGATTCAATCAGTTGTTCATTAAATATTATTTTCTTTATTTTTAAACACATTCAAAACATCTTAAGAGGCTTGTAATGCTAATTATAAAAAAGGTCTTTCGCACGCAGATAATAATGTGATTAAACTAGTTGTCAAATCATTGTTTTTTTTTTTTAACAAACGATATTATTTACACTAAGGGAGAAGGGGTGGGCTTAGCCTCACAATGGGCTAGCAATAATGTAATTCAATAAGTTGTTTATTAAATATTATTTTCTTTATTCTTAATATAAATTCAATAGAGACCGATTTTATTATGTGGATTCAGCTGCTTTAATTGGTTTATGAGGGGGTTCTTCTAGCATGATCTAAGATTATTCATTTACTTCAAATATTTGACTTTCCTTTTGTCAATTTATGCATATAAATACATTTAAAATGTGTAAGTTGTGCGTAGCATGCCCTGATTCAAAAAATGTCTTATGCACACTCGTGAGCATGAAGGCTAGTTAATATACAAGTCCATTGAAAATTTGGACTTCAATTGCAAAGTATGATATGATTTTTAAGAAGTGTCAATAACAATATCTTTTTAAGATTATTTTTTATGTCCTTTGCCACATGATGTTGTAACTTTGAGGAAGTTTTGTATGCTTTTTATGGAACAAAAAATGATCAAAAAGCAACACGTGGATTTTTGGGTTAAAATGACAAAATTACCCTCAAGGCACACCAGGGCAAAAGTGCCCAAAATAGGTAATAAATTCAAAATTATTTCATCCATCCTCATCTTATATTCCCTACGAGGTATTTACTCCATAACCTTCAAAACATTCCATATAAATTGAGTTAATTGGCCAATTAATGGATTTATTACCTAATTAATCCAGTAATTGCCAAATAACTCACCCATTACACCCAAAAAACACCCAAAAGCCGGCCACTCTCTCTCCCAAAGAGGGCTAGCCATGCTCTATAAATTGGATCTCATTTTCTCTAAAAAGCTAGGTGACACACCCAAAAACTCTCCAAACACTTTTCTCACTAAATTCTAACTTTGGCATTAGAGTTTCTTCGGCCAAAGCCCCCCCCCCCCCCCCCGCCCATTCATCATGGGCGCATGAGGCTCTTGGCCTTGACCAAAGGTGTTGATTGTTTTGTAGGTGCAATTTTGTCAAAGAAGGAGAAGACGAAAATTTGCATCCACAAATTGGTGCTTTCATTGAGAGTTGAGATTCACACTCGTAGAAGACTCTCACCATGGCAACCACCTCAGTGGCCACCATGTCAATCACCCACGGCAAGGTCCATGGCTCCACCACCAAGGCCCGAGCCATGTCACTCCATGCCCAACGCGAGCCCAATGCGTTGCCAAGTCGAGCCTAAGCCTCGCATTCACGAGCATCACGCGGCTGAGCAGCTTGCTCTAGAGGCCCAACCTGCCTTCGCGCTCCAGCCTGCTCCCGTGGCACAGCCTGCCCTCGCGGCTCAGCTTGCTCCCATGGCCCAGCCTGCTCCCACGGCCCAGCCTGCTCTCGTGGCTTTCCAAGCAGCCCAAATCGGCCCAAGATTAGCTCAACCATCCCGGTTTTAAGTTTGAGGATCTACGATTAAACCGGGGGTATTTTTACCACATTTCTGCACAGATTTGACATTTCCCAACTCAAATCTCGCGCCCAGAGTCTACCACCCTTCCACTGCTTAAAGAGGTACATTCCTTCTAGACTTTTCCAATGCAAATAGTGAACAACACTTGTCTCGACAAGTCATCAAGTTGACGAGCACCCTTGCACAACAGACAACCTTGGTGAATCAGCTTTTGCAACGCACTAGGATGCAACGTGCCCAGGACGAGGAATCCCGAAGTAGGACAAGGGCAGACAAACATTTCCAGCAGCGTCCCGGCAAGCAGCCCTTAAACCCGCCACGATTTGAGCGTTATGGCAATTTACGCTCCCACTTGGGTCCTTGGGATAAAGTATTCTCTCATCGTAGCGTGTGGAGGAGCGTGCATTCCTGATCAAGCTCACAGACGAGCATACGTTCATGGTTGAGGCTTCATTCCGGTTATCAACATGGACAAACTTCCAGGCTAAGTGTTCATTCACAACTAGGCTCGTAAGGAGCATTCTTCACCTCACATCGGAGTAGGCAGCACGACAGACGGAGAGAAGCAGTCACTCAATCTAACTTAAGTTCAATCAGCAGCCTGCAAACAGCTCGTTTGCTTGCCAGGAATGTGCCACATGCATTGCAGCAGCGACATAGACGAGTCAAGCATAGGGAAGGGTGGCCTAAGCCCACATGTCATGACTGGGGGCAGCCGAAAGTTCCACTGCCCCCAACAAAGGCAAATTTAAGTAAAAGTTGAAAGGCTCATAACTGAACGATTGTGCAATTTCCAACGTGATGAGGCTGCTAACGATGCGCTTTGATGAGACATGACCAACATAAGCATGTCACCATTCACGAATGAGATCGAGTGGACAGATACACCTCACGAGTTCACTATGCATCACTTCACTCCGTACAAGGGAGACTAAGATCCAAATCGACATCTGAAGCATTGCAGTACCATGATCCTCTACAGGAACAACGATGCGCTTACGTGCAAAATGTTTGCCATAACTTTACAAGGTGAAGCGCAAGACTGGTTTCACACTCTACCGCCGTAGTCGATCCGGAGTTTCAATGAACTTTCCTTTGTTTTCACTAAGGAGTATTCGTCTAACCGCTCAATCAAGAGGACATTCAACCATCTCTTCAGCATCATAAAAGAACCTTGGGAGACAATTCGCGATTATGTCAAAAGGTTCAAAGCGGAGAAGGTCAAGATTGTTGGCTACAATGAGGACAGAGCAACGGCAACATTCAGAAATGGGCTTCCCACCAAACACCCTTTATTCAGAAAACTGATCATGGGAGAAGAATTGACCCTGGCAGCTTCGTATACTTTGGCGAAAAATCATGCACTATGGGATGAGGCCAAACAGTCTAACGAAAACGAGTTGGAAAATATGCACATGGAATGTTCCCCAACCAGTGAAGACTCAACAGCCAAAACATTCACCAAGTTCATAGTTACAATCAACCAAATTCTCCGTAAGCTCAAGAACGAACCTTGGTTTGAACTGCCTCCACCCATGAAAGGCGATCTTACCAGGTTGGATCATACAAAGTATTACGCATTCCATCAAGGACCAGGCCACACTACCAACGGTTGCTTGAAATGGAAGCAGTATCTTAAGAAGTTGACAAATGAGGGCCGATGCAACAAATATCTTAACAGGTCAACAAAACAGCCTACACAAGCAAGGGAGGTTTCCATCACCCCCTTAACCCTGTTAGGTTTTTTCCAAATAAGTTCGAAGTCACAAGCAGCTCGACGAACAAGGTCTCACAAACCGAGAATTATCCAGTTTGTTATGCAGTTTCTACTTTCCAGCACAGTTGATTTATTTCTTTATTCTTAATGAAGATTCAAAAAGTTATTCATAAGCCTGGCTCGATTGTTGTCTACAACAACTGCTCAAAATCCTTTTTGGGTTTGCTCTCCAGTACAAGAGGATAAACTAATTGCTCTCTAGTGCGAAAGGGTAAACCAATTCCCCAACACCCATATGGGTCTGCTCTCCAATGCGAGAGGATAAACTAATTGCTCTCCAGTGCAAGAGGGTAAACCAATTCCCCGACACCCATATGGGTTTGCTTTCCAGTGCGAGAGGGTAAACTAATTCCCCGACACCCATCTGGGTAAGCTCTCTAGTGCGAGAAAGCCACATGGCTCAAAAGATCGAATGCTTGAAGTAGGAAGCAAAATGGTCAGGGGGCAGCAGCCACTTTTTGCACTCAACAATTCACTAATCCAACACTTTATCTTCAGCAGCTATGATCTTGGCAGTTCCATTTTTGACTGCTCCATCTACGGTAGCTAAGAAATCAAACTCAAGCAGTTTCCTCATTTCCGACGGGCAGCCCAAACCGTAACCCATGCCACGCCATTTCCTCAGCCCATGCAGAGCCAATCCTTAGCTTCAATCAAGTCGAGCAGCACAAGCAATGGCCCTTGCCACACCACCTCCTTGGCTCATGCCAAGCCGACTCTTGGCCCCTGCCACCCGACGTGCCGCACCACCCCGATGGCTGCACTGCGACAACACTATCCAAGAAGAAGACAAGGAAAATTAAATTTTTTATATCGGTGCAGCGGGGAGACGAAGCAAGCAATAAATCTTTTGCACGGGCAAGATGTAAAAGATTGCTAAAGGAGGGGGAACAAATATCCTCTAAGGTTTCTCTCTCTTGTAGGGTAGAATAAATCGCTCTCCAAAGTTGATTTAACAACCCACTTAAGGTGTACTTAAATAAACTTTGAGAGGAATTTATTTCCCTTTCCTAGAAAGATCTAATTTCATATTAAAGAGGGAATCTACATCAAAATAGGAAGCAGTCCTAAGTTTCCTAGAGCAAGATCTCTACAACTACTACCCTTTCCTATGAGCAACCCAGCAGGTGTGGGGGCATTTGTGGAGACAAAAATAATCAAGAGGCGACACATGGATTTTTGGTTTAAAAGGACAAAATTACCCTCGAGGCACACCAGGTTTCCTACGCGCGAGTAACGGGCAAACATCCCTTAACCAAGCCAAAAGTGCCCAAAATAGGTAACAAATTCAAAATTATTTCATCCATCCTCATCTATTATTCCCCACAAGGTATTTACTCCATAACCTTCAAAACATTCCATATAAATTCAGTTAATTGGCCAATTAATGGATTTATTACCTAATTAATCCATTAATTGCCAAATAACTCACCTATTACACCTCAAAAAACACCCAAAGGCCGGCCACTGTCTCTAAAAAGCTAGGTGACACATTCTTGCAAAACTCTCAAAAACTCTCCAAACACTTTTCTCTCTAAATTCTAACTTTGGTATCGGAGGTTCTTCGGCCAAAGCCCCCCCACCCCCCCCCCCCCCCAAATTCGTTGTGGGCGCGTGAGATTCTTGGCCTTGACCAAAGGTATTGATTGTTTTGTAAGTGCAATTTTGTCAAAGAAGGAGAAAGCGAAAATTTGCATCCACACTTTTAGTATTATTATTGGACTTAAAAACATAATCATATTATTGAAGAGAATAGATGGTAATATACCTTTTGTTTTTAATATTATCAATCGACTTGGAATCTATCGGTCTGACAATAATTCAGTTTGATTTGTTGGTTGTAGCCCAATTTAGATTTGATTTGTTGGGTCATGGCCCAGTCTAAAAAATGCTAATGGATTGGGCTTCTTTCAAACCTTTAAACCTTATCATTTCTATCATTTTTTCATATATGAATTCTCTCATTCTCATAACTTTTATTTCCTTTTTCACATTGGTTAGCGAAACACCTTATTAATCTACAACAAAACTAGATAAAAGCATTACTAGATACAACACAGACTAACTTGAATATCACGGCGATCGAGTATTTGAATAACTTGAATATCCTAGATAGTATTTGAACTCACAGCTAGATAAACTAGTGATTCTTTCAACTACTAGACTTTCATCATCTACAACACAGAACTCTACCGTTGGTCGTGTGATGTTTTCTATAAATACACTATACAACCGGGTGAAATTTCCTTCATAAGGTTAGCAAAATGAATCTAACATGTCATGGGTTCGGTGAAATTTGAAGGGGTGGAGCTGCCATGGCTTAAGGAGAAAGGAGAGGGAGGTAACTGGTGGAGGTACGGTAACTGTGTTTTTGGTAATAGAGAATATGGATGTTTGAATACTAGTAAAACAGTAGAAATTAAGTGTTTGGTTAGAAAGATAGTAGAAGTTTGGAAGAGGATTGCATTTGACAAGTGTTCTATGTTTAGTGGTTCAAATAGGATGACAAGCAACTTGAGTACTCACTAATGAATACTCAAGTATAAGCCATATTTTTATCTATATAAAAAGGTGA
Organism: Pyrus communis; assembly: GCF_041283825.1. Taxonomy (NCBI): domain Eukaryota; kingdom Viridiplantae; phylum Streptophyta; class Magnoliopsida; order Rosales; family Rosaceae; genus Pyrus; species Pyrus communis. Next base: position 18,186,502 of record NC_142571.1, read on the forward strand.
GTGATAATTGCGAGCTATAGTAAATATACGAATTAACAACTGCTAATATGTACAAATGATATAGTGAAATTTCGATCCCAATTCTTTTATAATGTCAGCCATCCTCAAACTTATACATGTGTTTCATTTGGTCCGTTAATTAGATTTTAAGTTCTATAGTCCTATTTCCCCAAGACGCACATCACCTTAGTCCTGTCATCATTCTCACATCACTTCGATAATGACTTTTAAAGATAAAAACAATCAATATAAGTGTTAAATAGTCTAAAATATCATGAAAGTAGGACACATAACACATTTGAAGAATCGTAGAACAGCAAAGCTAAATTGAATGGCCAAAATTAAACATGAATAAATATAATAAGTTCAGGGCTTTTTAGCCAAAACAAAAACGATCCCTGATATTTATATAACTCCTCATTTTGGTTTTTGAAATTTAAAATCAATAGAAATGGTCACTGAGTTTTTCCACCATCAATCATTTTGGTCATTCTTTAAAAAAATTTCATTAAATAAAGATAAAATGACAAAAATATCTTCAATTTTTGTCAAATCATTCTAGTCCACTGTTTATTAAATTTAAAGATATTTTTGTCATTTGGTCGTTATTTAACATAATTTTTTAAAAAATGATCAAAATAATTTATGAATGACAAATTCAATAATCAATTTTATTAATTTTAAATATCAAAGTGGTGAATTATATAAATATTTTTTGGCCATAAAGGTTGGGTAAGACACTTTCAAATTGTAGGGGTTTGCAGAATTACAAATATCATGGGTTTGACCATTTGGATGCCACTGCTCCTACCCCATGAAGTTTTACAGTTTTACCCCTCTCTGCCCACTTCTGGACGGTCATAATACCTACCAATCGAATAGGTTTGTTAACCATACTAGAAACTACAGTTAAATAAAAACTTTAAAAAAAATTAAAACCCTAAAACTTCAAATTAAAATGCCTATCACCACACATCGACACGTAGGACAACCCAATCCTGGTATCCGATTCCGCGCCACCTCATCAGTCTTATAATTTGATTACATCTGGGCCCTTCGTTCTGTTGACTCAATCACAAACGCCCATCGCACACGTACGCTCATCCAACACTTATCATGAGGCCGTAGGCCAATCGTGCTCGCCACTTGCTCTACCCGACTGCGGCTCGCCAATATTTCACCGCGGGAGACCGGCGCGCCACCTCCCCCACAGTCCTGCTACGAGCAAAGACGTTAGGTGTTTTTCTTTTACCGATAAAAAAAATTGTTTTTTAAATAAGAGTTTTAATGAAAAACTCGCACTACTGGTTCACTTTAACGAAAAATCATATTTTTAAACTAAAAATCAAATCTGGTACTATTCACTTTACTCTTTATTTTGTCCTTATCGTTAAAACTCAAAGTTTTCAAATTATTTTCATTAGTTTTCATTTTTTAAATAGTACCATATTACCAAAATACCCTTATCAAATATCAATTTCGAATATTCCATACTTTAGTCCATTGTAGAGTTAAGCACATCTTCTGCCCAATATAGATAAGTTTGTTAAAAAAAATAGTACCATATTACTAAAATACGCTTATAAAATATCAATTCTTTATTTTTTTTTTTTTGAACAAATTGAATATCAATTCTAGATAACCATCAATAATGCTAATGCAATCGATAAAAAAACAATGGTAATGGAACATTTAGCAAGGGAAAACGATAACCTTGATTTTTAATGGAGCTGATCTTCAGATATTGTTTTTAACTTTGACGCACCTTAATTTATTTTTCATCATTCTATCAAATAAATCAATTATAACAAAAAATATTGTTTAACAAAATTGTATAGGAGGAGAAAAAGTAACGGGTACTAATTGAATGACCAAACAACCCTTTGACTTTCTAATCACTGCTGACCCACTTTAATTTACTGTGAGGGCGTCTGCAGAGGAGACAGTTTTTTCATTATCTTCATCTCTTTTTTTTAAATTTTCTGTTAGGACAAACTGTCGTGACGTGTAATAGCGGCTGTCTTTCCTTTCAGGCGCAGTACCAACCCACCTCTCGCCCCCGTAAATAGCATCGCAGTATAGGGGTAAAATGGTCAAACTGGATAATAAATCGAAATCATATAAAATACGAGGGGCCGAGAAGGCAACAGAAAAGTTAATAACAAAACCCTGATTATATCGAGTACTGTGAGATCTGCGCAAACAAAGAAAACCCCTCTCACCCCCGATAGCCTCCACAGTTCGAGAAAACCCTCGAGAAAGTGAGAGAAAAAAATTTCCCGGCAGCCAAACACTCACTTCTGAGTTTCTCTTCATCTATCTTTCCCTCCCAGATACGATCTTTGTGTAATTTATCTGAGCTTTTTTATTTTTTCTGTCGAGGAAGAAATGCGGATCAGGAAGAACGCCAAGGTCTCTCCCCTTCTGTTCACCTCGCACGCTCCAGAAGCCGAGGAGCTTCTACCGCATGTGTGCCAGATCAACCGGAACCCCTGGGATGTTATTCCTTTGGGACCGGAGTCGGACCAGGTCAGTGAAATCTGTGTGTATTCGAGCTCGATAATTTTATCCATTTTCATTTTTCAAAATTTCTGGGGCAGATCTGCGTGGACCCTCTTGAGCCCATGAGCTCATGGGAATTAATTTCTGTTTCTCTACCAGCATTTCTGGAGCTAGGGTTCTCATTATTGTGTGGGTTTTCTGGGTTTTTCCCCTAACATTAGGGTTCGTAATAAACCCTAAAATTTCCTGTTTTCTTCCTGTATTTAGCTTCTATTACTCGATTAGGGAAATGGGTTTCCTTCCTTTTATGATATTTCGAGGGGAAATGCGGTTTTTTGGTGGGTTTAATTTGGTTGTTTCGGGTTGCTGTTTGTGTGTAGTGGGAGGTCGAAGAGAGCTTGTACGGTGGGAGCTTCGGTGATTCAATCGGAGCCGTCGAGAGGTAAGCTACGCTTTGCTCTCCTTCTCATCGATTCGATTCGTTCTTCTCCGATTTCGTTCGATATTATTATTATTTCAAGCATTAGGGTTTTTCTGTTTCCTTTCGTTTTTTTCTTTTTTTTTTTTTCTTTTTTCTTTTTGTTATCGCTCTCCCCCTCTTTATATCATTATTTTTAAATTCTCGCGGCCCTCCTTGAAATGTTGCTGTTATACGATGTTACGAAACGCAGCGTCGCGTCGTTGAGGGATGGCGTGGACGAGAAACCCTTGGAAATGAATGAAGGGCCCGCGGCGGAGAGTATCAACATTGAGAACAATTGGAAGGTGGGCGACGAGAGGACGGGGAGCATGTGCTGCCAACGGAATGACGGCCGTGGGTGGCATTGTAAGAAAAAAGCCAAGCAAGGGGAGTCCTTCTGCAACCATCACCTGTCCCTACTTCGATCGGACTGCATTGTCAAGGCCAACGGCAATGGATACTGTAGGGATAATGGAAATAATCACAACATATCTTCGAAGAAGGCTGCCGCCGCGGTGAGCGGGGTGGTACAGCTGGAAAATGGAGGCGGCGGCCGCCGGAAGAAGGTGAAGAAGGAATCCGCCCCTAACCCCTACGAGTTCTATTACTATTCGGGATTTGGCCCTTGGCGGAGTCGGAAGAGAGGCGGCGACAAAGAAAAGGAAGAGACCAAGGCCGAGGGTGAAATTGCTACTACGACTAGCTTTCCTCCTCCTCCTCATGAGAGCGCTCATCGGTCACCCTCGTCTCCAATTGCAAATGGGGAATTCGATTATGACGACGATGAGCTCAATGGCAGCGGCGTTAGCAGCAGGAAGCGGATGAGGAAGCCGGTGAAGGAGAGATCGCTCAAGTCCCTGATGTGAGGCAGCTCAAGGAATTTTTTGGAGGAGAAGGGTGCTAGGGTTAAGAAGCTTTAGGAGGTAATTTCGTTTCACAGATTGTTGTGTTTTCTCGCGGGTGAGGATAGTATGCCTCTCCGGAACATGACAGAAGTGAGAGGGGGTTGTGTTAGAGTGTTAGTCCGGTGTACCGAACAGACAGTGTGAGTCCATGTTAAAAAATGCAAGGGTGGTTTCGTAATTTAACAGTAGTGTTATTATTCGTTTCTCTAATGTGTGCCTTAGAGTAGAGTTATAGGTCCGACGTGAAGTGACGTGGCTGAATGGGAGATTCTCGATCGAAAAATTAAAAAAAATCAAAGATCCATGCAACAGAGACTTTATTGGGGCCCACAACTTGTGTGCGACACGTGGAAGGGCAATGGAGAGCGGGGCCCATTCAGTTGAAGAGTGCCATGAATTCACGTAAATTATTTTTTTTAATCTAAGAAAAATCCCAGCTCAACAAATTTCAGGTTAATAGTGGGTCTCTTTCGCTAATGGATATTTAGCGTCGAAGTAAACTAATCCCTAATTTAATAGACGGACGTAACATTGTAGTTATTTTGTGCAGCTGCGCATGCATTACTATAATTGGGTTGGCAAATGGTACTACAACATTTACCAAAATAAGCATTACTATAATTGGGTTGGCAAATGGTACTACAACATTTACCAAAATAAGAAAACGTGGTCCAACCTAGCTAGTGGAATACAAACGTGAAATTATTTAACAAGCCTAGAATTCAAAGAGTTTTTCAACTTCATATATATAATGGAATGATGATTCTCTTCGAATTCTCTTTGTAAGAATTTCGGAAATTCTCAAATTGTGTCTATTTATCGTACATTGTGTGGTCAATTTTCGTCAGGTACTGTTCATGTTTAATTTTAAATAAAAGTATTTAAAATAATTTTTGGTCGTATAATGTACGATGAACGGACACGATTTGATGATCTCCAAGATCTTCACAAAGAGGATCCAGCATTCTATATAATGTGGTGATGGTAATCTGCGGAGTTTCGTAGTACCATTTTGTTGATGGAGTGTTACCTCTTGTTGTACTTAAGTCTTTTGTCAAGAGAAGTTCTTTGAACTCGGAATATATAGTCGCCCCATACAAAAAAAAAAAAATTATATTTTCAATTATGATTTTGGATAATTATATGAATAATGTATAATGGTGCAGTCATATTTGCCGTCTAATAACTTACACAATTGTCTGGTAAATGTCACCAATTTTGCAACTAAATTTCTAAGAACTAGTAAGAAGTTTTGACAAACATGCTTCTTTCTCTATAAGAATTTATCATTTTTCTTTAACGAGGAAATGTCGTAAAATTAATTATAACCAAGATGCATGTTTCAAGCTTTATAAAATGCACTCTTTAAAAATGTAAAAAAAGAATGTTGCATTTAAATTATTATTTTAGGACAGTTTGGTGTTTGATGTTGTCAATATGTCAGTTATAATTGTTGATTATGTGCGTGTAATCATGTTTACCTGTGCGATCATATTCACTGTGTAATCATGATTATCTGGCAACAAGTCATCATCAATTGGATTCGCCAAAATCCTATCCTTCCAATGTCTTTATTTTTATGTTATTTTTTGTGAAGATCTCAAAATTGAGCAGCTAGAATACACCCACAAATATGTTGACCTCATTTCCCCTTTGTCTTTTTATTACTATTCCAATCGTATCCTCATAAATTCAGGAAACAAAAAAAAACGTGCCTAAGGATGCAACCATGTCATTATTTTTGTTTACCATAATGTTTTTTATTTATTTTTATAAAAATATTTCTAAAATTGATTTACAGCATTTCAAGGGCTCAATTCTCCATGGGTAGGCCAACAGTTTCCCTTAGCAACCGGTCATTCGTTGATATGACGCTAATCGGTCCACAGTTGCCTTTAAAAAGCCGACAGAATAGCATCTTCCTAATCTACCAAATCAAGAAATCTGTATCGTCGAAGTTTAATTCAACGATTGAAGTTATTATAACTTTTGAAGTGAAGCTTTGTTTGTAACTGTTGGATAAAAAATAACGACACGAATTTCCTGATTTGATGAATTAGGAAGAAAGAATCTGGTGAGGATTCCTTTTCAACAGATTGGGGGGCTTGTCCCCCTCACAACCTCTTGTAGACACTTATCCTAATCTGCATTCTCCCCCCCACCCCACCCCCAGTTTAGTTTAGCAGTCCCCGTTTCGAGCATCCGTATCACCGAGTGGTTGCCTCAAACTCTTCTAGGAACTATATTAACTATTCCTTCCTTCTCATGTGCTATCCTCTATACAAAGGCTACTGAAATTTCTTTATATGCAGAGTTTTGTTAAGAATGGTTGTACCTGGTTGAGCGGACCTGTAGTCTGTAGACTTCTAAAACTGAGCTCACCACGAACCCCTCTGTCCGGGTGATGCATCGGGGATGATCCTCCTGCTCATGAGAGCAATCGGATCGTTCAATATGTTCTGGGGTCTAATGCTGGCGACTCTCCTGGCGGTCCTACGAGACGCTCGGTCGTGACCTTGGTTTTCACCTTCAAAGCTGATGCTCTTACATGGTATTAGAAAAAACTCCAAATGACAAAACATGCTATAGAATTGTTAAATTTTCATCGTAGTTTTTTAATTTCCACTTATTTTAGTGTTATCTACCATAAAAGAAAATAATAAAAAAATTAAAAATTAACCATGATAATTTTGCATAACAAATTTATATTTAGAGAGAGATGGTAATGCTAGCCCAATTGATGTCTCTAGTTTTCCTTGACTGGTGTGAGTGTGTTTCTTTTTTCTTGACTCATTTCTTATCCTATCTCATTAGTTCGCTTTCTTGTTCGATTTTGTTTGCTTCCTCGTTGGAGAATGACTAATACGAAACAAGTTCACTGTCATCACAACGTCCTGTTCTAATAAAAAGTGACATTTGTAAAATTTTCAACACATAACATTGTACTACTAAATTAAGACGTCACGTGATTGTACACCCATTCCATATAAGTTGTTTCCCTCTTATTGGGCCTGGTGTATAGTGTATACATAAATTTCTCAAGTAAATATTGTATGCTTGTATCTAAGTGGCATTCCTTGCAATGTTTGCAAAGGTTGTGATTTCCTAAGCTGCTAGAGGTAGCTCATGTAATGAGGGCCGGTATGTAGGAATATGCTAGGTCAAAAGTTCAATTATCTTCCATTATAACCAAAATAAATATGTGGTATTTCCACATAAACATTTGCTAAAAAAATGTCGGTCAAATATTTTGGATCTTCATGCAATAACTATTTGCCTATAAAAAGTTTGATCCAATAAATTTGGACACTGACATCCCCGCCTGCTAGCAGACAATACATACACAGAGAAACCTCAAACCACACGTTTATATATTGTCCATCATCAATGAGAATAGAGTGCAGATACTGAGATACACAACCATAAACGAAGTAGAGAACTCGGAGAAGTAGTTGCTGGATCACTAATTTCACTTCAAGACACTGCAGCAGATCAAAAGCACAAACATTAAAACCAAAGAACGCTGGCTTAAACATTTGAAGATTACATTATTCATGATAAATTGTGCCTTGTATAAATTAGAAAAATCAATTAAATTCTGCTAAAATGGTTGCACAGGAAGACGACACCAGTGGAACAAAATATTTGTCAGACCATTACTGTTAATGCAGGTAGCAAAGAGATCAAACTTACTTGTACAAATAGGCGGCGATTCCTAAAACCAGAATCAGGAGGGTGATATCGATGCAAAAGTTCCGGCTAGACCTCAGCTATAGCAGAACGTTGATAAGGGTGTGAGGAGGCGATATCAATGTAACAGTTTCAGTTCATACGTCTAATTTAAAAAAAACGCAAACAATGCATTTACCTTGACTATGGTATCCTTGAGTCTCACATTAGTGTTTTTAAGGTCAGCATTTGCCCTGTCAACCTGGAGTGGTGTCGAAATAGAGCTCAATTATCGCATTTAAACCACTTGCCACTTGATGCAATCAACATCAAAACGTAACAGGAAAATAAAGATTTCACGACTTCCAAATAATGAAGTTCAGAGTTTTCTAATAGATGAACGAAAGAAAATGACTTAGAAGGCAGAGGGGTTACCTTATCATCTATTTCATCCATCAAGGGCACTTGTCTATCTATTTCCTGTACATAAAACATATACAATTATAACAGTCACCATGCAAAAATTACGTGAATTGTTAATGGTATGAACAAACCTCATTCATGTCGCTGGCCATATTTTTCAATGTGTCCAATCCTTCTGCTATAACATCTAGACCTTGATCCTGAGTCAAAGTCAAATTAATATTCGATGTAAGATTTCAGCACTTACTATGTCAAGCAAAACTGACCAACAATTTCAATCTTCAAGCCGTATTGCAAAGAGAATTATTTAACTAAATGGCGCAACAAAAGAATTTACAAGAGGAGCCAGATTCCAGTCTCGCAAGTAAAGCATTTTAAGCATCTATCTAATGTGAATCAAAATCAGAACTTCAATTTCACAAACAAGATCAGTAATTTTAATCACAGAGTAATTAGAAATCTCTACCACATCTCTCGTTACAGAGAAAGTACAATAAATTAGAAGCACTACTTTGGATAGAACATGCTATACGAATACGTGCCTGTTTCATTCTTCGCATTTCATACTCCTGCCTAAAGCGATCCGACTCCTCAGTCTGTTGAAAGTACTCATTATCATATCTCCTATCTGACATAATTTAAGGCATTAAGAAAAGTTAAAAGTGATTTTAGTTCTCTTAATCATGGAAACTTTGGTCACAACCTTATGCTGGTTGCATGATTACCTGAATTCGAGTCAATTTTGATTCCAGCGTACGGAGCTGAATCTGTCCAACCACCAGTTTGTTTAGCTGCAGTTGTTGATCCATCTGGTATTCCTTCTATCCTCTCTTTTAGTACAAATACTAACTCGCTTCGAGCCTCAAGATCTTCTTTCGAAAGCCCTTTGACCTATGCATGGTTAATGATTGTATTTCATAATAATTAGTTATACACAACGACGGCACAGAATAGTATCAGAAAATAAAATATATATAGGGAATTGTTATTAGCACATCACAAATGTCATTATGCACCCCTCCCTTCTATATAACATAAGGAAGAAATTGCGCTACGAGGAGTGTTGGTGTGCCAATAATATCTTTCAATAGACAATATTATCATCAAACATAAAATGCAACCGCCATATTACAAGTATAATATTTTAGTACTGATTCGTTATAGTATCCTAAATTTCTAACTAAATAATCAATTTACTCTTGTGGATTGATTGATGCATAGAAATCATTATTCACTAAATCCAAACCAAAGTAAGTATATTCGATTGAAAACTTGAAGCAAGTTGTGACATTTCTTGGAAACCAAGAAAAATGTTGAATATGGCATAACTTAATTATATGAACATTCAAGGATTAAACCTTTTTAGGAGCAAGTCTTCGCAATTTGGGGAGCTCTTCAAGCAAACGAGCCTTGGTTCGTCGAATCTCAGCATTCATAGCAACAGCAGTAGCCCTGTTCCTCTCCGTTGATACCATCTCCGATTTCTACAAATACCAACAATTAAAACAGACAATTCATAATTCATCAGGACATAAGCACAGTTCGGTAAACACCGATAAAAATGAGAGAATAGAAAAAGATTAAAGCTTTAATTTTTTATTTCTTTTGGCTTTATGTTTATTTGGCTTCATATTCTATCCTTTCCTTTCCTTTTGACATCACTTTGGTTTCTCAGAAATCATATGGACTAAAAGGCTAACAAAAACTAAAACACAACAAAATCGTTTTTGTTTTGAAGAAAATAGGAAAATGATTCCACGCAATTTTTTTTTCTCTACGCATATATCTTTATTTTTGACCTTAACAGATCGAATAAAACAAAGGAGAAGCAACAGAGAAAAATAATCAGGAATACACGTTAATGAAAAAGGATGTGCATAAATTATCTCATAAATATTATTGTCACAAAGACCTACCTAGCACCCTTCACATGAAACATGGAATTGAGAATTCTATATAGGTTTTTTCTGATTTTTTCCCTTCCTCTACTTCAACTAATTAATTTCTCATCAACCAACCAACCAGACACAAGCTTAGTTTGTTAAGGAAAGAAAAGAGAGACCTGGAGAGCAGCATCGAGGTCGGCCTCAACGGCCCCGTACAGGCGAGCAAAACCATCGTCCCCAGAAATATTATTAAGCTCCTTTTGCTTATCTATGTCGTACTTGTCGTATTTCTTGCATATTGCATCAACCCTCGTTATCAAATCGATCACACTCATCTCTCTCTCTCTCTCTCTCTCTCTCTCTCTCTCTCTCTCTGAGTTGTCAACTGATCAGAGACTCTTGTTGCAGTGGTGGGTTTTCTGGTTCAGTCGGAGGACGGAAAAAATGAAGGCCAACTAATTACGTTGACTGTTTTGATTCTTTAAGTAATGAAATGAAAAAGAAACGTAAGAAAAGACAGATAAGGAAAGACAGAGAATGGGCAATTAAGTTTTTTGTTAACAGTATTTTAATTCCTTAATTATTGTAGGGCGGAGATTATAATGTAATAATCGTAGGCCCACAAAGCAGGATGTTGTGCTAGTTTATTTTCTCTTGATGTTTGTTTGGAATTTCCAATATCTGATTCTGAAAGGTGTACTTGTATGTTGTATTTTGTACAGCACTCGGACACTGATTGCATTCGGGCGTTTGATGGGGCCTAAAAATATCATATGCAAACCCAATTAAGCTTCAAACATTAAAACCACAGAAGGCTGGCTTAAACATTTGAAGATTACATTATTCATGATCCATTGAGCCTTATATAAATTTGAAAAATCAATTAAATTCTGCTAAAAGGGTAGCGCAAGAAGACGACATCAGTGGAACAAAATATTTGTCAGACGTTAATGCAGGTAGCAAAGAGATCAAACTTACCTGTACAAAAAGGCGGCGATACCTAAAATCAGAATCAGGAGGGGGATAGCGATGCAAAAGTTCCGGCTAGACCTCGGCTATAGCAGAACGTTGATAAGGGTGTGAGGAGGTGATATCAATGTAACAGTTTCGGTTCATACGTTTCGACAATCCAAACCAGGTCCTGTATGGCATTACTGTTTGTATCTCCCTTGCCGAAAAATGCAGACAACGCATTTACCTTGACTATGGTATCCTTGAGTCTCACATTAGTGTTTTTAAGGTCAGCATTTGCCCTGTCAACCTGGAGTGGTGTCGAAATAGAGCTCAATTATCGCATTTAAACCACTTGCCACTTGATGCAATCAACATCAAAACATAACAGGAAAATAAAGATTTCACGATTTCCAAATAATGAAGTTTAGAGCTTTCTAATAGATGAACGAAAGAAAATGACTTAGAAGGCAGAGGGGTTACCTTATCATCTATTTCATCCATCAAGGGGCCAGGGCACTTGTCTATCGATTTCCTGTACATGAAACATATACGATTATAACACTAAAACATCTCAAGAACATCCCCAAAATGATGATAATGACGTAATTTGAGAGTCTGGGGTCCCTACCTCGTCGGGAAATCCGTGGATCGCCAGAGTTCGTGATGGGTGTGGAGGTCTCGGGTTCCCCGAGAAGGAGAGCTAGTTACGGGAAAAGAGAGTGGGGAGCTGAGGTGGTTCGCCGGAGTGGAGGTGGTGGTGGCTCGGTGCTCCGGTCTCGGTGCCGGTGATAGTAGAGGGAGGACGAGAGGGGTGAGAGCGAGAGAGGTGAGAGCTGGTCTGGGCTTGAGATCGTGACGTCCAGGTGGTGGTGACGGTGGTTCGTCGGCGTCGCAACGGCGAGGTGGTGGTGGTGTTCCCGGGGAGTGAAGGTGAGTGAGAGAGATGACTGAAGAGGGAGGATGACAGAAGTGAGACAGAGGGAAAGGAAGAGACAGAGAAGGAGAATCGGGAGAGTTAGAGAGGGAAGAGAGAGAGGGTGACGTGTGAGAGTCAGAGAGAGGCTCGAATGAGGAAGTGAAAGAGTGCATGCGAAAGAGAGGTAGGAAGTATGGGGAAGAGTGGAACAGTTTGTTAAGGGGGCGTGGAACTGTAGTGAGGGGCTTTCCCCTCTGGATCACTTCAGGGGTTGTTTGTGTACCTTTGATTTTCTTGTTAAACATTAGAATCGCACGGTGTTTGGCCCATTCTGGAAGAAAAAAGATAAAAAATTTTAAAGCAGCTGGGCGGTATCCAGAAGGAACTTATGTCCTCAAACTACAATGATAACTCTTCAAATAATTTTAGTGAGACAGTTCACCTAGAGGCTCAAATTAATAAAAGACTTTCTCGAGTACTTAAGGAGGAGGAAGTGATGTGGGCGCAAAAAGCAAAGTTTAATTGGTTAAAATATGGTGATAAAAATACAAGATTTTTCCAACTATGTGCGACTATGAGAGTGCAAATTTACCATTTTGCCCCTTATTGGGAAAGGTGCATACATGCAATTTACACCTTATACGCGCACACGTGTTTGTAAGAACATGTACTACCTACAAAGATGTGAAAAGGAACAAAGAGTAATAAGGACTCAGATGTCCATACATGGAATCCGCGGCCGCCCCTCCCCTCGTCGGAAGTGAAGCCCAGGAGCGACGGTCCGCCCCTCTGCTCCCGTCGGAAAACCTGCAAGTTGTGAAGCCCCTTCCTAATCGGAAAGCACATTAGGAAAGACTAGGAGGGAGGGATTAAGCAGAGCTATTCAAGTCTAGGCGGGGCTATATGAAGAAGCCAAAATCTGAAAAGTTTTTTTTTTTGCAAAGTTAGTCGCGCCCGAGGAAGAAGATGAGGTCTCAACAACCATTTTAATTCCATGGTTTATCTAAGATGGTCCCACCATCTTTTTAATTGATGCGCATTTCTCTTAAATAGTCCCCCATTTTCTGTTTATTACTTTTTTATACCCTTTTATTTTTCTCTTTCTTAACCTAAATATCAATTTTCCCCTCTCTTACCCCAATATCACTTTTTATTTCTTTTAAAATCACACCATATATTTTGTACCTAAAACTCTCACCTTTTTAAAAAAATAACGTTTTATTTAATGTTTAAATATAATTTTGTTAAAAAAGTGTTTAAATTTAATTAATTTACATATTAGATTATAAATTTGCCTGAATCCGTCTAATCTGCCTAGACCCTGCCTACGCACAATATCCCAACCCGTCGCCCGATTAGTGCTAGTGTCTTTTAGAACCTTGTTTTACAATCCCTCTTTCTAATTCTTTGCCTTCTGTGTGCCCAGATTCGTTGCAGTCTGCAACATTCAATCAACCAACAACAACCTTGCAGTTGCTTTCCGTTGCATTCTAAGTGAAAGCCAACATAGTCGATTTGACACTTATATGAATGGTTGGAGTAAAATATAGCAAGAGATGCTGCATTTTGCCGTTATTGCTATATTTTCAAATGAAAATAGGAGATGTTGGCAGTGATGTCTTCACTGAAAAAGGGTTTTTAATGTAACTTGTTTGTATTGATAAATTATGGACGATGTTACTAAACGGACTTGGTTGTTTCCCTTTTTTTGAACTTTGCACTCTTTTAAATTTGTCCATCCCCCTACTAATTCCTGGCTTCGCCACTGGTCCCTACCTAGTCGAGAAATCTGTGGGTCGCCAGAGTTCGTGATGGGTGTGGAGGTCTCAAGTTCGCCGAGAAGGAGAGCTAGTTACGAGAAAAGAGAGTGGGGAGCTGAGGTGGTTCGCCGGAGTGGAGATGGCGGTGGCTCGGTGCTCCAATCTTGTAAATATTATTGTCACAAAAACCTACCTAGCACCCTTCACATAAAACATGGAATTGAGAATTCTATATAGGTTTTTTCTTATTTTTCCCTTTCTCTACTTCAACTAATTAATTTCTCATCAACCAACCAACCAGACACAAGATTAGTTTGCTAAGGAAAGAAAAATAATAATAGAGAGAGAAAGACCTGGAGAGCAACATCAAGGTCGGCCTTAACGGCCCCGTATAGGCGAGCAAAACCATCGTCCCTAGAAATATTATTAACCTCCTTTTGCTTATCTATGTTGTACTTGTCGTATTTCTTGCATATTGCATCAACCCTCGTTATCAAATCGATCACACTTATCTCTCTCTCTGAGTTGTCAACTGATCAGAGACTCTTGTTGCAGAGGTGGGTTTTCTGGGTTCAGTCGGAGGATGGTAAAAATGAAGGCCAACTAATTGCGTTGACCATTTTGATTCTTTAAGAAATGAAATGAAAATGAAACGTAAGAAAAGGCAGAGATAAGGCAAGACAGAGAATGGATGGAGGGCAATTAAGTTTTGTGTTATGAGTATTTTAATTCCTTAATTTATGGCAGAGATTATAATGTAATAATCGTAGGCCCACAAAGCAAGATGTTGTGCTAGTTTATTTTCTCTTGAATTTTGTTTGGAATTTCCTATGTCTAATTCTGACAGGTGTACTTGTATGATGTATTGTGTACAACACTTGAACACTGATTATATTTTGGCGTTTGTTGGGGCCTAAAAATATCATATGAAAACTCAATTAAGTTTCAAGGCTCGACTATCATAAAAGTCTCAAGTCAAGCCTAAACACATGTAAATGTATTCAATCAAGAAAGAAAACTATTTACAATCATGCCACAATGTCAGACACTTGTATTAATCACGTCATGTCCATGCAAATCCATGCATATTCACCACACCATGACTTATCACAATAACTACTATCACAATAAAATAAGCTCAAGTTGCGTGGCGGGGATTGCTAAGTGAATGGTGGTGTGGACGATTATGAGAGTTTATCAGGTTTTAGGGGAGTCAAGATTATGGAAGACTTTACTAAGCTCACAATCCTTGACTTCTACGTAGGTAAGTTTGATAGCAAACAAACATAGTTTTCCTTTTTCCTTATCAAGCCAGCCAAGTCAATTAGAAAAGAACCAGACTTAAGGCCTTAAGTTCACGTGAAGGCCCAACAGAGCTTACATTTAATGAAAAGAGAGGTGGACTTTTCCTTCCTAGCACACGTAAGAGAACGATGAATGAAAGTCAGGAGATGCGTTACCAGAATTAACGCATGTGGAAGTTGACTTAGGGGCGCTCTAAGAAGAACACGCAGCATAGTCTTCACAAGAACAAAGGCACTCCACGGTCTTACACCAAAATAGAACGTCGCATTTGTGCTAAGAAAAATGAGGATGAAGACTTAGCTATAACAGGAGATGCCTTAAGAAAGCCTACAAAAGAGAACTCTTCACCTACAAAAATGAAGATTCAACCCAATACAGGGAGGGATAGAATGTTATAGAGAGAGGAGAGATTCAAGATTGCATCGCACAAAGCAATGGAAATCTCTCCCCAAGTGCAAACGAACTTGAATCCTAAAAGCCAAGTTCTTACGATCTTAGGAGTTCCTCCCAACTTCCTTCGATCTCCCTCAGCTAATATCAACTCGCTTAGAACCCTAGGAAATCCAGATTACCCAACCCATAACACTATGCAACCATGCAAAGTTCTCTCTTATGCTAAACTGGTAAACTTTTAACTTCCACATCATGCCTCACTTAAGCAAGCCATTATTTGATTAATCATGATGTCTTCGAGTTATTAGTATAACAGAGATACTTCCCAAGGCACACTAATCCTCTCGAGGAATCCGGGACTTGTATTCAAACGAACCAAGGGAAGCAAAAGGTACCTGTCAAAGCCCAAGTCCAACTCGACCTAAAAGTCCCCCAACATGGTTGTACTTATTTTTTATTTTAATTATTATTTATTTTATTTTTGGATAATGTTAGGGAAATCATCTATTTAAATCATATTTTATAAACCATATGATATAGTTGTTGATGATTCGATTATTATTGAAGTGTTATTAACGTGTTTATTTCATATTGGTGACACATCACATGGATTGCAAATGTGGTCTAAAAAGTTAGTCTACCTAGTATTACTCTTTACTTTTATATTAGTTGTGGTAGCAAAAATCTGTCATCTTGAATATTGACGAATTTGTATCTACAAAACAATTAACACCCTTACTCAAAAACCAAATCCTCACGCGCTCATGAGGTGATGGGGGTTTGGCCAATGGATCTCTGAGGCTTAAGTTAGTATCTATCGAAAGAGTGAGTGTTTATGGCTTTTATGCATAGCTTACCAAAATTTGGTGGGGATAGAGTTTTTCTTTTTTTTATAGTTGGAGTCGCTGGCCATAGGGTTTGAGTTTTGCTTTTCACGTGGCGGCATCTTATTGGCCAAGATGTGTCAACTGTTTGATGAATAAAGAAATAATATTTTTCAAGATATTGATTAGGATATAATATATTGGGATAATGATGAAAGCATCCATGATTGATTGTAATAAAGATTCCTTACTTGATGGAATTGACCTTCAATTGGGAATATATTAAAGATAGGATTTAGTTATTAATCATTTCTTTAATGCATTTGACTTTTCCAGCAAGCGAGCCTTGAACAGTCGTAGACAGCTGCTTGGACCTCTAGAGATGTTGAGCTATGCAATGGAATATTTGAGAGCACTGCCCATTTAATAAGGGTAATCTTGTTATTTCAGAAAAAATACACGTGTTGTCTTCTAAATTTTTGGGATTACTTTTTCCTCCATAAATGCCCCACACCTGCTGGGCTACAAGCAGAAAATGGTAGTAGGTGTAGAAATCCCAAGCTACTTAGGCTTGCAGAGAGTTGTTTTTCAATTTGATGTAGATCTTCCAGTTTGACAAAAAAATAGAGTATTCTTAGAAAAGGAAAAGCAATTGCTACCAAAACTTATTTAAGCCTGTCTTGAGCAGAGGACTAAATAAAATTGGAGAACAATTCTATCTCCAACAAGAAAGAGGGAAAATGCTAGAGGATATTGAAAACTTCTCCATTAGTTTTCTTCTTTGCTTACCCTTGCGAAGAGTTGATTGTCGTCGTCGGTTTTGTTCTTCGCACCGCACCAAGGTAAGAAAAACTTAATTTTCTTTCTTCTTTATTTTTCTGGACCCTCGAAGCTCGATGGAATGGCTCAGCGAGGGCTGAGGATGGTGAGACAGCTGCCACGGGGCTCTTGCGTAAGTTGGACAGCCCAATAAGCTGCCTTAGTGTGTCGCGGTTGGCTGACGGGGGCCAGGTGCTCGACTCGTCTCGGGCCGAGGTAAACAATGCGCTTAGGTGCGAAGCTAGGCTAACCACGAGGCTTAAGCCTTTCTAGGCGTTGGGCCTAGCGCGGGGCAAGTGTGAAAAGGGCTGTAGGGCACCGACTCGTGAAGGAAGAGACAAAGAGAGACGCGGGGCACTTTCTCTCTTGCTGCTGAGCTTGGCCGCATGCTGAGCTTCTTGGGCCATCCCTGGTTTGCCCTATTGCGCTAGCCTGCTAGACCGAGAAAGAGAAGGAAGAGGGTGGCCTATCTAGGCCTCGCGCCTTAGGGCAGTGTGCTTGGGCGTGGCCTGGTGTGCGGCTACATGTAGAAGAAAAAAAAAAAATAATAATAAGAGAACAATAATAGAGAGATAACTATAGTTTGTTGTATATGATTGAAAAATAAGTGGTGCTATCCACACACTTCTTTTAACATTTCACACACTCTTCTCAATTTCAATCATCGTATCGAATAAATTAAAAAAGATCAATGAACATAAATTAACACGGAGTGTGTGAGCAGTGAAAAAGAGTGTGTAATATGTAGATAGTACCATCCTCAAAAATAGAATGAGCTGAATTTTGATATATAAATAAAGAAAGAAGGGAAAACGAGGGCTTAAGGCAAAATTTTACGTAAAAAAAAACTTAATTTTTCAATATGGAGAGCGCATATGACCCTTTTTTTTGTTGGAAAAAATATTTTATTTGATATGAAAGAAGCATCATAGGATAAATACAATGATTATCAAAAGGATAATGCTAGAGAAATCAAAATTTTAAACTAAATTTGTAAATTAAATGATGTGTGACCAATATGAAATAAACACGTTAACCAACACTTAAGTAATAATTCAATCATCAACATCCACTTTATGCGGTTTACAAAATTTGATTTCTTTAACATTATCTTTATTAAAAGCAATGTTCTAAAAATTAGCCTAGGCCGCCACTTAGGCACTAGGCAGTGAAGGCCTGCCCCGATTTTGGGCAAATCATTTCGAAAAATCAGTCTAGAGCTAGACGGCTCCCAGGCAGTTTTTAATTTTTTTTAAAATTTTTAATTATATATATATTTTTATTAATTGTGTGCTTTTTTCTTTTTTGATTTCATGGTGGTATACTTATGGAAATGGTGTACCTAATTTGCAAATAATGGATTTACTACAAGTTCATCCAATAGTGAAATGAATTGGAGCATTTTTGAGGGGATACATACAAAGAAAAGAAATAAACTAGATATAACAAGGTTAAATAATTTACTCTATATCCAATCCAATGCAAGGATCATATTCATGAACAAGAAGAATTTAGTCCAAATCCTCCTCATTATGATTATATGTTTACTATTTTTTAAATATTGAACTTTTTGGATGTATATAATTTGTGTATTCTTCTACTTCTATTTTTGCATTTTATCATTATTTTATTATCCATACAAGTATAATTTTTTTTAAGTGTAAATAGACACTTATTTACAAGATATATAATAAATTTACATAAATCCGTCTATACTGCTTAGACGCCGCCTAGCCGCCTAAGCGTAAGCTCCTACTCACAGCCCGACTAGCGCCTAGCCATTTTTAAAACCTTAATTAAAATAGTTAATTCCAAACCTAAACGTGAAAGTCAAAAACAAACAGATCGTCTAGAAAAAATCATGAATGTTTGAAACCGTCACAAAAATTCATGCATGCATGCATCATTTAACTACCCTACCATTTCTTATATCTTAATCCAAAAATTCGTACCATTTATATCGAGCTTCAAGATGCATCCCATGTGGTGTCTACTTATTCATCCAACGGTTGAAATTAATTGTACGGCCATCCTTTTTTTTTTCTTTTTCGTTTTTGGTCGAATACGGCCATCCTCTTTATTTTGATGCTCTTCTTTTCTTGTGATTTTGACGTGCATTTCTATGAAAACTTCTTTATGTAGTAAACTTAAAAGAACATATTTCTGATTATTTACCAAAATAAGAAAGAAAATATCTCTGATTGTTTACCGAAATTAAAAGAAAATATTTGTGATTACAAACCAAAATTGGCGCAAGTAATCCTCTACCATAATGGTGAAGAAAAGTATTATTCTTACATTAAAGTGTGGGTTTAAATCATGTTAATTCCCTAATTTAAAAAAAAAAACCAAAATTTACCCATAATCTCCGTTTTATGTTTTAACACGTATTTCAATTCCAGTTTTATCAGTAATTTTCTTCCAAATCATGAATATATGATTATTTAAAATAACATAAAATTGGAAACATCCTAAAGTAGTGTAATCTTATCAAGGCTGAAAAGCTCATAGAATAATATATATATATATATATATATATATATATATATATATATATATATATATATATAGGTGAATCATTTTAAAATGGCAAAAATGCCCCTTTGTTTAAATTTTCAACTAGGTGAAACATTCATAATTCCAAAACTACCATATTCCATTAAATTTTCAAATAAAATAAGATATTTACAAAAAAAAAACCAAGCAGTGGTTAGTTAGTATTATTTTTAAAATATATTCTTATTTTGTTTTTCCTAATAAAAAATCAAGAGAGTCAATTATCACGCGTACTCGTATGTCAAGATGTTATTATATCATAAAGTTATTGCTTTATAAACCATTGTTTGTGTCATCAAATTTATCCTGATATATTTTTTGTTTGTCTAACTCACTTATCACTTTTAATTTTAATTTTAATTTTTTTTAATGAAATTTATAATCTTATGTAACGATATATTTATACTACGTTTGGAGGACTAGACTTGTAACTTAACAACCCTCCCAACCCTAGACTTCTTATTATGATTTTTTATTTATTAGTCTCCGTCTCTTCTCCTTTCTCCAAAGGGGGCGTGTATGCGGCAGCTTTCACCGTCCAAAGTTAAATAAATAAATAATAAAAAATTCATAAAACAAAACATTAAAACCAAAAAACAGCCGGTAGCCATGGATGGCGGGTACAAGTCAAAGGCGTGACTCAAAGAAATTCTCCAATTTACCATTTAAATAATTCTGATTAGTCTAATCTTTGTCTTTCTGTTCCAAGAATCAGAAGCTCCCATGGCTTCGAATTCGATTCTTTGTTCCTCTTCCCATTTACATCTCAGTCTTTTCGTGCTCTTTTTCTGCTTATTCGTCCACTGCTATTCGTACGGCGAACTGGGTCCGTACACCAGCTTCACTGTCTCCAGCTTCAGCTACCCACCGACCACAATCGGACCCTCTGGATTTCGATACATTAGAGGTGAATGATTAGCTTTTTGATAACCCCCTTAAGCATTTGATTGATTGGTTGCCTTTTCTATGGGTTTGAGATGTTTATGGGGTGTAGCATTGGATGGGGTCAAAGTCAAAAAGTTGAATTTTCTTGTGTTGTTTTGCAGTAGTTGTTGGAAATTTGTAAATTACATCGACTAAGGTTTTCTTGTTGTTGAATATGCTATAATTTGGTCTGAAAGTTGTTAACTTTAGATGTGATCATGTTTGAAAGTTGTTGACTTGGGATTAGTTGAATCACAAGCAAGTGGGTTTTCAGTATTTCGATTATCGTGTAATGAGTGATTTGTTTAAGATTGTAATTTTAATTTGTGTTCAGAATTATATATAAAATGGTTGGTTGTGCAATTCCTAACTGGTTTTGGTGTTTTGCATTGTTCTAGTTGAAATGCCACCATGGTTCTCGTCAATGTCGATAGCAATGATTTCGAACGTGGAACTTGTAAGTATGCTTATCAGGGCTCAAATTTTCCACCTTTTCTTTTGTCAAAAATGTCTGAGTAATTTGAGATGGAAACTGGAAAGGTATACTGTGTACTTGCCTGAGAGCTGTTTCCCAAATGAAAGTTGTTTTCTGGATTCGCAATTGGCGTTCCTTTCCATAAGAAACAAGCCTGTAAATCGAATCTGTACTTGAATATAGTATGATTACTCTGCATTCTTGCTAATGATTCAAACTATTTTCAGGCTGCTGGAGACATAGAAAAGGTTCCAAAAATTAAGTTACCGTTGATTTGCTTCCGAGCTGGTAGCCTCCCACTGCCGGATGTTAACACTTCTCTAGTGGATTCAGGTATATGTCACCCAGCTTTAGATGAATTGACTAAATTGAAGTGTCGGTCAAACAATATTACTCCTTAGTCTCTGGCCACATGTGTACTTCTTAGGGTTTCTGCTCTATCTGATGCTTTGTGCCCTGTAGTTTTATGTTGCTGATCAACATGCATGCCAAATGTATTCCAAAAGAGTTTAACTTGACAGATACCTTAGGAGAGTCAGGACTGCAGAGTCTGCCTTGTTTAGTTTCCTTCGCATCGAATAAGCGTTAAGAATCCCAAAGAAATTTGCTTGCTGAGCCATTTTGTTAAAAGTGTTTCTCAACTATTACTCAACATGAATTTATCCATGTGTCTGGTTAATCAAGGACAAGTATAACTGGCATACTCAAGCAATTTGTTTCATGTTTTTTTGCATAGACGCATTTAGATTTTCAGGTCCCCTTATTTTATATTACTGAATTCTATTTGAACGATGATTGAACATAGCATTGAATGAATCTACTGATAATAGCAGTTCTAGCTCCCCTTTACAATGGTTCGTATAAGGGAATACAAGCTCTTCAGAGTTCAGAGCAGTGCTATCCTATGCAAAAGAATTTTACTATCAAGTTGACAAATGAGCAGGTCTATCATCAAACCTTTTACTTATTTTTGTACAATTTTGAAGAGGGAAAGATTGCTCGAGCATTTAAGTAGTTCGTTTGCGAATCTTTTCTTGTTTTTTTCTAAACAAAAGTTTATTTTCTATTTACCAAAGAAAAGTTTATATACTCTCTTACGAAATTGTAGTTCAGATTTCTCCAGGAGTTTGGTATTTTGGTCTTTTCAATGGAATTGGACCTACAAGGACACAATCAAAGATGGTATGTTCTATTATCCTTTAGATTTAATAGTTCTTGTGTTGATTTGCTCTGCTGTTTGGGAATGATGTTAGTCATGCACCTGAAACCATTAGTTCCTTATTTATCGTATGCGATGAAGTTTTCTTGTTCACATCTCACTTCAAAACAAATATAGAGAAAGAAAAATGCGTGGTATTTGGAGATGAAAAGGCTTTGTAGTTTTGTCTCTTTTTATTCTTTTCCATCAAAGGCTCTTAATGTGCTAATAATGGATAGTAATGAAGTTTATGTTTATTTGAATTCTTAATTGAGCCTACTACACTAACATTGCAGATTAATCGCTCACCATCATACACCTTCAGTGCCAATATCACTGTGGAAGGATGTCCGACCCTAACCATGTGGGGCCCAGAATGCAATCAGACAATTAACCCACTTTCATGTGCTCTATCTAACAGCTACAGTGCTGCAGACAATTCTTCAGAAGCTGGTTTGTATAACCAAACACTTGAATATGTAATTTCATGTAAAAACAATTTTGGCACTTGTCATGGAGATGGCGAGCCCAAATTCTACTCTTTGGATGTAGTGGGAGTATCGCAAGAGTTGAAAATTTTGGCAAAGGATGTTTGGTTAAATGTAACGTTTTCAAATAACACCAAGAATGTTAGTGATATTAATTTAATGTGTTATGCACGGCATGGTGCAATACCTTCAGAAACTGTGCATGACTATTCCAGTAATATAAACAAATCCCCATTGGTCATTCAATTTCCAAAGGTTGGAAGCTGGTATATTACTATTTTACCTCTCAACGTTTCAAAAGAGCTTGGAGGGAGTCTGGATACTGACACAAAAGTTTGTTATTCCCTGGAATCAAAACTGCTTGAATGTCCGGAGGGCAAGGCTGGAGCAAATTGTACAAGGGAAATATACACCCTTCAGGTGGGCTTGCTGATAAATATGTTTCTGCTTCTGTGAAAGTTCGTGAAATTTCTAATTTCTTCTAAGTGGTAATTTATTTGTTTGATTTCCACATGGATATTGTTAATACTTCTATATGTTGCAATCTTAGATGACAGAACAGTTTCTGTGTATTTAATTTTATTCTTGATGCTTTAGGAAACTTATTGGCAGGAATGATTTATTGACAAGCTGAGAATGGTTGTATGCAGACATCGCTGAGGAAAGGTTCAAGCTACTTTGAATACTACTATTTACCCGTCAGTGAAAAAGTGTCTCCTGATTCAGCCAATTTTCCTCTTGATCCTCTTTCAACGAACTCCTCGCATGTTGGACAACCAGAAGAAACATGGACTTACTTTGTCATGGACATTCCGCATGGAGCAGCAGGAGGAAACATGCACATTCGATTAAACTCAGATGAAAAGGTTAACTATGAAGTATATGCTAGATACGGTGGGTTACCATCTCTCGCTAGCTGGGACTATTTCTATTCAAACAGGACAAGCAGTAGTGATGGCTCCATGTTTTTTAACTTATATAATTCAAGTGAAGACAAGGTCGATTTTTACATTTTGTACGTTAGAGAAGGAACTTGGAGCTTTGGTCTAAAGCATCTCAACACCACCAGTGATGCTTTGAAAGTTCCGACTAGCATGTCTGTTTCACTTGAAAGATGCCCGAGAAGGTGCTCTTCACATGGAAAATGCGAAACTGCGTTGGATGCCAGTGGATTGACATCATACAGGTTTATTTTTAATCCTTCACTTTATGGTTTTTTTTTTATCTACTGTGTTCTTCAGTTTCCTTTTTCGGAACACCTATGTTTTAAATTTCTTGGTTAGTAAGATAGCTGACACCTTAATTAATCTTGCAATAGTAATTGCGAACAGTATAGTTTTCTAATATTAATTTTTTTGTCAGCTTCTGCTCATGTGATCGGGACCATGGAGGCTTTGACTGTAGTATTCAACTTGTAACACCTCATGGTATGTGTTATTTCAGCAGTGAACTTATACAAAATTGTTGTCTATGCCGTTGGTCTTTTTTAACTTTTTTCTGCACATAGTTTGAAACATGCTAATGTAGTCTGGTTCTCATTGAATGAGGTTCGTTTGTCCTGCAGCTGGTAATATGAATTTTCCTCCAGGAAGCAAATTGAAATAGAAAGTGTTAAGACAAAATCTGCAAAAATAGAGTCAGCTATTTTGGAGAAATAAAATGTAGATGATCATTTAGCGAAAAAGATTTTTTGGAAAACAATATAGACTTGTCAAAGTATATACTGTATCTGCTTAGTTTGGCTGACATAGGCCCTGAATCTGGTATAGTTAGTTTGAAGTGGTTTTCTACAAAGTTATTATTTACATTGCAAACTACTACAGTTGTTCTCTTATTTATTTCACTCCCTGAAAATTGTCATAGGGCACGTATGGCAATCCATTTTTCTTATTGCGTCAAATGCTGCAGCAGCACTTCCTGCATTTTGGGCCCTTCGACAGAAGGTAATATTTTAACTTTGATTCACAATAACTAGACTTCTTCAAACATAATGTAATAATATATTACTAGTCGAAGTTTGCGACAGTACTCTCCATAAGATTATCCTAAGTGGACACTGAACTGATGCCATATTGGTTTGATTCAATTCTGAAATTTAGACGATTTTCATTATCCAGCCGGAAACGTTTTTTTGCTTTTAACAAGTAGACCATGATTTCTGTTTGCAGGCATTGGCAGAGTGGGTGATATTTACATCTAGTGGAATTGCAAGCGGAATATATCATGCATGTGATGTGGGAACCTGGTGTCCTCTGGGCTTTGGTGTCTTACAGGTACACATCTTTCTCTATTTTCCTTCTTAAAGAAATAACTATTGATCGAACCTTTTGTTTTTAATGAGATAGAAAGATAATATCTTTCAAAGATTTGGTGTTACAAACTTAGGAAGACACTCGTAAAAATAATAAACAATGAGAACGGGATACGCAAGTAATGGCAAAAGACTGGACGCATTTGAAGTGGAGAAATCTGTCGTGTAATTAAGCAGTTATATACATTGCATTAAATCTGTGTGATTAATTAGTTATCTGGAAATTTCAGTTCATGGACTTCTGGCTCTCTTTCATGGCCGTAGTGAGCACATTTGTGTACCTAGGCACATTTGAAGACGATCTTAAGAGAGCAGTACACACAGTCGTTGCAATCCTTACTGCCCTTATGGCTTATACTAAGGCCACAAGGTATAGTTACCGTGCATTTTAAATCTGGACCAGTTTTTAGTAATTCCATTATGCATCTAACCATGCTGAACTTTGCAGGCCGGCCAATATTATTCTTGTAATGGTAATTGGCGCCGCGGCTCTTCTTATTGGGTGGCTGATAGAATTGTCAACCAGGTTTAGGTCATTTTCCTTTTCGACCGGATTCTCCTTAAATATGATTGAGAGGTGGGTATCCTTGGAACGCTACGATGTTATTTTAAATTAGCATGGGCTGGGCAGGCATCTAAAATTTTCACAAACCCTATTTGAGTATAATAGCCCTAGTAGATAAGTTGATGGTAGCCCGTTAACTTTTGCGGTGACATTTTTATGGCGGAGTTATATTTATGCTTATCCATTCCATTCCCTTTTCTAAAATACAAACGGATTACGCAGGTTGCAAGCTGTTAAGGGATGGCTCAAGAACCTCATTAAGACAATTATTACAAGATTTCGCTGGGGTTTTGTACTGGCAGGTTTAGTTGCATTAGCCCTTGCAGCAAGTAGCTGGGTACTGGAGACCAGTGAAAGCTACTGGATTTGGCACAGGTATAGTTATATAATGAAAATCTCTCTCTTTCTCCTCTCTCTCTCTCTCTCTCTCTCTCTCTCTCTCACGAATGGTGCATAAAATGATTTGCAGCATTTGGCACATAACAATATATACATCTTC
Organism: Pyrus communis; assembly: GCF_041283825.1. Taxonomy (NCBI): domain Eukaryota; kingdom Viridiplantae; phylum Streptophyta; class Magnoliopsida; order Rosales; family Rosaceae; genus Pyrus; species Pyrus communis. The sequence continues at coordinate 18,212,334 of NC_142571.1, forward strand.
CTTCTTCTTCCTATGCTCGAAAGCAAGTCCTGTAACTACGGTAGAGACTGAGAATCAAATGCCACCAAATGGAGCCTATGAATTGACTCGACAAGATTCATTTTCAAGAGGCCAATAACGAGAAGAATAGTACGGGAAATTTTACAGAGGTAAGGTTATAGAAAAAAGAAACAACATTTTTTTTACTGCCAAGGTAAAATGTTTTGGGAGATGGATGGTTTGTGAATATTTACTGTATAGGTAGGCAGTATTTTTAGTTGGAGAAATATGAGAGTTATAAGTTATTGAAGGGCCTCGGAGGAAAATTAAAGACGATGTTTAGTTTGGTCATTGGAAGTGTAAATGGTAATATTATTTTCATGTGAGTCTTTTGATTTGGCTCCTACTTTTTGTTTATGTTTATATCTTCCCGAAACTCTTACCATTGTCGCCAAATGGTGACCGGCCCCAATTTATCAACCGGACTCGCTTCAAACATGTATCCGTCCTTTCTAACCAAGTAGAGACTGAGTGCCGCTAAATTAGCTAATCATCTCATCCACCCTTAGTTATTATAATCCCAATACGCTCGTATATTTGATAAAAGATAAGAATACACGCATATCGAATTTGATAGCTTAAAATACAAGCTGCCTTTATAAACGTACAAGATCCTCCAACAACAATAAACAACTCAATAAAACTTTCAATTAACCAAAATACACTCAAAATCAAGGTGTCCTATACACAATCTGAACTGCAGAATCATTCTTCAAGAAATTACTCGATTTGCTACTCAAATTGCTCATGCACATTTACTGCGCAGTTCTTTTTTACCAAAACGCAACCACTCTTCGTGTTCCAGCTCCGTTAAAACCATATCATCATTACATTCCGTTTACTGGGAGCACCAAGACTCATTGTTTTGTCACTCTTCTCATGTTCAGGTACTCATCTGTGAACGGCTAGAAAATGAACGGAAGTTTGGAGCTAATACCTCTTTGTAATCCTTACGGATGCTCCAGAGGATCTCCGCGCATCTCCTCATGCTAGGCCGGTTCTGTCTGCGTGGAGCCAAGCATTGCAATGCTAGTTCAAGGATCTTTTCGATGGCTAGATTATTTGCTTCTGTCTGTTCTAACCTTGGGTCCAAAATCGAAAGAGCATCTCCATCAGTAAACTTCTTCATAGCCTGCAAAACCAACACCGAGTTATGTGTTACATTCCCACGTAAACCGAGTAATGTGATAAAAGAGCGAAGAGGAGAAGTTCATACCCATTTTGCAGTTATTCGTTCCTTGATGTCCCGTTTGGCCTCAATTGGGCGCCTGCCTGTAACTAGCTCAACCAGTAGTACACCAAATGAAAAGACATCACTCTTCTCCGTGAGTTGATATGTTCTCAGGTACTCGGGGTCCAAATACCCAGCGGTTCCTTTGACTTGAGTGGAAACATGGGTTTCACCTGAATCGCTATCAGCAGCAAGCCTGGCAAAACCAAAGTCAGCTACCTTGGCCCTGAAGTTTTCAGTTAGGAGAATGTTGGAAGACTTAATGTCTCGATGAATAATCGGATGATCTGCCAATTAAAGCCAAGCACGGTCCTGTTAGTTCCCCGACACAGATTCTACAACTCTAAGTGAACTAAAACAGGAGATTTACCCGTGTACATATGCAGATAGGTGACGGCATGAGCCACATCAATTGCAATGTCTAGCCGTGCTGCAAGGTCAAGAATCTGACCGTACAAACCTGCACTTTGCATTGTATCACATTTTAGGCACTCAAGGTGATGCATTTATGTGCCAAGGTGCACCAATACACGCTCAATCTCGCGCACAGGCACACACGGCGCACAGAAAGGAAAGAGGAAAAAAAGAGAGTAACACAAATAGAACTTACATTCCAAATGTTGTCTGAGGGTTCCATTAGGAACATACTCGACAACAATAATCTTTTCGTCTTCATGCTCCAAATACCCGTAGAACTTGACCAAATTCAAATGCTCCACCTGAGCCAGCATTTGAATCTCGCTTTGGAACTCCACTCCCAAATGCTTGTCATATACACTCTGAAAACAAAAGTAACCACTCAGTTAAATCCGAAATCACACGCCGGTTTTAGCCATACAACGGTCATAGAAACATGACAAGTTGAATATAATGTAACAAACTTGAAGCCAACCTTTTTAGCGCGTTTGATTGCAACAAGGGTCCCGTCTCCTAGTCTCCCCTTATAAACTGTCCCAAAGCCGCCTTGTCCGATCTTCAAAGACGGAGAGAAGTTCTTTGTGGCCTTGTTTATTTCTTCCATGCTGAACTTTAGAATCCCGGGCTCACTCCCGTGCCTCGAGTTATTTGAGTTGGAGTAGATGCCTCGACTCGAACTGCGCCTTCTCTCGCTCCCATCTCTCGACGCATCCGAAAATACTAGGAAAAACAACTTTCTTGTTCAGTATACCTCATAAAACTCATTAAACAGCTAATTCGATTCAATTATTTGTCATGGCATTGAGTTGTTTGTCTCTTCTTACAGATACGAAGGAGAAGAAAACAAATGGCAGCCTAATACTTTCTTCATTTTTTTAATCAAAACAGGCCAGTGGTTCTTAATTCTACTGAACTTCATTCATACACGCAAGTGTATAGGCAAATGCTAGTATTATATAATGATAAAAGAAAAAAGTGGTTAACTGGTAATTGTATTTCCATTAACAACTTTGACCCTGCAGAAAAACTCGGAAAAATAATCCATAACCGTGGGTTGCGAATGAAGGGAAAGCCGCTGATGAGGAATTTAACATAACCGAATGGAGGAATTGATCTTTCTGGGATTACTTTTTTATCGGCTAAAAGTGTTTTCTGACAAGTAAAAGGAACTCTTAATGATGTCTAGTAGAAAATCTTAAAAGCGCTTCTGGATCGTTAAAACGCTTAGGTGCCAAAGCATGTTCATAGCAAAAGGAGTATAAGTAATTTGAGCTGAAGTACTTTCTACAAAAGCAATTCAAAAACGTGCCCTCCTCACAATGACCTTATTGAAATGACTTGAAATTTCTAAAATTCGATCTCTATCAAAAATCTACATTTTTTACCAGTCCCAGTTCAGATTCCTCAAAACAAAAAGGGACTTACCGGAGGGAGCTTTGAACTCTTCAGAATCACCGAAGCTTACGGAGCTCTTCGTCTCCGGCGGTGTGAAGCACGAGATGAAGGCCCCGGCGACAGAGCGGGCGGCGACGGAGACCACGCTCCGTCCGGAGCTGGACGTTTGACCGGTTGAGGATAGGGAGTAGGGCGAGCTCGGAGAGTAGGGGATCCGGTCCGGCGTGCTCCGCGGGTCAGAGGTAGGATTCCGGCTTCCGTTCGATGGGGTTCGCCTCATTTCAGAGAGAGAGAGAGAGGGAGAAAGATGGGACTAGACGTGAAAATGGCGGGTGGTTGTAAGCCGTGTGAAGTTGAGAGAGAGAGAAGACTTTGATTTTCAAAACGAGGCTAACGTGCGCCGTTGACGTCAAGCGTGTTAAAGAGCAGGACCAGGTGCAAAATAATTGGGTTTCATTTTCGCTATAAGATTTTCAATTTCGATCAGGTCCTCTCCTGAGCTTAGGATGAGGATTATTCTGATCAAGGAGTGTGAACCGTTGAATGAAAATTCAACGGCTACAAACAGAAGGATATCTTTAAAGTTATACTAATTATAGCTGTTAGATTTTCATTCAACGGTTCACACCTTTGGTCAAGAGGATCCTCATCCTTAGCTCAGGAGAAGATCACGATCCTTTCAATTTAATCTCTCCCATTTAATATCCAAACATTATATTCTTATAATTGATTTATATCATTTCTCTAATAGAGATAATATTCATATACGTCGACAAATTACATTTTTATTATAAAAATTATACAAATAATAATACAATTAGATAGTAATTACGAGGCTCACATAAATCGCTTGAAAAATTAACTAAAAACAATATTACCGTCTTTCAACTTTAAAGTTAAACTGCTATTTTATAAAAAGTCTATTCTGTGGCGCCTATTTTTATTCCACAAGACACGGGTTGATGCCAAGTGGCTTTCATAACTGTGAATCCGAAAAGTTACGGACTTTTTTATAAAAGAAATTTCTATTGGTTGATTGTATACATCTTTTAATCCATCTAGCATTATTTTGGCATATATATCAAGCGAAAAATGAACGTATCGACTATCGAGCAACAAGTGTTACGTTAAACAACAAATATTATCTTGATTGCTAATTGACAAAAGAACCAGTGACATAAAGATTTGTAACTTTATTGCTACACTATCAAATTACGACAATAAGAAAACTATCACCAACTCCATACCGAAAAGATAGCAGTGAAATTAACATTGTATTTTGAGTTCTCCTATTAATATCCATTTCTTAATCACTAGATATTAAACAACTTTTTGTTCAGTTTATTTTTTGTGGTTTCGATTCGAAGAAGTGATTGTCAAAATATTTGGTTGGACCACCGACAGTTTTCTTGTTTAGATAGCTCATGCATGCCTGTCTCCAACTCTTTACCATCACTAAGTAAAAGGCATAATTTGTGCGCACCTCCTACCAAACAAAATTGCAAACCATAATTCACGTCATGCCTTTTCTAATCACATCCATAATTAGGGGTGATTCGGTATAGGATCCCAAAGAGAAAATGTTCAGAGCAGAAATTTGAATGTCAATCCCGAACCAAATTTTGATATTCTCAATTTTTGGGATTCCTGAAATGTCTACGGTATTTCGAGATGGATTTAGACTAGATTTTGTTTTTGGGCTTTTGGGTTGAAATTTGAGATTTTTGTGATGTGAGCTAAAAATTGGATTTTGGCTTGAAATTTTGTTGCCCAATTTTATATCAATTGAAATTTAGGCTTTTTATATCATACCAATTTCAAACCAATTCATTCATACCAAGTCAAATTGATGTTCCAAAGTTCCAAACTACTTAATTTCATACTTCTATTTCTAATATAGTCTACTATCAAACTACTTAAATTCAACAATTAACATGCATGCTACCAAAATAAATAAATAAATAAATATATACATATACATATATATATATATATATATATATATATATATATATAATATTTTTGGTTCGGTTTCGGTTCGGGATTCCTGAACCATTGAATATGTAATCCTGATTTCCAGACCGAAAGATTTGTGATCGTTTTAGTATGTAGTTCCGAAAATATCAGTATTATCGGTGTGGTGATTTTTCGGTATAAAATCGAAATTTTTTTTGTTTTGTTTAAGATTTTCGGGAAAATTTTCCAGCCCTTTCCATACTACACAAGATTAGCAAATAATGTTGCAATTTTGTGAAGACGTCCCACCAAACAATGTTGCAATTGAATTATATATATTATTTTCTGTCACGTTTGGATGGCATTGAACCTTCGACTTTCCTCGTCCAGATCAATTACGTCGGAAGGGATTTTAGTTCATCTGTATAAAACATACGAATTCAGAAACTTACTCTACAATCCACAAAGATCAATTTACTAAAACTTTGATTAGAAGTTAATCAACTTTGACACAACTCTGCAATCTGCAGTTTGTTGAATATTGCCACAATTTCAAGGAACCTCTCCCAATCAACATCTCTTATATTAGCAACAATGAAGGGGATTTTTCACTCGATGGATGAAATCATGTGACTCAACAACAAATAGACAGAAATGATAAAATTTTCTATTGCTTCGATTACGTGAATCCTTCTTGTAATTTACTCAGATTTTGAATTTCGTCCTTGTAATTTTAATCTTTGCAATTTGGGTTTTTTTTTTATTTTAAAACAAGAAGGTGTGCACAAAAATTTTTAGAAAAAAATTAACTTAGTTGACGGTTTGAATTGACTTGAAAACAACATGAACCACCAGGGCGAAAACGCAGGAAAAAAAAAAAATGTTGAAACGAAAGTGAAAATTCGAATAAACTATAGGAACCATTAGTAAAAATTGGCTTTTGAATTTTGATTGGTCTGGTGGGTACTGGATTTGAGATTGTTTAGTTCTCAATTAAGTTTGGCTTTCCTTGATCCAAAATGTAAACATTAATCCTCTATCACACCAAGCTCAAAGTAAGGTTAGGATAGTGATAGGAGGGTGCTGTGAAGATACAAAGATATGAAGACTCAAGCTTTCTCTCCCTTGGATACAGGTTTGGTTCATGCATGGCATAACAAACTGCATTTACGTTTCTTGTTTAGTGTGTTCTGCCTAGCCAAGTATGTGCACATGCTTTACACTGAATATGTCACCACACAACCTTTTGTTCATGTCCTATCACCTTTTCATAGGTGCATTCACAGTGAGGTGGCTGCAGTTTAACAGTTTTCACCAAAATATCTACACACTGATGTGAAAGTTTTGTGGAGTAAACATGAGCTTATCATTTCAGGTTTTGGAGAGTATATATGGGATTAGCTCTCAACTCCAAATACCATTTCTCCCCGCAGCTTCGTGAAATCCTAGTTGTGGAAAACCTTGATGAACTCATTGTGGAGACAAAATTAATCTCAAAAATTTTAGAGGTGACACATGAACCTTTTGCTTTAGAAAAACAAGATTGCCCTCATTAAATGGGCAGGCTCCTCAAATACTCCCACGCACAGCTCACACCCCTGAAGGTCCCTGCAGCTGAATACGACTGCCCACAGCTCACCTGCCTTTGGCAAGGAAAAGTCAAAGCATTAAAGATAAAGATTAATTATCCAAACCCTATCTTTAATACATTCCCAATTGAAGATTGTCTTCATTCAAGTAAGCAATCCATATTTAAATCAATTAGGGATATTTACTTCATCATCTGAAGATATTATTTCCTATTAAATATCTTGAGAATACTTCTCCATAAACCTTGGACAATAGGATGCCGCGTTTGTAGCGTAAAACCCTAACACTGTGGTCGGCCTTTAGCCTTCTCCCCTATATATATCTCCAATTCTACCAAATTTCGGTGAGCTTTTTCTACCCCTAAAAACCTTAAACACTCACCATTTTCAGAGAAACTAACTTAGGCATCGGAGATCCATTGGCCTAACCCCCCCTCACCTCGTGGGCGCATGAGGCTTAGGTATTTGATCAAAGGTGTTGATTATTTTGCAGATGCATTTTCGTCAAAGCTAGAGATGGTGGAAATTTGCATCGACAAATTGGTTATTTCATTGAAAGATGATTCAAATACTCGAAGAAACTTTTTGCATTTGGTTTCTTGAATTTTCTGTTATGTTGAATTTCTTACACGTTGTATCAACTAATTTTTCCTAGAAAAGTTTATCAATCAATCCCTGGAGAGAGGATCCAATGGTAGGAAATTTAGAAACCACGACGAATGGAACCCTGTATGTACAATGATTTGATCTAGAGAGCAAAGATGAGGACGTAGCCTTACGACGACGATCCTCAAGACTCAACACGATGGTGGGAGGAGCCTTACCATCGCAAAGCCACACCATTGCAATAGCCACCACTTTGCAGCCAATGGCAAAGACCACCACAGCAACAACGACCTAAGCTGAGTCCCAAGCGCACACTACAGTGGCTCACTAAGGCACCAACAGGCTATGGACAAAAGGCCTAACCCATGCCAGTTGCCACAGCAGGCCCAGGTAGAAGGCTTAGCCCATTGCAGCAGCATACCCAAAACAGAACCCAAGCCACAACAGCAGCTACTACCATCTAGGCAACTAAACGGGGCCAGGCCCAAGGCACCCAGCTAGCAGGCATGCCGCAGCAACCCAACGACCAGGAAGGCCCAATCCCGTGCAGGCATAATGCCAAGCACACGGCCTAACCACCCAGCTGGGTTGGCTCGCCCCGCGGCTAACTCCTGCAACCCGACCCACTGCCCAATCCAATCTGAGGCCACCTCTGGTGATTCTAATTCCGGCCACTGGCCCCGCGATCAACCCAAGAATGCCAGCTCTGGGCTCAAGCTTTATACCTGCAAGTCCACTACACTTCCATTACACATAGAGACACCCATTATCCAGACTTTTCCAATCCAAATGGTGAATATCACTTGCCTCAGCTGGACAAGGGCAGATGATCGTGACTCATACCAGCAATGTCCTGGCAAACAACCGTTTAGCCTGCCATGAATCGTGCGTTCTGGTAGTATTCACTTTCGTTTGGGCCATCGAGAAAATTTCTTCTTTTACCTCAATGTGAAGAGAAGCATTCATTCTTGACTCGGTTCACGAGTCAATGTGCATTCAAGGTTAGGTCCACACTCCGATGAGCACTCCAGACATTCCAGGCGAAGTGTCCACACGAGACTAGGCTCACAAGAAGATCTTCATGCGAGCCATTGGAGTAGGCAGCAAAATGATAGACCGAGAAGAGCACGAGAGCAATCTAGCTCGAGTTCCACTGGCAGTCCCCATCAAGCGCGACGACAAGTAGCACGGAATGAACCACTTGCACCGCTACCACGGCACAGACGAGCAGGACAAGTATAAGAGTAATATAGACCAGTAGGTCAACATCGGATGCAGCCGAAAGTTCTGCTGCCCCACTAGAGGCAAATCCATGGGGAAGTACAAAGGCTCGTAGCAGAGCAATTGCACGGATTCCAGTGTATTGAGACTACCTGCAATGCCATTCAAAGAGTCGTGGCCAATATGAGCAGGTCACTATTTACAAATGAGATTGAGCGGATAGAGCCATCACAGAAGTTTAGCCAACCATATTTCACCTTATTTAGGGGAGATGAAGATCCGAACAAGCACCTGATGCACTACAGAAACGTCATGACCTTCTACTGCAACGATGATGCTGTCATATGCAAAATCTTTGCCATGATGCTCTAAGGCGAGGTGCAAGATTGGTTCCATATCCTGCTGCCACGCTCAATCTAGAACTTCAACAAACTTTCATTGGTTTTCACTAAGGAATATTCGTCCTATCGCTCATTCAAAAGGAAGTTTGACTACCTTTTCAACATGAAAAATGACCTGAATGAGACACTCCGCATATACGTCAAGAGCTTTAAGACGGAGAAGGCGAAGATTGTCGGATGTGATGATAGCATTGCAGGCTCAGCCCTCTAGAAGAGGCTCCCAGTAGATCACCCATTTTTTAGAAAGCTGATTATGGGCGAGAACTTGACCTTGGCAGATTCTTATGTTTTAGTAGAGAGTCACTTCCTCTGGGATAAGGCCAAGCGCTCCTAGAAGCCGCCTAAGCAACCGTGCAAAGATATGGAGCCAACTTAGAAGAAGGCAAGTGATAAACTGCTTAATGACAAAAATAATCTAGAAAGTAGACGTAAGGATCGATCCCCGATGAAATGCGGCTCAGCGCCTAAGGAGTACACCAAGTTCTCAGTCACGATCAACTAGATCCTTCGTGACCTTAAGGACAAGCCATGTTTCAAGACGCCACAACCCATGAAAGGAGATACCTCCAAGATGGACCAGATGAAGTATTACGTATTCCACAGAGGTCTAGGGCACACAAACAATGATTGCATCATATGGATGAAGTACATTGAGAAGCTCGTAAAAAAGGCAAATACGACTAGTATGTAGACAGACCAGTTGGCCAGCCAAGGTGGGAAGCAGACGCCGAACCCCCAACCAAGACAATCTGAATCAATGTCATCTACATCGAATTTGAGCAATTGGGGTATATCAACAGTTCCAAGAAGAGGAAGATCCAGCAGGCGAGATCGATCTTTCAAGTTCAAGCCGTAGATGTTGTACATGGACCAATCGTTGGCTTCATCGAGCAGGACATTAAGGGAGTAGACTTTCCTCACGATGACGCCTTAGTGATTTATGTTCAATTGGCCTAGGCCATCGTTGACTGAATTATGGTGGAGAACGACATTGTAGACATCGAAATTTTGGCGAAACAAATGTTCACCAACGCATTTGAGTTTTGACGTGTCAGGGCATACATGGCATACGCCACGTGTCGTACAAATTGTACACACGGCGTGTGACTCAACAAAATAGGAAGAAATACCCTTGGATGATTAAACAAGTTTTTCTTCTCAATTTGGGCAATGACAAGGTAAACACATTTCAATCCATTACGGATCAAAGCAAGTTTTTCTCATTTGGGCAATGACAAAGCAAGCACACTTCAAATTAAAAATTGTATTAAGTGGGAAATTAGGCCATAAATAAGACCACTTCAATTTCAATATTGCATTCAGTGGGAAATTATGCCATATGTTAAACTACTTCAATTTCAATATTGCATTAAGTGGGAAAATTAGGTAATAGTGCTTAGGTGGGAAAATTTTGTGGTGGTGATTCATTCTTAAAGCCTATAAATAGGTTTCTCCACCAAGGTATCAAGCATCAAGGAATTCACAAATACATTTCTCTACTCCCAAATTGGAAGAAAATTCCCCAAATCCTTGAAGCTTTGAAACTCCAAGGCTCTTAACCATCCAAATTCCCAAGAATTTCGAAGGATCGAGAAAGCTCTCTTCGTTCTTCGCCAAATCCTTGAGGCCCACCTTCAAGATCAAGCCCCGAAGGCCCTTAAAGAACTTCCAACCTTCAAGATCAAAGCCCCGAAGGTCCTTGAAGAAACTTTCAATTGTTCATCCAAGATCAAGCATCGACAGCCCTTGGATCAACAAATCTACATCTTACGGAGATCGAATCAGATGACCAAATTTGAGAGAGATCGTAACCCTAAAATCATTAATACTACAAATATTATTTTGTACACATGTTCTTGTTTCAACAAATTTCTGTGTTCACAAATTTGGCACGCCCAGTGGGACTATCTTTACCTCTCATCTCAATCTTCAAACCCGCAACCAACGCGAAGAACAAAAACATCCTCGCCGCAAATGTTGTTACTTTAGGCATCACAACTCAAAGCAAGGTAAGAGCTCTTTCTGCCACCTCTTTCACCTCTGCATCAACTTTTCCAAAGGAACAAGAACACCCGAGGCACGAGCTTGTGATCACTCTGGCCCCGATAAGGGCGCCAAGGGAGGAAAGCCTAAAGAAGTACCCCAAGTCCATGCTTTCTGATACCGACTTAAGTGGCAGCTCAACCGTGCAAGTCATGACCACCGGAGCAACTTCAATCGATGAGCAGCTGGCTCAAATGAATGAAGTGATCGCAAGGCTAATACGAACGGTGGAAGAAAAAGACTTGCAAATCGCTGCACTCATTAACCGACTAGAGACGCAGGATGACGAGAAACCCAACCCAAAGGTTAATCCACTAAAGACATGAGCCAATACAGAAGAGGAGCCTCCGGCAGAGAAAAATGAAGATAAGCTGGAGCTAGACCAAGCAACGGCGTTCATAGGATGTCTCTCTATTCAGCAGCTGCAGGAGATGATCGTAAGCACAATCAAGATGCAGTACGAAGGAAGCTTATATGACTCCATGTTGTACTCGAAGCCCTACTCTAAGAAGATTGACGCCTTGAAGATGCCGATGGGTTATCAACCGCCAAAGTTCATGCAATTTGACGAAAAGGGAAACCCAAAGCAACATGTCATACATTTCGTTGAAACTTGCAACAACGCAGGGACGAAGGGAGACTGCCTCACCAAGCAGTTTATGTGCTCGTTGAAAGGAAACGCCTTTGAGTGGTACAAGGATTTAGAGCCTAAATCCATAAACAGCTAGGAGCAATTAGAAAGGGAATTCCTCAACTACTTCTACAGCACCCGCTGCACTATGAGCATGCTAGAGTTGACGAGCATGAAACAATAGAGGGACGAGCCAGTCGTAGACTATATCAACTGATGGCGCAATCTAAGCCTCAACTGCAAGGACAGGCTCTCAGAGATCTCTTCAATCGAGATGTGCGTCCAAGGCATGCAATGGGGGTTACACTATATCCTTTAAGGCATCAAACCATGGACCTTTGAAAAGTTAGCCACCCACACCCACGACATAGAGCTGAGCATTGCTCACCATGGAAGAAAAGAGCCAATCATCGACTTCAAGAAGGACAAAGTGTTTGGTCTGAAGGAGGACAATCATGGGAAAAAGCCCGCCAATGAAGATTTTACCATCAACACCACCCCTATCAAAACCTCATCCGCACCCATCAAAATCTCTTCCAAGAACAAAACGAAGGAGATAAAGAGAGATGAGCCTTCTCAAACCCAAGATAGGTACAAAAAGACCTTGAAGGAATTGGAGCAAAAGATATACCCTTTTCCTGACTCTGATGTGGCTGCAATGTTAGACGACTTACTGGAAAAGAAAGTGATCGAGCTACTCGAATGCAAGTGTCCCGAAGAGATGAATCGCGTAAACGATCCTAGGTACTGCAAGTACCATCGTATCGTGAGCCATCCTGTTGGCAAGTGCTTCGTCCTCAAAGAACTCATCATGAAGCTAGCATAACAAGGGCAAATCGAGCTCGACCTTGAAGACACAGCCGCAGCACATACTACCACGATTTCATTTGGATCCTTTGATTCCGTACCTCTCCAAGTGACACCTGACCTTTCCCGCCAATGCTCAAGCCAAACGACACCTTCTGCACCATCATCACTGGGGGCAAGCGAACAAGATGCATCTACTGACGATGAAGAATGATGGACATTGGTGATCTATAAAAAGATGAGGATGCCAAGACCGCAAGCCACAAGGCCAAAAAAGGAGCAAGGGAGAAAACACCGTCGCCGTAACAATAAGATGCCTAAAAGAAATATAAAAGCTGCTAAGCCAACATACGTTGGGGAACCTATGGAGCAAGAGCCACGCATTCCCATCTCCTTGCACGAGTACTTCCTGGAGGACTTCTTCCAACAGTGCACTACCGTTGCATGTCATATGGTCGAAGTGGAAATAGAAGAACCCTCAAAAGGCAAAGCCACCGCCATCGAGGAAGAAAAGACCCTCACACCCAAAGAAGGTCTGCTAACGCACTTTAGCATCGAGGAAGCGTTACAATTACCAAAGAAGATGCAAATAGCACTAGCAGCTGTTTTGGCAAGTCCTGACGACTATGAAGTACAAGAAAGCAACGACGAAGACTTGAAGCTTCAGCCATATGAATGTGCCACATGTTATGCCGCCCATGACGTAATAAACTTCATGGACAAAGACCTACTGCTGGGATCAAAACCTCATAACCGTCATCTCTTCACCTCGAGATACATAAGGGAGCACAAAGTCAACCGCATGTTTATGGATGGTGGATCGACCATAAACATCATGCCAAAGTCAACAATGACCACAATCGGCATCAAGGTGGATGAACTATCCCTAAGCCACCTACTAATCCAAGGTTTTAACCAAGGAGGACAAAGAGCGATGGGTATGATTCGAGTGGAGATGATCAGTGATGAACTCAAGTCAAGCACGATATTCCACGTGATTGATGCAAGAACTTCCTACAGCTTGCTCTTAGGAAGGCCTTGGATACACGCAAATGGAGTAGTACCATCCACCCTTCACCAATGCTTAAAATTTTACAAAGAAAGAGTGAAGGTGATCTAAGGCGACACCAGGCCATTCACCGAAGCCGAATCACACTTCGCAGATGCCAAGTTCTACATAGAGGAAGACATGGTGCTCGAAGCTCTTCCAAATAAGATCAAATCCACGGGCAAAGTAATACCTAAAAAACAGGAATGGCAAGTAGTGCCCAAGAAGCAAAAAAGAGAAGCCGTGCCATCTTCAAGCAAAAACGATGATGAGCCTGCTAAACCTGCAACAACCAAAGGGAGTAGGACGTCTTTAGAAGGATCAAATAAGCCCGTCTTCCGATACATCTTGACGTCAAGAAGAAAGAATGGTCAATCCTTATTCAAAACTGGAGCAAGCAAAGCCGAGACACAGCAGCACAAGGGTGATGTAAAATTGCTCAAAAGAAATGCAGTTTTGCCTCTGACACAGCTAAGCAATGCTAAGGTTGCAAGACCACCACAAGGCTTCATAAAAGCTCTGCCAAATGGGGTAGAACCAAGCTTTCTCCCAACCAAGAGAACTGAAGAAGGTTTTGATCCAAACGCCTACAAGCTTATGTCGAAGGCTGGGTATAACTACGCTTCATTTTCGAATCCTAGAAAAAAAATTTCAAGCACCGTCAATGACAAAGAACGTGACCTCACCAATACTCAAAATAAATTGAAAGAGCATAGTTATGGAATTGACAACAACAAAGCTAGACTTTGACAACAACAAAGCTGGACTTGGCTTCACACCAAATGCACCCGTGAAGATTTCAAGCAAAGCGAAAAACACTAGCGCTTAACACATCAACGTGAGCATTGAACAAAATCAAGAAAAGCCTAAATCTCCCATTCGAGTGTCAATCTTCGATAGGCTGAATCATTCAAAACCCAGAATTTCGGCACTTGATCGCATTGGTGGGCATGACCGAACTTCCGTGTTCAAATAGCTTAACATGCCAACACCACAAAGCTCTGTTTTTGAAAGGTTGTCAAAACCTAAGAAACAAAGCAGCAAGGCTAGCTCTCATCCGCGATGATCAGCTTTGGAAAAACTTGAAGAAACCAAGAAGCCTTCTAGAAAGAGCAAGACAACGCCAAAGGAAGAAAAGCTCGACGGCCTAGCAGGAAAAGACGATGTTCGAAGCTCGATTCCTTCAAGGATGAAGAGCCAAGCAACCTTGGAGGCGCATCATCGTCCGCACTGGCAAATCTTCATGCCAATAAGCCCAAGAGGACGACACTGAAGATGAAATCCTTAAGAAAGACGTCATTTCTGGCTCTTTCGACTCAAAGTCTTCACCTCGACCGTTGAGGGTATGCTACAAGTCAGGCGAAGTTGAAGGATGAACTCATGTCACTCCAAAGAAATTGCACATGAAGCCTATATTGCATCCACAAATTCACCGGTCAGAAATGGGGCAGATAAGATTTCTTCAAACTCCAAAGCAATATGAAAGTGTTAAAGATGAGGAAATTTTGACACAAAGATCGTCCATCCCCATCACGGTACGCGATCTCTTTTTCCTTGAAGACTTATTCAAACACTCGGCACACAACTCCTCGCCTACACAAGCCCAAAAAGACGGCAATGAAGGGGAGGTTCAAGACATCTTCCACATCTCCAAGAAGACAAAGAATACGAAATCCTCAAGGAAGATGTCACTGCTGCACCACCACAGCTCCAAGACGAGGGACAAACCACTATTGATGAGCTCAAGGAGCTTAACTTAGGAACGAAAGAGAAGCCCAAACCTATCTTCGTAAGTGCGTTACTAAGTGTAGACGAGATATAGGAGTACTACCAACTGCTATTAGAGTACAATGACGTCTTTTCCTGGACATACAAGGAAATGCCCGGCCTTGACCCTATCATTGATGTGCATCGTCTTGTAGTCAAGCCTGGAACGCGACCGATAAAGCAAACTCAAAGACGCTATTGATCTGAGCTCATCCCACAAATTGAGGTCGAGATTGACAAGCTAATCGAAGTAGGATTCATTCAAGAAATGCAATAGCCCAAGTGGATCTCCAACATCGTCATTGTCCTTAAGAAATCTGGACAAATACGTGTTTGTGTAGACTTTCGGGACCTCAACGATGCTTGCCCGAAGGACGACTTCCCTTTGCTAATCATCGAAATCATGGTGGACGCAACCACTGGCCACGAGACACTATCATTCATGGACGGCTCTTCTGGATACAATCAAATTCGCATGGTTCTCGAAGACAAGGAACTAACAGTTTTCCGCACTCCAAAAGGTATCTACTGTTACAAGGTGATGCCCTTTAGTTTGAAGAACGCTGGAGCTATTTATCAACACGCAATACAGAAAATCTTCAATGACATACTACACAAGAACGTAGAATGTTACGTAGATGATGTGGTGGTCAAGACAAAGAAAAGATCAGATCACTTGAAGGATTTGCGAATAGTGTTCGAAAGGTTGCGAAAATACAAAGCATTTGGCGTCACCTCTGGAAAGTTCATCGGCTTTATTGTCAAGCACCGTGGCATTAAAATGGACCAATGAAAGATCAAGGCCATTCAAAACATGCCTAAGCCAAGAAACTTGCACGAGCTGAAAAGTCTACAAGGATAGCTAGCTTTCATCAGACGCTTCATCTCTAACCTTGCAGGGCGTTGTCAACCGTTTAGCCGACTTATGAAGAAGAATGTTCCATTTGTATGGGATGAAGCATGCCGCAATGCTTTTGAAATCATAAAAAAGTATTTATCAAGTCCACATGTCTTGGGGGTTCCTGTGCCCAGGAAGCTGCTCATATTATACATCGCCGCTCAGGAAAGTTCAGTTGGAGCACTCTTGGCACAAGAAAATGAATCTCATAAAGAATGAGCACTTTACTACCTCAGTTAAACTCTCACCGGCACTGAGTTGAACTACTCCCCAATAGAAAGGATGTGCCTTACCTTGGTGTTCGCCATCCAGAAGCTCAGGCATTACATGCATGCGTACACCATTCACCTAGTTGCTAAGGCTGACTCGGTCAAATACATCATATCCAAACTAGTTTTGACAGGGCGACTAGCTAAATGAACATTGCTTCTCAATCAGTATGAGATCATCTACGTCTCAGCTAAAGCCGTCAAGGGACAAGCACTTGCAGACTTCCTCGCCGATCATCCAATCCCAGCCGATTGGAAAATTTCAGACGACTTACCCGACGATGAGGTGTTCTACATCGACATCTTCCCGACATGGATGATGTTCTTCGACGGATCCACACGAGCAGACGGAGCGGGGGCAGGAATAATATTCATGTCGCCACAAAGGCAAGTACTACCCTATTCCTTCCAACTAAGCGAACTATGCTCCAACAACGTTGCTGAGTACCAAGCACTGATCATCAGGCTCCAAATAGTGATCAACATGCAAATCACATCCCTTGAGATATATGGCGACTCCAAGCTCATAATCAATTAACTCTTAACTGAATATGAGGTGAGGAAAGATGATCTCGTCCCATATTTCTGATTGGCAACTCAACTATTACAAAAGTTTGAAGCCGTGACACTAGAATATGTGCCAAGAAAAGAAAATCAAATGGCAGACGCTCTCGCCAACCTAACCTCGAGTATGACACTAGGAGAAGGTGAAGCTACAGACGTGCCAGTTTGCCAAAGATGGGTGATCTCGCTCGTTACTGAAATGATACTAGATGATGCAAATGTCATCTCAGTACTGTCAGTCAATGTTGAAGAGTGGAGACAACCGTTGATTGACTACTTGGAGCATGAAAAGCTTCCAGATGATCCTAGACACCACTCTGAAATACGTCAGTGAGCACCTCGCTTCCTCTACTACAAGAGAACACTCTACCGACGCTCTTTTGAAGGGGTACTTCTAAGATGCCTAGGTGAGGAAGAAGTTAATCAAGCCATGGAAGTAGCACACTCAGATGTATACGGGGCACATCAGTCTAGACCAAAGCTGCATTTCCAGCTCAAAAGAATAGGTTATTACTGGGCAAGCCTGCTAATTCCACGCCAAAAGGTGAAGGATTGCCTGGAACACGCCAAAAGGTGCCAAGCCTGGTAATTTCATGCCAACTTCATACATCAATCGCCTATGCAATTACACCCTATAGCTGCTTCATGGCCATTCGACGCATAGGGATTGGACGTTGTAGGACCAATTACGCCAAAGTCATCTGCAGGAGAAGCTTACATCCTAGCTACAACAGATTACTTCTCCAAGTGGGCTGAAGTTATACCCCTAAGACCAACTCCAATGGTAGGCTAAAAGCCAAATTACCCTCCCAAATTTTCCCCCCAAACTCACTCCAACCCAAGGGGAAAATTTGGGCTAAATGCTAAATGCTAAACCAAGGCCAAATTCCCTCCAAAATTTAGCCCAGAAATCGGAGTGGACTCCACCCGATATTTATCGGAATTTAAATTTTTTTAGATTAAAATGTTCACAAAATTAATTTACGATAGTCTACATTTTTATTTTTTTAAAAAAAAATAAATTCAACAAAAAAAATAGCCTAAGTTCATTCTTTAATAATCCCGGGCTAAAATTTTAGGCTAGAATGGTTGGAGCAGAAAAGCTGTTTCTAGCCTAAAAACCAAATTTTCCGGGCTAAAATATTTGGTTTTTAGCCCAACCATTGGAGATGGTCTAAAGGAAGTCAAGAAGGAAACTGTCGTCCGTTTCATCAAAGAGCTTATCATCCACCGATATGGTGTACCTCGCTACATTATCACTAACAACGGAAAACAGTTCTCCAACCGACTCGTGGACAAGCTCTGCGAGAAATACAAGTTCAAGTAGCATAAGTTTTCCATGTATCATGCTCCAGCCAACGGTCTTGCAGAAACATTTAACAAAACGTTGTGCAACTTCCTAATGAAGGTGATCGGTCACTTTGGGCATATAGGATGACACATAGGACTCCTACCCAAGCTACACCTTATTCTCTCGTATATGGCGTTGAAGCTGTTCTACCGCTCGAAAGTCAAATCCCTCACTAAGGATGGCTATACAAGAAGGCTTGACCGATGAAGAGAATGCAAAGTTGGGCTTTCAAGATCTGGAAGTGTGGGATGAGAAAAGGCTCGAAGCTCAGCAGCACTTGGAGTGTTATCAGGCATGACTCTCCAAGGCTTTCAACAAGAAAGTTCGCCCTCGTTCTTTTCAAATGGGAGATCTCGTCCTTGCATTACGTAGGCCTATCATCATAACTCACAAAACAAAAAGCAAGTTCACATCAAAATGGGATGGACCTTATGTAATACAAGAAGTCTACACCAACGGCGCATACCTAATCATGGCGGGAGACGGCTTGAGGATCGGCCCTATCAATGGTAGATTCTTGAAACGCTACTACCCCTAAAAGCAAACGTGCCACGCTCCTAGCCCGCAAAAGCATAAACTGCGTACGACACACAAAAAAAAAATATATATGCATTTGAACTACGTTACGACTTGATCTCTTCTTTGGAAAAGTACGTAGGCAGCTCAAACATTCAGCTTTGAGTTCAGTCACATAAAAAAAAAAAAAAAAAAAAGGATTTTATTAAAGTCAATTTTTATTACAAAGGCAACAAATATTATTTTTGACAACAAAAAAAAAATTAAAAAAATAAAAATAAAAAAAAAATAAAAAAAAAAAAAACCAAGAAGGAGCCTTCACAAAGGTTGATCAGGTGCCGCCTCATCATTCGGCGGAATGTTAGGAAGAAGAGGCGCCGAAGGTTGATTGTTTTGAGCCTCAACACTCGATAAAACTCCAAAGGATGAAGGTAATAGGCCCCTTTGGAGTAAGGCCACGAACATCTGATGGTTA
Organism: Pyrus communis; assembly: GCF_041283825.1. Lineage (NCBI taxonomy): Eukaryota > Viridiplantae > Streptophyta > Magnoliopsida > Rosales > Rosaceae > Pyrus > Pyrus communis. The sequence goes on from NC_142571.1 coordinate 18,231,558, forward strand.
CTCTGAATCCAACTTTCAGATTCCTGCAGCTGGTCAAGCTTTCTCTTCATGCTCGTTGAGTAACTATTGGCAAGCATGTGAAACTCTCTATTTTCATGCTTAAGCTTTCTAATCTTTTGCTTAAGACTCGCCACCTCAGCCATCAGTGACTCAACTTGACGAGTACTGCAATAAGGTGTTGGCCCATGTTCGATACAGAGCTCGCACACTGAACACTGAAAGCCAAAGAGTCTTGAATAGCCAGCTCATCAGACCGCTTGGAAAGGATCCTGTTATCCTTGGGGGTGAAAAGATTTCTAGCAACCACCGTAGCGGTTATGTCGTTCTTCATCACAGAGTCCCTAATTGTAAGAGAACCGTTAGGGGATACGAATAATGAATGCTATATGTTGTCTTGAGAAAGCATGTCAGCATCTTCCCCAGCATTTAAATCAAGATAACGACCAGACGGGTAAGCCATTTACAGAAATAAGGAAAGAAAAATAGGTCAGGAAAATCAAAATCTCAGAAATACAAAGAAGGTAGCTTCTACATGCAGCAACTCTTAAGCGTGCTTTTGAAACACAATTGTTGCCTCTATAAAAAAGAAGGGGCAACATGGCTATTTATTCATACATTGAAGAGGCGTTTACTCAGAAATCGAAGAGGCGGTTGTTCAGAAATCAAAGAGGAATCACCCTCCGAACCTCAAAACTCGGGCCGCTTGTTCAAGGATCGAAGAGTCATCACTATTTGGATTTCAAAAACCGAATTTGCTGGATCAAAACTTGTCAGCACCTTTCACAAGTAACCTCAACTTTATGGACATTACAAGCAACTTTGTCAAAGATTTCTGACAAAGTTGAGAACATGTGAATCTTACTGTTTCAATTACCCAACGGTTGCCGACAATAGTAAAAGACCAGTACCACCACTTGCTATTGGGAAATCCTTATCTATGTCGACCTCCGTCTTTCATGGCAAGGCAAACCTGCAAAAAATGCCTAACTCTTCCTCACCTCTGAAGGTGCACTCCCAGCAAAGCCTCTCGAAATACTCAGTTTTCTTCCTCCCAACAATACCTCTGCAAACAAGTTACACCAAATTAAAAGTATCACATATCATCAGGGTTAAAAGCAAGAGTATCTCATATTATGCTTTTTCCCTGTTTTTTCATTTACCCTTTTTTTTACCTGCAGGACAAGGAGAAATAGAGCAATCAGTCGGAACCTGAAATCAAACTTCCGATCTGGAACTGATTGCCTGGAACCTTTGCCTGGTTGCTTACCTTGCATTGATCTCGAGTACTCATCGCCACTGAGAAGTAATGTTCTAAAAGAACATTTAAATGAAAAGGTTGCATTCCACTCCTGCATCAGGGAAAAATACTGCAAGAGATTGAATCAGAAAGATTAATGATGAGCTGGAACAGATCACTATAACATGACGCCCTTCCCTGCAGAATGGCATAATCCAGATGGAAGAGTCTAAGTCAAATCCAAGCTCGGCATGGTTGCTCTAATCAAAGAGCTCGAAAAGCTTCAACGACCTTTCGCTGGCACCGTCGTCGAAGAGCAAAGTTTCGCCGTGCAACACTGTCAAATCGTCACCACTTCTTCAAAAAGCAAAAGTATCTCATATCATGCTTTTCCCCTGTCATTTTCTTTGTCCTTGTTCTTACCTGCAGGACAAGGAGAAAGAGAGTAATCAGTCGGAACTTGAAGTCAAACTTCCAGATTATACCACATCTGCCTGGAGAACAAATAAGGCAAGCGAAAATAATACGTTGAAGCATGTGGAGACAAGCACAACAAAACACGTGCCGATTCATCCGCTACTTCTTCAAAAAGCAAAAGTATCTCATATCAGGGTTGAAAAGTACTGTAGACTTGACGGACTTGTTTTAAGTCGGCTCACTAAAACGTTGCTATATGAGACCGCTCGTGGTCCAATTCCATTCAAGAACAAGCCTCGACGGCCCTTGAAGAAATCACAAGTCTGATTCAAGATCAAATGTCTACCACCCTTGAATCAAGTTCAGCTCTAGATAAAAGGAGTAAATTTAGACATTTGGTGCAACTCTGGCAGAAGAAACCCCCCAACCCTGTTCAAGATCAAAGCTGTGGAAAGTCAACAAGCGCAAATATCTACCACGTAAAGCTCCTTGTGGTCCAATTCCATTCAAGAACAAGCCTCGACGGCCCTTGAAGAAATCACAAGTCCGATTCAAGATCAAGTGTCCACCACCCTTGAATCAAGTTCAGTTCCAGATAAAAAGAGTAAATTCAAACATTTGGTGCAACTCTGGCAGAAGAAACCCCTCAACCCCGTTTAAGATCAAAGTTGTGGAAAGTTAACAAGCGCAAAGATCTACCACATGAAGCTCATTGTGGTCCAATTTCATTCAAGATCGAGCCTCGACGGCCCTTGAAGAAATTTCAAACAAAATTCAAGAACAAGCCTCAACAACACTTGAAGAAAACTCCAGCCCAATTCAAGATCAAACCTTAGTGGCCCTTGAAGAAATTTCTAGTCCATTTCAAGAACAAGCCTTGACGGCCCTTGGATCGACATCTACATTGAGGAACTTCAAAACACATCTTTTACACGTGACCAGCACATGTATACGACGTGCCTTGAAGTGGGGGCATTTGTAGACATTGAAATTTTGGTGAAACAAATGTTCATCAACGCATTAAAGTTTTGACGTGTCAGGGCATACATGGCATACACCACGTGTCGTACAAATTGTACACATGGCGTGACACACCCCGACCCGGAATGTCCACTAGGACCCCAAATCGAGCTGTGTTGGCCGACACCTGGAAGGTGACGAAGCCATAAAATGTGATAGTGTATAAAAAGTGAATAAATTTGAATCTAAAAGTGTCTAAATACCAGAGTGCGCTACGAGTGGGAACGAACCCATTTCACAAGCGATGTCAGAGCATAAGTAAGGTACAGTAGTGTGGGTAAGAATCATACCCTTAAAACTAGCCACCAATACTAAGATTAGCTATATATCCTCGTCGATACGAACTCAGCAGTTAAAACCTGAATGGGTACAAAACATAAAGTGTGAGTAAGCAGTAAAACCAAGCTTCCCAAAACTATTACCTTTCTAATAGTAATAACCCCTCACTGTAATTCCCTTATATATGCATATATCCAAACCATACTCAGAAATGACCAAAACCACGGTTTGCCATCAACTCCACCATACATTAATAAGTAGGCCAAATAAACTTAATCAATACAAAGTGATATATCAGTCATAGTCATCTAAAATGACATGTACAACTTATCCATATCTCATCAATCATGGCTAGCATATAAGTCGGAGTCACCTATAGTGACCTGTACGACTTATCCATATCTCATCAATCATGGCTAGCATATAAGTCGGAGTCACCTCTTGTGACCTGTACGACTTATCCATATCTCATCAATCATGGCTAGCCAATAACTCAATAAGTATACCTGCACACGAGTCGAAACCACCTAAAGTGGTCTGTACGACAGGACTAAGTGTAAATAAATACGCTCAAGTGCTACGATCATGTGAAGACTGTGCGAATAATCATGGGTCACCTACAAGTCGGAACCACCTAAAGTGGTTTGTACGACATGACTGTGCACCTACCTTGGATCCAAGATGAGCGTAAGGTGCGGGAGGTGAACATCACATGAAGGACTGTGCCCTGGCCACGGGCGTGAGCATTAACATCGGGGTGCAGATTTACGAGCTATACTATATCTCAACACAATCGTATTCACTACCATCACTAACATCAACATGTACTCACCTGAAGCTTACCTGGACGTTCGCGGCGTCATATAGTACTTCAAAGCATTCACAATAGTTAGGTTCAGGTAATATCCATATGAATATGCCATGATGCAATCTATACCCAAACATTTCCTGATATTCCCAAAATATATAATACGAAGTAACATGTACAATCAATAACACCCTACTCCCAAACTATTTACTTTTGAGATTAATCATCAGTGTTAAGCCCAATTAGACCCTAGTTACATTAACTATTATTACTTACCTTTCCTTACTTTAATTTCTTGATTCTTCACGCATTGATTCACGATCAACATTAATCGCCAAATCATAAAGCTAAATCTCACACTTCCCACCAATGTCCTTCACATTGCTCAATTCACTAAACAAGGCTATTGTCTCAATTATTTACTCTCATTTATTATATGGATGCATCTAACGTCTTGTTAGACTGCTTACGTACCCTAAACAGGGATCAAGCCATTCGTAGTTCGAAATGATTAATTGTAGGTAACAAGCATAGATCACTATAGAAGTACTTGTGGAACTATCAATTATATGCCTATGAAAGAAAAAAGGCCCACTCACCTGGAGTCCACGCTATGATTATCTTGCACGCACATCGAGACATCACGATCTATCGTTGCCTATGACCAATTATCAAATCACGTCTCAAAGTTTTTACCGATAGAATACATAATTTACATAAAACATATCCTCAAGGACCTTCAAGAATAATTGGAGACCTATTGACCAAAAGTCAACCGTCGATCAAAGATCGACGGTAGGGTCTACAACCCTGTATAGCTCGATTTGGAAGATCCGTATATTAGATTTCCAATCCACAACTCCCAACGATACACAATATGTTTCTAGAATAACATATTAAAATTTCATTACGATCCAACGGTTGGATCTCCGCCATTTGCCCAAAACCAAGTGGACGTGAACATTTATTTTACTAACTTACAAATTCAATTCGGGAAGATCCGTACATCATATTCCCGATCCATAAATTCCTATGATCTTTAACTATTAGTTATTATAATGTATCCAAGTTTGGTGACGATCCAACGGTCGGATCGTCGATTCACATTTTCATCAAGCAACGTATCGTAACGAATTTAGGTCCCAACGATCAACCTATCTCATTCAAATAAAAAAACTGAATTCAAGACATTCGACATAGCCTAAAAATAGTATCGGCGGCCCACTAGCCACGCGCCGCCGCGGGTGGCGATCGGCCGCCCCGACTTACCGGAAAATCCAACTATTTCCAAAAATTCTCAAACTTCACAGAAATGAAGATCTCAGTGAGTGGAGCAACTTTCATACCTTCCACGAAGTCCAAAAGTGGATGGAAGATGGTCAATTTTGCCCACAAAGCCGGCGGGTGCCTAAAACTTCCCGATGTCGATTCGTCTTCTACAGTGGTCCAACGGGGTCAAGGTTGGTTGGGTTTTTCTCCTGGGATGATGGGCTACAAAGCCCAAGTGGTGGCATCGGCCATCACTTTGCCAATTTTCCGAAAAATCGAAAAGAGTGGCCGGATCACCGTTGATTTTCGTCGACTTTCGTGGCCTCAAACCGTCACATACCATGGTTAATCAAGGTGGTTCTTGGGTGGGTTTTGTAGAGGGGGATGAGAGCTTCAAGATGGTGGTGGTTGCGTCAAAAAACTCCATCGAAGTTGGTCGGAATCGACCTTGGAAAATGGGAACTTGTGGTGGGTGCGGGTGGACGGGAAAGCCACTTCCTTTTTTTTTTTTTTTTTTTTTCTTTCTTTTCTTTCTTTCCTCCATTTCTGATTGGGCTTCACCCCACAAAGTGGGGATTTAATTTAATTAACACTAAACCTTGAATAACCAATTTCGAACGTCCGTAACTATACCGTTATAATTCGGACTCGCAAACGGCTTTCGCCTATACGTTCGTACCAACGAGTACTACGAGGATATACTAAAAGAATAAGTCCCACATCTCTCAAGTCAATGCTCAACGGAAGTCAAAGTCCTTGCCTCTAGGACAATTTCGTAAATTCACGCTTTTAAAATAAAATAAAAATGTAAAATTTGGAACGGGTTGTCACATGGCGTGTGACTCAATAAAATAGGAAGAAATACCCTTGGATGATTAAACAAGTTTTTCTTCTCAATTTGGGCAATGACTTCAATCCATTACGGATCAAAGCAAGTTTTTCTCATTTGGGCAATGACAAAGCAAGCACACTTCAAGTTTAAAATTGTATTAAGTGGGAAATTAGGCCATAAATAAGACCACTTCAATTTCAATATTGCATTAAGTGGGAAATTAGGTCATATGTTAGACCACTTCAATTTCAATATTGCATTAAGTGGGAAAATTAGGTAATAGTGCTTGGGTGGGAAAATTTTGTGGTGGTGATTCATTCTCAAAGCCTATAAATAGGCTTCTCCATTAAGGTATCAAGCATGAAGGAATTCACAAGTACATTTCTCTACTCCCAAATTGGAAGAGAATTCCCCAAATCATTGAAGCTTTGAAACTCCAAGGCTTTCAACCATCCAAATTCCCAAGAATTCCGTAGGATTGAGAAAGCTCTTTTCGTTCTTCGCCAAATCCTTGAGGCCCTCCTTCAAGATCAAGCCCCGCAGGCCCTTGAAGAACTTTCAACCTTTAAGATCAAAGCCCTAAAGGCCCTTGAAGAAACTTCCAACTGTTCATCCAAGATCAAGCCTCGACGGCCTTTGGATCAACAAATCTACATCTTACAGAGATCGAATCAGATGACCAAATTTGAGAGAGATCGTAACCGTAAAATCATTAATACTACAAATATTATTTTATACACGTGTTCTTGTTTCAAGGAATTTACGTGTTCACAGGCATCTCAGTCAATATTCTACAACTATCAGTCATCCAGAAGATAGGCATAATCAGACTCAAAGAAGAGGTCTTGATTAGATTCAATGAACTTACCTTAACTGCCATTAGCACAATCATGCTCGACATAACCAGCCCTCTAATTGACACATCACAGACCTTCATGATCGTCAGTAACCCATCTCTTCATAACAGGATTCTAGGCTGACCTTGGCTAGTGAAGATTGAGGCTGCGACCTCGATCGGGTATCAGAAAATTCAATTTCACATCTCGGGAGAAGCAGTCGGAGAGATCAAACGTGACCAGGCCATGTTTTGGTGATGCACTGTACAAGTTCTCAAAGAGATGAAGAAGAAGTTTTTTGCCCCAGTAGTAGTAACCGAAATGCAAAAAGATGATTCTAAAGCCACCAAATAGCATTCACGATAGACGTGTTAGGAAGATGGCATCAAAGTTGACAATGCTTTGGCAAATGAATCAGGAGGGAAACCCGAATAAGATGCCGAACACATCTTCCTTGACCCTAAACAGTGGTCAGACCATGCCAAATGCGCATCCAAAGAAAATCTGAGTGATCCTGGATATAAAGTCCCCCACTACTCTAAATGAGATTTAAGGTCTGACCTAATGAGCAGCTGCACTCAACCATTTCCTTTCACAACCTACTGATCGACGCAAGCATTTTTTTAAGGTGACTAGGAGGTATAGTGAGGCAAGTGGAACAACGAAGTGCAAGAAAGCATTCCAAGACTTGAAGAAATACTTGATATCACATCCCTACTATCCAAGTCGGAAATAGCGGAGGACCTGTACATCTATATGGTGATATCTTAAGCAGTAATGAGCTCTACCCTAGTATGAGAAAAACTGGGGGCTCGACTACCTATATTCCACAGTTCAAAAGCTCTCTTCGATGCGGAAACCAGGTACCTGAAAATCAAAACTTTGATTTTGGTGCTAGTTATTACAACCCGGAAGCTCAAGACGTACCTTCAAACACACGTAATCATCATCATGATGCAATATTCTACATAATCCAAACGTGTCAGTAATGAGCTCTACCCTCGTATAAGAAGAACTGGGGGCTCGACTACCTATATTCCACAATTCAAAAGCTCTCTTTAATGCGGAAACCAGGTACTCGAAAATCAAAACTTTGATTTTGGAGCTAGTTATTACAACCCGGAAGCTCAAGATGTACCTTCAAACACACACAACCATCGTCATGATGCAATATTCTACATAATCCAGACGTGCGATGATAAATGCGCATGAGCTGGCCGACATTTCGATGAACGTAATGACTTAGACTAGAAATGCCTTAGAGGTAACTAAGCACACTGTAGCCGCACCAGCCCCTCTTGCAGGAGATTTTTAGCACTTACACGTCGACGGATCATCCAACTACCATGGATTGGGAGCAGGCCTAGTTTTCACTACCCCGAACGGTTCGATGCTCGAGCATGCGATCACTCTAAGCTTTAAAGCATCAAACAATGAAGCAGATTGTAAAGCCTTACTAACAGGTCTCCGATTGGCGAAAGATTTAGCGATGAAGAAGCTCGTGATATATTTTGATTCCCAATTAATCACCAACCAAACCTTAGAGGAGTATGCAACGAAGCATCCAAGGATTGCCCGATACCTCAAGAAGGTACGAGAACAGCTAGCGACGTTCTAGGCATACACACTTACTTAAGTTTCACGAACAGAAAATGCCCTTGTAGATGCACTAGCAAGTTTAGGCTCTGCTTTAGATCATCAGCTCAAGTGCTCTATCCGGTCTGGTACTTAAAGAAGTCGAGCATAAATGCAGAACAACAGTCAAAATGGCACAGATCAACACAACTCTGAGTTGGCAAGGTCCCATCATCGACTATATAGTCAATGGAACGCTCCCTATAGATAAACTAGAGTCTAGGAAGCTCCAGACGAAGGCAGCACGTTATTGCATGTGGAATGGCATGCTCGTTCGCAGACCCTTCTCATGACTACATCTCCTTTATCATCGCTAACTAACGACCTGAATATTCTTAGCTCAATCCACGAAGGCGTCTAGAGAAACCACTCTGAAGGCTGCTTCCTACGTAAAAAGCTTTTAATGCAGGCTACTACTAGTCAACCATGCATCAAGACGCCAATAAGTATGTACAAAGGTGCGATATTTTCCAGTGCTTCAAGCCCGTGCCCACACTACTTGCCAATGAACTCCACCCGCAGACGAGCCCTTAGCCATTCATGTAGTGGACGATTGACTTGGTAGGACCAATGGTACCTGCCACTGGGGCAAATGCATGATGATCGTAGCAATCGACTATTTTACAAAATGGGTCAAAGTCAAACCCATGACTACAACTACTCAGACGAACATAGAGCACTTCATATAGAAGAACATCATTTACTGCTTTGGCATCCCTCACTTCATCGTCATAGATAATTGCCCACAGTTTGTAGGAAAAGACTTGGCGAGGTTCTTAAAAAAATATGGCATTAAGCAGCACATGTTCACACCCCGATATCTGCAAGGCAATGGGCAGGCCGACGCATCCAACAAGACCAATCTCAATTGCCTCAATAAATCCCTCACAAACAAGAAGTGCAAGTGGCCAGACGAGGTCCCTAGTGTTCTATGAGCGTATTGCACCACTAATAGATGAGTAAAAGGCAAAACTCCATTCTCCATAGCATTTGGTTCTGAGGCGATTATTTCTCCTAACGTCGTGGTGCCCAACATCAGTATTGTACTGCCAAATTTCGAGCAGAACAAGAAGGAGATGGCCACAAACTTAAACTTGGTAGAGGAAGAGAGCAAAAAAGTTATCACCCGCATTGTGGCCTATTAGCAGCAGCTCATTTCCAGTTATAACAAGAGGGTGAAGATCTAGTAGTTCCAACCAAAAAACTTAGTCCTCAGAAAATCCTTCATAACCACCCGTCGGGATGGCTCCAAAAAGATAGCTCACATCTAAGAAGGTCAATACAAAATCAGCCAAATAGGCAGGAAGGGCAGCTACACCCTCACCACTATGAGCGACAACGAGATCGAAAAGCAGTGGAATGCCTATAACCTGAGAAAGTATTACGTGTGACCTCCTATTATTCCTTACACCTCGTTCAAGACAAATAAAGTTCGAAGACTCAAGCAGCTCAACAAACAAAACCTCATATGTCGAGGATTATTAGTTGTTATGCTATTTCTGCCTACAAGAAAAGTTAATACATTTCTCTATTTTCAATGAAGATCAAAGGAATTATTCACAAGCCTGAGCCGAATGCATAAACATCCGAATTGATCACCCTTGCCAAAGCAGAAGACGTGCCTGCCCTAGCAGACATAGTGTGTGTTCTTTCATCAAGAGAGATTAAATTGATCTGGGTATCCAGATGTGGATGGGTTGTTCAACTGCTCAGTTCCCTTGAATGCTTCGACTACCTACGTCAGGATATTCCCAGAATTGGCCATAATAGACTTTTTCCTAAAAAGACTTAGCCGACTGAAGGATTCAATTATGCAGGAGCCTGAGTCTCAAATTGGAAGAGACGATAAGTACAGGATCCCTACCCATGAAAGATTCACATGACTAGATTATCTGCCCACGATATGTAATCTTCATGAACATAACTGGGCTCTAAAGTGTTGCAATACTAGTCAAGCGACCTGTGGAGATTCGTATCGAGCTGTGTGCAGCTGAGAAGATCAAGGGATCAGCAACTCGGAAGGATATAGACACTAAGTCGTGATTTTGCATACAACTTAAGCCTAAAATGCCTCCGAGAGCCAAGGCTAATGCCTAAAGTGGTCATGTGAGTCGTCTGATTTTGTAAGTAAGACACCCAGTCGACGACCTAATGGCTGGCAGGCCTATGCAATCTATAAGCCGATACTTACACCAATTATGACCATGCAGACCTGTTTGCTTACTCAAAAGTAATGCTTCCTGCCGACGCTTTACATTTTAAGTTTTGCAAGAGCTAAATCTAAAATGTACAACTATAGTAGCTATATGGACTCCTTTGTTTTCTACGATAAGCACGTGTCCTGCCATTGGCTTTATAAGTTAAAATTTTCGCTAGTGCTTGAGAGTACCAAGGCTCCTGAAGCCGCTAAAGCTGAGATTCTTAACTATAGTAGCTACGCAGACTCATCTGCTTTCTACGGGAAGCACGTGTCCGGTCGCTGACTCTATAGGTTAACAATTTCGCAACGTGCGCCAAGAAGGCCAAGGCTCGTGAAGTCACTAAAGCTGAGATTCACAACTATAGTAGCTACGTGGACTTCTCTACTTTCTACGATAAACATATGTCCGGTCGCTGGCTCTATAAGTTAAAATTTTCGTAACATAACCCGGGAAGGCCAAGGCTCGTGTAACCGTCAAAGTCAAAGTTCAGAACTGTAACAGCTACATGGACTCGTCTATTTCCTATGGAAGTCAAGAGTTCAATCGCCTCTATAAAAGAAATTTCACATTTTTCCTCAACTGCCACGCCTTCAATAGCCATACAGCTCTTAGTAACCAAAGCTTCCATCAGCTCATCCTCAACCGCCCCTTCCTGGATTGCCTAACCCTCAGCTGCTCCACCAAAGGCTGCTTCAAAAGAGGAATCAAACTAAAGAAATAATGAAAGTCTCGAAGTTATTCTCAGAAAACTCATAATCCAACAGCCTACCTTGGAGATAGTCTACATAGCCAAGCTTATAGAAATTAACCTAACAAAAAGCAAGTACCACTTCGTGACCGACTTTCTCATTTTTTAGCTACACATTATCCTTAACAAGCTTAGTGTAAGCATCTTGCAGCTTATCCAGTTCATTCTTTAGGTTCTCACTAGCAGACAACGCATCTTGCAGATCCACTTCATTGGACTTAAGCTTATTGGCAACATCCTTGAGACGAGTCACTTCAGCATGCATGAAGACAAGCTCATCATCCTTGGCAAAACAAGTATATCGTAGCTTTGAATTGACAAACTCAAGGTCCTTGACCACCGGTGCGGCGCAACTGACTTCTTTTTCTGCAGCTTCCAACATCGCCTGAGTCTCATTAAGCTTAGCTTTCAAATCGACGACCTGTTGATGAACAGTCTCCAGCTACACAGAAGTGGGGGTAGAGACATCAAACCTCTTCAAAATGACGAGTTCAGATACAAGTTTCTCAATCTTTTAAGTAGCCGAGCGAAGCTGAGCCATCAACGCCACTTCGACCTCCTTAGCGCACTTGACAGCATCCTGATCAATGCGCATAGACTTAACTACCAAGATCAAAGTCTTATGCATTGTAGCATGCAGAAAGACATCCTCGAGTAGGCAAAAAGCTTTGCAAAAGAGTCTAAGCGGACAACAAACTTAGCACATAGATCGACGTCATCAAGCAGGTCAGCCTTCAGCAGCACATAGACTTCAGGAAACTCCCCAGCTCTAGACTTGGTGGATCTCTCAAAACTATCCCTACGAGCAGACTTCCCTTTCTCAGCAGACAATCAGTTGCAGCAAAGGAGGAACAAGCTCAGGCGCCACCTTAGCAGCAGAATCCATCTTCTTGCTTTTTATAGCTGCGATCCTCTTAGAAGCTGAATCAGACTTATCTCTCTACGTGCACTTCGACACAAACCCGGGCACCAGAGGCATCGACGAACCTTTTCACTGGGCAATCCTCTCAACAATAGTCGTGGCCACCTTTGGAGAAGCAGATTTCACAAGCTCAGACTCAACAGTCTTTTTCTTCCCCTTAGAAGAAGTCAGATTAATGACAAGCTTCTCAACAGCAGATGAGTCTTCGCGAGCAGCAGAGGAAGTCCTTGGCTTCTTCTCAGTCAAATGCTCATTGGCAGGTGAGGAAGATCTCTTATTTCCTCCCTTATTGGCAGCATGCTCTACAGTAGCGATCGAGCAAGCAAACGCCTCCTCCTTTATTCGCTTTATCTCTTCTTTTGGAAGTAGCCCGCCTTTCTCCTGATGAATATGATTGAGTAGCCAGCGCCACACATGGTACTCAATAGGAATACCCAAGGAAATATGCACTTTCTTTATATCCGTCGAAGTTTTTTGAGTTGAGCCAAAATTTGAATCTACACAAAGTAAGAAGAACAATCAATAAATTGAAGTCATGGATTAGCTTAACAAAAATTCAACTAAGCCAAGAATAAAGCAGTTCACTTACCACTGATAAAGGCTATCTAAATACACAGCTCAAGAGAGGAGTCAAACTTCCACTCTCCACTTATTGTTACCCAATTTAGCAACCTAAAAGATTACTAAAGTTTCTAAGCTTTTACCTTGCAAGTGCACAAAATGTTAATAGTATAGTAAGCAAGCAAGAGTCAATCCCACTGAAGATTGTTTATTACTTTGCAACTCAACACACAAACACACATTTAAAAATATTTGATTTGGTTTTGAATTGGTACTAAACAGAAAATTTAATAATAAAATCAACAAAATTAAGAATGGATTTTAAAATCAAATATGAGTCAGTTAGAGCATGTAATCCACAACTAAACATTCATCAACCAACATTATAATACCAACTTACAATTCCAAGCAATTGGAATGAAGACATTCATAACACATCCATGGTATGTAGATTATGTTATATTGATTCTCTCTAAGATATGTAAAATGCATGTTGTTGACCTCATTACAAGTATTCTATCAAGCAACCTAGCATGACATTTACTCAAGTTAATGAAATAGAATCCATTAAGTTCAAAGAGAATATGAATATCACAAGAACCTTAGAATATGTTGTATATTACTAAGAATTCAAGATGTTACTTCGCTTGATTACTTCTTATCATAATCAATTGCTGCCAAAGAAAATATGATAGATATGTCGATCATCATATAATCACAACAAGAATAACCCAAGACAATATTTATAAGGTGATCAATCAAAGAAACAAGTCATAGGCATCCATTATAATAGTAAAGTAAGCATTCATCCAAAAAACTAGAATTATATTATAACGAAGCAAGAATCATGTTTAGGGCTTCATACTAAGCCCTAACTACAAAGAGTTTAGTTACTCATGTCCAACAATAAAATAGCAAACTGAAAACTCATAAAAAGAAAACTTAAAAAAATGGAAAAAAAAAAAATGAGGAATAAGCAAGCACTTTTATCCAAGCTTCCTGTGCGGCTGCTATCTCTGAAGTTTGTCAAACTAGCACATTATAAACTCCAATTTTCGTTCAACCCTACTCTGGACGCTTCAGGACGCTTCAGGTTTAAAAACCCATCCAATTTCTGAAAGCTAACTTCAAAAGCTAACATGTTCCAATTAAGAATAGGTTAATAGCATTTATCTGAGCCTTTTTTTTTAATCTTGTGCATCTTCCACCTTTTATAATCAGTTTAGAATACCTAAAGACCTCCATTTAATGTGGTGTCCCCGCTTGTTCCTTGGATGCTACTAAATCTCCAAACTCTCGACAATATTCGAACTTCGCAGGGAATCTTCACTCTGCACTGTCTGCACCAAAATAGCAATAACGTCTTCTGTAAAACTCAGAATCATGAACCATAAAATTCTCCAAAAACTAGACATCCAAAGCTTTCCAAGCATATAAGACTCAACATTTGGTTCCCTCTGAGGAAATACAATTTAATATTCCAACTTGACTAATCTGCACAGCAAACCTCTGCTTCCAGGGTGGAAAATGTCTTTCATCCCAATAATACTCTTTTAGCTTTAGACTTCAATTTTCTTGCCTGAGAACACAAATGTAAACAAATTAATGAAAAGAAAAAGGAAAACATAGAATACGACACAAGAATTAAGTTTAAAAAGCAATAAAGATACGTACGAAAACAAACCTATCACTTATCTCCAAGGTATCTCTTGCCCACTTATGATCACCTTTGTAGAAGCATCAAGCAGCCTATGGTGAGACCTTAGCTACCCCATGCCTTCCTTGTGGCCAATTTTGAAGAAGTACCAGAATTCATTGATGGTCAAGCCAAGATCAAAGAACCTATTTAAGTTCGAAAACCTACAAATGCATGAACTGCATTCGAGGAACACCGAGCAGGCGCACATTTCATGGAGCAGATCACCTCTTGGAAAAAATGCGACATGGGAAAAGTAAATCCCAACATGAAGTAATACAGATGAAATTTGATAGCCCTTTTCCAAGCAGTAGCACCCTCACCACACGGTTCATGGCCGCTATCATCCTTCACCCACTTAACGCGAACCCTTGACGGAATTGCATACTTGTATGTCTTGAGAAAATCTCGAAATACCTCATCGAAATTGATCTTGACATGTGCAGCCTTGAAGTAGCCCACTTTATCGGGAAGAACCACCTTGACGGTACAAAGATTAAGGATCGTCACTTTTTGCAATCCCAACGCTAGGCCTTATGGCCCAGCTCATTAGCTCGGCCAGGCCACAAAAGGCTCAGCCCTCACTCTGTCTCTCCCTCCAGCGAGCAGCCCATACCATCCTAAACCTAATAGGCCTCACCGCCTAGCACAGAATGAGGCTCGTGCCTCCCTCCTTCTCTCTCTCACGCCCAACAGGGCCCAATGACCTTTTTGCCCTGTCCACTATTGAGGGGGTTGAGTGCCCCGTGCTTCTCTCCCTCTCCGCCAATTTCAATGAACCCGATCCCAGCTCCACCCCACTACACCCTTGGCCCATGCTGAGCCACCACCTAGCCCATGCCAACCGCGCGATGAGCCCAGCTCGCACCTCTAGCACCTCGGCTCAAGCCAAGCCGATCCCCTTGCCATGCCACCAGTAGCTCACGCTACCCACTGCAGCACAACAGCCTCGTGGCACCTTCTTTGTTAGAATGATAATTATTCTCCAAATTTACTTAATCACCCACTAAAGGTAGAATTAAATAAGTATTAGGGGCAATGGGTATCATTTTCCTAGAAGAAGTCTATCTCCAAATCAAGGAAGGAGATCTAATTCAAATTGGAAAACAACTTTACAAGCCCATGCAACTTGAAATTTCTACACCTACTGCCCTTTTCCTACGTGCAACACAGCAAGTGTAGGGGTATTTATGGAGCCAAAAATAATCCCAAAAATTCTAGAGGTGACACATGGACTTTTTCTTAAGAAGGACAAGATTGCCTTCATTAAATGGGCAGGCTCCTCAAATACTCCAACGTGCAGCTCACGCCCTTAAAGTTCCCTACAGGCGAATGCGACTGCCCATATCTCACCTACCCTTGGGAAGAAAAAGTCAAAGCATTAAAAATAAAAATTAATTACTCAAATCCTATCTTTAATACATTCCCAATTGAAGATTGACTTCATTCAAGTAAGTAATCCCTATTTAAATCAATTAGGGATATTTACTCCATTATCTCAAGATATTATTTCCTATTTAATATCTTGAGAATATTTCTCCATAAACCTTGGCCAATAAAATGTCACCATGTGTAGGGTAAAACCCTAACACTATGGTTGGCCCTCTCCCCTATATACATCCTCAATTCTACAAATTTCGGTAAGCTTTTACTACCCCTAAAAGCTCTAAACACTTACTCTTTTCAGAGAAACTTAGGCATCGGAGATCTATTGGCCTAACACCCCCCCCCCCCAACCTTGTGTGCACGTGAGGCTTAGGTCTTTGATTTAAGGTGTTAATTGTTTTGCAAGTGCAGTTTTGTCAAAGCTACAGACGGCAGAAATTTGCTTCAACACTCATCACTGCATTTGTTATAGAAATCATCTGAGAATATCTTAGCATGGGCGTCAATTGTGGCAACTGAGCTTATACCTATCATCTTCAAAACTTTAAGTAAAGATTCATCCCAAATCTTCTCAATTTGTTGATGTTCAATTGAGGAGGTTTGTGTTGTCGCTGGATCTTCATCTGCATGTCACTTAAGTGTCATTCATCTCATCGGTGCCACAAATGAAGAGCTTGAGCTTGAGCTGCCACTTTTGTGAAGAGTAGACCATTACTGATCTCCTTGAATAATCTCAAGTGGCACAGATGTATAAGCTGCTCCTTAGTAGCTTAGTATTTGAGCTTGTGTGTGACTCCTGTATGAACTTGATATTCTACTAGTGGATGGAGCTCCTTGGAGTTCTCCCGATCTTTTACGCAGTTAGGGGTTTTCTAGGCACAAATATTATTGTGTGATGTATGCTTATCTTTATATTAATTGGTGTGAAGATTTACATGGTAAAACATTCAAATCTCAATAGGGTACTATCTTATACATAATTGATTATAATTGTGAACTTATATTAGTGATATGTGTTCTTTCTTGACTAGTATCGTGCGATTAGTCAAGTTTATATCTGTAAGATAAATGTGTATTTGATTGCTGTCATATATCAGTGTCAGTTTGGGGTCGTCATGGGTGGGAAAAGGTTCCACAAAGTCTATTACTACATCTATTGCAGGGATTTCGCCTGGTATCAATTCCAGAGATGTTGAACTTGACTACAAGATAAATCAGAGATGAGATGAAACCTCTTATGACTTACCTCCACGGCTCTAATCCAGTGTATCTAAATTAATTTGGTGATGAAAAGAGAGCAATAGCAAGCTCCCATTTGGTTTGACCTCATTGGTTTGAAAAATTCTGGAGTTGCAAGAAGTTGATAACACTTGAGAGTTGAGATACCAGTGATGAGAGATTTGGGAATAATTGTTTCCTCGTGCATTTTTGAGCAAGATAACACTGCAGAGATATTTTGAGCAAGATAACACTGCAGAGATATTTTTGAGCAAGATAACACTGCAGAGAACGTTGCCCTCCTAATTCTATCTCTAGATATACTCAGCATGCTTGTTACACTACACTTCTCTGCTTCTTGTGCGTGCGCATTGGCTTATCGAGCTAAGCTATACATATCTTGACCTGGCTAGTATTTGCACGCTGTATAGGTAGTGCAAGGTACCATAGGCCACATTTTGATGGCTGCGGCCCCAAAACACCTTACGCTTACTTTGCTATGTAATTCTAGAACTCGGTGGGAATTAAGTCCCCACCTGCAGCTGTTGTCGACTACTCAGATTTACAATATCACTACAAAAGCATTAACAGATGGAATATTCTCAGAGAAATGAAGACGAGCAATTGTTTGGTGTTCTATGAAATGTCTTTGAATAGATAAAATAAATACAAATTTCATTATCCATAGTATATACCAATTAATAACAGCAGAAGCAAATTGATTAAGAAGCTCTACCTGCAGCAGCTAACTGCTTCTTCCAGGTTTTCCTTTACTACACAATAGATTTATCAATCTTTATTCCAGCAGTAGCAACCAGTTCATCAGCATCGTCTAATCAAAGAAATCAAGCTCTCACGACAACTTAAGACGGCGGTAGATAAACTGTACACATTGTCAACAGCATCAGCTAGGATTATTATTACACGATTGATGCTGATGGAATAATCATCATGATCTTAGATCTAAAATGAATGATGCAAAGTATGCCGAACTTTGAGCTCTGTAAAAACTGTCACATTCTCCCATTCTCTACAAGTATATACCCCATTAAATTATAAGATGGGTAAAGTCTTCCATTTTGGTATTTATCATGTTATACTTGATGAGTCCATTTTATACTATATATTTTTTCTTATTCTTAGTATATTTTGGTTATTATTTTAGTGAGATTTTGATGCTTTATTGTTTATTTTTAATATAGGACGGGCAAACTTGTTTAGAGCATAAAATGATCAAATGGTATAATTTTTGAGTGATTCGAATTGGAGCTGGTTCGTGAGTCTGTCAAGAAGTTTGTATCAAAATTTCTTAATTTTATCCCGAATCATCTAATCGTGACGAATTAATTCCATGCCTAGCGTGCAGTGCTAGCAAATTGGGGAGCTTATTTGCGACTTTTTGACTTCGGCTCTTCTTGGAACTTGAATAGGAGGTCCGAAGCCTTAATTTGATTCGTTTTGGGCTTATTTTGGAGCCTTGAATGTCAAAAACGTCGCTATTTCTCTGTTGGGCAGATTTCCTAGTCAGATTTGGAGTGTGTTTTTAAGTTATCCTTCTATTATTTTAGAGTGCTACTAAACCCATCCCATTATCTTATTTTCCCACACACATTATTATTTCACCCACCATAAAAAATTTAAAAATTAAAATGCTGTTTTCCCACCCACTATTATTCATAAAATGACCTTTAATATATTTATAAATAAAATAAAATTAAAAAAAAAAACCCTCGATCTTCATCCTTAATCACATCGCCACACCTTCATTATACTCTAGCCGCACCAACACATGACCTTCAATGAAACTTTGGATTTGGGTGGTGGTTGGGGTCCGGCTATTGTGGTCTAGTTGGTGGTTTGCATTTTCTATGCAGGTTGTTGGTTCTCTAAAACTTTGGATTCAAAACAACCCACCAATGACTTTCAATGAGGTTGTGAGCTTCTTGGTGTTGGAAAGATGGAAGCATTTTACGGAAAATCATGAGTTGGTGCTTTGATGTTGCCTTGCTTAAGCTTGAGTGCATCTTGTCGAATCCAGCCCCAGCTGACACCCAAACCCCTCACACTCAAATTCAGGCCTTACCAATATCCACTTTTGCATATCGGTGTCGTCGAGGACGATGGGAGGTGATTACTTGTTAGTGGCAGGTCATCCCGTTTTCTCTTATTTCGCCAGCCGTACGATCAAATCCACTCAATCGTGGCCGTTACAAAAATAGTAGCGTTGACTGTTACGTAGGACCACATAGGGGTTTAAAAGTCTTTTGATAAAAGGATAAATATGTCATTAAATTTTTCATTAACAAGTGGGTGGGGAAATAGGTCAATGGGATGGGTTTAACAGCACTCTTATTTTATTTCCTAGTTTTTAGAAGACCTTTTTTAGGAAGTTTTTTAATTTGTAGTAGTATAAATAAGGTTTTTTAGCCATTAGGGTGGGGAACGCAACATTGAGAGAATTTAGCAAAGCTTTGGAGAGTTTCAAACTTTTTACCTACAAGTTATATTCATTAATCTTTTTTCTAGTTAATGATATTTTCTTTGGTTTTTATTATGAGTATGCGTAACTAATTTCTATTGCTAGGGTGAGGCCATGAGTCTTAGCATGAATATGTGATTTTATTAATTTGCTTATGAATGGATGCATGTTTGCTTTGCATTAGTAATCACCGTGATTAAAATTATTTATATTTTTTAATGCTTAATCACTGTTAGGATATTTAGACAAGTAATTTGATGCAATTTCTGTTGGAACATCACCCTGAAATTGAGGAGGGCTTCTTGTGATTAGTAATTGTAAATTCACTTAAGGCGAACATCACGCTCCTAAGGGTTGCATGGTTCTTCAAAGGGTTTTCACAAAGTTTAATGAGTCTTGTATGTTTATATTTAATCTGAACATCACAAATGGATTGCATGTTAGATATACGTTTTCGCTTAAACATCATGAGGAAAATATACATTAAGAAAACCTAACCTTCAAAGCATGTATGTGGAAATTCATAAGTAATTGATAAAATTGCATAGGATTGTTAACGGTGACAGCTAAACCCTAGCCTTTCCCATAATTATTTAATTTAAAAAACGTTTTTCTTCTCTGCTGCTATTATTTCCAAACTTTTCAGATTTGTTTTATTGTTAATTTAATCTTTTAAAATTCAAAAATCTCAAATCTTTGAATAAAAATCTGTTTTAATAGATAATTAAGAGTTAGTTTAATTACAAGTTAGTCAAACAATCCTTGGGGACAACCTTGCATGAGTGATTATATGATAATTACCTTGTATTTTTACAGGTATTTTCAGTGATTTTAACTCTATTTGCGCATGAACTAAAAATCCACACGCACTTTTTTTCTTTTTTTCATTATCCCAATTTTTTAACACCCATATCTCAATAATAATACTTTTCTCCGATGAAGAAGTTGTCTGCACGATAGCCAAAGATCCTCTCAGAGTAAGTGCAAACATGAGTGCTGCTACTGCTGCTTGTTGCTGCTTGTTGTTTGAGGAGCTACTCGTGGGAGGAATGGACGTCCAAGAGAACTCTTCTTCCTTGAAGTGGAAATAAATTATTATACGTCTTGTTTTGCCTCCGAATTCACTTATTGACATATCTCCGTACGCACATACATTAAACCTGGGAGAGATCAAGTGACCAAGAGGATCTGAGGGTATTTCTCGCCAAGATGAACTACTACTACTTGTGCCCAATGCAAGAATATGTATTGCGATCCTTATGTCTCTTACTTTATTATCATCATAGCTAAGCCTAGAAATACGACAAACACGTAAAACCTTATACGTGTTGGTTTACTATCAAATCGCATACCGAAGGAATAAGAATGAGGATATACGTATGAATTTGGAAGTTGAAGAAGTTGTACGAGTACGGCGTCATTGTCACTACTCTTGGTCGGGCCCGGGAGCCTTAGAGCTTCCTCTTCCCTTCCCCTTGGTTCCTTGCAAGAGGATTGACCAACAAGAACTCCCCATCGCTCCATGCCAAACAAAACAAGTTGTAGAAAACAAAATACGACGAAACATTAAGTTTTTTGGGCAGCAGATCTCCAAATGATCTGGACACAGTAATTCTATATTTACCTTTTGTTAAGGTACCTTTACCTTCTTTGTCGTCGTCGTATTTCACTGAATGCAAAGTCAATAACTTAACCTTGCTCTCAAAAAAGACATGTATTGTAAAAACAAATGAGAACGAGTTGAGGTACTTCAACAACTGCATTGGTCGCATAAGGGAACGCGCATATGGAGTATGGAGAAAGAGAGGTGGTTCTCCTGTTGTGCCTTGGCTGATTATCTTCACCAACATACAAACCCACAGTTGAATAGTTTAAAATACGAGAAATAAAGACACCGAGAAATTTACGAGGTTCGGCAAAAACCTGCCTACGTCCTCGGAGAGATATTGCTCTTCACTATGAGAAAAACAGTACAAGTTACACATGAGTTAAATCGACATAACCCAATCCCATATCCCTTGTACACCCACTCACAGAATTTTCCCAAGAGCCTCACTCTACCCCAAGAGTTCTTTCACAAGAGACCTTTCACTCTAACTCTCTTGATTTCTCTTTGCAACTCTCTCTTGCTCCCAAAACTGAAATGAGCTCCCTCACTTTTCTCTACTCTCGGTGCTCTCACAAAAGGAATGCTGAAAAACAAATGGTGCCCTTTCTTCTTTTCCTCTACCCTCGGCTGCACCCTTCATTCCCTTTTAAAAAACAACCAAATACAAATAAAATAATAAGGCTACTTGCTAGCCTTTTCCTTTTCTCCTCAAAACAAGGAAAGCAACAATGATTTTGTCCACCTTATTATTTTATTAGCCGAAAGTGGATGTGAGTTGGCCACTTGGCCACATATTCCAACATCTCCGTCTTGAATAAATTCTTGGACACACATCCAACGCAACAGAGTGAGTTTACGGCCAGTCGCAAAAAGATGTCTATTAGAGTAGAACATAGTTTCAGATGAAAGAAAGAAAAAAATTAATTTTAGGTATAAGAGTATAACATAGTTTAGGAGCAGAAGAGTATAAAAATTTATTATAGTTAAAAATTAAATGTAATCTAGCAGAAAAAATGGAACATCAGGAGTAGATAATAATCCAAGATACACTGATAGAACAAATCAACAATTTTGAGACAAATAGATGAATACTAAACAAAGAGGAATATACTACATGATGAAAATATGGTTAAACCACCTAGAAAAAAATAGGATACCATACTTAAGGAGAATTTAACAAAATTAATATAGCAGGTAATATATTAAATTTAGATAATATAGATTAAAAAAATTAGGAGAAAACAATAGAGAGATGAGAAAAAAGTTGGGTTCATGCAATATTAATGTTAAATTTTAGTACTCACAAAACATGCTAGATTATTTTGAGCATACTTTAGATGGCTTTATTTATTATTATTATTTCAAGCATGAAAAGTTCAATATCCAGAACAACATCAAGTAACTAAAACAAATTTTGACATAGACGTTTTGTTGCTTTAATTAAAGAAGAATTTTTAGATCATAATACTTAGAGGAAGTAAAAAAAACAAATAAAAGCTATTGGAAATTTAGAACTACAAATTTATGATTTATAGTACATAGCTAATTATAATTCAAACTTCTTTAAATATTTAGAAAGTACAAGAATTAGTGATATTAATTTATTACATAAGATAAATAGTATGATTAGGTTTGGTAAGGAGAAGCTATTAATATACAAGTCAAGTCCAAGTACAATATCCCCATAAACGAAAATATGGACCTCAAAAGTAACTCAAAGTCCAAAACAAAGTTTGGCCCACGATAAAAATAAAAAAAACAGAAAGCCTAAACCTAAATGCTTTCTTCTAGCTCTTTCGCCAAAAATCGTCGTCGCAATAGCACACCTTGACGATCTGGAACCACCACCACCAACTATTATTGGAACCATCACCTCATAGGTGGAAAGAAGATGGATTCCAACTTCCAAACGATAGCATCTCGTCAAACAAGACCATCAAAGCAAAGAAGCTTGTGAGATTACCACAAGCAACACTACCAGAAAATGCAAACATAGAGAATGAGGTGGTGTGGCCACCCGAGTCAGTGTGAACACTGGAACTCTACACACCTTCTCAGTTGGTGACTGCAACAGTTCGTGGTCAAAATTGGTTAAAGGTCTGAATAGAGATGGAATCAGTGGAATCCTGAAGAAAGACATGTAGATGGGTGAATGGATGAAAGGATCTGAGAGTTCGATGAGTGGATATCAGTGGATGGAGAGATTAGTGATAGTCAATGGTGAAAACAAAAGAAAAAGGTTGCAATGGGAAAGAAGAAAGGGTTGCCACCAACCCTAATCAGAATTAGGATCAATGGCAAAGGAAAATTCTAGGGTTTGTTGTTGCTCTCACTCACAAAAAGAAAAACTCTCACTTTCAGAGAGAAAGGCTCTCACATTTCGAGGTGACCCTTGAGACATGTAGAGATCTCTACACCAAAAAAACAAAAAAAAGAAAAAACTTCGACAAAACAATGAAAGAAAATAATTCACTTTATTGATACACATGAAAAGATAGAAAGTATTAGTAATTTTTTTCCATATATTAGTACTCGAAAGATTTGTCGTGTCAAGTTTTAATTGTCTATGTTTCAAACAATAACTATCTCTTGTTTAACAATCACATTATTGGATCGTTTATGCATATTCGTATTTTTTATACAACGATATATCTATAAAGATGGGAAAATAAGTTAATAGCGAACTTAGTATTCACAAATGGAAATATATACCACTACACTATAATGGTAAATGACTTAAACAAATTTGTGTTAAGTAATGATTAAAATATACTAACTCATGTTTAAAATTGTCATCTTATTCAACAAATGTACAAGGAGTTTGGAAAATTTTTGTTACTCACATGAAAAGTATATATAGTAAGAAACAAAGTGTAATGGTTTGAGGTTTCGGAACAACTTGCATGAAACAAGTTTATCACTATATGACATTTCAGTTTTATACACATGATCAACGGCGGATTCAGGATTTGAACTTTGGGAGTCCCAATGTTAATGGTCCAAGTTTTTAGATAAAAGCATAGCGCAAATCGCGCAAACAAATTTCAATTTATTCACGGAAACATTTCATCGAATACTTGATGAGTGTTATTGGCAACTCAACCATGTTGAGTATATGTCAATGGAAACCGACATAAGATGAAGCAATCTGATAAGTGCTATTAAGAGCATTTGTCGAGTGTTGTCGACGTAATCTGCCGAGTGCTATCGATATATGTTAGCATGCATTACATCAAACAATTAGTGGGCACAAGAGGTACCCGTACAAAACTTTGAGAGGGTCCTGAAGATCTTCACATGCTTATTTCCTAGGCTCCATATGGCCCTGTGACCACTTTAGTCCCATAGTGCATCCGCCCTTGCACATAATGTTATGTTATTAGACCAAAGCGTTTTTGTGCTAGTAACCGGTTCATGTAAGTCCAAGTTTTGACCTTTCCAAAATTTGTAATTATCCTCAAAAACCGATTTAACCCAGTAGAAAACCCCACTTCCTACACACCAGATCACGTCATCCTTCAACTCCATAACCATAATGCAAGAACAATGAATGATTAAGTGGTTAATCACAAACTTAACCAATCAGTTAAATTAAATAATTATATTAGCGTAATAATAGAGACGTGAACTACACGGCCAGACCATCATCATCAGCGTACGCGAGAGGTACTCGTACGAGAGTAGAGTGCATACTGTGCAAACGCAGAAAGCACTTCCCACAAAAGCCAAAATCGATTCTTTAATTTCCTTCTATCACCGACTGGATACTTCTTTTCACAAAACGCTATCTTTCCAGCTTCCACAGGTAAAAGCTTTGCTCCTAACATTTAAAGCTCGCGAATTTTGATCAATCATTCATCTGGGTGTGCTTGTTTTTGTGCGCAAGAAGTAATTTTCTTGTTTAGGTTTGTTAATTCGGTGAAATTCGCATCTGGGTTTTGATTGGATTTGTGGGTTTGCAGTATTTTATTCAATTGGGTTTCTGTTTGCTATTTTTTTGTGTTCTTTACTGTTTTATGCTTAGTTTTTGTTCAATTGGGGTTTTTGTTTGTCTTAATTGTTGAGTATAAATAGCATTGGGAGAGTTGAATGAGTATCTGGAGCAGAAGAGGGTCTCACAGACTTTGTGTTTTATTGTTCTTTTTAGCAAGGATTCTACAGGTTGTATTTTTGTTCTCATGCTAAAATACTATAAAGAGTAGGTTCAAATGCTAGGGATTGCATATGTAACATACGAAAATGGAATATGCTTCGAGCACTGGAATTCAAAGTGCAACGCCATCACTAATTTCTAGTGCTGCATCTTAGAAAAAGTTCATACGTTCCGTGGTTTTTGGTCGCTGTAATTCATAGCATGAGATTTCTGGACTGCTGGCATCATGGGCGGTAGCTTCTACAGAAAACTGGCACCATAAGCATGGGCATGAAACACTTCAAGCTAAATGTCATACTTTGGTGAATATGGCGACTGAGAATTTAACAGATGGGTACTTGTGATAACCCCCTTTCTTTTATAGTTGCAGTTCTTATTTGATTGCAATTAGCAATATAAAATCCCATTTAAAATTTTTGGGTTCATGAAACTGTCAGTTTTACAGAGTCTGAAGAGCTAATTACATATCTCTTCAGAATTTACCAATTATTTTGTTCGCTGGTCGATAATTTTGCAGTTTACTTTTTTCCAACATATTTCTGCCTGCTTGAGACCATATTTTCTGCCTGCCAACTCTTATTTCTTATTCTTGCCTCTTTGCGAGGGTTAATTAAATATTTTAAGCACTTTGTTGTGGCTTCTTTTAGGTTTAGTAACATAATATCCTTTTAATGTTGTAATATATAATCTTCTTAACTCATAGTAACATATTAATTATCTTCAATCTATTGCAATTGACTTAGTCGCCTATGATGCCAAATAACAGGAAGCAATGCCCCTATATACACTTGTGTTGGGTGTTTAAGAAGAATAACTGCAGAGAATGGGAGGTTGTTGCTGTTCTTGCAGAAAAGCTCATCTGCATGGGGCACCTGTATATATCTATGTACGTGTATCTCCCGTCCCACTCCAACATCCCTTTTGTTATTATAGTTTGCTTTGCATTGAGTACCCAACTGTTTAGGGCTGATAGTGGAAATAATTTTATCACATGATATTAGGAGAGTTTCTTGTTTTTTCTAATATCATATAAGTTTACTGTATGCATTAAGATTTGATTCTTAATTCTTATTCTTTTCTTTTCTTAAAACTCTTTTCTTCAGTGTCCTCCGGTTTTGGAAGAGCAAGAGTCCTTAAGATCTCATGATGTCACAGCCTCCGCAATCAGTACAGGACTCCTGGTTCATTGGGATCTGGAAACATCAATACCAGACACTTACAGACCCCCTCCTCCACCTTTGCCATATGATATGGTCTTTGGATGTTCACGATCAACAGATTCTGCCAGGGAAACAATTAGTTGCAGTAGTTTTGATACTTCAGCAACTTGTGGAGATCTTGGGGAATCAGACTGCAAAGTTCAAGAAAGTTCTTTGGATATCTCACCGAAGAAGTTAGAACTTTCAAAATCAAATGAACCTCATGTTTTAGAAAAAGAAGACGAAGATGTTTGTCCCATTTGTCTCGAAGGTGCTTTACCATCAATAGCTCAGGGAACTAATTTTTTTGTTGTATGATTATTTTTCTTCTCGATTATGGGAAACTAAGAGACACCATTTTTGCATCGCTTTTCTATTTTGAACTGTAGATAGCTAATGATTAATCTTGTTTCTCCACTTGTAGAGTTTGAAACAGAGAATCCAAAGTTTATCACAAAATGCGAACACCACTATCACCTCTCGTGTATCCTTGAGTGGATGGAAAGAAGTGATTCCTGTCCTATATGTGATCAGGTTTGCCTTCTGCAACAAGTGATGTGTGCAGTTATTTATAGTTTTCATCTTATTGTCATGGAAAGGAGTTCGTTTTTCTAGATACTGACTTTGGTACTCATCTGTCAACAATGCTTGCATAGGAAGTCATTTCACCAACGAAGAAGGTAAAAGAAGAGTAAAAATTACTGAAGCACCTTTGATTTTTGGTGGAATGATGATTTTGGAACAGTCACAATCTTAACGGTGAGCCTAGTTAATTGTTGACTTGATGAACTCTAGGTCCAAATTATTGAACAATCGGATCTCTGATTGCATTTTTCTATGTAGTTTTTAAAGCCCTTATGTTTGCAACTGAAGTTTCTCCTTCTCTGATTTTTCAGGAACTGTAGTTGAACATACCTTTGGTTTGTAGCTCTCTAGTGCTTTTACAAAACCAAAGTTTATTTGCTTCTTGAAGTCAGAGATTGCCAACTTAGTAGACTCTGGACCGACAGTAGCACTTTGTTTTGAAACTTGCCAGGGATGTGCGGCCTGCAAATCCATTTATAATTTCGGTCATGCTCAATTGAAGATTGCACCAAATCTCTTTAGTTAGCAGTTTTAGCAGGTCAATTGATGGCAAAAGTTTCCTTCCCTATGTGCATAGCTTGATTCCAATTCTCAGACAGGTCTCTGGATTTTAAATGGAGCAATCAAGAGGTTAAGAACAAGGCCTTCCTATGGAACCAAGGTAACGACGGTTCCGCTTTCCACGTAGGTGGTTTGCCACACTTTTTGTACAGATCTCTTAGTTTGTTGTAGGAATCCTTCTGTACCATTTGTTGTTATCTGCTGCATGATTTGATTACACACTGCAGCCCTTAAATTTGTAAGTTGTGTAAATCCCATTTGTTTTGCTCTCTGGGTGGATTTGATTTGGAGCATTTGTTTCGTGTGTGAAAGCATGCAATGATCAAGAAATGTCGTCCTGAAAAGTGTATCACACAAAGTTGATCATTTAAAAAATGGGGACTAGTTGTGGGGTCTACGTTTTGATACACACAAGAGGATACAAAATGATTTGCGCATGAACCACTTTTGTTCCCACAATGTTGAGAAGTTGATAGGCCCCTACCATATGTTACTATAAGACTCAACCAATTAGGTCAGTGGGGCTTTCTTTCTAGGGCATGACTATGTATTTCAACTTTATTTTTTTAAGTATAAGAGGTATTCCACCGCGCATTGTGATGGTAGACTAATTCTTCTCTCCCATGTAGTTCCCACGGCAATGCCTCCAAATTAAATTGTACACAAAATCAAAGTCGGTAATCCCAATGAATGCAATTGTGTGAGTTCGAACTGGGGTAAGGAGCTCCAAACCTTGCCTTTCAACTTCAATTTTGTTTAAATGCCTATTTCAACTTTCAAGAATTGGGAAACATTTGGAATCCTTGTCTAACTTCTCTATGATTTACAAGTATGCAATTCGGAAATTTGTATCAAACGCATACTAAACAATGAAACACTTGGTTCTTGTGAAAACAAGGAGTTGTCTGCTAGTCAATTGCTCCTTAACCCTATATACACGCTTTTTCTTTTTTTATACAAGCGATATTGGAAAGAGAGACTAAACACATAACTTCAGTGCTAGAATTTTACATTTATAATAAATTGCATCAATGATTATACATTTATATTAGGGAAGAAATTATAATATGTTGATGTTCGGATAAAGAATTGTCCAAAACTACTTGCTTAATTTTTTTTTTTTTTTTCTTTTGAATGACTGATATTATTTACATTAAAGGGAAGGGGATGGACTTGGCCTCACAATTGGCTAATAATAATGTGGTTCGAATTCGCATTTGGTAAGAATTGAACCTAAGACGTCTCACTTACAGGTGAAGAAGAATATCACTAGACCATAATACTAAGTGACCGCTTAAGTGTTTTATTAAGCGTGCACTCAAATAATGAAATTGGAGGATTGAAATGCTTTTTAGTGCTGAGAAATGATTAACCCTTAGGCCAGCTCTAATGGAGAGGGCTAAAGGTCCAAAAGTCAAAAAAATGACCTAATTTGTCTAAAATCCCATCTCCAACTGATGGCTAAGCTATAATTTTATAGAGCCCACCAGGCTAGTATTTGGCCAAAGGGGCATGAGGCTACCCAAATGTAGCCGCCTCTTAGCCTTTTTTAAAAGCTCAGCTCTTCAGTTGCAATAATTGATTCAAATCAGATGACTATTTTTTAAAACATTCAACATTAGTTTAACTAAATTAACCAATAAATTTACAGTATAAATTAATAAATTAATAAATTATTGAGGCGGCTATATTTAAACTCTTCAGTTGGAGATGGTACATGAGTATCTGACACTATTAATTTAAAAATAATTTTTTTGGGACTATAATCATGGATAAGACTATGTTTAGCTATTACAGTTGAAGAAGGCGTTAGGCCTCGTTTGGTGGGCTAGATGAAATAGGTTGTGATTGAGGGCTTGAGTCCAGTCCATTATTTGTTGTGTCAAAATGTAAGATTGAAAGGATTGGACATGATAGGTTATGATTCCACAATAGAGTGGGTTATCAAATATATTCTTATACATGGGTTATAAATCATGTGTAACAAGTTCATGTCTATCAAATCTCATCCTTAAGGCCCAATCTCATCCATCACGAGTTAAACACAACCTAAATATATTCTCAATCATTGAATAAATGAACACACAACTCAACGATATAGGTTAAGTGTTTTGTTTGGGAATTGGATCCGCTCCTGATCTTACTGTCCGGAGTCTAAGGATCAATTCATCCGAACCACTGATTGGTGTGTAAAAGAAATCAGAGTTGTTAGTTTGTGTGTGGTGGGCCAGCGAAATAAATTAATGGAAACCATATGATTCAATTTGTGCGGCCCAGATAAGTTAATCCTTAGGTTTTGGACACTAAAGTCCGGAGCAGATCCAATTCCTTTTGTTTGAAGAAAACTCAATGATGGCTGGACCCGGTCGGACTACTTAATTCTTAACCTTTAAAATCAAATGATTATTAGTGTGATGAATTTTATAAAGCAAATAAAATTTCTTAATAAAATTTCTTACCATGTTAAGCCTCTTAAATGTAAATAAAACTCAATGAGACTATATGAAAACACATTTTCCTCTTCCACTACTTTTGTCTTCATTGATTCAAATTTTATTATTAGAAAATAGAAAATCCGAATATTTCTCAAAAAAAAAAAAAAAAAAAAGGTAGAAATTTTTTTTTTTTCATTAAGACCCCACATATTGTTGAATACTTTCCACAAAAAATTATAGGGAATTGTTATTGACACTCTAAATTATTATCTATTAATATCTTTTTAAACCTAAATTACCACCTAAGTTACCCCACAAACCCAATCCAATATGTTAATTAATCTTTACACCCAATTAAAAAATAAAAATAAAAAAACTAAAATTAACCCCAAAGGTCTCAAAGTTGTCAAAGCAAGATAAACGTTAAAACGGCGCTAAGCATGACCTTGGATTGTAGGAACAATCCGGTCCATCGCGGCAAAAGATTAGAGGAACACAAGGCGAGTGATTAGAAGCTATGAACTGGAATGTAGCGGATGTCTTGTTGTCAAAAAGTTAGGCAAAGATTGTCAAATGCGGTTGGCATATTTGAGTATGACCCAATGTGGGACAGCTCTAAAACTTCAAAATCATCATTTGTTCATAAAAAAAATAAAAAGAAAGAGTTTTTTTTTTCTCTATGAAAGCGTATTAGGGTTTTGGTAACTAACTTATGTAGGAGGAGGTAGACAAAGAAAGGTTTTAGTCATAATAGAATGTGAAAAAAAGTTGTGTGATTGTAAGGGTTTGGCTATTGAATGTGGGTTAATGGATAAATTTAAGTTTTATTGTTAGTTTAATCTTGTACTTTATTATTTTATTTTATTTTATAGTAAATAAAAAGCATTAAAGAGAGAATCCCCTTATACACCCGGAGCCGTTACAGTCAAACATAAAAGCCATGTTAGCCTCCATTGGGAGACAGGCATCCCAAATACAAGGCTCCTTTTTCTTGAACCCACTTTATGGTAATTATACAATAGGATAAAAAAGACACTTTACATTTAAGGTTTAAGTTGGGTGTAGAAAGAGGTTATAGGGATTCAAATTAAATTTCCCTATGAGTAATTTGTTTAACATGTTAATTTTATTTTAAATTCAGAATCACATAGCAAATAGTTAATTACGCAATACCTTAGGTCATCTCAACCGAAAGGGCTAAATATAGTCTTGTCTAGAATTATAGCCTTGCAAAATATTATTTTTAAATGAACAGTGTCAGGCCATACTCATATATCATCTCCAACCGAAGAGACTAAACATAGCTTCTCAATAATTTATTAGTTTTAAGTTTATACTTTAAATTTATTAGTTAATCTAATTAAACTACCTTTAGATATTTTCAAGTCTAGCAGTTGAATTTGAATCAATTATTGTAACTGATAAGCTGGACCCCAAAAAGAGGGCTAAGAAATGGGCTACATTTTGCCAATCTGATGCCCTTTTGGCCAAATAAAATAATGGTCTAGTGGGCTCCATGGAATTATAACCCAATCTTTGGTTGGAGATGAGTTATTGGGAAAATCAGATCATTTTTTGGTTTTTAGACCTTTAGCCTTCTCTATTGAAAATGACCTTACTGGTTTGGTGCTTTGCCTTGTTCTAGTTGGAATGCAACCATAGTTCCCCCAATTGCCGAATGTCAACACTTCTCAAATGGATTCAGGTGTATATAAGTCACCTAGGACCTGCAGGTCAAGGCGGGTACAAGCGGTTCGGGGCTGGTTTAGGGCGGGTCCAATATTGTTTTTACAAAAAACAGGACGAGGCGGGGCGGGGCGGGGCCTTACAAATTTCGAGGTGGGACATGTCTAAGTATTTGAGAACACAGGTCCCCGACCCAAACCGTATACACCATCATTTCTCGATTCTTCTCTCCCAGACTAACCCTCAATTTCTCGTTTCTACTCTCAGACTTCTCAACCTCTCCCTCACGATCTCTTTCTCCTTAACTTACACTTTGTCCCCGTCTCCGTCGATCGAGGTCCATCCTACCCACCACTTGACCACCATCTCCGTCGATTGAGGTCCCTCCCACCCACCATCAAGACGAGTTCGTCGACGTTAAGAATTTGAGGTCGATGAGCCTCTCGCTGCAATCTTGCTTCCAACTTTTAAAAAACCCAGATTGGTTTTTATTTAGGTTTCCCGAGGGTTTTAGGATTTTGTTTGGGGTTGTTTGGTTTTTTGTGGGGTTTTGGGGGAATTTTCTAATATGGGTTTTGGTTTGGGGGTATTTTTTTATGTTGGATTTGCTTGATTTTGACTTGAAATTGAAGCTAATAATGTTAGATTAGCCATAGGAGATAGGATTTATGTGATTGTACAAATGTGCTTGATTTTGGGGGAATTTTCTGATATCGGTTTTGCTCATTGCTTGATTTTGACTTTCTTTCTCCATTCTCGTTCTCTTCTCCCTCCCACCCCTTGATTGTGTCGACATGACAGCAGCCACTAGGCCCACTAAACGAGTCACGGTTGCTGCAGATTGGAGAAGACGAAGATTGTGAAGCTCCAGATCGAAGAAGACAATGGGCTCAACTCGACTGCTGCTGATTGGAGAAGACAAGATTGCGAAGCTCTAGATCGGAGAAGACAAAGATTGCACCCGTTGTCCCGCCTGAATCGGCCCGTTTGAAATGGGTCAGGTTAGGTCCGGTTCCAATATTTGAAATTCCATTACTCACCCCGACTCGCCCGTTGCATTTTCATACAGGTCTGGTCCGGTCCCTCCAAATTTGGGCCCGGCCCTGCCCGTGCCTAGCCCTACTCATGATACCTAAAATTTTAATATATATTATATATATATATATATATAATTATATTTATAAAATAGAATACTTTGTGAAACAAGTATAATTATAACTAAATCAAAGATAATAACATCTTCTTCATTATTAAGTCTAGTTATACTTAGAAACTATGTCATATAGTCTTAAAATGTTGTAATTATTTATTTTATTGTAAGTAATTATAGAGAACTTCAAGAGAAATAAGGCTAAGTGGCCACAATTATAGGGAATTTCAACGAAAATAAAGGTGGAATTTCGCAATTACAGGCAATTCAAAGAAAATAAAGGTTGAGTGGAGCAATTATAGGGAATTTAAAATGAAGTAAATGTTGAGTGAAGCAATTACTATAGGGAATTTAAAGGAATAGAATGACTAAATGAAGCTGCTATAGGGAATTTGTAGAGAAATAAAAGAGAAATATGATTATATGATGTTTATCTTCTTCTTTTTTGTTGGAATGTTATGAGAATATCCATATTCTATAAATAATAAACACAAAAAGATGCTTATCTATCTATCTAATAAATAATATAAAAAATAAAAGTGAATAAAAAAAAGATAGCGGGGTAAGAAATGTTAGCAAAGTGGGGACTATTTAAATTTTAAAGAGAAAAAAATTATTGAAAAACAAAAAGTCAGGAGAAAAGAAAGCCCTTGCCATCTGTCTTCTTCATCTTCTTCCCTGGTACGGTTTTGCAACTTAGGTTCGTGGCTAGGCATGGCTTTGGTTTGGGTATTTTTACAAAAAAAAAAAAAGGGAAAATACAACTCTTGGACCCCCTGAGGCGCGCTCCGGTGACGTCATAGGCCACACCTGGAAAACAAAGGCGGCAAGCTACCCGCCCAGCCTTTGAGGCTGCCTAGGTGCGCCCCAAGGCAAGCTTTTTAAAACATTGCTCCGGAGTCTCCATCCACATGCATGTTGTTTCTGTTGCTTTCTATCACATTTTTGTTCATTTTTTATCAACATGCATGTCAAAAGTAATCCACAAAAGTTGGAACTTGAAAAATAGCTTAGGAGAGTCAAGACTGCCAAGTTTGCCGCGATTAATTACCTTTCATCGGCCATAAGAATCCCCATTTTTCTACTCTCTCATTCACTATGAAAAACTTGTTTCTTGACTATTACTTGGCACACTTTGGTTAGATGTTTCTGGTTAATCTACTGTTTGCACACTCAACATTGTTTCTCAATTATTATTTATTACTTAACATGAATTCGTCATAGTGTGCTACATTAATTGAGTACAACTGGTATACTCAACCAATCTATTTCACTATTTCTACTTCTTTTTTTCAGTTTAGAACTTTAGATGCATTTAGATTTTCAATTGCTCATTCGTATTTTATCTTCACTTGAGTTCAACTTGAATTATGATTGAAAAGATTATTGATGGATTTTCTGCTATGGCAGTTCTAGTTGCCCTTCACAATGAACCAAAGTGTTGGTTAAATTGCCTCACGACGGATACTTGTCGTTCTTCTTCTTGGGAGCTTCTTCATTAGTCCCTTAGAAAAAGAAAATTAAAATCCCAGGGTCCGCCATCGAACCAATGAGGACAAAATCAAAGATTCTATGTGTTTCTATTGATGATAGGAGCATATTTATGCAACTTTATTAGCTTGTTTCTTTGCATTTAGTGAGTTAGTTTCTATTTATTATAGTGATTTAAGCTATTTTCGTGTGTTTGTAGGTCCAATTGGCAAAGATGACAATAAATGGCCAAAAGGAGCAATTTGGAGCAGTTTTGAACTTTGATTGGATAGCATGTGTATGGAGCATAATGGATGGACGTTTTTGGTGACAAATGATGCTAAAAATGTGCTACAAATCTGGAAGAATTAAATTAAGGCTTGGAAGACAAGGAATCGGCTGAAAACAAAGAGATCTTATCCAATCTTATCCTATCTTAGCCTATCTTATCTCATATTATCCAAACATTATTCTATTTAATCCAACATTATTTAAACTCATCTCCAGCTGCAAAATGAGTCCTTATCCTATTCTAAATCCTTCCCGTTTGAATTTACGAGTCCTAATCATGTTTTAACAATGCATATCTGATTCTAGAAGTCCTGAAATCATGCAAACAATTTAATTCCTTTTCTCCAAGAATTGTGCGGTGCCCTGATCCTTTTCATCCACAACCAATGTCGTGTGTCTGCCCTATATATACACACATTGTGCCGCAATTTAGACAAAGAGAGAGTTTTAGAGAGAAATTCAGAGAAAAAATATAAAAAGTGCAGCAACGTTGCAAGGAAGGAAGAAGAAAGAGAACTTGGAGCCATACCTGCCATTCAAGGCCTTTGGATTGCTGGACCATTTCAAGGTGTATTCTATCCTTTGTTTTAGTTCAATGTTTGTTTTAATTTGGTTATCAGTTATGATAGACATGTGGAACTAATTTTGTTTTAGTTAGAGGTGAATTCAAAGCCATGAACATATATCTGATATGAATTGATTTCCTCCAGTTATTGTTTCATAAAACATGAATGCAATTTACTTATCTGTTTGATTGATAACTTATTCTTGTATATTGATTAAGGGTGCACACTTAGTTTGCATGCATGAATCTGATGCTAAAATATAAGGGAATTTCACCTAATGGTTATGAACTTATATTTATAAGTAGTGGAAATCACTAGTCATAATTGTGTTAAGTGAATCCATGACAGGAGTATTATGCAGTTCATAGTTACGAATGCTTTATCAATGCTTATGATTTTCATAGAACTTAATGATCTTTGATATGTATCTCTATTATGCAGTTCATATGGGGAACTTGATAAGAATAATTTGGTTGCGTCACTGAGTCCAATTCAATGAATCCAGGAAAATCTGAGAGTTAATTTGTGCAGTTCACAATTAATTTGGAGCATTGTCATTCATGGTTTATAGGAATAATAACTAGAAATCGATTTGTATGCATATGTGTCATGTGTGGAGAAGGACCCTCTAGCTAGCCTTTCACCCTTTAATTCACCCAATTTCATGCAACCTTTAGTTTGTTTCTGCAACTTACTTAGTTTTAGTTAAAATTCGTCAAAACAACCCCCATTTAGTATTCTGAGTCTTTTTAGTTTAATTTTCGTCCAAACTTCTCTTTAGCTCTTGTTTTGAGTCAATTTAACTTAGTTTTGTGTTATTTGAGTCGGTTTAGCTTGTTTTGAGTTGTTAGAATCTAATTTTCTATTTTTGAGTCTAATTAGTGTATATTAGCATCTCTTCTAATCCCCGGCCTAGAACGATCTCTACTTTCATATACTACAACTATCAAAAAAAAAAAAAAAAAAAGGGTTTAGTTTGTGTGTTAGTTTCTATCACATCAAATTTTGGCGCCGTTGCCGAGGATTAGCAAAATTGCTAATCTCCCCTTTGTTTCAGTTTTCTGTTTTTCTTGTGTTTCTGATTTTGTTTTGTTTTGTTTCTTTGTTTTAGGTACTAGTTTATGACTCAACGTTCTCAACCTATTCCTGCACATATATTGGAGTTTGACGACGATTTTGAACAAACTTTGAGAAGGAAGAGGAAGCAACCAGAACCCAATCCCCCTAGTTCTAGCTCTGAATCCGAAATTGAAGAATAAGAAAAGGAAGAGGAAGAACAAGACATGGTTGTGGACAATCGAACAATCAAGGAACTTTCAGCCTCAGGATTGGACAATGTCGTGCCTATTTGCATTCAATACCCTATGGCAACTTAAGGCAAGACCGATGAGTTTGAATTGAAGTCCAGTTTGCTACATCATATTCCCAAATACCATGGGTTGTCCATGGAAGATCCGAACAAGCATTTGAAGGAATTCGAAGTGGTATGTTCGAGCATGACACCAATCAACGTGGATGGTAATATTATGAAGATGAAAGCTTTTCCATTCTCTCTTTTGGAAAAGGCTAAGGATTGGCTCTTTGAATTAGCACCTGGAACTGTTACTTCTTGGGAAAGTATGAAAAAAACATTCTTAGAGAAATTCTTCCCAACTTCAAGAGTCATTCTTTTGAGGAAAAGAATTAGTGGAATTCAACAAGGCCAAGGAGAATCCTTTCCAGCGTATTATGAGTGTTTCAAAACCTTAGTTGCATCTTGTCTACAACATCAAATGAAGGAAGAGCTTCTAATTCAATATTTCTACGAAGGACTTCTTCTAATTGAAAGATAAATGCTAGATGCTTCGGCATGTGATACTTTCATTAACAAAACCCCGGTTGCTGCCAAGATCCTAATAGCCAATCGAGCCTTGAATGCACAACAATATGAGGGAGTTGGACAAAGGGACCCCCCACGGCAAACCTAAGTGAATGAGGTAAGTGCAATTTCTGAACTTCAATCTCAAATGGCTAATCTTTCTGTTCTTCTATCACAGGTTGTTGATAGATCCAAAGTACAAGGAGCAAGTGTTTGTGGCATGTACACTATGCAAGGACATTCCACTGATCAATGTCCTCAATTGATAGAGAATGGAGGATGGGAAAATGCTAATGTCATAGGATATCAAGGCCAAAGTCAACCAAGGCATGACCCATTCTCTAACATCTACAATCCGGGCTGGAGAGATCATCCAAGTATGAAGTGGAGGGAACCTCAACAAACTCATCAACAAGGGAGATATAGATAGCTACCTCCGGGACTCTATCAAAGGCCATTTGTACCACCACAACTCCCACCATAATCTGCAAAACCAAATTCAGGTTCGTCATTGGATAATGATAAAATTCTTCAAGTACTAACTTATTTGACGCAAGGCTTACAAAACCAAGCCAAGGAGATGGGCGAATTGAAGAATCAAATGGGGCAAATGGCGGAATTCATGGGACAATTTAGGCAAACTACCTAGTTCAACCGTTGTAAATCCGAATGGAGGTTTTGAAACCGCTAAGGTTATCACGTTGAGAAGTGGCAAGGAGGTTGGAACCAACCCACAAACATCCAAATCAAGTCAAAATAAGGACGAAAACCTGATGCTCAAGGAAGAGGAGGATGCCAAAGCCACGGCAAGGGTAGAACAACCTTTGCCGCAACCACCTAAGGACCTTAAGCCGTCCAACTCAAGTAAGGTAGGTTCAAATTCAATTCTTTCTAACCCTATTCCACCAAATGTGCCTTTTCATAGTGGGTTCAAGCAATCTAAGAAAGAAGATAATGAAAAAGACATTATGAAAACCTTCAGGAAAGTACAAGTCAATATCCCACTCCTTGATGCAATCAAGCAAGTTCCAAAGTATGCTAAATTTTTTAAAGATCTTTGCACAACAAGGAAAAGGATATCGAACAAGGAAGTCATACTAGTAAGT
This sequence comes from Pyrus communis, assembly GCF_041283825.1. NCBI lineage: Eukaryota > Viridiplantae > Streptophyta > Magnoliopsida > Rosales > Rosaceae > Pyrus > Pyrus communis. Next base: position 18,269,771 of record NC_142571.1, read on the forward strand.
GAGAATGTTTCAGCAGTTTTACTAATGAAACTGTCTCCTAAATGCAAAGATCCAGGTAGTTTCACAATCCCTTGTGTTATTGGCAATACTAAGTTTGAACATGCTATGCTAGATTTAGGTGCTTCCATTAATGTCATGCCTTACTCACTCTATCTATGCATCTATGAACCTAGGAGAGCTTAAAAATGATGGTGTTATTATTCAACTAGCTGATCGTTCTAATGCACATCCGAAAGGAGTTTTGGAAGATGTTTTGGTGCAGGCTAACCACCTGATATTTCCAGTAGCTTTTTATGTGCTTGACATGGAAGATTTGGCCCATTCTACACCATTGCCGATCCTACTTGGGAGACCTTTCATGAAAACAGCTCGCACCATGATAGATGTGTTCAAGGGGACGTTAACAATGGAATTTGATGGCGAGATTATTGATTTTAACATTTATGAAGCTATAAGGTATCCTAAAGACGATCATTCTTGTTTTTCTATTAATGTATTCAATTCGTTGGCGCATGAATACCTTGAAGACCTAAATGGGGATGCCCTTGAAACAACCATTACAAAAGGAATGAGACTTATGCACACTCACGGCAGGAATGATGATCTCCTTGCTATGCCCAATTATGAAGAAGTGGCCAAGATGGTGGCTGCCTTTGAATCATTGCCACATCATGTTGGTAAGCCTTCAATCTCAATTCCAATTCCCGTTTCTACTAATAAGTTGTTACCCTCAGTGATTCAGGCACCCATCCTCGAGCTTAAAACTTTACCAAATCATTTGAAGTATATCTTCTTGGGAGATAAAGAGACTTTGCCCATCATAGTCTCTTCATCACTCACGACAGTGAAAAAGGAAAAACTAGTTCGGGTGTTGCAAGAGTACAAAACAGTCATTGGATGAACTTTAGTCGATATTAAGGGGATAAGTCCTACAACATGCATGCATCGCATACTTCTAGAGGAGAGGGCTAAACCAACTTGAGAGGCTCAACATCGACTTAACCCTTCAATGATGGAAGTTGTGAAAAAAAAAGATTATCAAGCTTCTTGATTGTGGAGTGATTTATCCAATTTCGGATAGTCATTGGGTTTCACCGGTTCAAGTTGTTCCAAAGAAACCTGGAGTTACTATGGTGAAGAATGCAGAGAATGAACTTGTGCCAACTCGTATCCAAATAGGTTGGAGAGTTTGCATTGACTATAGGAAGCTCAACGCCACCACAAGGAAAGATCACTTCCCTTTGCCATTCATTGATCAAATGCTTGAAAAGTTAGTCGGTCATTCTTTTTATTGCTTTCTTGATGGTTATTCGGGATATAATCAGATTGTTATAGCTCCAAATGATCAAGAAAATACTACTTTTACTTGTCCATTTGGTACTTTTGCTTATCGTCGAATGCCATTTGGTTTATGTAATGCACTAGCCACCTTTCAAAGATGCATGGTAAGTATCTTTTCAGATTTTGTTGAGAAGATTATTGAAGTTTTCATGGATGATTTTAGTGTTTTTGGTGATTCGTTTGATGATTGCTTAGCTAATCTCACATTAATCTTGAAACAATGCATTGAAACTAACCTTGTTTTAAATTGGGAAAAATGTCACTTCATGGTAAAACAAGGCATAATTTTAGGTCATATAGTTTCAGAAAAGGGAATTGAAGTTGATAAATCAAAAATAAATCTTGTACGCTACTTACCATCTCCCACTTCGGTGAGAGAGGTTCGTTCTTTCTTTGGACATGCAAGATTCTATAGACGTTTTATCAAAGATTTCTCAAAGATCTCTACACCCCTATGCCGACTCCTACAAAAGAATGTGCCATTTGTGTTTGATGAAGAATGTGAGAATGCCTTCAATCACCTCAAGAAGATGTTCACTTCAGCACACATCATAGTGCCACCAGATTGGAGTCTTCCTTTTAAGCTTATGTGCGATGCCTCAGATTATGCGTTAGGGGCTGTTTTGGGACAAAGGAAGAACAAGCAGCCGCATGTCATCTATTATGCATCTCGGACCTTGAATGACGCTCAATTGAACTACTCCACCACTGAAAAAGAACTTCTTGATGTTGTGTTTGCCTTAGATAAGTTTCATTCTTATTTACTTGGAACTAAAGTCATCATTTATTCTGATCATGCAGCTTTGAAATATTTACTCACAAAGAAAGAGGCCAAACCAAGGCTTATTCGCTGGATGCTTCTTCTCCAAGAGTTCGATATCAAAATCCGGGACAAGAAAGGAAGTGAGAATGTGGTGGCTAACCACTTGAGCTGTTGGTACACGATGAGGAGCCATTACCCATTCTAGAAGCATTCCCAGACGAGCAGCTAATGTCCATTGAGGTAAGTGAGCCATGGTATCCCGATTTAGTGAATTATTTGGTGTCTAAACAAGTTCCAAGCACCCTAAACAAGCACCAACGTGATAAACTTAGAAATGATGCATAGTTTTATATGTTGGATAACCCATACTTGTGGAAATATTGCCCTGATTAGATTTTTCATAGGTGTGTGCATGAATCGGAGTTTAATTCAATTTTAACTTTCTGTCACACTTATGCATGTAGGGGTCATTTTGGCACTCAAAGAACATCACTTAAAGTTCTAGAATGTGGATTTTATTGGCCTACTATATTTAAGGATGCTAGAACTTTTTGCATACCCTGTGATCGTTGTCAAAGAATAGGGAATATAGGTCCAAGAGACCAAATGCCGCAGACCCCAATCTATTCTGTCGAAATTTTTGATGTTTGGGGTATCGATTTCATGGGTCATTTTCCTTCATCTCATGGTTTCAATTATATTTTACTTGCAGTTGATTATTTATCGAAATGGGTGGAAGCAAAAGCCACCTCTACTAATGATTCTAAAGTGGTTGCATATTTTGTCAAAACTAACATATTTGCTAGATTTGGAATGCCAAGAGTACTTATAAGTGATGGGGGTTCCCATTTTTGCAATCAAACCATCGAGGCGTTGCTCAAGAAATATAACGTCATGCATAAGGTTTCAACACCTTATCATCCTCAAACAATTGGGCAAGTCGAGGTTTCTAATAGAGAAATCAAGCAGATTTTGGAGAAGACAGTTAGGCCAACTCAGAAAGATTGGAGCTTGCGTTTGAATGATGCATAGTGGGCATATCGTACAACCTACAAAACACCAATTGGAATGTCTCTATTTCGGCTCATCTATGGGAAACCGTGCCATCTTCTAGTTGAGTTGGAGCACAGAGCGCATTGGGCAGTCATGACGTTCAATATGGACATAGATGCGATTGGTCTTCATAGGAAACTTCAATTGAATGAGCTTGAGGAGATTCAGAATGAGGCTTATGAGAACGCTCATATTTACAAGGAGAAAACAAAGGCATTGCATGATAAGATGATTCGTAGTAAGACGTTCTCTGTAGGGCAGAAAGTGTTGATTTTCAACTCCTGCCTTCGATTGTTTCCAGGTAAGTTATGTTCTTAATGGGTTGGTCCTTTTGTTGTTACTAATGTATTTCCTTATGGTGCATTCCAAATTCAAAGTTTAAAGACATAACATAAATTCAAAGTGAATGGACACTGTTTGAAGCCTGATTATGAGTATTTTCATGAGCATGTCATGGAGGATGTACCCCTCCATGCCGTTGGCCCTAGTGAAGCTTGAATGAAGGTATCGTCCGGCTAGAAGACGTTAAAGCAAGCGCTTCTTGGGAGGCAACCCATGCGTTTAAATAAAGAAGACCTAGGAATCTCCGGCTCCAAAACTAGATTTGCGTTCCTTAACCCCGACTCTTTATTGCTTTTACTTTGCCATAATTGTCATGTTTGTTAGTTGTGTTGTTTGATTGTTTGCGTGTGAGTCTACTTTTGAAACATTGAGAACAATGTTTGGTTTAAGTGTGGGGGCGTAAATAGATGCTTTTCATGACTTATTTTCGAATTTTATCACCTATCACTTCTAAAAGTTGTTACTCACTGTTTCTAAGTGTTTTTATTGTGTTTTGAAGTATTTTAATGTAACCTATAGCAGAAAATCTGAAAATTTTGAAAAAAAAAATTACAAAAAAGCTTGAGAAAATACCAAAAAAGAGTCGTTTTTCTTAGTTGTAGTTATCATTTACAAATTCACATGTAATCACAAAAGGAGAAAAATCATTTTTTGTAACATGCTTGAAGGAAGAAACTCAAACTAACTCTACAACCCTAAGAAACTTGAGCCTATACTTTATTTGGAAAGTTATTAATCTGTGATGTTTTTGTTTTCTAAAGTCGTTGCATGATCTCATTATTTCTTTGCTTGGTTACTACTTAGAATGCGTTTTCATCATTTTAGTTCCAAATACTACAACTCATGCCTGTTATAAAATTGAGTGCATAACAAATAACAAGATGAAGTTATTTAATTAAACCAGAGCCAAAAAGCCCTACCCTTTGCATATGTATTGTAGGTTTAACCCCTTTGAGCCTTAGTTAGCCCAATTTTCTTTGTTACCCTACATTATCCTTACCTAGCTTAGTATAGGACTATCCATACCCTTGTTCTTAAAGAATAGTGGAGCATGACTTAGAGGGAGTTCCTTTTGATCTACAATTTGCAGAAAAAACAAGTGTGGGGGAAGGTTTTTCATTGAAAATCTATGAGGATGTACGTTTAGTGTGCCAAAGAAAGAAAAGGGCACGAAAAGATTAAAAAATAAAATAAAAAATAAAAAATAAAAAAAAAGAGTTGAGAAATAAGTGAGATTAAACTCACAAGTATTGGTTGTTGAAGAAAGAGTCCAAAAATTTGAATATGGCCCTAAGTGATGTGTGAATCTCCCATGGGTGGTTAGAGTTGGTTGCTGCAATCAAAAGTTGAATTCTAAGTGTTTATTTCATTACTTTGCTTACTATCGCTTTAAGAACTTTTGTTTATCCTTACCTTTCTTTATTAGCCAATACCTTAGCCCCATTACAACACTTAGACTTCTATCTTGATTGTTATGTGTTTCAATATGTAGAGTTTGAAATTGGTACGAGCATATGGTATCCCTGGTTCTCGCTTCTAAGTAGTGGCATTCCATTCATAAGATCATATACATGTTGCATTAATAAATCAAGAAAGTGCCTTCTTTGTTATAACATATGTGAGTGCTAGTCTACATGTTTACATCAATCTTCTCACATATACCTAGTGTAGGGAGTGTAGTCAGAAAATCTGTGTGAAAATAGAGAGTATATCTGGTGAGGAATTGAGTGAATTCTCTAAGGCATGTTACTACATTCAAAATGTTGTTTTAATTGATTAAATGCGAGCTAGTGAGTGGTGAGTGCGGTTAAGTGTATACTCAAGAGTAAGGATGGCTAAAATCTATGTGGGTAGTGATTTTTTAACATGTCATGTTTCATTGGAAATCCCTGAGGCAATTGTTGGAAGGTTTAGGTTTTATTTTGTTTTCTTTGTTTTGCTCAGGGACTAGCAAAAGCTAAGTGTAGGGGAATTTGATAGGAGCATATTTCTGCGACTTTGTTAGCTTGTTTCTTTGCATTTAGTGAGTTAGTTTCTATTTATTATAGTGATTTAAGTTATTTTCATGTGTTTGTAGGTCCAATTGGCAAAGATGACAATAAATGGCCAAAAGGAGCAATTTGGAGCAGTTTTGGACTTGGATTGGATAGCATGTGTATGGAGCATAATGGATGGACGTTTTTGGTGACAAATGATGCTAAAAATGTGCTACAAATCTAGAAGAATTAAATTAAGGCTTGGAAGACAAGGAATCAGCTGAAAACAAGGAGATCTTATCCAACCTTATCCTATCTTATCTTATCTTATCCCATATTATCCAAACATTATTCTATTTAATCCAACATTATCTAAACTCATCTCTAGTTGCAAAATGAGTCCTTATCCTATTCTAAATCATTCCCATTTGAATTTCGGAGTCCTTATCATGTTTTAACAATGCATATCTGATTCTAGAAGTCCTGAAATCATGCAAACAACTTGATTTCTTTCTCCTAGAATTGTATCGTGCCCTAATCCTTTTCCTCCACAAACAATGTCGTGTGTCTGCCCTATATATACACACATTGTGCCGCAATTTAGACAGAGAAAGAGAGTTTTAGAGAGAAATTCAGAGAAAAAAAATATAAAGAGTGCAGCAGCGTTGCAAGGAATGAAGAAGAATGAGAGCTTGGAGCCATGCCTGCCATCCAAGGCCTTTGGATTGCTGGACCATTTCTAGGTGTATTCTATCCTTTGTTTTAGTTCAATGTTTGTTTTAATTTGGTTATCAGTTATGATAGACATGTGGAACTAATTTCATTTTAGTTAGAGATGAATTCAAAGCCATGAACATATATGTGATATGAATTGATTTTCTCCAGTTATTGTTTCGTAAAACATGAATGCGATTTACTTAGGGGTGGGCAAACGGGTAAAGGAACCGTGGGTAAGGGCGGGTAGTGTAGGTTCAGGGCGGGTACGGGCCGGGTCCCTTTTTTTTTGGGAACAAACGGGGCGGGGCGGGCTGGGGCATGGTTATTTACGGGGCCGGCCGGTTCCTACACCTTAGAAAAACGGGCCCCCGGACCGGCCCGTTTCATATTATAATCAACGGTTGAGATTGAATGATAACCTATCATTCAATCTGAACCGTTAATTTGTAACCTAGGTTTCCAAATCAGTTTCAGACTTCAGTGTTCAGTCTCAAATCTCAATCTCTCCAACACTCCAACCCTTTCTCAAATTCGAGGCGCCGCTCCTCCGTCCACCTTCTCCGACACGACACGACTTCAGTGTTCACTTGTAGGAGGTGATGGGGATTTAGAGAAGGGTCCGATGACTGCACAAATCCAGAAATCCAATTCTCAAAATCCTCTTCCACATGTAAAAATCCAGTCTTTTGGTGCTAAGATTCCTGCTAATAGCTAATTTGGGGAAACCAATAACCATGGATGGAGTGTTGGTGAAAGAGGAGGAGGTTGTGACATGCACCGTGGGCTCATCGTCTTCGTCGTCCTCAAGCTTCTCGCCACAGCCAATAGAGGGGCTGCACGAGGTGGGTCCGCCGCCGTTTCTCACGAAGACGTTTGAAATGGTGGAGGATCCTTCCACGGACGCCATTGTTTCTTGGAGCAAAGCTCGCAACAGCTTCGTTGTGTGGGACTATCACAAGTTCTCCGTCACTCTTCTTCCTCGATACTTCAAGCACAGTAACTTCTCCAGCTTCATTCGTCAGCTCAATACATATGTAAGTACTGAAAAAAAGCATGAGTTTTCTTGGATCGTTCTTCATGTTATGCTGAAATTGCAGACGGGTTCTTTTTGTTTATGGAATTTTTCTTTTGTTTTTGCTTGCTTAGTACTGTAATTCTTTTGGGTTTAGTGTAGGAAATTAGGAATTAATCAGAATCATATATACGATTACAGGTTTTTAACTTTGTTACGCAATTCCCTTTCTTCTGTTGGTCATGAATCATGGTTTTATTTTATTAAATCCTTAGTTGGGATTGCGGATTACATCCTTGTTCAGGAAATTTCAAGGCTTGCTCATCAACTGAATGCATGCAGGGTTTCAGAAAGGTTGATCCGGACCGATGGGAATTCCAGGCTTCCACGACGTCGGCGCTGGCTTTGGTGCTTTCCAACTCCGGAAAGCCGATGGACCAGGCGGGGAAGAAGAAGTACTTGAAGCAGGTCACCGGGCGGCACAACGACACGGAGCTCCACTTGAATCGACAGTTATGTGAGAGAAATTGCATCATGTTGTGAAACAAATATTGATTTCCATTGACAGGGGTTTCGTAAAACTACTGATACCTTTCCTAGTTGCTTCTTTCCTGGTTCTTTTGTGTATCCTCAAATTTGACAGGGGTTTCGTATAAGCAATTCTACTTGGTATGCACATAACCTCATTCTGCTATTTGGTTCTACAAGCTTCTTCCTTTTCGTCAGCACTGGAACCACACCTCATTCTGCTTCAATCTTAGTATGCCCATAACCAGATTAAAAAAAAAAAAAAAAAAAAGTTATTGGACCCGTGGACCCGTTCCGAACCGGCCCGTTTGATACGGGCCGGGTTAGGTCCGGTTCCCAAACTTAAAATCCCTACACCCGGCCCGGCCCAGCCCGTTACATTTTAAAACGGGTAGGTTCGGTTCTTCCAAATTTGGGCCCGGCCCGCCCCGTGCCCAGCCCTAGATTTACTTATCTGTTTGATTGATAACTTATTCTTGTATGTTGATTAAGGGTGCACACTTAGTTTGCATGCATGAATCTGATGCTAAAATATAAGGGAATTTCACCTAATGGTTATAAAGTTATATTTATAAGTAGTGACCGTTTTTGGTCCCAAATCTTTGAGGTTGCTTTTTCCAATAAACGTTGGAAATCACTAGTCATGATTGTGTTAAGTGAATCCATGGCAAGAGTATCATGCAGTTCATAGTTACGAATACCTTGTCAATGCTTATGATTTTCATAGAACTTAATGATCTTTGATATGTATCTCTATTATGCAATTCTTATAGGGAACTTGATAAGAATAATTTGGTTATGTCGCTGAGTCCAATTCAATGAATCTAGGAAAATCTGAGAGTTAATTTGTGCAGTTCACAATTAATTTGGGGCATTGTCATTCATGGTTTATAGGAATAATAACTGAAAATCGATTTGTATGCATATGTGTCATGTGTGGAAAATGACCCTCTAGCTAGCCTTTCACCCTTTAATTCACCCAATTCTTGCAACCTTTAGTTTGTTTCTGCAACTTACTTAGTTTTAGTTAAAATTCGTCAAAACAACCCCCATTTAGTATTCTAAGTCTTTTTAGTTTAATTTGTGTCCAAACTTCTCTCTAGTTCTTGTTTTGAGTCCATTTAACTTAGTTTTGTGTTATTTGAGTCAGTTTAGCTTGTTTTGAGATGTTAGAGTCTAATTTTCTGTTTTTGAGTCTAATTAGTGTAGATTAGCATCCCTTCTAATCTCCGGTCTAGAACGATCCCTACTTTCATATACTACAACTATAAAAATAAAAATAAAAATAAAAATAAAAAGAAAAGGTTTAATTTGTGTGTCAGTTTCTATCACATCAATTGACCCTAAAAACTATTTAGCCTACGTGGCGTGTAAGCCAAGTAATAAATGAGCTAACCACATCCTTCGGTCGAATGTGGGGCGTGCCAACTCGTCGGCAGAGTTCGGCCAAGTAATTAATGAGCTAACTACGTCCTTTGGCAGTATACGGGGTGTGCCAACTCATAGGCCGAGCTCAGTCAGGGAGTAAAATGTACGTTGATGTGGCGTTGGGCGCGCTGCGAACTTTTTGATCTCACAAGGAAGGAACACGTCTCGGCCTTCAGGTTCTAGAGCCTAAAGATAAGGCTGCTAGGTTTGCAAATATCAATATTGAATTCGGCTTTCAATGTGCCAAATGTAGTAACCTGGTAACACCTCACTTTGCCGAGAATGCTGATGAGATGACCTCTTCCAACAAGAACTTGGAAATCCTTGTTGTCCGAGACTTAGATACATAACCAGTCGATCTTGAAGCGGTGTTGTTTATCCAAACTGAAGGTGCTCCTTAGTCGACTGATTCTACAACTGTAGTGTTGTTTATCCAAACTGAAGATCTTGTCGGTTGCCTCCATAGTGTGATGCGAAATATATAAGCACACAAATTAAAACCCTTTTTTGACAATTGTAGTATATGTATAAGTAGGGATCGTTCTAAACCGGGGATTAGGAGGGATTGCTAAATCACTTGAAAACTGACTCAAAAACGTAAAACAAAGGTTAAAAGACTAAACTAGACTCAAAGAATGCAAAACTAAACACTTAAAACACTAAAACAAACCAAAAGACTCAAAACAGCACCAAAACACTCAAAACTGCCTTAAAAACACAATCTGGGCAGTTTTGAGCACTTACACTAATTTGGACGAATTTGGGTGATAAATTGAATCAAAACACTTAGAAACACAAACTAAGACACTTTCTAACTAAATTGAACACTAAAGTAAAGGGGGATTTAGTTTTTGACGAAATTAAACAAAATGCACAGATTGTAATAAAGACAGAATGTAAATACGAATTTGATGAAAATATGGATGGAATGCTAGCTAGAAGGTTCTTCTCCACACATGTCACACTTGCATACAAGATGATTTTCAGTTGGTCTTTCGATGAATCATGAAACTCAACACCCCGGGTTAATTAGGTTCGCTTCAATTAACCTTCAAGTTCTCCTTAAGTTAATGAATTGGATGGGACAGCGCATACACAATTCAAAACATTCTCCAAAAGTCCTTTACGTGAAAAGCACAATAAAGATACAATCAAAGATCATTAAGCAACATGAAAACTATAAGTGTTGACGAGGCATTCGTTACTATGATGAGCATGAAACTAGTGCCAAGAATTCATTTAACGCGATCGTTTATAAGCGACCTCCACTACTTGTGAATATAAGTTTGTAACTATTAGGTGAAACTCACTTATATTCTAGCATCATATTCATGCATGAAAACTAAGCGTGCACTCTCAATAAACATACACAAATAAGTTATCAATCAAGTAGTTAAACAAATTGAATCCACAACTCATGAAATTCCAACCGAAGGTAATCAATTTATATTGCAAGCATAAACATGGTTTTGAATCACCCCCTAGCTAACTAGGGATTTAGCCTCTCCTGTTCACAGAAAGAGAAACAAAATTGAAATTAAACATAGAGAACAAAAGATTGATTACACCTAAAACGCCCAACAATTCCACGTTGAATTTCTGCACGTCAAGCTCCTCTTTCTTCTTCTCCTTGATGCGGCAGAGAGGGTTTAGGATGATTTGGGATGTTATTTTGGTTTAGGAATGGTTTTAGGGAGGTGAAGGGTTGCGGCAAGGGTTGTGGAAGGTGTATGGAGGTTTGAATGGTGGGAAGGTTGCGGCAAAGATGGAATTAAGGTGATGGTGGCTGCGGATTGAAGGGAGAAAGGGATGGTGGCTACAGCTTAGAGGGCTTAGGGTGAATGATGAAAGAATGCATGAAAGGGAATGCTCTAGGGTGTCTAAAGGGTGCGGCTGAGATGTGGGATGTTGAATAATGGATGGGAGTTGCGGCTGAAAAGGGGAATGAAGAATGAATCCAGAAATTCTCCCTAGGGTGCGGCTTATATACGAGGCTTTTCAGAAATTAAAACCCTAAGTTATTTTGGTTAATTAAAATTAAGTCAAAGGCTTCTAGAATTAGGAAATCAAATCAGAAAATTAAAAAGGAAATTGGTTAATAGGTGCGGCTAGGGTTTTATTTGAAAGGGAAATAGGTTTAAGTTCAGAAATTAAAGGGAAGGGTGCGGCCAAGAAAAGGGTTAAGGTTTAGGTGCGGCTTAGGGTTATATTTTGAAAGGGGAAGTGTCCTAAAACCAAGGGAAAAGGGGTCCCTTGCACGGCAAAGGATGGGGAGAAAGGGAAAGGCCACGGCAAGGGTTGTAAGGAGGTCTAGGGCCTTTGTTTTGTGTCCTAAAGTGCATACAAGGCCTTCAAAGTGGCTAGAAAATATGGACGTTTAAGATTAGGAAAGGTTACCAAAATAGGAAACCTAGGGTTAACTTTCCTACTTCAAGTAGGAATCCTTGTTGGAGTAGGAATCCTTGTTGTTCTAGGAATCCTCATGTGAGTAGGACTCCATCTTCGCTTAGGAATTCATATTTCTTCAAGTCTTCAACTCATTCATTCCTCTTTTGCTCCAAAAGACTCCAATTTGCATCTTCTTGCACACTTTGGCTTTATAACCTGAAAACACACAAAAGTGACTTTAAACACTAAAATAACTACGGAAACACAACATAAATGCACGAGAACAAGCCAATTAAGTCGCATAAATATGCTCCTATCAAATTCCCCCACACTTAGCTTTTGCTAGTCCTCGAGCAAAACAAAACAACTAAAGAAAACAAGACGAAACAAAACAAACAAAACATAACCTAAACCTTCCAACGTTTGCCTCAGGGATTTCCAATGAAACATGACATGTCAAAGATCATTACTCACATAGCTTTTAGTCTTCCTTCCCCTCGAGCACATACTTAATCATAGTCACCATTCACTAGTTCGCATTTAATCAATTAAAACACATTTTGAATGTAGTAACATGCCTTAGAGAATTCCCTCAATTCCTCACTAGTTATGCACTCAATTTTCACTCAGATTTTCTGACTACACACCCTACAATAGTTATATGTGAGAAGATTGATGTAAACATGAAAGACTAGTACTCACATACGTTATAACAAAGAAAGCAATTTCTGGAGTAATTAAACATGTTTAGATATGATCTCATGAATGGAATGCTACTACTTAGATGCGAGAACCAGTGACACCATATGCTCATACCAAATTCAAACTCCACAATTGACATGCACAACACTCAAGATAGAAGTCAAGGGTTGTAACGGGGCTTGGGGTATTGGCTAACAAGGAAAGATAGGGATAAACAAAAGTTCTTTAAGCAATAGTGAGCAAAGTAACAAATTAGGCACTTAGAATTCCCTTTAGAACGCAAAAATCAACTTTGAACACCCAAGGGGAAGTCACACAAAACTTAGGGCCATATTCAACTTTTTGGACCCTTTCTTCAACAACCAACACTTGTGAGTTCATTCTCACTTATTTTCAACTCCTTTTCTTTCTTTCTTCTTTTTCACATTTCTCTTCTTTTTTTTATTCACAACTTCTTTTTTTTTTTTTTTTCTAGACGTGCCTATGGCACATAATCTCACATCAATAATCCTTCCCCCACACTTATTTTCTGCAACACCTTAATCAAAAGGAATTCATTTTCAATCATGCTTACTATGCTTCAAGAACAAGGGTATGGATGGTCCTAATCTAGGCTAGGTGAGGATAATATGGATTAACAAAGAACATGGGCTAACACGACTCAATGGGGTTAACTTAAACACAAAATGAGTGAAGGGCACACGGCTATTTGGCTTTGATGGTGGTCACTACACAACTTCATCTTGAATATGTGTTATGCAAATCAATAACATGCTTTGAATGAAATGGGAATGAGTTCTAGCATTTGGAACTAAGTGATGAAACGCCTTCTAAGTAGTAACCAAGCAATGAATAATGAGATCATGCAACGATTTTAGAAAACAATGATGCACAGATTATTACTCTCCAAATAAACGTTTAGGCTCAAGTCTCACAGGGATGTAGCGTTAGTTTGAGTTCATTCCTTCAAGCATATTACAAAAACTCATTTTCCTTTGTGATTACATGTGAATTCGTAAACTATAACTACAACCAAGCATAAACCAAAGAGTACATCAAACGTCCAGCCATGTTTGTAACTTTCTTTAACCATCATGCAATTAAAAACCAAATCCTCATCATTGTGTTGGAAAGTACTCTACGACACAAACAAACACACAAAAACAACTCTTTTTGGGTTTTTCAAAACAATTTTTCAAATTTTTATGGGTTTTTCGGATTTTTAAGTCAACACACACTAAAACACTCTAAAATAGCTTAAAAACACTTAAAAACAGCAAGGAACAACATTGGAAGTTATGGGTGATAAAATCCCACAAATTTGCATCAACACACTTAGTTACCCCCCCCCCCCCCCACACTTAAATCAAACATTGTCCTCAATGTTTCAAGCCTAAAATCACCCTCAACAAAAGTAAACACACAAACAGCAACTAAAAACACTAAGCATGGCAGAATGTAAATAACAAAGAGAAGAGGTTAAGGACACAAATCTGGTTATGGAGTGTAAATGCTATCCTCTCCTTGGTGATTGCATGGGTTGCCTCCCATGAAGCGCTTGCTTTAACGTCGTGCAACCGGACGATGGTATGCTCATTCCCTATTGGAGCCCATGGCATGTAATGGGATCTCCTCCACAACATGCTCGACAAAGTTCTCGTAGTAGGGTTTCAACCTATGGCCATTCACCTTGAATTCTTGTCCAGTTTTCAAACTTTGTATTTGGACTGCACCATGCACAAAAACATTAGTGATAACAAATGGACCAACCCACTTAGAACGTAACTTACCGGGGAATAACCGAAGACGGGAATTGAATAACAACACTTTCTGCCCGATTGAGAAGGTTTTGCCTCTAATCATCTTGTCGTGGACGGCCTTGGTCTTCTCTTTGTACATCCGGGCATTCTTATACGCCTCATGCCTAATCTATTCAAGCTCGTTCAATTGTAGCTTCCTATGGGTTCCAGCCGTGTCCACATCCATATTGAAGGTCTTGACCGCCCAATGTGCCTTGTGTTCAAGCTCCACGGGTAGATGGCATGGCTTGCCATAGACTAGCCGAAATGGGGACATACCAATGGGCGTTTTGTAAGCCGTTCGATACGCCCACAGTGCATCCTCCAAACGCAACCTCCAATCTTTTCTATTCGGCCCAACGGTCTTTTCCAGGATTTTCCTTATTTCTCGATTTGAAACTTCGGCTTGGCCACTGGTTTGGGGGTGATAAGGTGTAGAAACCTTATGCATCACGTTGTACTTCTTGAGCAACGCCGCAATGGTACGGTTGCAAAAATGAGGCCCACCATCACTTATGAGCACTCGAGGCATCCCAAATCTAGAGAAAATGTTAGATTTTACAAAATCTGCAACAACTCTAGAATCGTTAGTTCGGGTGGCTTTAGCTTCCACCCACTTTGACACATAATCAACGGCAAGTAAAATGTAAGTAAAACCAAAAGACATAGGGAAAGGACCCATAAAATCAATACCCCAAACATCAAAGATTTCAACAACAAGGATTGGGGTTTGCGGCATTTGGTCTCTTTGGCCTAAACTTCCTGTCTTTTGACATCGATCACATGTTAAGCAAAAAGCCCTAGCATCTCTAAACAATGTAGGCCAATAAAAACCACTTTCAAGAACCTTAAACGCTGTGCGTTGTGTGCCAAAGTGTCCACCACATGCATATGTATGGCAAAAACTCAAAATGGAATTAAACTCAGATTCGTGAACACAACGACGCACAATCTGATCCGGGCAGATTTTCCACAAATAAGGGTCGTCCCAAACATAAAAACGTGCATCCTTTTTTAGTTTATCACGTTGGGCCTTGCTTAAGGTGTTAGGAACTTTCTTAGACACCAAAAAATTGACTAAATCGGCATACCAAGGGGTACTTACCTCAACGGACAGAAGTTGTTCATCCGGAAACGTTTCTGAAATGGGAAGGGCCTCTTCTTCACGCACCATTCGACTTAGGTGGTCAGCCACCACGTTTTCACATCCCTTCTTGTCCCTAATTTCAATGTCGAATTCTTGAAGTAGGAGCATCCAACGAATGAGCCTTGGTTTGGCCTCCTTTTTGGTGAGAAGATACTTCAAGGCTGCGTGGTCAGTGAAAACAATTACTTTAGTACCAATTAGATATGATCTAAACTTATCTAACGCAAATACAACCGCCAAAAGTTCTTTTTCGGTTGTAGACTAATTCAATTGAGCATCATTTAAAGTGCGTGAAGCATAATAAATAACATGTGGCTGCTTGTTTTTCCTTTGGCCCAAAACAGCTCCAAGGGCATAATCCGATGCATCACACATCAACTCAAAGGGAATGGACCAATCTGGTGGAGTGATGATTGGTACCGTGGTGAGAGCCTCCTTTAAGTGCTTGAATGCCGTGGAGCATGCATCATCAAACTCGAAAGATACGTCCTTTTGTAGGAGGCGGCATAGGGGTTGTGCAATCTTGGAAAAGTCCTTGATAAATCGTCGATAGAATCATGCATGACCAAGAAAAGAACGAACCTCTCTCACCGAAGTAGGAGAGGGTAAGTAACGTACAAGATCTATTTTAGACTTATCAACTTCAATTCCTTTTTCAGATATTATATGACCCAAAACAGTACCTTGTTTAACCATAAAGTGACATTTCTCTCAATTTAACACAATGTTCGTTTCAACACAATGTTTCAAGATTAAAGTTAAATGAGCCAA
This sequence comes from Pyrus communis, assembly GCF_041283825.1. Taxonomy (NCBI): domain Eukaryota; kingdom Viridiplantae; phylum Streptophyta; class Magnoliopsida; order Rosales; family Rosaceae; genus Pyrus; species Pyrus communis. Next base: position 18,285,738 of record NC_142571.1, read on the forward strand.
ACAATGATCAAAGGAATCACCAAACACACTAAAGTCATCCATGAATATCTCAATAATCCTCTCGACATAATCAGAAAATATGCTAACCATACACCTTTGAAACGTGGCAGGAGCATTGCACAAACCGAATGGCATGCGTCGATATACAAACGTTCCAAAAGGACAAGTAAAAGTGGTCTTTTCTTGATCATCCGAGGCAATAACAATTTGATTATAACCAGAATATCCATCAAGAAAACAATAAAATGAATGACCCACTAACCTCTCAAGCATTTAATCTAGGAACGGCAATGGGAAATGGTCCTTCCTTGTGGTGGCGTTTATCTTCCTATAATCAGTGCATACGCGCCAACCGATTTGGATTCGGGTGGGCACAAGCTCATTCTCCGCATTTTCCACAACCGTCACTCCAGATTTCTTGGGAACACATTGGATAGGTGAAACCCAACGGCTATCGGAGATGGGGTAAATCACTCCACAATCAAGGAGTTTGATTATCTCCTTCTTCACTACTTCCATCATCGGAGGGTTGAGACGGCGTTAAGCCTCTCTAGTTGGTTTGGCCCCCTCCTCAAGAAATATGTAATGCATACATGTTGCATGACTAATACCTTTGATATCGGCCAAGGTCCAACCTAGGGCAGATTTAAACTCCTTCAAAACACGCACTAGTTTCTCTTCTTCTTGTGCCATGAGTGATGAAGAAATAATGGCAGGTAAGGTCTCCTCTTCCCCCAAGAAAATGTACTTCAAATGGCTAGGTAGTGGTTTGAGATCAAGGATAGGTACCTGAATTATGGATGGAAGCAACTTGTTAGTCGAAATGGGAATTGACTCAAAGTTAGAAGACTTACCATCATGCTTAGGCAATGACTCAAGGGCAGCAACCAACTCAATGCATTCCTCACTAGGAGGCACGGCATGCAATGGAGTGTGTGTGTCGTGGGCTAGCAACAGTCCCCCTCCCTTGGTTTTGAGTTCCATGCTTCGTGTAATGACATTTTATAGTGTATCGGCGTTCAACTCTTCAAGGTATCCCTGAAAATTAAAAAGGAAATTGGTTAATAGGTGCGGCTAGGGTTTTATTTGAAAGGGAAATAGGTTTAAGATCAGAAATTAAAGGGAAAGGTGCGGCCAAGAAAAGGGTTAGGGTTTAGGTGCAGCTTAGGGTTATATTTTGAAAGGGGAAGTGTCCTAAAACCAAGGGAAAAGGGGTCCCTTACACGGCAAGGGATGGGGAGAAAGGGAAAGGCCACGGCAAGGGTTGTAAGGAGGTCTAGGGCCTTTGTTTTGTGTCCTAAAGTGCATACAAGGCCTTCAAAGTGGCTAGAAAATATGGACGTTTAAGATTAGGAAAGGTTACCAAAATGGGAAACCTAGGGTTAACTTTCCTACTTCAAGTAGGAATCCTTGTTGGAGTAGGAATCCTTGTTGTTCTAGGAATCCTCATGTGAGTAGGACTCCATCTTCGCTTAGGAATTCATATTTCTTCAAGTCTTCAACTCATTCATTCCTCTTTTGCTCCAAAAGACTCCAATTTGCATCTTCTTGCACACTTTGGCTTTATAACCTGAAAACACACAAAAGTGACTTTAAACACTAAATTAACTAAGGAAACACAACATAAATGCACGAGAACAAGCCAATTAAGTCGCATAAATATGCTCCTATCACAGTGTTGTTTATCTAAACTGAAGGTGTGTTGGCGGGAAAAAAGGAAATAAAAATCTCAAGGTGTTTAAGAAGTTGTTTGTGCAAGGCTATTGTGTGTTGATTTGGAAGGGTTTTGAATGATGAACTCCCCTCTATTTATAGTAGTAATTTCCCTAATAGCCAAGGTAAAATTTCACTCGGACTAGAATTCATCAACCCAATCTGATTAGGTTTCGACCAATTCTAACTCCATAGGATTCTGAACCAAGCTCTTTAATCATTCAGATTCAATCACTTGATTCTCGGCATCTTTTCTGATTCGAAGCATCCTTAACTTCTTATTGCACTAGGATTCGACCACTTCACCCTTATCCAGGGAAAACCATCTTCTGAGAGGATTCGGCCAAACTCAACTAGACTCGACCCATGGTAAAGAATATTCCCAATATTCCTTATTAGACCGAGAACAACTCTGGGCTCAGCCCAAAGTGTTATTTTAGGTCCAAACAGTTTCATCCTTTAGTTTTTAAGATTGATATCGGTCACTTTAGGCTTCATGCTTCTTTTGTTGATATGCTTTGCCTTTTGGGAATGCTGTTAGGGGATGGATCAAGGATCTTATGTAAGACAATTTTAAAAGATTTGTTGAGGTTTTGCACTTGTAGGTTTATCTGCATTAGCCATCACCGCAATTATAGTTGGGTACTCGAAACTAGTTGAAGCTACTGGATTTGGCACAATAATGAAAATCATATACAGCGTTTGGCACATCATGTGCACCTTCCTTCTTCCTTTACTCAGAAGCAAGTACAGCAGTTTCAAGTACGGTGGACACTGACAATCAAATACTGCCAAACAGAGCCTATGTTATGAGTCGATTCGACAAGATATCATTTCTACGAGGTCAATAGGAAGGGGAAAAGATGTTGCCAAAAGAATTAGACTTGTCATATTGCATCCAGGAAGCAGTTGCTTGAACCGAGTAAGGCACTTCACTTCCATCAGCCAAAGCGAAATTTTCCATTCATGAAATTTTCCCCAAATCTTTCCCCATCTTGTTTTTTCTTAGTGAATGGTTTGGGAGATGTTGTTTTGTGAAGATATTTATGTATACATAGGCAATAATAATAGATGAATTTGGAGGCAGAGGGGAAATATGTTGGATAAATATCAACAATCAATGATAAATTTAAATATGCTAATAAATAATAAATGCGAATAGATAAATTAACAAAGTATGAACAAAAAAAAAATAAACAGACAACTTGAAGATCAAAGCTTGCGTACCGTAACGTCCTTAAAATAGAAATTTCATCTCTACTCAATGCTTGTAGTTCTACGGACATCTGCTTCACCAAGATTCAATGATCTAAGTCAGAATTTCAGCACCAAAAAACTGGACTTCTAGCGAATTTCTTTGTGGTTTTCCCAGTAAGAATGTTTAGAATTGTAGAAGAAGCATTTGATTTTTCTATGTTCTAAATATCATGTAGATGGATGTGTATATAGTAGGTTTATACCTGTTCGAAACAGGTATGAGCATGGGGTGCGTCTGTTGGAAGACATCTTTCAACGGGGTGCTTTGTTGCGTTCTTTCATCACTTCAGACTTCACATCTGAAAAGATGAGTTTGTTGATAAAAAATAATTAATTTGAAATTAATTAAAGAATTTAATTTTTAGAGCCTAAGAGTCCAAATGCCCAAGACCCATCTTTTGATAATTAATTATATATTAATTATCAATTAATTAGTAAACCCCAAAGCTCAACCCCAAGGTTGAGCCCAATTTCATTTTCTATGGTTCATCACTCCAATCACTATCTATAAGGGACAAAGCCTTATAAAGTGAGGGAACATTTTGGTAGTGATCAATGTGGGACAATGAAATTTCTACTCAAAATTTCCAACAATACCTCATTGGATGCTTTGTGGGACGTTATCGACATGAAAGACAAGTATATTTGAAGGCCAGACATTTCAGTGATTTCATTATTACATTTTTTGTTGGAAATCTTGGCGACCTGGATGCTACTTCTCCTACAACAAATCACATAAGATAAATATTAATATATGATAATTTTCATTGCCACAATAAATTACATAAAACAAACAAAATAAGATAAAATAGTACTTATATTTTGTAGGTAGAAAACGCTCTTTGTCAATCCTTGATTAGAACAAAATTTTAGGTTAAGACGTGTAGTCACTATCCTTAAGAGTAGATTTCACATCTCTTAGACAATGTCTCGGTGTAGCAAGTTATGGGGTCTACCCTCTAAGATGCAACAACTTATGATTCTCGTAAGTGTGCACTTGCAATACTTTGATCGGATGAACAACTCGATTCTTCCTTTGGTATGAAAGAAGTGAAGAATATCATAACACTATCAAGAATGATGGAGAAAAGAAAGGAGAAAAAAGGCTGTCAAAATTTCATTCTATATTGAGAGATTTACTATCAAGAGACAACATAATGGTGGGACTCTTTTTCACACGGTAAGTTTTGTAGGATGGAAAGGACATATATATTAGATTAACATTGGTTATTTACTATGTATATAATGTTGGAGAGTTAAAGAAATAATTCTCACATTAATAACCAAATAAAGAGAGAAAAGGTTACAAAACTGCCAACGTCCCAAATCTTCTGAATTATGAGTAAATAATGCCAACGTTATTGGCTAGAATTTTAATTCAATTAATAAATAGATTTGAAGGAAAATAAATTGTCACAATGAGTATGGTTTGTATTTTGAAATACCAATCAAATATCCAACAATTTCCCACATATTTTAAAATACAAAGAAAAAAAAGAATTAGAGAAACACAAGTATAATGAGAGGAGAAGAAAACAGCAAAGGAAAGTAAGAATCTACCTCTCATATGCCAAAGGAAAGAAAAGATTACTCCATAAAAATTGACATTAACCTCAAAGAGAGGATGTTATTATTTGGGACAAATAGGCTATACGTGAAGGCCATTTAACAAGGTCTAGAACGTTGGCCATTATAACGACAACGATTATAAATTAGTTAATGCTTCACTTTTTAGTTTTACAAATAAAAAACTGAAGTAAAGACTTTAAAACAAATTGAATAGTATTAAAGTTACGAATGAAGAATTGTATTTTGAAACATACCCAATTAAAATTCCACATTTTTGGCATTCCCTTTGGCTAGTTAGGGTGGTGGATTGTGTTGGAAAATTAGTTATTATTTTATTATTGTTTATGGTTTTTTTATGGGTCAATGATATTAGAGTTTCTTGTCCGTTAAGGATTAGAGTTTTGCTTTAGTTTTCACTATATATAGTAGTGATTGTATTAATTTATTTTATCAAGTCAGTTAAGATGTAGTCTCTTCCGTTCATGTAAGCAATTCCATTTATTAAAGTTTTATATTCAGTTTGTTCGTTTGTTCGTCTCGCACGTATTCAACTTGGTATAAGAGCAGTTACAATACTTCGGAATTTAATCTGCTTCGGTTGTTATCAATTTGTCTTCTGAAGCCATGCCGGTATTGAGCCACCAGAGCCGGGCCGTGCTGGAGCCGTTCTGCACCGCTGTTTGTCAGTCATTGAACTCGCACCCTTGACATTGCATTCCTCGCCACCCGGCAATTACGACTCCACTACTTGAATCGATTCTGTCGCTGTCCACCGCCGTCCGCACCAGTACCCGCTGACACCGCTGCCGCACTTGTTGTACCTGCATCCCCGCTGCCGCATCTGACTGACCCAACCCACCTGCTGCAACCCTGCCCCCTTGCAGAATCACCCGCTTCTGGATTTCATCGCTGCTGCTTGACTCACGTTCTGGAAGAAAAACCCCAGAAAATATTGGAAAAGTTTCAAAAGAAAAAAAGAAGAAAAAGAAAGGAAAATAAAAATACAAAACATTTGATGTTTGTTTAGAAAGGCCCACACCGTGTGGATTTCTACTTTCTGATTTAAGGCCCATACGGGCAAGGAGAAAAACTGCTGTTTGTTTTTTTATGTTTGGGCTTTTTGAGGCCCACACGGATATCATGGAAATAACCCGCTGTTGGCGCTAGTTGTTGCAACGATTACTCGAGTACTTAAATTGGTGACCACTTGAGTGACGTTGTGTGCTGGTGAACTAAAGTTTGTTTGATTGAAAGTTCGCACTGGCATTGAAATTGGAATCTTGCACTTGCACCACTCGGAATACTTTCGCTCGCTTGCATGTTTGCTCGCTTGATTGGTTGCTCACTTGTCTTGTCCACATAATGGAACTTGTCTTGTCTTGTCCACCTAACAGAGCTTGTCTTGTCGTGTCTACCTAACGGGGCTTGCATCCGCATCTGCTTGTTGGCAAACTCATGACGTGTACCGCCATGAATTTGACGAGGGGTGTTGGAAAATTAGTTATTATTTTATTATTGTTTATGGTTTTCTTGTGGGCCAAAGATATTAGAGTTTCTTGCCCGTTAAGGATTAGGGTTTTGCTTTAGTTTTCACTATATATAGTAGTGATTGTATTAGTTTATTTTATTAAGTCAGTCAAGTAGTCTCTTCAGTTCATGTGGGCTTCTTGGAAATTTCGTTTATTAAAGTTTCATATTCAGTTTGTTCATTTGTTCGTCTCGCACTCTGATATTCAACTGATTGAATATAGATACAGGAAGATATTCCCTCTCACTTTTCTTGTACCTTTTGCAAATGGTGATGCCTTTCCATAAAGGTCATGGGATACTTTTGTGAATACTTATAGATAATAAATAAAATAAAATTATAATTATAATTATAATTATTGAATGTTTCTTTTGTCAACGGCTGAAATGATCAATCAACTTTCAGGATCCGCAATATTTGATATATATGTCATCACTGTTTAATTGATATATTGTTAATATTCGATCTATTATGTGTTGATATTTGATTTTGATTAGCATTTTAATTGTGGATGCAAACTTCTTCCTTCTTCTTGGACAAAATTGCACCTACAAAAGAAATAACACCTTAGGTCAAGGCCAAGAGCCTCACGCACCCACGATGAATTTTGGGGGGAGGGGCTTTGGCCGAAGAACCTCCGATGCTAGAATTTTGAGGGAAAACTGTTTGGAGAATTTAGAGAATTTAGCAAAAGTGTAGAACTTGAGTTTTGGAGAAAATGAGATGGTTTATATAGGGGTGTGGCCAGCCCTTTTGGGAGGAGAAGGACCGGCCACTTGGATGGTTTTTTGGGTGAGATTCACGATTTGTTAGTTAATAAATCAATTAATTAGGTAATAAATCAATTAATTAGCCAAGTAATATAATTAGGAATGAATGACTTGGGGGTTACCTTGTGGAGAAGATTTGATGAGGATAGATAAAATAGGTTTTCAATAATTACCTATTTTGGGCACTTTTGACTTGATTAAAGGATGATTGCCCACTGCTTGTGTGTATAAATCCCGATGTGCCTCGAAGGTAATCTTGTCTTTTTCACCCAAAAATCCACGTGTTGCCTCCATATTTTTCTTGATTATTTTTGGCTCCATAAATGCACTCTTCACTTGTTGGGCTGCTCGTAGGAAATGGCAGCAAATGTTGAGATCTTCTTGCTTTAGAAAACATATGATTGTTTCCTATTTTGATGTAGATTCCCTCTTTAATAGGAAATTAGATCGTTCTAGTAAAGGGAAATCAATTTCTCTCAAATCCTACCTTACAAGAGAGAAAAAGCTAGAGGATATTTGTTCCCCCCTTAGCAATCTTCTACACTTGCATGTGCAAAGGACCATCTTTCGTTGCTTTCTTCGTCTTCTCTGCGCCGCACCTAGGTAAGAAAAATTTAATTTTCCTTGTCTTCTTCTTGGATAGTGTTTTCGCGGGGCAGTCGTCGAGGTGGTGCGGCAAGTCAGCTGGCAGGGACCAGGAGTCGACTCAGCATGGGCCAAAGAGGTACTGTGGCAAGGACCACTGCTTAGGGATGCCAAATCGGCAAATAATGTTCCTCCATATGAAGCGCTCTATGTCGTCTGAGTCATGGTTGTCATGCTCTGCTTCTACCCATTTGGTGAAGTAATCGGTTACCATGATCATCATGCCCCTACCCCTAGTAGCGAGCGGCATTGGCCCTACCAAGTCGATTGCCTACTGCATGAACAGCCAAGGACTCATCTATGGGTGTAGCTCGTTCACAGGCAGTGCTGGTACCGGCTTGTAGCGTTGGCAACAATCTCACTTTTGCACTAACTCCTTAACATCTTGATGCATGGTAAGCTAGTAGTAACCTACGTTAAGAACCCTATGCGCTAAGGATCAACCTCTGAAGTGATTTCCACAAACGCCTTCATTGATTAAGCTTAGAACCTTTAGGTCGTTGGGAGGCGCTAGACAGCAAATATGTGGTCCAGTGTAGGATATTTGGGCGAGAATGTCGTTCCATATGTAGTAGCGTGCCGCCTTTATTTGGAGCTTTCTAGACCCAACGTTTCCGTGTAGAGTGTGCCATTGACCAGGTAGAATATAATAGAACTTTGCCAGTTTAAAGTTGTATTAACCTATGACACTTCGGTTGCCGACTCCGCCTCTATGCTTGGCTTGTCTAGATATTCCACCGGATAAAGCGTTTGAGTTGGTGGTCGAGGGCGGAGCCTAGGTCGACTAGTATGTCCACGTGGATGTTATCTACCCGCGAAACTTGAGTGAAAGTATAAGTCTAAAATGCCTCAAGTTGCTTGCGTACTTTCTCTAAGTATGGCTTTATCCTTGGATGTTTTGTCGTGTACTCCCCAGTAGTATGGCTGGTGATTAGCTGGAAACCGAAATGAATTGCAAGCTTTTTCACCGCCAAGTCTTTTGCCATTCGGAGGCCTGCTAGTAAGGCTTCGTACTCTGCTTCGTTATTGGATGCCTTGAAGCCTAGAGTAATCGCCTACTCAAGCATCGAATCATCTGGGGTCATAAGGACCATGCCTGCTCCCGAGCCATTGTAGTTGGATGTGTCGTCGATGTACAAATGCCAGAAGTCTCCATCGAGCAAAGCAGGTGTGGTTATGGCGTGTTCAGCTGCCTTCAAAGCATTGTTGGGTCGCTCTATTACATCGCCTAGGCTAGGCGTGAAGGCGTGATAGAGAGTCGCTGGGGCCGTGTTACACATAACAAGAAATGTTCAATTGCCGGTATCAGGCCGCTCTAGAGCTGAATTATGGAGCAAGGGTCAACTGGTACATGTTACTCCTATATAGAATCTTCTAGGGTGACGAGGATAAAATTTGCTTCCAAGTGTCCTTCTAGTGTTCGCCTGCCATTGGCGTGCCTTTGGAGCTCAGTTGTTGCATTCATCAAAAAAATTTGCACCGCCAGTATCTGCGCATTTATCGTCGCGTGTCTAGATTGGGTGGAATAGTGTGTCATGAGGATGACTGCGTACGTCTAAAGGTATAACTTGAGCTTCTGGGTTGCAACAATTATCGCTAAAGTTAGCTTTTGAATTTCTAGTAGTTGGTTTCCACATCGATGAGAGCTTTTGAGCTATGGAATACAGGTAGTTGGGCCCCCAGCTCTTCTCGTGTGACGATAGAGCTTATTGCTACTTCAGATGCGACTGCTCATCCAGTCAGACCTTGAATCTTCTTCAGAGTAGTGGGGGACTTCATATTCAAGATTTCTCAGATTTGCCTTGAATGTGCATCGACGAACCTCGTCCCAAAGTGCGTGTTTCTCTGCCAGAGGGAAAGAGTCTGCCAAAGTTAGATCTTTTTTCATGATCAATTCTCCGAACAGCGAGTGGTCTGTTGGGAGTCCTTTTTGGAAAGTTGTTTTAGCCATCGAGTCGTTACATCCGACTATCTTTGCCTTCTCTGCTTTGAATCTCTAAACATAGTTGCAAAGCGACTCATTTGGGTTCTTCTTGACATTGAACAAGTGGTAGGACTTTTTCTTGATCGAGTGATAAGATGAATATTCTTTGGTAAAAACCAAAGAAAATTGTCGAAACTCCAGATAGATTGTGGCGGCAGGGTGTAGAACCAATCTTGCGCCTCGCCTTGTAAAATGGTGGTGAATATCTTGCACATGAGATCATCGTTGTTTCGATATAGGATATTGCACTTCGGTAGTGCTTTAGGTGTCTCTCCAAGTCTCCATCCCCTTTGAAGGATGTGAAATGTGGCATATTGAACTTGCATAGAGGCTCTGCCTGCTCTATCTCGTCCGTGAAGGGTGACATGCTTATGTTGTTCATGTCTCATCGTAGTGCCTCTTTAGTGACCTTGTTAATTTGGAAATCACTCAGTCAGGGGTCTTTCTACTTCTTCTTGAATTTGCCTTTGTTAGGGTAACGAAGCTCTTGGCTGCCCTCGGTCGTGACCTACTAGTTTAAACTGCTCTTCTACGTGTTCGGCTCGTCTATGCCGCGGATGTGGTGCATATGGTTCGTTCCTAGCAGGCAAAGGAATTCTTCGCAGACTGCTGGTTGAGCTTGAGCCAGACCAAATGACTGTTTTTCTCCGTCCTTCGTGCTACCTACTCCGATGTGAGGTGAAAGATGCTCCTTACGGGCCTAACCATAAATGAACACTTCGCCTGAAAGGTTGCTCATATTGATTATCAGAGTGTGGCTCTAACCGTGAATGTATGCTCGTCCGTGGGCCTAGTCTGTAGTGCACGCTCCTCCGTGCGCTAAGAAGGGAATATACAATATCTCGGGGGCCCAATCAAGAGTGTACACTGCCCGAACACTCGGTTCATAACTGGTCAAGTGGCTGTTTGCCAGGACACTGCTGGAGAGCTTTTTCATCTACCCTTGTCCTACTTCAGGACACCTTATATGCGGCACGTTGCATCTTGGTGTGCTACAAAAGCTGATTCACCAAGGTCGTTTGTTGTGTGAGGGCGCTCGTCAATTCTATAACTTGTTGAGACAAGCGTTACTCTCTATTTGGGTTGGAAAAGCTTGGAAGGAATGCATCTCTTTGAGCAGTGGAAGTGTGGTAGACTCCGGGCGCAAGATTTGAGTTGGGAAATGTCAAATCCATGGAAAATGTGGTGAAAATGCCCCCGGTTCAATCGTAGGCCCAGAAATGTGAAGTCAGGATGGTTGAACTAATCTTAGACCAATTTGGGCTGGTTGGAAAGCCACAAGAGCAGGCTGGGTCACGGGAGCAGGCTGGGCAACGGGAACAGGCTGGGCCACAGAAGCAGGCTGGGTCACGAAAACAAGTTGGGTCATGGGAGTGGGCTGCTCGGCGTGTGGCGTACGTGGGTGCGAAGGTAGGGCTTGGCTTAGTAACATGTTGGGTTCGCGTCGGGCTTGAGTGCCTCGGGCCGTCATGCCTTAAGCTTGGGCCCGTATAGGCTTGAATGGAACAACTTGGGCCATGATTGTGGCGCAGTGGGTAGCCACCGTGGTGCCACTCCACTCATCGTTGTGTTGAGCCTTGTAGATCGTTGCAGCCCTAATCCTTGAACGTTAGAATTTTCGTTTGTCGAGGTTTCCGAATCTCTTGCTATTGTACTTTTCTTTTACGTTTTATCAAAGAATTTTTAGAAATAAAAATTCCAAGAATAAAAAAGTACGAAAAATCTACAAATAAGCAAGGAAACAAAAAACCTTAGATGCGAAAGTCTTCTACGAGTGTGTGACTCAACTCTCAATGAAAGCACCAATTTGTGGATGCAATTTTCTTCCTTCTTCTTCTTGAACAAAATTGCACCTACAAAACAAGTAACACCTTAGGTCAAGGCCAAGAGCCTCACGCGCCCACAATGAATTTGGGGGGGGGTGAGGCGGGGGGCGCTGCTTTGGCCGAAGAACCTCCGATGTCAAAGTTAGAATTTTGAAGAAAAAGTGTTTGGAGAATTTACACTATGTTTGGATGAAGAAATTTAAGATTACTAAGGAATTTTAAAATGACGGAAATTGAAATAACGAGATTTTATTTTCTAGAATTTGTGAATTTTCTTGTTTGGTAAACCTAACAGAATAATGGAATTGAATACGGAATTTGTTATTTTTAAACTCTAAATCAGAGAAATTGGGAAATGACACCTATTTACATGGAATTTAAACTTGGGAATTGGAGGTCCCAAATCCCTAGTTTTTTTCCATGCGGAAATTCTAAATTTCTATGCTTATGAATCTAACCAAGGGAATTGGTGCATGTCAATTTATAAATTCTGATTTTTACCTAAATTCCAAGTTTATTTTCCTCATCCAAACATAGTGTTAGAGAATTTAGCAAGAGTGTAGAACTTGAGTTTTGGAGAAAATGAGATGGTTTATATAGGGGTGTGGCTGGCCCTTTTGGGAGGAGAAAGACCGGCCACTTGGATGGTTTTTTGGGTAAGATTCATGATTTGTTAGCTAATTAATAAATTAATTAGGTAATAAATCAATTAATTAGCTAATTAATATAATTAGAAAGGAATGACTGGGGGGTTACCTTGTGGAGAAGATTTGATGAGGATGGATGAAATCGGTTTTGAATAATTACCTATTTTGGGCACTTTTGACTTGATTGATGGATGATTGCCCACTGCTTGTGTGTAGAAATCTCGGTGTGCCTCGAGGGTAATGATGTCTTTTTCACCCAAAAATCCACTTGTCGCCTCCATATTTTTCTTGATTATATTTGGCTCCACATTAACCTATTGTGCTCATCCTGCCCATTTTTGTTAGAAATTTTGAGTAGAAATCTTCATTCTACATTATCTCACATTGGTCACCACCAAAAGGTTCCCTCATTTTATAAGGTTTTGTCCCTATTAGAATGTGATTGAAGTGTTGGACCTTAGAGAGTAACATTAGGCTCAAACCTTGGTTTTAGGCTTTGAGTTGTGCTAATTAATTGATAATTAATATATAATTAATTATCAAAAGATAGGCCTTAGAGCTGAGCTCTAATAATTAAATTCTTTAATTAATTATTTTTTTAATTTCGAATTTAATTAATTAATTCTTTTTATATCAACAGACTCATCTTGTTAGATGAAGTATAAAGTGATGAAAGAACGCCAGAGAGCAAAGCACCCCTTTGAGAAGATGTCTCCCAACAGACGCATCTCATTCTCATACTGTTACGAACAGGCATAAACCTATTATATAGCTGCAAGTATTATTGCGGGTCAATCTATTGGAGAACCGATACATGCATCTGCATGGCATTTAGTACACAGAAAAATTAAATTCATCTTCTACAATCCCAAACCTTCTTACTGAGAGAACCACAAAGAAATTCGCCAAAAGTTTAGTTTTCCGGTGCTGAAATCTTGACTTTAATCGTTGAATCCTAGTGAAGCAGACGTTCCTAGAACTACAAGCATAGAGTAGTGACGAAATTTCTGTTTCAAGGACATTGCGGTATGTAAGCCTCGATCTTCAGTTTGTCTGTTTAACATTATTTCGTTTTGTTTAGACTCTGTTAAATTATTCATTCGCATTTATTATTTATTAGCATATATAAATTTATAATTGATTGTTGATATTTATCCAACAATTTTTATTAATTTTTGTCCTCTTATGACCATATAGGGAACAGATATTTTCTCGAAAAAGAATTAAAAACAGAAAAACAAGAGAAAGATGTTGCTAACTAGATTGCTACGACAAACGTTCTGGAATTGTCAAAACTGATATGGTACGTTCCACAATATTTATCTTAAATTAAACGGAGCAGTTTTTAGGTTTTATTGAAAGATCAACTCCACGAACATTCGCTTAATTCAGAATTCATTTACAATCTAACGGTGAGACGAACATAGTGTTACAATAAACAATAAAATGTTCACAATAATAATCAAATAGTCAAATGATTTCCAATTGAAGTGATTTCTTAAAAGAATGATATATAAATATGATAACCTAAAAGCTAAACGGGTTGCGTCATAAAATTATTTGTAGACAGAGCATAGACGAATTGTTAGCGCTTGAGCGCTCGTGATGTTTTATGCTTTTAGTATCTTTGTTCTTGATTTAATATTATGTATATTGGTACCATGTTTATATGGTAGGTGACTTAGACTTCTTGTACCCAAACTGTTCAAGGCAATTGCAACTAAAATTCTGCTAGGAAATAATAACTGAAAACTGAACTACAAACTAAGACTCGGTCATCTTTTTCTGTCAGCTGATATCTTTGTATGGTCTACCTCAATTCTAGCTATATTAGCAGCATTCTTAAGATTACTTCCCCATAAAAATAAAAAAATAATAATTAAAAATTACATAAAACAAGAAGAAACACAAATAGATCAGAATCTCCTGAGTTTTCTTCAATCCCAAGCTTCCGAAGGTGAAGCGGAAAAAAATAAATTCGAAGGGTTGATTCAACAGTCTGCGAAAATAGGTACCCCGGAAGAAAATGTACCAATTAAGGCGGAGGTCTCTGCTGGATCTTCTTCAGCGATGCTACAAATTCCAAAATTGATGATTGATGGAGAGGATGATGCAGTCTCAACCTTTGAACCTGCAGACCTCCACCATGCTCCTCCTGCGTTCATCGGGTCCAGTGACGGAGATTATCCGGTAATTCGGAGCTTCCAGGATGCCAAGAGCATCTGTTTTGTGGAGAGTACAAAGCTTTGGTCAATTGCAGGGCCTATTGCCTTTAACATATTGTGCAACTATGGTGTCAACTCCTTCACAAACATCTTTGTTGGGCATATAGGAAATGTGGAGCTCTCTGCTGTTGCAATTTCTCTCTCCGTCATTTCCAATTTTTCGTTCGGCTTCCTGGTTAGTTTCTTCTCCTTGCATTACAATTACACGAGGTTTTTTCACACTCAACGTTCTTTTGTTGTGCATTCGCAACCATTCACGATGATTTAGGAGTGTAACTATGCACACAGTTTTGCAATACTTGCACGACAAAGTTCAGTATTCTGAATGTGTCTCATGGTTTAAGGAGTTGGATTTTTAGAATTTTAGGGTTTCTCATGGGAAGTATTCATTTGGTAACTACAAGTGAATCAGATGTACTAGATTTCTGACCTGAGCGTCGCCTGGTTGGGCAGGAATTGTGTCACCTTATGCACCCTAAGTTCAAATTCTCCTCCCCGTCAGTTAGAATACATTAGAATATTGCTCAAATAAAAAAAATACATACTATAATTCAATGGTTAGAACTAAGCAATCAATGTGGTATGAAATTGCAGCTTGGTATGGCAAGTGCACTTGAAACACTATGTGGGCAGGCATTTGGTGCTGGGCAAGTAGACATGCTAGGAGTGTACATGCAACGCTCGTGGATAATCCTTTTCGCTGCCTGCATTGCTATACTACCCCTTTACATCTATTCCGCGCCAGTCCTAAAACTCCTAGGGCAAGAGGATGACATTGCAGACCTTGCCGGAAAATTCTCCATCCAAACCATCCCTCAAATGGTTTCCCTTGCCATAAACTTCCCAACTCAGAAGTTCTTGCAGGCACAGAGCAAGGTTGGAGTTCTTGCATGGATTGGTTTCATCACTCTGATAGCACACGTAGGAATCCTCTTTCTCTTCATCAAAGTTTTCGGGTGGGGAACCAGTGGTGCAGCTGCTGCGTACAATATCTCAGCCTGGGGGATGGCATTGGCTCAGGTGGTTTATATAGTCGGTTGGTGTACTAACGGCTGGAAGGGGTTGTCATGGCTGGCCTTCAAGGAATTGTGGTCTTTTGCAAAACTCTCCATTGCTTCAGCTGTCATGCTTTGCTTGGAGATTTGGTATTTCATGACCATAATCGTTCTCACTGGACACCTTGACAACCCTGTCATTGCAGTTGGCTCCCTTTCAATCTGGTAACGAAACCCCTTGTTCTTACCCCGTAAAAAGTGACTACAATTTTCCTCCCTGTATAATAATTTGTATATAAATAAGGTTTTGTACTGATCCCGAATCATTTTATTCTGATTTGTGTTTGATTTTCTGTTTCAGCATGAATGTGAACGGATGGGAAGGCATGTTGTTCATTGGGATCAATGCAGCAATAAGGTAAGGAACTTTCATTTTTGCTGCCAGTTCTTATTTTTGTAAAAAACCGGTAAAAGTACTCCATTAGCTGACTACGTGATGTGATAGTTATTTATACGTATGTAGCCAAATTATAAATAATACATCAAATGTCGTATTATGCGATCAATATAATGTCATTGTTCGATGATTACTCTCTTATTAGCTCCTTGGAGTACACCTCCTCTAATTTTACTTCCTTGCAGCGTTCGAGTCTCCAACGAGCTAGGATCAGCACATCCTAGAGCTGCAAAATACTCGGTCATTATCACCATCCTCGAGTCTCTCCTCATTGGGATGATTTTTGCAGTGGTTATCTTGGCAGCCAAGGATCATTTTGCCATCATCTTTACTGAAAGCAAAGAGATGCAAAAAGCCGTCTCTCGTTTAGCCTTCCTACTCAGTGTTACAATGCTCCTCAATAGCGTTCAGCCGGTTATATCTGGTAAAATGTTCTTTTATCAGATAGTTTAATATAAGACAACGATATTATCAAATCATCGAAACCCTTGAGGTTATAACAATACAATTTTCACAGGTGTTGCTGTTGGAGGAGGTTGGCAAGCTTTGGTGGCTTACATAAATTTGTTTTGTTATTATATTGTTGGGCTACCTCTAGGGTTTCTTCTGGGTTACCGTACAAGTTTGAGAGTGGAGGTAAACTATCATTTCTCACTAGGTATCACTAACCAAGTTCAAGTATTTTTTAGTTCAAACCTTTCAACTAATGATTAACATAATGTAACGAAAAAAATTGTGATTAATTAACATGATAAAACACAATTTTATTTTCTTGATGAAACTAAGGAGCATTGTTTTTGTAGGGAATTTGGATTGGTATGATATTCGGGACATTATTGCAGACACTAATCCTCTTGTATATTGTTTATAATACCAACTGGAACAAAGAGGTAAAAGTATTCCAATGTTTTTTCTACCTACAAATTTAATTAAATATCTCATAAAATAATAAGGTTATAAATATATAGTCCATATATATTTAGTGGTAAATTAAAACATTTAATTGAAATGAAATTGCAGGTAGAACAAGCCTCAGAAAGAATGCGGCAGTGGACTGGAGAAGAACTAGGTGATCCCAAACAATGGAGTGGCCAAGAAAATGGACTACAAAATCAAACCATATAGAATCAATTTCTTTTTGCTTTCAATGAAAATGTTTTCTACACAATTTGTACACTAACACTAAAGAATCTGTTAAAAAATGTGTGTAAAAGAAAAGGAAAGGAATGTCATTGTAAAAGAGACACTAAAAATTTGTAATTGCAGGATCTTTTGAGACTACAAGATCTCCTTCTTACTATCCCAAATCACAAAGAAATCATACACAAGAAGGTCTACGTGGAGAGAATGTTTAGGTAGAGAGATGTGAGAAGGCTACGAGGAGGTAAGGGAGATTTTCGGAATGACCATATCGGAAATAAGGTTTTCAATTTTTATTCTAAAAATTTTTAATTGGATTGGATTGGAACACAATTTCTAAATTTGAAATATTTGGAATCAGAGTAATCTCATCAAAATTTTCAAAATTATAGTAATCTTGGTATTTTTCAAATTCATATATTTTACAAGTTTTCAAAATATTATTCGAAATTTTCAATTAATTTTGTAGTATACTACTATGTTTATCATTTTTAATATAAATGTGTAGAAAACTAACAATGAACATGATAGAAATATAATAGTTATTTACAAAGTACTTAATTCCTCGGAAAAGAAAAATAATTTTAGTAAAAATTTAAAAGAAAAATTAGAATTTTTTGGAATTTTTTTATTAGAATAAGTTAGAAACACTTGAAAAAATTCGGATTAGAAATTCAAAAATTTTGAAATATCTAAATACATTCTAATTTTCAATCCATCTTTTTTAGAAATTTTCAAACTTGCAACGGTACTTTCTCCTTCGGGAGATGGTTGGTGCCTCGCACACGACTGTTGACGAAGAGCTAATCTCGCCTAATCCATCTCTACAAAAAAAAAATGACCATTATAAATCATTTCCGTGATAATATCTTCTTATTGCATATCATTGACATTCTTGTGTTAGGGGAAGTATTGATCGACTTGTGAACAAGTCAAGCCACATCTCAATTGATATGGGTAATGCTAAAGAGACTAAATTTGTAAATTAAATTTAAAAACTAAATGATGTGTCATCATTAAAAAATAAACACGTTAATCAATGCTTAAGTAACAATACAATCATCAACTTCTATGTCATTTAGTTTAAAAAATTTAGTCCCTTTAGCATTACCCAATTGACATATCCCTTTGAAGGGTTAATTACACTAACACTCCTTGAAATTTATCGAGTTTTCACAAAACTCCCTTACGTTTGTAATATTACACTAACATTGACACACCCCGATCGAGATCAGGGCATGCTGGCAGTCACGTGGAAGTGACGTAACCATGTGCACAGTGCGGAAGCTGATAAAATAATAATAATAAATAGTACGAATAAATAAAAACTAGCTTTACACAAGGTAATAATGAACAAGTGCAAGCGTAAGTGTGAACGCTAGGTTCAGAGCATAAAAGCCTAATGCAGTCCAGAAGAAAACGACGCAACAAAAGCACACCCGAAGGTGGTCCTACACTGGTGGTGGTCTGTCAGATATGCCAGGGAAATCCTCAGGGAAGCCACCAAACGTGCTAGCCAACTAGAACCTGGAGGGGCGCAAAACAAAAGTGTGAGTAGGTAAAAACAAAGCTTTTCGAAAACCATTTAATAAATAAGTTCTAACCCCTCGCCGTAAAACCTGTATACTTCCCAGAAAATAGAATATAGATATATGTATATAAATCATGCTCAGAAATATGCTATGCCAAAATCTCGAAGTATAATGCAAGTGCTCAGGTACTATCACATCAATGTCATATAATCTGTCAGCCGGAGTCACCTAACATTACCTGTACGGCTGAATCTAGAGCTCAAATCTCACTCTCACTAACTAGACCTGCACACGAGTCGGAACCACCTAAAGTGGTCTGTACGACAAGCCTAGGTGTAACATACATATACGCTCAAGTGCTACGATCACGTGAAGGCTGGGCGAATAATCGCGGGTCACCTAAGAGTCGGAACCACCTAAAGTGGTCTGTACGACAGGACTGTGCACCTAACCTGGATCCAAGCTGAGCGTGTGGTGCGAGAGGTGAACATCATGTGAAGGACTGTGCCCAACTCTGGGCGGAATCACTAACACCAGGGGTGCAGGTTATGAGCTCTTTATATATCTCAAATCACTACTGAATGTAAACATGAATTACACTTACTTAGCACTTACCTGTGTGTCCGCAGCACCAATACACACACATATATAAATGCAACTAACCATGCATAACAAACGGCAATATAATATATGGCATATAACGAATAAACGTTTTAAATCACTTTCTGGGAAAAAAATATGAGTATATAGGTATATACGGAAAACCAAGAGCCCACTCACTGGTATGTGGAAGGGTCGTAATCCCCCTGCCTCGAGTGACCATGCTCGTCCTCGGGATAGGTATCACCTATATGCGAAACAACTACAAAAACGTTAATTTTTAAAGCACATAACCAAACTTAAAAAATAACTTCTCATACAATGCTCAAATGGGGTGTATGAATACACCAACGTGATCTACTCAACCTCAGGAACATCCCTATATTTTTAGAAAAAATTTTCATCGCCACACGCGCCCCCACGCGCCGACCACGCGCAGGCACGTGCCTGACACGCTGACGGCGTCAGTTAACGCCGTCAGGAATATTCCGTTAACTTTAACGGAATCCGTCAACGGCGTTAGGAATATTCCGTCCAAACTGACAGAATATTCCATCATCTTCTCCGGCGCCGGAAAATCGGGAAAACTTCAAATCGTCCTATCTTCTTCGTTTTTCAACCAAATTTCACAAAATTGGTACCAAATTGAAGCTTACAACGAGAGGAACAAAATCATACCACTTTCAAGTGCTAAAATCCATGAAATCTCACCGGGAAAATACCCCCAACTCCGGCCAACCTCGAAACTTGTGATCCTGACGTCCAAAACCTTCAAACGAACCACCCTGAGCCTCCTAAGGACCTCACCAAGCTTCCTACAAGCTTGAAATTCCCAAAAACATAAGAATTTACGTGTGCATGAGCAGTACCAAAAATCGGGTATCCCGAGTTCGACGTGAAAACGAAGGTATCCTTATCTGAAATGGGTATGGTTGGACTCCAATGAACCTCACGAGCATGGATATGTACTTTGTTTCTTCGATCTGTGAAGATTACATGGGTTTTGGGGGTGTGTCCGTACAAATGATATGAGAAATGGGAAGGGAAAAGGCACGGGGGAGGTGCAGGGATAGGGAGAAAGGGTGAGGGAAATTATGGGAGTGTGTGTGTGGTCCACAACCAACCACACCAATCACAAAACAACCACACAACGTAAAAATCACACTAGGGGCAAAATCGTCTTTTCACGCGCACGTTTTAAAACTTTCGGAACGGGCTGTCACAAACATCCCCTTAGGTTTTAATTTCCTTTCATATAACTCATTGAGTGAAAATTTTGTATATAAAGTTACTAATTTACCCTCATTAATTGTTTGAAACTAAAAAAAGCTTGATAATTAAAAAAATTATAAAACATTAAATACTTATAAAGCAAAAAGAAGGCCATGTGGAGAAAAACAAATTAAGAACAAAATTTAAATATTACTTTGAAAATAATACTTTATTTAAAAAAAAGTTCTTCTTTCCCTTCCATCCGAAAGAGCAACCACCTCTGTCTCCATCTCCTCCTTCTGTCTCCATCACCACCACCCATTCAAACTTTGAGCAACGATCTCCACCCGACCCTAGCCAACAATCTCATCTTCTTCCCATTGCAACCACCTCCATGTTGGAAATTTAATTAATAAGGAAATTTTAAATATTAAATTTCTTAAATTGAATGGAAATAAGAAAATTGCCCATTGGGTTTGTTTATGACTATAAGATCATGATTAATTTGGATGTGATGGGGCTTAATAATCCTACGGTACAAAATCTCAATTGGAAAGGAATGCAACTTTCCAGAAAGTTGTATATGGATCGATAACTTTCCTTGTGAAAAAAGTTACAATCAAACTTGGATTAATTCAATGAACAAATTAGTGGTGTCCCTGGCTTGATTTTGAAGAGGCATCAATTAAAGGTGGTGGTAATGCAGAAAGAATGAGGAGATGGAGATAGAGGTGGTCGTTCAATCGGGTGGGAGGGAAAGAAGAAGATGAACTTCTTTTTCCAATAAAATATTATTTTCAAAGTAATAATGAATTTTTTTTCTTAATTTGTTTTGTCCACATGGTCTCCTTTTTTTTTAAGTGTTTAATGTTTTATAATCCTTTTCATATAATTAAAAAGCTTTTCTTTATTAGTTTTCAGTAATTAATCAGGGTAAATTAGTAAATTTATAAGCTAAATTTTGACTCAAGGGTTATATGAAAGGAAATTAAAACATGAGGGGATATTTGTGTAATATCTCAAATGTGAAGGGATTTTATGAAAACTCAATAAATCTTAAGGAGTGTTAGTGTAATTAACCCTCCCTTTGAATATATATTCCTAGTATTTCTATGATAATTCAAAGATATTATTTAAAGATTTATAGATATTTTACGAAGGATGATAGTTACGTACATACAAATGATATTTTACGAAGGATTATATTTTGATCCAATGATATTTTAACACATGTTTTTATTGTTTTAAAAAAAATATGTATTTAATTTTTTATTTAGTTTTGAAAATTAATATATAGGATAATGAATGGTGAGTATCCAAGTATTATCCTTCTAGAAATCTTAACAATATCACTGAAACACAGTTCTAGGAGCATCTCCAACCGCAACCGATAAAATTTTGTTAGTTTAGCTAGTAAATATTGTCCGAAAATATTTTTAATAGCCCGTTTAACTTATCTAAACAACTCATCATTTTCATCCTTTGGCATCTCTCACTCCCAAATTAGTATTTTTTTATGTTTACAGAGTTGTACACAAAAACAAAACAGAGTAAGACAAATGAGTCTCATGGAGAACCGCTTTTTTATCTAACTTTAGTTAAAATAGCTAAGGGCTGGTTTGGTATTGCTGTGCTTTGAAAAAAAACTGCTTCTGTTGTGCTGTGAAAATAAGCAGCTGTGAAATAAAGCAGCAAAGTGTTTGGTAAACTTTTTTGTAAAAGTGCTTTTGAAAAAAAAAAAACAGTATTATAGTGTTTGGTAAACTTTTATGTAAAACAGATGTGAAAAAAAGCCAGTTTTTCAAAGCTGGGTTTTGCAGCTTCTTGTTTTTGGCTTTTTTTCACCCAAAACTGTGAAAAAAAAGCTGAAGCTGAATGTTTACCAAACACAAAAACAGCTCCCAGCTTTTTTCAGAATCACCTCAATACCAAATCAGGCCTAAATAGCCTCATATAAAGTTAAAAAGGCTCTGGTAACCGGGTATAGAATTTTCTTTCCTCTTAATTTTTTTTCCTTTCCTTTTTTTCTATTTAAAAAAAATAAAATCACGTTAATATTTTATTTGAATTTTTTATAAAAAGAAAAGTACAAAAATAAAAAAATAAAAGGCATGGCCTACGATTACACCATCATTAGCAGAATGCTAAGGTCTGCTTACCAGAGGAACGCTAAGGCCCGCCTAGTATCCGATCCGACTACACCATCATTATCGATTTAGACTTTTTTTTATGTGCTATTCACACACTTTTTTAATTTTTAACCGTCAAATCAGATGAATTGAAGAAAATCTAAGGACAAAATGTAACAAGGAATGTGTGAGAATTTGATGACCAACAACTAATCAAGCACCTCTCTAGTTTGTTGGAGGAAATCATAAGATATCATGAGATTTTATTCTTCGGCCAGCAAACACAAAATCACTAATGTCGAAGGTGCAAAAATTGGGTCCATGCTCCGTACATTGTATTTGTTCATCATGATGGATTATAGAGTTGTCGAAATCTTCTATTTAGGTAAAATTTTGAAATAGGATGAGCATCCTTATACTGTTAGTCTTCTATATACGATGATTACTTGCTACATATGGTGGTATATGTTTATTTAAAAGGATAAATTTTCATATTAGATAAGGACTGGTATTATTATTGAGTTGTCTTGGATACAAGCGATTTTACGTACTCATTTCAATCATGTTAAAAGGATAGTATACAAGGGGATATAAGGGAGTTTGAGAATCAAACTCGAGACATCAAGTACCACGGTAAAATCTTTTGACTATCCGAACTATAACCCTTTGTATTTTACGTGTATTAATTAATCTGAAGCAGTTACGGCACATACCTTGATAAGATCAAAGATGTCGTTTTTTACCTCTTATCTTCCTTCTGAGATATAATAATAAATCAAGTTGGTAAAATTTAGTCGTTTTCCATACCTTAGTTAAATAGTCTTTGGCTCTCGTGGAGATAAATTATCTACTCGTGTGGATGGTAGCGCCAAACTTTATTGTTATGGTATAAGAAACTTGAATTCAAATCAGAAGTCGTGTGGGTAACAAATTTGTGAGACATTAAATTAGATTTATAAGATCTTACACCTCGAGTGGAATAACACTTGCTGTCCCGGTACCACATATTGATGACAGACTAATTTCTTTCTTCATACTCTAATATCAAATGAGGCAATAACGTACTTTTAGCCTCGGAGTCAAACGGTATTCTAAAAAAGAGTTAGCGCCCCCAATGAATATATCAAGCGGGAGTTCAAACTCGGGTTAGAGATTCCCAACCTTTGCTCACTTTCCGCTAAACCAACCCTTACAACACTTGCCTTGTTGAAAAAAAAAGTTACATTTGTTACAAATCAAAATAGGAATAAGATGACAGGTGATGCTTTACCGCACTAGTAAAAAGTAATCATGCTTATGTACCTTGGTGCAAGTTCAATCCCACCAATTCCCCTTCCATGAACAAATAACTATCTAACCCACTAACGTTATTGCTCTACCAACACTATGCTACAAGGTGTGAAATCTATCGAATTTGTGTCGAGTAAGGGTTTAGCCAGTACGACACTAAGTATTTCTCCAGTACAACGCTATAGTATACCAGGAGGATGTGGAGATGTGGTGGCAAATTTCGTACAAGACTAGATCGACGAAATCACACATGCAAGATAACAAACATTGTAAGCCTAATTGACAAACACCCGATAGAAAGGGGAAGGGTGTTCGCCACATGGACTTTGATGCTTGAGTCAAAGAGATACTTTGAGAGAAACTATGAACTTGAGAGGGTTCTGAGTAGTAAGTGGCGATTATTGTTTTCCCTGTTTGACTTGGCTATTTATAAACTTGAAACCCTAGCAAGAAACCGGGAGGGGAGGTTGCAAGCCATATTAGGCAAACCTTAACGTTCTGCTAATAATGGTGTAGTCGCCGCAGTCCTGACTACTAGTAGTCACAATGGTCCATGTTGGTAATGCCCAGATGCACCACACACCTAAGGGGAGACTCCCCATTAGGCTGAGTATGGCCCAGTGGTAGGACATATCATAGGTATGAAGCACCTTTGGTACGTTAGTGGCCCAAAGGCCTAGTACCCATAGGGCAACAGGTGCCACATTCCTTCTAAGAGATCAAACAAGTACCACGTTCCCTAAGGTAGCCTCTGGTCTGCTAACAACATCAAGGGTAAATCCGTTATAAAGAGCATAAAGTCCATATGTTATTCTCCAATTGGATGTGGTTAATTTATGTCTCCACATGAGCAAATACGCTATTTTGACTTTTTAATTGAGATTATATTAAATAATTACTAGAAACTCATTAGGAGTATGTTTGTTTTGATTGCTTTCTTTAAAAAAGTGTTTTCTTTTAGTTTCGTCCTGGCGTTCAGATCTTTGTGTGAAAAGGGGTGAAATTGTTTTATTTTTTGGATATAATTGACTTGGTGTTATGGCAGTGATTAGGTGATGCAATTAGACCTATGAGCGTCATAATCTCTATCCTAATACAATTTGAAAGTTTTTTGTTCTCCCACAATCTTTGTGTAACATGAGATTTAGCGATTCTATTGATTCTTGTAATCTTGTGATTCTAGGTGAGCTCGGCTTTCAAAGAAGTGCTTGAAATCTACTTATTGCTTTGCAGTTAATTGTGATTATTGTAATATTTTTAAATCTAGTTTGTAAAGACTTTTTTGGGATTCATTCGTTACAAATCATATAGATAATTTTAATTATAATTTAAAAAACGATTTTCTCCAATACAATCACTTAAACCTAAAGGGGCCAAGCCCATCTTATCTCAAGCACCTAGTAAATAATTAACCAAGGTTAGTGGGATGATGTGAACTATAAATATAGGGGAATAGTGGCCCTCCCTCAAAACCTACGAGCTTTTCAAAATCGCATTATTTTTCATCAAAAACTCTCTCTTACACCTCAACAAAAAAACAAAAAAATAGAAGAGTTGGGTTTGGGGTGGGAAGTGGTGGTAACATATCAAAGAGAAAAGAAATGAGAGAGACTCTACTTTCTAGAGAGTAGAGAGAGAGAGAGAGAGAGAGAGAGAGAGAGAGAGAGGCCAAAAGCCCAAGGTGTCAAGCATCAAAGACTCAGAGAAGACAACCCCAAAGGGAAAGCAAAGGCTCAGTCACCAAAAATCAAATGCAAAAAAACCCTCTAAAAAATACAACACCAGTGCTGGTATGGTTTCTCTTTTCACTCTCTCATTCTCTCTCCCCCTCTGTCTCTCTCTCTCTCTCTCCCTCCTGTATGTATTATTAGATTGACCTAAATTGTGGATTGTGGGTCTGTTTTTTTCTGTTCAAAAACATGGAAATTTTTATGCCGTCTCTTTCTCTCCCACACGCACACAATCGCACGCCCAATCATCAATCCCTGCAATAAAAGAAGGGCCGGGGCTGAACAAATTTCTGATTTTCATGGGGTCCAAACCCGGTAACGTTTTCTTATGGATATGGCTCTGTTTCTTTCCAGCCCTAGATATAGATCTATTTTCCCGCCAAAATTCTGTATTCCATCTTAATCCGTACCAATTTCATGTATTTCTCGTCAAAATCGTTTCTTGTGTTTGAATTTTGAAGTGATTTTCTATTGCCCTCTGTGGTTTTGGGTTTTGTTTTTTATTGGAAAGAAAAACAACCAGCGGATTGCTTTTTAGGGTTTGAATTCAGAATCCATGGCAGGGTGGTCGTGGGTAGCTGGTGAGTCCGCTTTAGATTGCGCCGAAACCCCGAAAGAGGACCGGACGGACGACTCCTCGGCCGATCTCGAACTGCCTCCGAAAGCTCCAAAACGGTTCGTTTTAGACGTGCCCGATAAGCTACGATGCTGGTTCGATCAGTTCCTTGGGGTTTTTCTGAAAGAGATCTCTGCCCAAGACTTGCTCCGGCCTTTGCCTCCGATGATCGGTAATGGGCAACGGGTGGATTTGCTCAAGCTGTTTTGGATTGTGAGAAGGCGAGGTGGGTTTCGTGGTCTTTCGGAAACTGGGGTTTGGGACTCGGTGGCTGAAGAGTGTGACTTGGGTTTGAGTCTTGGCTGTGCTGTGAAATTGGTTTATGTTAAGTACTTGTATTTGCTAGAGAGGGTTATAGAAAAGAAGGATTTTGAATGGAGTTTGGCAAGTAGTGACATTGATTTGGGTGAGCATTTGATGGCCTTGCAGGACGAGTTTACAGAGTTCTTCTCAGATATGCCTGATCGAAAGTTGAAAGACGGGGGTTACCCGAATGTCGAATTGTCATCTAAGAGTTTTAAGGACAGTAATGAGGTGGGAAGTGCGGTTGCAAATTCAGATAGGCTCAAGAAAAGTGGTGTCAGTGACGAGTTTCTGGATTTGGATACAAGGAATGTGGCGAATGTTTTGAATGCTGGAAAATTTGGCAATGGTAATGTGCTTTTGTCAGGTGGTGGCATGTCATGTTTGGTTGTGGATTTAACGAATAGCATGGAGGATGTTGACAAGTTGCGTGACAATGATGAGGTAAAAAGTGAGATGGGGGAATCGGGTGGAGGGATGAAAAATGATGACGTTGATGAAGATGTCATGATTTTGGATCCCTCTGCTGTTGAAGAAGTGAACTCTTTCCGTAAAAGGAAGCGAGAGTTGGGTGGAAGTGAGGCGGGGGAATTGCTTAGAGGGAAGAAAAATGACAGCAGCGATGAACATGTAACGTTTTTGGATGCCTCAACAGTTGAAGAAGCGAGTCCTTTTTGTGAAAAAGAGCAAGAGTCATTGTGTAGAATGTTGAATTGGGTTAGAATGATTGCAAAGGATCCTTGTGATCCTTCAGTTGGTTCATTACCAGAGAGGTCAAGATGGAAGTCTTTCGGGAAGGAGGAGAACTGGGTGCAGGTTTTGCAGGCTCGAGAAGCTATATTTCTGAAGAGGCATACTGATTCAGGTCCTGAACAGTCTAACTGGCAGGTATATCAACATATGCTATGTGCTATAACTTTTTAGATAATTGGAAATATTTACTTGCATGTGTACATTTGATAATATCTTCAGGTTAAAGTTGTATACACGTATGTGTGTGCAAGCACGCATGCTTCGTTTTAATTTAGTCATGTTTTTAATTTGATTGCCTTTATTGCTGAGACTGAATCATCTATTCGCATTTTTTGTCCCTTTGGGATATGGAAATGTTATTGTTTTGCTAATATTATGCCTTTCTCGATAAAATAGATTCACATTAATTTTATATATGGTATGCTGGTGAATACTCGAGTGTGCTAGTGTATTCTATTTTCAGGATGTATATTTTTTATTTTTAGGAAATATGCATATGTCCTTCCCTGCAATGCAGTTCAACAATCAAACCGTCTATATTTTAGCTCCTTCTTCAAGACCCTAAACTCTGTGGTCATCTAAAAATGTGCAAAAACAAAAAAAACAAAAAAACAGTCACAATTAGGTAAAATAGAAACGACAGTGCAGATAATTAAACAGCTAAGCTGTTGTTGATAATCCTTGCACGATAAGCTAAAAACTGAATGGTTCCCATCATTGGATTACAACCTAGAAAAGGATGTCCTTATTTTTGCTTATACTGGAAAATGCTTCTTAGTATAATATTTAAACTGGTCTGACTAGTTATACCCAACTAGTTAATTGTGAATTGTTTGTAACATAATAGATATGCAACACTTATAGGGTAAGTGGCTTCTTTTGTATTGACAAATTGTAAGACAATGTTTACCTTCAGATAAAAATAGATACATTGATATAATCTCCATTTATGTTTGATAGTCTTTCTATCTGGTGCCGTGGTTGCTATATTCAGATATTGGTTAAAGCGATAAACAACATAATTATCTTCATATTTTTTTCCTTTTGACATTAAACCATGTTCCCACTTGTAGAAGAATCAGAGGATGCATCCAAGCATGTACGATGATAGTTTTGGCTCCGCTTACAATCTTAGAGAGAGGCTAAGGTTGGAGAAGAAGCTTCTTTCAGGAGGGAGAACGTCACAATCAGGAGCCTGTTCAGAGTCATCCTCGGCCAGTGACTTGGACAAAAATAGTCCTGGCATGGCAGGGATGGAGGATCAGTTGCGAGGAACCAGTGATTATTCTCCAAGCCATATTCTTCTGGGGTCAAATTATCAAGCTCAGTTGCCAGAATGGACTGGTAATGCTTCTGAAAGTGAATCAAAGTGGTTGGGGTCCAGGATTTGGCCATTGGAAAAACCAGAGCACAGATATCTCATTGAGAGAGATCCTATTGGAAAGGGAAGACAAGAGTCTTGTGGATGCCAAGTGCCAGGTTCTATAGAATGCGTCAGATTTCACATTTCTGAGAAACGGCTAAGAGTTAAGCGAGAATTGGGGGCAGCTTTCTACCACTGGCAATTCAATCAGATGGGCGAGGAAGTTGGACTCCCTTGGACAGAAGCAGAAGGAAAGAAGTTCGAGGCCATAGTAAAGTCAAATCCTTCATCTCTTGGATTGCGTTTTTGGGATGAGATATATAAGTCTTTTACTAAGAAGAGTAGGAGACAATTGGTTAGCTACTATTTCAATGTCTTTCTCTTGCAGCGTAGAGGATACCAGAACAGGTTTACTCCAAACAACATTGATAGTGATGATGAAGATTTAGAGTCGGAATCAATGACTAACGATTTTGGGAATGAAGAACACATGTCATCAAAATCAATATTAAAATCCCCACATAAGCCACATGCAAAACACAGATAGCTATTGGAAGGGCACTTTTTGGGGAGATTGTGAAGCCTGGTATGTTTGGGGAATGTTTCCTTAATGTGCCAGGAAAGAGGCATCAGGGCCTTTGAAATATAAAATTATGAGGTATAAAGATATCCATTTCCAGAAGTGATTTTGAAGCTTTTTAATGATGAACACGGGCTTGGAAGCGCAGCTGTGGCGATTCAGAGCAGCAATGATGCTCTCTAAGTCTTGTTCGTTTACTCCACCTTCTGAGATGCAGGTTTTTCATTTTTTTTTATGGACGTTTCTTTTAGGTTTTTGACAGCAAAAGCTGATTGAAAAAGAAGCCTTTGGGAATGAATACAGCGAACAGCGAAAGTGGTTAGATGTAGTCTTGTAGATCCTAAACAGTGGTCTCAGTCACAGAACTTGTAATTGCAATTGCGGTGGTCTATGAAATTGGTTAATTGAATGGATTTTGCTCAGGCATTTTTGTTTTGGTTTATGCATTTGTCTGTTGATTGATCTTTTGATTATGTATGTGGTTGTCATTGTCTTCTTGTTGGATAGGCGGATCAATGCTTTTACTTGGTAACCTTGTTGGTACCTTGGTATGCAACTTGGTGCATGCAGGAATGTCTTGTTAAAGATGTTGCGATTTTTGACCTCTGATGCATCGTGATTTGTGAGTTGCACTTGCTCTGTTGATTTCTCTCCGGATCCTTTTTAAAAGGATTCTAGGAATCCATGAATCGTGTTTGTTTATTGTACATTGCGCAGTCAACTTTTGTTGGGTACTATTTGTGTTCAATTTTAAATAAAAAGATTTAAAATGATTTATGACCGTACAATGAACGGACACGATTCACGGATCTCCGGGTTCCTTACAAACAGGATCCGGATTCTTCTGTTGCATCCCATCTGTGTGTTTTTAGCACCTTTTCAACTTGTTTATTCAACGAACACCACAACCAAACATCACATAGTCCACATTAGAGGAATAGAAGAAAAAGAAGAAAACAACACACGCAACTTGTAGAGGGCAGCCAGCCACCTTGATTTTATGTATTAATATGGATAATTATTAGCTTATAGATCCAATGAATCAAAGGTTAGGCACTGTTAATTATTCAATATTATGGTTTGGTAGTATTCTTATTCATTTGTAAGTGAGATGTTTTAGGTTCGAATCTCATAGATGACGAAATCAATACCAAACTAAGTTGTCTATTGTGTGGCTTAATCAAACTTCTCCTCACTTAGCGTAAAATATATCGTTGTAAAAAAATAAAAATGGTTAGGCATTGTTTGTGTACTCCTTGATATAGAATAGATATTTCCTTTTGACATCGAACAGAGAAGTCGAGCAAGCATGAAGATGTTTGCACTCTCGGTTATTTCCCCAAGGCGGAAGACTATTTTTTGCGATGTCGCTATACTAATAGTTAATTGATACTGATCCGAAGTTTGATTTAGGCTTACATAAAAATCTGAAGCCCTTAAATAAAATAATGAACCTAATTGCTCAATACTATTTTCTTCCATCGTAATGATTGGTCACTATACGCTTTAAGGAGGGATTTGGATCCTCTCCTCAGAGGGTCCGAATCCTGCTAACCAAGGAATACGGACCATTAGATCAAAATCTAACGGTTACAAACAGAAAGATTTTCTAAAAGTTATAATAATTGTAGTCGTTAGATTTTGATCCAACGATTCGTATTCCTTAGTTAGCAGGATTCAGACCCTCTGCGCAGGAGATGATCCAAATCCTTTAAAGAGCACTTTGAAATGTGGAAGCAAGCAACTTGAAAGCTGTCCTTATTATGTAGGTGGGTTTATTGGGTAAAGTGGAAACTAAAATTTTAAATTTAATTTGTAAAATAAGTATGGTAATTAATGCTTAAGTAATAATTTAATTATCAACAATTACGTCATTTAATTGTAAATGTAGTTTAAAAAATTGATCTCTTTAGTATTATCCTGATTTAAATTTAATTATTTATTCATTCTATAAGCTTGTTTTACCATTTATGATACGTCACATTTCACTTGTTGAGCATTGGCTTGATTGGGACCAGGAGATTGGACCATGTGACAATAACTTGTTCCACTTTATCTTTCATGCTTAGATTTTAAGTTTTAGGACATTGGCGTGCCATGTTCTGTGATTAAGAAATGAACATAAAAGTTTTGCTATGCCATGATCAATTGTTCAAGCAATTATATTGAGTTGTGCGTGTTCGTGTGAGTGCGGATTCTGACGCTCAATTAGTAAGATTTTTGAAAAATCAGTGGTCAGAAATCGCTGACGCGTAAAACGTTGCCAAAACTTGCCCCAGGCAGGGTTTGGTTGGGCAAAGAGGAAAGGGTGAGTCCGGTTTTCTATGTCAAAATCCATCGTTTAATGTAAGGGAAGCCCCGTGAACTCCAAGATTGTGCTTCACCCACTTGCCAAGAGCTTTAGGTGCCCTTTAAACTTATCTGACCCCACATCATCCTCTTCCCTTGCCTTACAGATCATATCTAAGAAAATGGGTGTTATATTCTGTGTCTAAATAAAATTGTAAATTTCATTTTTAGTAGTTTTTTTTTTTCAATAAAAAGGAGACCAGTTTGTGACTTTGTCATGACAGTCAATCATTTTAGGGGCCGAAAAGACTCACAAAGGCATTTTAGCCTTTTCCTGACCACCATCGTGTGATTCACCAGTGCCAAAAATCGAACCTAAGATGTTCCGTGTGGAATACAAGCCTAGAATTAGTCCCCAACCACTAAGCCACCTCGTGGTGGTTTCATTTTTGGCAGTTTGATATATATATATATATATATATATATATATATATATAAGTCCTCAGTTCTTATCTGCATTTCTATTCACGTACTTGTATCTTATCTGCATTTCTATCTAATCTGTTCATTGCTATTCACGTACTTGTATCTTATCTGCATTTCTTAATCGTCGGTCCTCAGTTCTTCTTTCTTCCAGCCAAACAGTAAGACGTGGTCCAAACAATAAGTCCTAGGAGAGGCATGAGCGGAGCGCATGAGCGGGGGAAGAGTCTAGACATACGAGGAAGGTGAATCTTTTAAGTTTTGCATATAGTATACTTGTTTTGTGCATTTCATGAGTAGATTATTTAGATCTAGTTCAATGGCCAGCACTAGCTCTAGATCCACCTTAGGAACTATACCTGACATTGTCAATGAAGAACAAAAACTGGATTTTCAAACAGACGAAAGTATTGATTTTTCCGACTGGAACATTCCAAAAGTTTCAACCCAAAATATTTACAAGAAAAAATGGTCTTTGACCTCTTTTAAATCCGAACATCACGTCAAAACAGTTGAAAAGGCTTATGCTCTTAGCAAAGAACATGAGACTTGTCAATTATTTTCTCCAGAACAAATCAAAGCGCATCGCAAAAATGGTCATAACTATCTTCACATCGGTTTAGTTCAAATCGCGGTTAAACCTTTAACACGAAAAGGTCTTAATACGTCTATTCTTTTATGTCTTCGTGACGCCCGATTTACTGATTTTAACGATAGTATTCTTGGAATGATTGAATCAAGTCTTTATAACGGACCTATCCATTTTGATTGTTTTCCAGATCTCACAATAAGTCTTTCAGACCCACATGTTTTAAAAGCTCTTACTCTTAATATCAAAACCTCCGGGTACCAAGTCCTGGAAGGAACACAACCTTTGGCACTTATTTTTAGAATTTATTACAAAGTCACTGGCACAAACATGAATTTTCAAGCTTTGAACAAAAGTCCTCGCGACCACACTCTTTTAATCCAAACAACCCAAGAAAGCGCAAACATTAGAGTACCAAGAACCATTAGGTGGTCAGACATCAGTCTCCCCTCGGATTGGTGTTTAATTAATGAAAGTAAGCCGGTTTCCGTCCAAAACAGCCTCGTTAATCTCGACAACATTGAACAATATTTTGACGGCACAGTTAAAATCAATTTTGATCGTCCAGCAAGAAAATCTTGTGAATCAGTTTTGTCACACAAATCTTTTACTCCTAGCAGACAGTCTTTTTCTGGATCCACGTCAACCGATAGACTGGGTCGAGATCAAGATTTGATCAAATCTTTAGTAAACAAAAAGTTAAAAGAGCAGGAAGCTGCACAACAAGATCTAGTCAATGATTTACTCAAATTAAAGTCTGTCGACACCTCTTCACAAGTTGCACATCCTGTTTATCATCCTCCAAACCAAGAAGAACCCACTTCTCCAACTCCTTCTGATTTTGAAACAACATCGGTGAATCACCAATTACTTGTTTTAAATAAACCACATAAAATCCGATGGAGGAAGCTTAAAGCTGACATCGCTTCTGAGGAAAACATCCCCAGAAGAAATATTTTTAGAAAAAAGTATTGTGATGAAGAAAAGCTAGCCATATATGCCGAATGGAAAGCTTTTGTAGAACAATACCAATTTGAAATATCTTTCTTTGATTTTATTGAAAAACATTTTGAAACAAAAAATAAAGTTACGGTTGTTACCAAAGAAAATTGGGTTAAGGAAGACAAAACTTTGATTTCCTCTAGTCATCCTCCCAAAGAAACTATTTTAATTTCCACTGGTAATACCAACATTCCCGCAACCCCTTTCAAAATTCCAAAAGAAGATTCTGGTTTTAAACCTGTCATTGAACAGAATAATTTTACAAACCAAAGTCTTCATACCATTGGAAAACAGTTAGACAAAATAGAAACCAAAATCGACAAATTGTCTCAACCAAAATCTTCTCCAAAAGAAAAACCTTTAGTAAATTTTACTGATACTGCTTCAAGTTCCACTGCTTTAAAATCCATGACTACTTTACAAAAAATTGATCATATGCTCACTGAGCTCAAAAAAGAGAAAGTTGTTAATGTTTTGCAAAACAATGATGTTTCTGTCGAAGAAGAAAATACTTCTGATTCTTCTCAGGACACGGAAACTAGTTCTGCTATCCAAAATATTGAAAATATTTTTCAAAACATTGATCTTCAACCAACTTTTGATTTAAAACGTATTCGTACTCATCCGGTCAACCCCACTTCTCTCACAAAAAACTGGTATCCCAGGCCAACTCCTCCTGACCTTCAATTTGAAGAACGAAATATTCAAAATCAATTTTCAGTTTCTGCCGACAAACTTTATGAGTGGAACATAGATGGCTTGTCCGAACAAGAACTTTTGAACAAACTTCAACACATGTCCATGGTTGCTAATAGCTACATTTCAAATCACAATTTTACACAAACACAAATAGTTGATCTTCTCGTCACTGGTTTCACCGGGATGCTTCATTCTTGGTGGGAGAAGCACTTAACTTCTCAGTCCAGAGATGAAATACGTTTTGCGGTCAAAAAAGATGAGGAAGGATTTCCCATTTTTGACGAAACGATAGGACAGGGAATACCCGACGGAGTAAATACTTTACTTTATACGATTATAGAACACTTTATAGGAACACCCAGCAACGTTACTACGCGTATTCACGACCAACTGAGTAATTTAAGGTGTCCAACCTTAAGTGATTTCAGATGGTATAAAGATGTTTTCATATCCAGAGTTATGCTTCGGGAAGATAGCAATCAACCCTTTTGGAAAGAAAAATTTATCAATGGTTTACCAAATCTTTTTGCTCACAAAATTCGAAATGTTTTAGTAAATGAAGAAGGTGTCATACCTTATCATACCCTTACTTATGGTAACATAGTTAATGTTATTCAAAAGGAAGGATTGAAAATGTGTATCGACATGAAGATTTCAAAACAAGTTCATAAAGATAAATCTATTGCTAAATACGAACTTGGAACATTTTGTGAACAATATGGTTTACCTCCAATCGCTCCTTCGAGTAAAAAGAAAAAAACTCAACAAACCAGGAAGTTTTCTAAACATCAATCCAGATTTTATAAAAACAAAAGATCTTCCAACAAACCTTTTCAGACAAATAAATTTTATGAAAAACCATCTTCAAACAAAAAACCTTTTCGAAAGTCTAAAAAGGATTTTCAAAATAAAAAGGGAAAATGTTACAAGTGTGACAAATTTGGTCATTATGCAAATGAATGCAAGGTTAAAAAGGTTATTAACCAACTGAAAATCTCTGAAGAAGAGAAAGTTCAACTTATTCAGGCTTTAGAAATTAGAAATACCGACTCTAGTCAATCTGATAAAAATCCCGATTTTTCCGTCTCCGACTCTAGCAGTTCTAGCGACGTCTCCTCGCCAAACATTAAGTTTGGATGCACGGACACTTGTTGTAACAAAATTTCAGTGCTTAATAAGCAAGAAGAACAAGAAGAGTTTTTAATGGAATTAATTAGTAAAGTTGATGACCCTGATTTAAAATCTTTTTATTTGAAAAAACTCAAAAATTTGATTTCTTCTCATGAACCTGGCACTAGTCAAATTTCTTCTCAAAAGATTTCTCTCAGTACCACTTTGGAACGTTTTAATAAAAACAAAAAGGAGATCACCCTCAAAGATTTGCAAAAAGAAGTTAATCAAATCAAATCGGAAATTAAGTTTTTAAAATCCGAAAATACCGAAATTCGTTCACAACTCAGTAGAGTACGTACGCAAGAACTCGTCCAAGAACAAAATGGTTCTTCCTCAAATTCCGATTCCGACGCTCACTCGGCTAAATCTTCTTCTTCAAAAGAACTTGTTTTAAGTCTTTTAGATAAAATAAGAATTCGAAAATGGTATTCTAAAGTTACGATAGTAATCGAAGATTTTCATTTAGAAACCATCGCTTTAATTGATTCAGGTGCAGATTTAAATTGCATTCAAGAAGGATTAATACCTACTAAATATTTTCACAAGTCTACGGAAACACTTAGCGCTGCAAATCAATCCCCGATGAAATTAAAATATGAAATTCCCAAAGCCCATGTTTGTCAACAAAATATTTGTTTTAAAACTCCATTTGTTTTAATCAAAAATATTTCTGATCCAGTTATTTTGGGACTCCCTTTCATTGCATTAATTTATCCTTTCAAAGTTCATCATAACTGTATTTCTACCAAGGTTTTTGGCCAAAAAATTACTTTTGAATTTTGCATGGAAACAGATCTTAAAAAGTTAAAACAACTTCAAAAAGATAATGTTTCGAAAACTCTCAACCAGATTACTGCAAAATCCCAACAAATTGCTTTTTTACAGGAAGAAATTCTTCACAAAAGAATTGAAGAACAATTAACAAACAAATCTTTATTAGATTCTATTCGCCAGTTTTCCGATAAGCTTACTAAAGAAATTTGTTCCGATCTTCCAAATGCTTTTTGGCACAAAAAACAACATATTGTTAAACTACCTTATGTTAAAGATTTTATTGAGTCAAAAATCCCCACAAAAGCACGACCAATTCAAATGAATCAAGAAGTTTTAGAGTTTTGTAAAACTGAAATTAATCAACTTTTAGAAAAAGGAATTATCCGTAAAAGCAAATCTCCATGGTCATGCCCTGCTTTTTATGTCCAGAAAAACGCAGAATTAGAACGCGGTGCTCCACGACTGGTTATTAACTACAAACCTTTGAATGATGTTTTAGAATGGATCCGATATCCAATTCCTAACAAAAGAGACTTGATAAAGAGACTTTCTCAGGCAACTGTTTTTTCTAAATTTGATATGAAATCAGGTTTTTGGCAAATTCAAATTCATGAATCTGATAAATACAAAACTGCTTTTGTAACTCCTTTCGGACATTACGAGTGGAATGTAATGCCTTTCGGCTTGAAAAATGCACCAAGTGAATTTCAAAATATCATGAATGAAATTTTTAATCAATACAGCCATTTTTCGATTGTTTATATTGATGATGTATTAATTTTCTCAAAATCAATAGAAGAGCATTGGAAGCATTTGCATGCATTTGTTAGGATCATTAGGTCCAATGGGTTAGTTGTTTCGGCATCTAAGATTAAGTTATTTCAAACCAAAGTTAGATTTTTAGGTTACCATATTTACAGGTCTACCATTCAACCAATAGATCGAGTCATCCAGTTTGCTGATAAATTTCCAGATCAAATTATTGATAAAACCCAGCTTCAAAGATTCCTTGGATCTCTCAATTATGTTTCAGAATTTTATCCTCATTTGCGTCAACAATGTAAGCCCTTGTTTG
Source organism: Pyrus communis (assembly GCF_041283825.1). Classification (NCBI taxonomy): domain Eukaryota; kingdom Viridiplantae; phylum Streptophyta; class Magnoliopsida; order Rosales; family Rosaceae; genus Pyrus; species Pyrus communis. The sequence goes on from NC_142571.1 coordinate 18,322,686, forward strand.
ATCGTCTCAAAGAAAATCCTCCATCATGGTCACAAAATCATACTTCCATTCTCAAACAGATCAAAAATCATGTCAAGACTTTGCCTTGCCTTGGCATTCCAACTCCCGGCTCTCTCAAAATAGTCGAAACCGACGCATCTGAAATCGGTTATGGAGGTATCCTTAAACAGAAAATTTCTTCCGAAGCTCCTGAACAAATTGTTCGTTTCCATTCAGGAGTTTGGAATCCAGCTCAAAGCAACTATAGTACTATTAAAAAAGAGATTTTATCTATTGTATTATGTATTAGCAAATTCCAAGATGATTTATTAAATCAAAAATTTTTAGTTCGTGTTGATTGCAAATCTGCAAAACATGTTTTACAAAAAGATGTTCAAAATATTGCATCAAAACAGATTTTTGCACGCTGGCAAGCCATATTAAGTATTTTTTATTTTGATATTGAATACATTAAAGGCAGCCAGAATTGCATCCCAGATTTTCTAACCAGAGAATTTTTGCAGGGGAAGAATGGATACTAATCCTACTCAGCAACGAAGGCTCCCAGCCACCCTTACCCAAACCCCAGCACCAGTAAAACAAGAGTCTATTCCCGACTCTTCATCGGCCCTCGCCATTACAAACAGATTTACTCCCTTAGGATCAACAGTAGGAAATATCCGACCAAATTACCAAACGGCCTTAGCCACCCCTTATGATCCTTACTCATCAGTTCGTTCTCCAGCTCCCTCACAACCAAAAACACCTAGCTATGCTAAAACATCACCATATGTCCAGAACCCTCATTCTGAAAAGCTTTTTAGCATTCCTCTTCATATTGACAAAAACCAACCCCCAGAGCGCATTGCCAAATTACTCCTTCCACCAAATTTTCATTTCTTACCAACTGAATCCTATAAAAGCCTAAAATATTACCAGGCTATCCTTTCAGAAACAGAAAGCATTGCTATTAAGCCAATTTACAGTACCACTCACCAAAACAAAATATTGTATCATTCACTCCATATTGGAAAATTCCTTACCGAACTCGAATGGGGAATTCCCCTTTTTCACACAAAACCCCTTCATACCCAACATGTTCTCATCCCAAACAATCATTACAATTACTATGATTATATCCAAGCATGGACCAACATTTTTCTCCACCAGACAGAAGACTTTAGTCATTCATGGTTCATAACTTTTGATAAAAATTTCAGATTGCGGTTTCCTGCATGGTTTCCAGATTGGTGGGCTTCCCATGGCCCAAGCTCTTCCATCATTCCAGATGACCTTCGTCATGTACTCACAAACAACTTCCAGCCCAGTTTTGACAGAAGTCGTTTCGACAACAGAGTTACTATTTTTTCACTGCTCATGGCCAAGTACAAGATCCCATGGATTCTCAAATGGAACTTTGAAGTGGACACCGGTGGTATTTACAGAACCAGATGGGTAAAATGGTGGGATAAATTCAACCACCAAAAAATTATTGATCTTGTAAAAGTGGAATTTCCCCAGGCATCTTTTCAGGCACTGCCAATCAAAGTTTCATCTTCGTCCTCACAAGCTTTGCCAGTTCATCAGCAATTTCCTGAATTACCAAAAGCTCAGGAACCAGTTCAGTCCCTTTCAGACATTAGTCCGTCATCTTCCCTCAAAGGAAAACCTTCTAAGTCCTCCAGTTCAAAGAAAAAGGAGGATTCTGATAAGTCCTCCCAGCTTCTGGACTTGGCTCAACAGCTCATGGCTGAAGCAGCAAGACTACAGAAAAAGAAAGGTTCCGACTCGGACTCTGACGCTTCTGATGCAGGGTCTCAGCCTCCCGCCAATTGGGCTGATCAAGTGGACCTTCAAGATGCTCAAGATCCGTTTGATTATTGAATTGCAATATTTGCCCATGTGATTGTGTCAGTCCAGCAACATCATCAGCAGTAGCTGCTTTCATATCTTCCGCAAAAAACGAAGCATTATTCTTCAAATAGTGAAAAACAAAAAGGTCACTATTCACAATAGTGAAAACAAAAATGTCACTATTCACAATAGTGAAAAACAAAAAGGTCACTATTCTTTTAACTTTTGTAAAAGAATCAAAGCATCTTCACTATTCATTCAGCTTTTGTAAAAGTAACATCGTGACTCCACAGTAGAGATCCATCAGTCAGACAGCTTTGCCAGCCTTCTCCTCTCGACCAGCGAGATTCCCGGATCAAATTGGCATTCTTCAACCTTTCTCCTCCCTCTATAAAAGAGGAACTCATCTTCAGAAGAAGCATATAAGTTTTTAACTTCAAAAGCTCAGTTCAATATTATCTCTCTGAGATTATTCAAACACTTGTAATACAAATATATTATTCAGGATGCCTGCGAGCTCCATCTATTTGTTTACTTGTTTCATCTGCCATTAGGCAATACCTGTTTGTTATCTGCATTGCAGTAAGTTTTCAATAAAACTTATTTTCCAAATATACTTGCATCATTACGTTTAATTCATTATTTTGATATGCTACTCTGTCTTAATATGTTTTATTTCTGCACTTTAAATTATATGGACGGCTATGCCTCCTGCTGCTATTTTATGTTTTACTTCCGCACTTTACATTCTATGGCCGGCTTTGCCGCCTGTTGTTAGTTCCGCCCCATTTGGTATATATATATATATATATATATATATATATATATATATATATGAATCAAATAGGCAAACATTTTGTTCTATGAAATAATGAAATTTCATCATTATAATAAAATAGGCAATGGTTTCGGATTAAATTAAATTTTTACAAGAATAATCTATGAATCAAGACTTTACAAAACAGACGATTCAGATCATTAAAGTCCGTCATGTAATATATATATATATGTTATATAGTTAAAGTGTTCATGTGACCAAGCCAAAATTAGAATTAAAATGTTTAAAAGTAACAATTTTGGTAATATAAAATACATGACAGCAGAAAATTAAACCCTAAGTTAGAGATTTAAGTTAAAAACTCATCATAATGTTAAGGAAAAACAAATCACTCGTCCCAACCATTAAGTTTCTTTGTTCACGTAGAATGTAAGAAGTGCCTCATATCAAAACATCATCTTTATTTATGATATCAAAGCAGATTAATCAATGAACGATATTAAAGATTAATCGTGACACAATGATCATTCATTTTTCTTCTTTTTTTTAAAAGAAAGACAATTGATGACATAATGATAAGTCATGAATAGACATATTTATGATTTGTCATTGTTTTAATTTATAACCTTGAAAAGGACAAGAATTAATGATGTCATGAGGAATTTGGAAGGAGGTGTTGAGTAATGTTTAATTAATCTGTTTGAATTGGCAGTTACGTGTGGTTGGGAAGAGTAATTTTATATGAAAACTATTGAAAATTGGTTTGAAATTTTTTAGTTTTAACAATAAAGATAAAATAAATAATAAAGTGAATAGTATCAGGATTAACTTTTTGATGTAAAAATGTAATTTTTCGTTAAAATGAACAGTATCATAAGTTTTTCGTTAAAATTCTCGAATTTTATTAGAATGAATAGAATTGTTTGACAAAGAAGGAATCTTTCGAGAAAGTGCAACCAATGCAAAACGATCAGTATAAAAATTTTAAAAGTGGGTCCTGCAAGAAAATTTCAGCCATCATTTTTATTTGATTAGCTTCTACTTTTCACTTATTGTTTGTCTAAACCGTTTTCTAGTTCTCTCAGTTTGCAAGAAACTCCTCTCTCTCTCTCTCTCTCTCTCTCTCTCTCTCATAACTCATAGCACAGAAGAACACAGAAATTGACTTGCCCCCAACACCATGTCTTCCCCAAGCAAACGCAGAGAGATGGACTTGATGAAACTGTGAATTTTCTGATTTTATAGTTCTTAATCCATAATTTTTTTTTAATATTCTGTGTTTTTCTCAGATTAATATTGTTTTGTCTTAATTTTCCTTTTTGTCTTCTTTTTCTTGTGTTCTATCAGGATGATGAGTGATTACAAGGTAGAAATGATCAATGATGGAATGCATGAGTTCTATGTGGATTTCCATGGACCCACTGACAGTATACCTTCAAAACCCTTGAGTTCTTTTTTTCTTCTAATTTTTAGAGCTTCTCCATGATTTTTTTTCTTGTATTTTTGTGCTAATTTTGATTATTTCTTGATTGAGCTAATTGTTGAATTTATAGATTTCTGGAAGAAATCTAGCACTTAATGATCAAAAAGAAATAAACTTGCTCTATGTTATAAATGTGTTTGATTTGATAACAAGTTTTAATGGAATTGGTTGTTTGGTCATTGCTCCAATTGGATTTGATAATTTCGTGGATATCATGGATTGTGGCAGGTATTTATCAGGGAGGTGTGTGGAGGATAAGAGTTGAGCTACCAGATGCTTATCCCTATAAATCTCCCTCAATAGGCTTTGTCAATAAGATGTACCACCCAAATGTTGATGAGATGTGAGTACTAAACTAACCATCATAAATTCCTACTATTCTGAATTGTGTTGCGCCGTCGATTAAACGACAAGAGGAATCTAATTTCAGGTCTGGCTCGGTTTGTTTAGATGTTATCAATCAGACGTGGAGCCCCATGTTTGGTAAACACATTTAACCAGCCTTACTTTTTATCCAAGTTTTATTGTTGAAATTATTGGTCTTACATCTGCCTGTGTTTCCAGATCTGGTAAACGTATTTGAAGTGTTCTTGCCACAGCTTCTCCTGTATCCCAATCCGTCTGACCCTTTAAACGGAGAGGCTGCAGCTTTGATGATGCGTGACCGACCTGCTTATGAACAAAGAGTTAAAGGTATTTTTTAGGTTCTTGTCTCCCTAACGTTTTGACTTCACTGTATCCTTGTCAAGATTACTAGGTTAGTGCTAATTAGTGTTAAACCTTTTGTTTGCGGGGTATAAACCTCAGAGTGTTGACATAATAATGCTTCTCTTATTCATACAGTGTCAACTGAAATGTTATGTTTGAGAAGTAAACTTAAGACAAAAACAGAATAGTTATCAAACAGTCCCTGGATTTCTGCATTTATGGATTTTTCCAATTCCTCGCTAAACAAGACTGTTGCATTTTCTTGATCGATTATTCTTTGCGTTTTATTTGACTGGTGAAATATGGATCTTGTGGAATTTGAACAGAAATTTACTTGAATCCTGAAGTGGATTGGATTTGGGCAAGCTAAATCTCAATCGGCTCCGAGTTTAAGTCCAATTCAAATCACATTCTTCTTTTAACTATTGGATTCGGCTATGTCAATGTGCAAGTATCGATACTTCATACGTAGATTAGATCCTGTTGATATATACACAGCTGTTGCATTGAAATCCTGTAACTTTGGACGTGACTGCTATTGCTCAATCATACAGAATTCTGTCTGAAGTATGCCAAGGCTGAGGATATAGGAGCTGCCCCGGAAGAAGAATCAAGTGACGAGGAAATGAGCGATGCTGAATCTGATTCTTGCGACGATCAAGTTGCAGGACAAGCCGATCCATAGGGATTTCAGGTCCCTTGTTTTATAACCGTTTGCATCCCTGTACATGATGTTGTAGCCTTTTCTTAATTCATCCCAACTCCAAACAAGACTGGATATTGGGAAGGGAAAGAAAATTTCCCAGCTTGTATCAGTTTCCTTTGCCCTTGTGAATGTATGTACCATTTGTGTTCATGCATCAATCGTTCGTTTGCTTTATTTATCTGGTGTCTCGAATCAATGTTCTTAAACATGTTAGTCCAGAATCTGCACGCGCATTCTCTAACTTCAGCCGGCGAAATCCGGACGACTTCCAGACTCCATGGCATGGGTACGCTCACTCTAGTGTCCCATGCTAATGATATGATGTCATAATATATCAATTCATTGGCACGAATCGCCACAATGACTGAAACATGAAATCTTCAAGATTTGGTACCAAGGGAATGTCTTACTTTACAAAGGTCTGCTCTCCTCTCCTCTATCAGAGGGAGGGTAGGACCTGCGAGCCACGCAAGTTTTAAGAAACAACTACTGAGAATTTTATGAAAAAAAGGTGATGGTAAACCAAGACCTACACTGTATGAACAGTCTGGCTAACTGCGCTTATGCCACTAAATCTATGAACAAGATGGAGACGAAGAAAAGGAGCGACGTCGTCTTCCAGCACATCATCTGTCAATCCTTATGCGGAGTCATAAATGGCTCGGGCGTCTCTTTCCAGAATCTGTCCTTAACCTCTTCACGGGATTGGCCCAACCGACCGACCCTCCACCCTTGTTCGTCGGCTGACCAGGCTGGTTAGCCCACCCTTGCGAATGGGGGTTCTGTTTTGGAACTGAATTTGGACCTGGACTTCTAATACTGCGACCCACGCTTGGGGGTGAAACAGGGCCAGCAGATCCAGTCCTGGTCTTCACCACGGACTTCTCCCTGTCTTTTCTCTTCTTCTTGCAGATAACCAGATCACCTGGATGAGCAAGCGGTGGAGAATCATCCTGGTGATAGTGGTCCCGACTGTTACCACTTCCACTCCCAAGTCTTGACTCCTTCTGGAGCATATGGCTTCGCACCCTTGTGTCTTCGCCATTGAAAATTGGTGCACGTTGTTGTGGCTTCTGTTGGGGGGTTGAGTCAGGCTCCACCTCATTTATCAGTTTGTGTCTCTTGCTTAGGCCAACAGTCGCCGCCCTAGGGGACGGAGCATTGCTGGTTAAAACTGGGCTAGTAAATGAGAGTGCACTTCTGGCTTCTCGAAAATCAGTCTCCGCAAAAGCTATTTTCAAGATATCAAAGAAAAGATCATGTACTTTCCTGGCTTCAGTTCTTACCTGTGCATCATTGTTAAACCCGAGGCTGTCAGTTCAATTTATTGGAAGACTGCAGACCATAAGTACATAAATGCATCTACTAACAGCAAAGTAAGGAAATCTGTCACTTGCACATACAATTGAAAAATACAGGCATTCATAAACTATCAAAAGTTTAGGGTTTTTGTGGCCCTCAACCTTTACACACTTTAACACACTTTGGCTACGACACTATCAACAGGTTACTTTTCTGTAGCCATGTTTTAACCAAATCCAGTTTTCTGGATGTTGTACAAGATGTATGTTTTAGCATACAGAGACGAGTGACAATAGTTAAAAAAAAAAAATAAGGTAATTAAGACAGAATGGAAATGCAGTGAATCAGTATACCAATGAACAAAGGCAGAACATCAAAACTTGAGCAACTTACCTCATAGTTAAACCCATAAAACTGCATTCCATTTTTCAACATAGACTGCACATCGGACACAAGCTCCATTACTCCAGTATACTCCAACCTCTCTATCCGCTGATCAATCTTTCGTAAATCCAAGAGATTATTTCCAGATCCACTTGCGTAACTAGAATTTTCAATGCGCTTCCACAAATCTGTTAGTAAAGGTACTATCTGAGGACCTTCCTTGTCTATTCTCCTTTGGAACTTGCTAATTACATTCTTGCACTGCAAATGTAGCAATATTATTTAGACTTCAACAAAGAATTGCAAGAGAAAAACCATACCCAAAACAAAATAAACAAAGAATAAAGGCCAACACGTGTTTACATTTACACGCCACACCACATCTACCAGTATAATTATATACTGATGTTTCAGACGTACTGCATAAACAGGAAGCAGGCACCTTATGACATATTATATATCTGTGTGTGCGCGCGTGTGCAAGTACAAGTGCAAGCAGCAGATAAGGGCAGCATTTATCACCTCAAAAATCAGAACACAACAGTAATTTCAAACAGAATATAGGAGACAAGTGCATACCTTTCTCTGGACGATCTCAGACATTTTTGTGCCATAAACAGAAGTTCCACTTGTATTCCCAACTTTTCCATCCCAATTTTCTCTGTGGGGTTCAGCAGCATCTTCCGCAGGATCAGACATGACATTTGATCTGCCAGATTTAGGTGAAACATGCACTTTGGACATATTAGAGCCTCTCCTAGGCAAAATTCGCTTAGTTTTTGAAGATGAATCACTTTGGTCGTGCTTTACAGCATGGGGCTCTCCATATGTTTTGATTTCAGAATCAGCCCTTGACTGTGCTTGAGATTTATGGTCCACATGAAATGGCAACAGAGATGAATCTCCCCGTTGAAGAGATGGCGTCTCACTACCAGACTTCTCCTCTGGCCTCTCTATGGTATGACGAGGGCGAACCCGAAGGCTACGCTTCCTCTTGATCTTGGGTTGCAAAACCTGTTCATCTTCACCTTCATCACGGTCATGATTTGAACTTCCAGATTGTTGGTGGTCCAAATGGTCCACGTGAGAATCACCCGATACGACAATCTCACCTTCCTCTACATCATCTTGCTGGAAAACACCAAGAGACTTTAGTGAAATAGCACACACAAACAACCCAACTATAAAGAATCAATACAGAGAGATAAGACATACCATCCTCTTTGAAGCAGATCCCGGCCTACCATCTAAGGCAGACAGGGACCCAAATTTCTGAGAAGAAACGGGAGACACTGTCTGCATCAATCTCCGACTGTCTGAGGATGATCCTGAGGAACCAGCTTCTTCTAGTATGTGGTTGTTTCTAACTCTTTCTGAATCCTTGGGATATTCGTATCCACCATCACATTCAAGGACATCCTCTTCCACTTGTTCCTTAATAATTGGTGTTGCCTCAACAGCACCACTATATTCATCATCCTCTAACTCTTCAACTTCTCCCTCTTCTTCATTCTCATCAGAACTTGCTTCAAAGTATTCGCCATTGTCATCATCTAACTCCTTGTAGCTAGGATGATTTTTCTTGGGCCGCCCCCTCTTTCTTTCAGTTTTCGGAGATGAACCAGAGCCCATTTCAGTGGACTCCAAACCAGCATTGCCACCCAACAAAGTGGTCTTAGATGGTCTTTTTGATAAACTGGCAATCACAGCATTTACTTCTTTTGTACTGGTTCGAAGCCATTTGGGGAGCTGGTTGTACCTTGTCATTTCTTCAATCCAGTCAAGTTCTTCGTCCATCTGATCAAACAATTTAACTTCTTCTTCACTTCTAGCTATCCTGCGATTTACCTCCTGTAATGAGGGAACATCATGAAGAGTTTCTTGGTACCTTTCTTCATCATGCAGTAAGGTTTCCAGAGTCATACGTCTCTCTTCATGAGTTGTTCTCTGGTCAAAACGCCCAGCATTGATAACCTCATCAGCCATGTCAATCTTGTACTGTTGAATATTGTTTCTTATGAGGCTCTCAATCGATCCGATATACCGGTCCTTACCAGCAAGGTCATCCTCTGAATCAACTGTACCTCCACTTCGTAGTTCATCCTCTTTCTGATGGCTAGCCATTTTTTCAACAACTGCTTCCAAATATATGACCTTGACCTCTCTCTTCTGTCCAATGCGATGGGCTCTAGCAACTGCCTGCTCTTCATTTTTAGGGTTTGGATCAGGATCATATATGACAACTGTATCAGCAGACTGGAGATTAAGACCCCGACCCGCAGCACGAATACTAAGTAAGAAGATAAAGCAGTCTGAACCAGGTCTGTTGAAATCCACTATAGCTGACTCACGGTCTTCTAAACTGGTTGTTCCATCAATCCTTCTGAAGACAAGATGACGCCACTGCAAGTATTCTTCCAAAATATCAAGGAGTTTTGTCATGGTACTGAAAAGAAGTACTCGATGCCCTGTTTTTTGAAGTTTAACAAGGATCCTGTCCAGGATCCATAATTTCCCACAGGATCTTACAAGGAAATCCTTGGAAAAATCATTGAAGAACGGGTAATTGAGCAGCGGATGATTGCAAGTTTTTCGCAGTTCCATACATCTATTATTTAATGTTTTGTACACTTTGGGCTGGTATTGTGGATTTTTTTGAATCCTTAGCTTCTCTTCTTCAGGATCCACTCGAATAGTGCCTGTTGATTTGATCCAGTCATATACAGCACTTTGAATGGCTGACATTCTACACCTCAAAACGATGGAGATCTGCAAACAAGCATCATTGTTAGAAATCAACCACAGTAAGAAATGATTACTAAGGATAATCACTAAAGCATACCTTAGACGGGAGTGCACCTTCCACATCTTCAACACGCCGCCTAAGCATAAAAGGCTCTAAAATTTGATGAAGTCGGTGAATGATGATAACTTTCTTTTCAGTTTCAAGCCAGTCATCTTCTGCATTTGGTGTAGGGGCTTCCTTTTGAAAGGGTTTTGAAAACCAGTCATGAAATGCTTTCCGATTATCAAATACTTCTGGAAGAAGCAGATTTAAAAGTGACCAGAGTTCCTTTAAATCATTCTGTAATTGAAAAGTTATTCCCACATCAGCTCAATTCAAAATAATAAAACAATAAAACAAGGATAAAAACATACACATAAGCAACCAAATGATCAAACAGATCATTAATCTCATTCATGACTGACACTTCTAATTTATTTTGAACAGAATAACATTTCTAAGTTCAATGAATTAGGTTCTCTATTTTAACTTCATAGTATATTGGTTTTTCATGCCTTGTATTTTCAAATAAAATAAGAATAAATCGCATGCTTCCATTTATGAATACTCATTAATCAAAAAGGCTATCAAATCAAATCAGCAGCTAAATATTTTCAGCCATAACTTAGTTAGGTCTATCTATCAAAATAAAACACATATTATGTTTGCATCTACAGAAAATTGCATCATCATCAAGCATTTCTTGACTTCTTAAAAAAGAAGTTAAATAATGTACGTATACGAGTGTTGCGACCTCTCTTAACGAACCTGCAATGGTGTTCCTGTCAAAAGCAAGCGCCTTTGGCAACGATACCTATCAAGATCACGTGCTAGAACCGATTCCCTGTCTTTCATCCTTTGTGCTTCATCAATTATTATATACTTCCAATCAATTTTTGAGAGTTTAGACCGATCATACATAATGAACTCATAAGTTGTCACGAGGACATTAAACTTCAAGGCACAAACCTCCTACATACCAAATAGCAAAAGGAAGGTTAACATTGTTCTAGAATTCAAACATTTAAGTAGATAAAAAAAAATTGGTGAATCGTACTTGAGAAAACAATTTTGCCCGTTGATCCTTCCCACCAACATAATAAATGCATGATACGGATGGAAGCCAAGTATGCAACTCACTCTGTACAGGGAACTCAGTTAGGCATCATGGCAAATGGTAAGCAATGTAGATATCTTTGTAGAAGTAGAACAGCAAATAAACTAACCTTCCAATTTACCAAGACAGCATTTGGAACAATTATGAGATGCGGCCCATAGTTCCCTTTGAACTCCATTAAATATGCAATCAATGCCATTACCTGCATGAGGATTATAGATCATTTAGGTAAACTCAGAGACTGCAAATGGAAACATGAGACTCACTCCCCCACATATGGCCAATACGAATATATGATATATCAACCGCAAAAGCTGTGCACCATAATAAGATTTGGCTTTTCATGTCTGAAGCAAGGCACTGAACAGAAGAGAAACTTACCTGTACTGTTTTCCCAAGACCCATTTCATCTGCTAATATTCCATTTAATTTGTTGTTATACAGAGAAAGCATCCATTGCAACCCAACCTGCGGAATCAAACAGACAGTCAAAAAAAGGTCTAGTATGCTACAAAAGCAATGGCGACTCAAGGCAAAACGTAAATAGTAACAATTCTTAATTGCAGAAACCTACAAGTTGATAGTCTCTTAAGTTTCCAGTCCGTAACATCGAGGGTTGCCTTATGACCCTTTCATTCACAGCATGTGCAAGACTATAATACCTGAAAATATTCATGAAGAATGAGAAACAAATAGTAGATATTGATTATTATACATATGAAAGTACATTCACAACACATAAGAGAGCTCTTCTTTAAAATAAAATTTTTTGAAACAAATGGATAGTGCAATATGAGAAGTACAAAATTAAGAAATATGAGAGATAGATATGGTAAGTTACTAGGCCACTTTAAAAGCAAGCACAAGCAAAAAAATACATCTCAAGAGCCACCTGCAATTCAAATTCTCTGTTATCAAGCAAAGCCAACGATAAACTTACTTGTTAACAGATGAACTGTCTCTAGGTGCATTCATCTCAATAAATCGATTTCTAATCATTACTTCCTCTCCTGCACAAGCCGCTGCCGTCCTGACTTCTTCCTCTGAGAGACCCTATTTGTAGACACAGATTCCAACATGGATAAGTAACAGAGAACAGGATCAGCATGGTTTACCACAAGAAGAAAAACTTTGTGGAGAACACTAGCAACCTTTGCACTAACCTTTGCATTTAAACCTTTTCACTTTGACAAATGCCACGTCATTTTTTTTTCACAAAAATCAAGATTTTTAATGCTTTTGCTTTTGGCTGGGAATTAAAGATGGAAAACAGGAAATATAATTTCAAAGACATTACATGTCTTCATTACTTGTGTAAGAATGACACCTGGCATTTGTTAATGTGAGAAGATCCAGATGCAAAGGTTAGTGCGAAGGTTGCTATCATTTCTCAAACTTTGTACCCATAAAGGAACAGGGTTCTATTAAAAGATCATGTGAAAATAAAAATTCAAGAATGATAAAAATAAAAAGTCCAGTGGGGAGAATGAGGGAGACCAAACCTGTAAACGTGCAGCAGCTGCAGCAGCATTTGCTGCCTCTTCCACTTCTTGCTGATTCTTAGCTGCTGTTATTTTACTTCCAAGTTTATGAAGATATTCCTCAGTCTGACTCAGGAAAGATGATAAAACAGCATATCTCTCTGCTGCATCCCCTGGGATACTAGTCTGCTGTTCCAGCAACATTTCCCTGTACCTTTCAACATCATTATTCTTCAGTGCTTCCATCCTTTTATTCCTATGATCATCCTTTCTCTTCGAAAATTCCCTCAACATTCTCTCATGATATTTGGCAACTCCCCTGTTACGTGCAGTCCGTGCATCGCGAATGGCCCAGTGAGCTTCTAGAAGCTTCTTACGCCATTGGAAAATAGATTTCAGTTGCTTCTCTCTCATTGCTTTCTGAGAGGCCTGCACTTGCCTAGACAGCTCCATCCGCTGACGTTCGCAAAGCCGAACAAACTTCCGATAAGGCCTGTCAGGCATTGCCATTATTTCCTGCTGATGTTGATCAATTTCATCTCTTAAGCGTGCCTGTAAATCTGAAAGTCGAAGCTTTTTTTCTTCAATTTGCAACCGCAAGACAAGATCGGGCCTAATCCGTTTCCTTTCCAAATTTACTGCCAAAAGACCACCAATCTTCTTGATATTTTCTGTCCTCTTCTTGTTAAGAACTTCCACACCTTCCTCAAAAACAAGATCTTTGACGTCATATGCCAATGTTAGATTGTTGTTGTTGTTGTTGTTATTGTTTACCATCACCCCTGAACCTAAAGAGTCATGTTTCCTAGTGAAAAAGGGGAAATCAAAAAGAGGTCCATGATACTTTCTAGCAGAGCTAACATCTTTTGGCAGTGGTACAGTGCTTGCTTGTGCAGGCTTTTTAACTTGCATGACATCAGATACAGCGACCTGTGTGACCTGTGATGCAACAGACTTCCCCCTATCAACTTTAATCTCACTTCTAGCAGAAGCTTTTTGAATACCACGTTCAACTTCATGGTCTGACTTTACAGAAGATAAAGTCGAATGCTGCTCTTCTTTTCCAGAAGACACCAAAGGAGTAGGTTCCTTCACCACAGCAAGCACTCCTTGCACATGGACTGTTGATACAATTGCTTTCTCTTCTCCTGCAAAAGCTTCCTCTTTTGCACCATTCTGTGCATTCATTGATGCCACAGCCTGTGAATCTTTCTCATTGGACTCCATATGACGCACATGATCTTCTAAAGTTTTCCCAGAAGATGTATCATGAATATTTCCTCCTCCAGGAAGCAATTGCTGCTGTGGCTGAATCTCAAGAGGTGGTGGAGCAATAGCCCGTAGAAGTTCTTGAGGGAGTGTGCCTTCACCTTTCTATCAATCAATGGGAAATGGAAGTAAGCAACACGTTCATTAATCAACTCTAAAGCATCTGGAGACAAACTAAACATACAATTAAAAATGCAAAAAGGAAGGGAGAAAAACAGAGAATAATGCACCTTGAGTCGCCTAAATGCTAGTATTTGTGCTTTAAGAACATGCAGCTGCTGTTTAGTGAACCCATGGCGTTGCTGTCCCATCTGAGTAGCCAGTCCACCTTGTGACTGGCTCTTGTTGCCAGAAACCCCATCATTAGGAACTACAGCTTGTGGAGAAGATCCACTCAACTGTCGATGGTATTGCATCTGCAAAGTTTCTGGATTGTTTTGTGAATTTTTTACATGAAAAGAGTGATCCACCCCCTGGCTTGTGTTTGCAGATGACCCTGTGGGATGGGTAGAAGTCATTCCATTTCCAATAGGATTTGACTGCCTAGGTGGCATCTGGTTTTCTCTGCCATGAACAGAAAACTGCTGCATAGGGCCGTTACTATTGTTAAATATGCTACTATTTGAACCTGAACCAAACGGGTTAGCCGCAACTGTCTGCTTTGCTTTTGCAGAGCTAGACTGTCCAGATACATCACTTGATGTATTAGCACGAGGAGAACTCTCAATTGCTACTGGAGGAGAAGTAACCTGTTGCTTTGACACTGGAACAGGTGAGGATTGTGCCCCCATGTTGCTTTCATTAGCTTTTTGTTGAGCAGAAATCCTCGACTGCAACAGTGGAATGAGCTGTGACATTAAGTTGGCATTTCCAGGCTGTGAAAGATCAATGTTGTGCTCAAGAGCAAATGCTTGCAACTGATTAAACAACGCAATCTGGTTATTTGGCATGGTTTGGCCACTTGGCTGAGACTGTGGTGCCAACATTGGCTTTAACATGTTTCCGGGCATGAATTGACCCATGCCTGATGGTTGGGCTGAAGGCTTCGAGTCACTCCTTTGGTCAGAGACTGATGGCTGTCCTTGGCCCACCTGCTTTTCTCCACGAATAAAGTGTTCCGTCAAATTCTTAGAAGACGATGCTAGTGCCTGACTAGGTGCCTGATTAGACATGACTTCCTGCATTTTCATATTTCCCAATCGCATGTCCTGATCCTTTCCAGATGGCGGCCCCAACAATCCCATTTTAGCTTGCTGCTGAGGTTGCATTGTCAAACCTGACTTCTGCTGGGCAGCCTGAAAAGCATACTGAAGATATGCTTGATGAACTGGATTTACCGCTTGCTGGTCAACACCTTGACTACGACTCTGTCCATCCTGGGAGCCATGTTGTTGAGCCAAATCAATGAACTTCCTAGATTGTTGAGGCATTTGACTGGAGCCGCCCCCTCCCAAAACTCCTTGCAGACCAGCAGCTTGATATGCTAAAAGAGCTTCATTCCCTTCAGGTTTTCTTAAAAATTGTTGTTGGTGTAATGGCTGCATGAACAATAAATTATGAAAACCTTAGTCACATTATCAGTTCATACAAGAACCTGCTTACAGTAGTGACAGGGCCAAAAATCCAAATAACAAATATCCCCCAATACCGTTCACATAACTTCAATTCAATGATAAAGAACTAGGCAAGTCTAGCAGATGATTGATATCTTTTAAGTTAAAACAAAGACTTGAACAAATTCCCGGAACCTGAAAAGATTTCCATTACAAATGTGATCATACCAATGCACCAGAACAATGACTGTACATATCAGATTCAAAGTTCTGGAAGCCATGCCATTTGTACTTAGTGCTAGCTGTACCCGCCATAGAGCTAGTCATGTAAAACTAATAACCAAAAAGTTAAAATAAAGGAAAATGTCCACCATAACAACATAACATGACCAAAAGAACCCAAGGCTCATCCTAAAAGAAAGATATAGGAAAAAAGGCTTCTCTTAGCTTAGTTTAAAAGGTGGACTAAGCAAATTAAACCACATGGTTCCTCTTTTAAACATAAAAATCAAACTTATCATAAACTTTAAGAGCAGTAAAGCAGATGAAACAAATACGAGCTGGACAGGGTCATCCATAATTGAACACCGTATATAAGGAATGGATGACAGTAAAACAAAACCAGAAGCAGACGCCACCTCGTCGTCATTAAACTCTTCTGAATTTAATGGAAGCAAAAGTCCATTTCAAGTTACAGTTAAGCAGCTAAAAGTGCAAAGCCGCAATCAGTTCCCATTACAACCTGCCTAGTTTGACTCCTCGAAACCCTAAACAGCTCTAATTTAAGAAATCATGTAAGCAAACCAGCTAACTTACCATACCCACAACACACAGATGCATCAAAAACAACATTTCACTGCCTCCCATTTGGAACAACACTCCCAATTAGAAACCCAAATAATGCAACAATCATTAACCAGGCCAAAAATGACAAAATTAATAATGACCCATCTGCAGAAATACTCCAAACTCCAAAACCCACATTCCAATTCAACTAAATTCTCACCAAAAAAAAAACAACATTTCCAGCCACACATATCAATCATTACCTGTCTAGACCCCAATTGCTGCTGCTGCTGTTGTTGCTGCTGCTGATGATGTTGATGCTGCACCGAATCAAAACCCAGTTGCGGCGTCGACACGGCCGAGGACGATGAAGACGGCGAAGCAGCCGATGACGTCGATCCGGCACGGCCAGCCGGGCCCACTCCCCGGCCGGGCCCGCCTCCTGCTCCGCCACCAGATTGCATGCAGCTCAACCCAAATTCACACGCATCCAACAAAAACCCAAATCACCAAAAATAAGAAATTGGAAAAAAATGAAAAACCCAAAAAGGCTCAAAACCCAAGAAAATCAAATCCCTCCAAAATAAAATTCCAACTGAAACCCTATCAGGGCCCTCGGATCCCAACGTTCAAAAAAACCCCCCGAGCTCAAAGCTCTCTCTCTAGAAAACTCTCTCCCTACAAAAACCCAAAAAATTAACGCGAAATTTTCTCAGTGGGGGCTACAGACCGACGGATCCTAGAGAATCGAAGTTGACGGGTGGAATCGGCGACTCACCTCACTCCTCTTCCAATTTTTGGCGTCAAACCCTAGCGATTTTATTTTCCTTTTTTTTGAAAATTTTATTTAAAACTCATTTTTCTTTGTTTTTTGGATTTAATTCTTTACTATTTCACTCCTCTCTCTTATTTTGTGCTCAGAGCTTTTGGTGGTGGAAGCACTTCTCTGCTTTATATGGGTCTTTTCTAACTGTGTGGGGTTTGGTCCGGTTGACTGCCGTTAGGTATTTCCGTAGAGGGGTAGAACTCGCAATTGACCCCTGTTTGGGTTGTTATTACGGAAGTGCCACAATTGGCGCATGAATTTATTACTCTCTGATTTTATTTCTATCATGGTGATAAAATAATAGAAAACTTCATTTTAATTCTTAGTAAATATGACGTTTAGATTAAAATTATAAGTAAATCAAAATTTAATTTTAGTCTCTTGATACATTAATAACCTTATTTATTAATTATATTTTGATTTTTTTAATTATTTCTCTTTTTCTTCCTAATTTTTAATATATTAATTTTATTTAATTATAATTTTCATTTCATTTATCGTAATATATTTTGTTGTAAACATTTAGATAAGCTAATTTTTGTTATACAATATATTTCGATGTACTTTATTTTCTTCATTTAGATACATTAAATTCATTATAATAGATTCTCGTGTATACATTTAAGTACACATATTTCGGTACATACATTTCGATACAAACATTTAGGTACATTAATTCAATATAATACATTTCGGTACTAACATTTCGGTGCATACATTTCGGTATACACATTTAGGTACATTAATTTAATATAATACATTTCAATGCATATATTTCGATACATACATTTCGGTTCTAACATTTAAATACATTAGTTCAATATAATATATTTCGGTATACACATTTCAGTACAGGAAAAAGATGCACAAACTCAACTATTTGCTAAATAATAAACAATTATGAGCAAGCCCAAGAACTGGGGTTCTGTCGGCCATAGGCTATTTAACAGTCAAGTTAGTGAATTGTTTTAGACTCAAGCAATGGGCAAAAGAATTAGAGAATCGAGATTGCGTTACCAGAGACGAACCCTATATGAGTGTATTTATACAGTGGGGAGAGAGACCTTTTTAAAATATAATTATTATTCTACGCTGAGAGAATCCTAGAGGATATCTAGAAGTAGAAATTGCATAATTTTAGTAGTTGTAATTACTTGCGACGCATGGCAATTCCTAGATTGTAAGAACTTCAAGACTTTATAAAGATCTGATTGAATCCATATCTGGATCAGATCGTGTATCATGCAAAACCAGTATGGTCATCTTAGCAGAGTCACTCGAACTTCGCCTATTGCCCCAAAACAAGGTCATTGTCTGATCCAACTCCACTCGAAACTGTCGAATCCATGACCAGACTTCTAAGGTATTCATATTTGAATCAGCCTTACTTCAGCCCTCTAAAATCATGGTCCCACAATGTTCTTAGTTTTATTTATCTTATTGTTTTCCCAAAAAAATATGAATAAAAATTTTATGTGCATTTTCAAAATTCATTAAAAGATAATACGTACAAATTCATCAACTATGGAAAATGACAAATTTATAGTTCCGAGGCATGCACCAGTGTATAGAAAACATGAGCGTTGAGCGTTTTCATTGTTTAAGAGTTTTTTATATAACTTAATAAATTCTCATTGGTCACAATAATAATTATGAGATGTACAGTTTGTTCTTTATTGTAGTATGACAACCATGAAGGATAGTTTTGACAATTTCAGCATTACAGTCTGATTTCAGTTGAGTTCACATTGTAAACTCCGTCAGAGTCACGTGTGAGGGCTTTTTTGTCTCCGTAAATTGTTTTCAATCAACCCAAAACATAACTCCGTCTATCTTTCTTAACAATGTTAAGCTTGTAGGACTTGATTTCTAATTAAACAAAATTACAAGACTAAACTGCTAAAATTAAACAGACAAGGATCAAAGTGAAAAGTAAAGCAAACTATGACCACAGAAAGCAAATGTATTTTTTACCCAAATAAATGCGAATTCAATTCTTTTTATAAAAATAAAGTAGTTCAATGTAATTTTAACCCAAATAAATACAAATTACTTTTAAGAAAATAAAGTGGTTCAATGTTATTTTTATTCAAATAAATGCAAAATTCAATTTACTTTTTACGAAAATAAAGTATTACAACAACTACAAGGAGAAAGACCTGGCAATTTCTTATACACGACACGTAAACGACACGAAAATAATGGGTTTCGGGTCATTATTGGGTCACATGATAATAACACGTTAATAACGGGTCCTTAACAGGTTTACACGAGAGTGACACGCGGGTAACCTGTTTCAACACGATAAGAAAAATGCTATTTTGATGGTTTTAATTTTTTAAACTACTAAAAAAAACTTACTATAAGATGCAATAGATATAATGAATATATATATATATATATATATTGTTTATTAATTATTATTCTATTATTATCCTATATAAATTTTAAAATTTAAGTTTTATTTATTTATTTATTTTTATAGTATATTATAGGCAAAGATTGAGAATAAAAATCATAAAACACATTAAAATAAAAATATCAAGTAATTTTAAAATACCAAACACATAAAAAAATTATAATAATTAATTTCCCACCTAATATTTCAAGATTTTCATCCATTTCCCGCCTAATGTTTGGGAAATTTTGCAGCCTATATCCACCCATTTCCCGCCTAATATTTAACCCAAAGAAACTCTAAGTGTTAGTTAATGTATCGTTTTGATGGGATACGCATCCTATAAATCTAATTTCAATGATCCAACCGTCAAACTTGTTTATATATGCTTCAAGATCGCATACGCCAAAATTTGCAAAAAACAAACATTCAGATATCAAGTAACGAGACAAAACTTTTCGACGGTTATAAACGAAAAATCATGATTTAACAGTTATTTTAACTCTAATTTTGAAGATTTTTTACAGCTACACTCCTTGACCCTATATGAATACAATGAATGAATTAGATCTTCAATTTAAAATATTTACACTAATGGATACCACAAAATCTTATGTTATTCTTGATGAAAGTATAAAAAAACTCTTAAGTGTTAGTGAATCTATCATTTTGATGGGATACGCATCTTACAAAACTAATTTCAACGATCCAACCGTCACACTTGTTTATATATGCTTCAAGATCGCATACGGTAAAAATTGCAAAAACCAAACATGCAAAGATCAAGTAACGAGACAAAACTTTTCGACGGTTATAAACGAAAAATCACGATTTAACGGTTATTTTAACTCTGATTTTGATGATTTTTTACAACTACACTCCTTGACCCTATATGAATACAATGAATGAATTCGATCTTCAATTTAAAATATTTACACTAGTGGATACCACAAAATCTTATGTTATACTTGATGAAAGTTTATAAACTCTTTAAGTGTTAGTGAATCTATCGTTTTGATGGGATAGGCATCCTACGAAACTAATTTCAACGATCCAACCATCAAACTTGTTTATATATGCTTCGAGATCACATACACCAAAAATTGCAAAAAACAAACATTCAGAGATCAAGTAATGAGACAAAACTTTTCGACGGTTATAAACAAACAATCACGATTTAACGGTTATTTTAACTCTAATTTTGATGATTTTTTACAGCTACACTCTTTGACCTTATATGAATACAATGAATGAATTCGATCTTCAATTTAAAATATTTACACTAGTGAATACCACAAAATCTTATGTTATACTTGATGAAAGTATAAATAAACTCTTAAGTGTTAGTGAATCTATCGTTTTGATGGGATACGCATCCTACGAAACTAAATTCAACGATCCAACCGTCAAACTTGTTCATATATGCTTCGAGATCGCATACGCTAAAAATTGCAAAAAACAAACATTCAAAGATCAAGTAATGAGACAAAACTTTTTGACGGTTATAAACGAAAAATCACGATTTAACGGTTATTTTAACTCTAATTTTGATGATTTTTTACAGCTACACTCCTTTACCCTATATGAATACAATGAATGAATTCGATCTTCAATTTAAAATATTTACACTAGTGGATACCACAAAATCTTATGTTATACTTGATGAAAGTATAAATAAACTCTGAAGTGTTAGTGAATCTATCGTTTTGATGGGATACGCATCCTACGAAACTAATTTCAACGATCCAACCATCAAACTTGTTTATATATGCTCCAAGATCACATACACCAAAAATTGCAAAAAACAAACATTCAGAGATCAAGTAATGAGACAAAACTTTTCGACAGTTATAAACGAAAAATCACGATTTAACGGTTATTTTAACTCCGATTTTGATGATTTTTTACAGCTACACTCCTTGACCTTATATGAATACAATGAATGAATTTCATCTTCAATTTAAAATATTTACACTAGTGAATACCACAAAATCTTATGTTATACTTGATGAAAGTATAAATAAACTCTTAAGTGTTAGTGAATCTATCGTTTTGATGGGATACGCATCCTACAAAACTAAATTCAACGATCCAACCGTCAACTTGTTTATATATGCTTCGAGATCGCATACGCTAAAAATTGCAAAAAACAAACATTCAAAGATCAAGTAATGAGACAAAACTTTTCAACGGTTATAAACGAAAAATCACGATTTAACGGTTATTTTAACTCCGATTTTGATGATTTTTTACAGCTACACTCCTTGACCCTATATGAATACAATGAATGAATTCGATCTTCAATTTAAAATATTTACACTAGTGGATACCACAAAATCTTATGTTATACTTGATGAAAGTATAAATAAACTCTTAAGTGTTAGTGAATCTATCGTTTTGATGGGATACGCATCCTACGAAACTAATTTCAACGATCCAACCATCAAACTTGTTTATATATGCTTCGAGATCGCATACGCCAAAAATTGCAAAAAACAAACATTCAGAGATCAAGTAACGAGACAAAACTTTTCGACGGTTATAAACGAAAAATCATGATTTAACGGTTATTTTAACTCTGATTTTGATGATTTTTTTACAACTACACTCCTTGATCCTATATGAATACAATGAACTAATTTGATCGTCAATTTAAAATATTTACAGAAGTGGATACCACAAAATCTTATATCATGATGATCTATGAAAATTGAGGATTTTGTAAAACGATGTAAGCTTTGAGTTCCATTGGTAAGGTTACATGATCGTTTAGATTTTTAAAACCCTCCAAATCTCATGAACAATGTTATTTATTTGAGTGAAAAATTAATAAAATTAATAATAATTATTGTAGAAGTGTGAAAAATGTAATCACTCGTAATGAAAAGCTTTATAAGTTTCATTAAGGGGTCAGCTCCGAAATTTAGTATGTATATACTAATTTAATATTATGTTTTACATTTTTTTGGGGTCAAATTATGTTTTTCATTTTCATTTTTATTGATTTAAAATATATTTTTCTTAACGGGTAACGGGTCGGGTCATATTACCTGAAAATATTAACGGGTTGATTTCGGGTCGGGTCATATTACCTGTTTACTTTAACAGGTATTACACGACATAACCCGTTAAGCTATCGGGTATGACACGAAAATGACACGAATACGAGAAACACGACACGAATGCCAGGTCTAGGAGAAACCCTTTACAACAAAAGCCTATACAAGACAAAATAACATTCAAAAGACGAGATAGTGTCCTAATATTATTATAGCAAAATTCCCCTATCAAAGTGTCTCAAAAAAACATGAGCATTTACATAATTTGAGTAAAGAACAAGAAAACTAGTTTCGTATTAATCTAGAAAAAAAAATCTCAAATTTTTATATTGACACACCCTAATCCAGAATGTTCATTTGGAATCTGAATCGAGCAGTGCTAGCCGACATCATGAGCGTGACGAAGCCATAAAGTGTAGTTATATGGAAAATGTGAGTAAATTTAAACTTAAAAGTGTCTAAATGCAAGAGTACGCAAGTGAGCAGGATTAAACTCAATTCACACATAATGTCAGAGCATAAGTACAGTAAAAATAGGATAAGAATTATACCATCAAAGGTACTCTCATATAACAACATTTGCCAAGAATCATTGTCGACACGAAAACTCAGCCACCAAAACCTAGAGGGGCGAAAAACAAGGGTCAGTGAGCCTAAAAATAAAGCTTTATAAAACCTTTTCAAAAACGTAATAACCCAACGTCATAAAATAAGTGTAGTTTCTAAATATAACATATTACGTATAGTATGAAATTACTTACCGTAGCCATCAATATCCCAAGAATGCAATATTTTACAATAATTCGTAAATAAACACATAACGTCTGGTAGTCACAATATATTATATAAACAAACATATCATATTGAATGCTCATCAACATATACTGACACACGAGTTCATGCAGAGGTATTCTGACATGAAACACTCTAGTACTACAATCACATGAAAACTAGCGCTATGTGCATAACATACGAGTCCTAATTGCCTATTGCAATCTAGGACAGGATTGTTACCTACAATAAATCCAAAGTGAGTGTACGGTGCGATGTGAACATACACGTGAAGGCTGGCCGTGACCCAGGCGAGTACTAACACCAATGTAGCACATGATGAGCGAATAACATAATTATGATCATGTAACGGTAAATTGATAATTCTAGTCAACATAACACTATTGATGGCTGCAAATATAATTAAGACATCCCATAATAGTACACATACATGTTTATCCCGCATGATTCAGAACAATTTCATAATTCTCAACATTTCGACCTTTCTTATAAACGCTAATTTAATTATGGCAATCACGTAGAAAATTCATTATTAAATATATATATATATATATATATGTGGAAACTAAACAACTATAAATACTATATAAAAGAAAAGAGCCACTCATATATTCTTGTGAGGTCGCAGCCGTTCGAACTAGGAAAGTTGGAGTCTTCGATGGTAATCGCACCTAAGCATAATATTGGGACCCATTAGTAGAACTTAACTAAAATGATTAAATTTGGGAAAGGGACTACAAATTTGGAATCAGGGCGTTGAAATACAGTAAGAAGGATTTTGAGCAAATTCCGTAAAAAGTCAACAATCTGACTTCAATAGGCATTTTGGTCAATTCACACTTCTAAAATTAATGAAGTTGTAAAATTAGGGACGGATTGTTACATATATACTACATATTTTTATTTTGTGAAATTTCATGTCAAACTAATATATATTTACACACACATATGTGGATTTTATTATTTACAAAGTTTAGAAAAAAAAAAGAAAAAAAGTCGAAATGTTGCAAATTTCATAATAATTTTAGAACAAAGCATTGCTATATTCAAGGGCAAGAAAGGTATTCTATTTTGTGCACCCGAAATTCGATCGTAGCAAAAAGACAAACCTCCAATCACTAAAGAAAAAAAATGTAAAAGAATTTAAGCCAATGAACTTCATGAGTCCATATGATTTGGCAGTTTATATAAAATTTTATTTTATGATTTATTTTCTTTAAATAAAAAATAACCATAACAAATGTTGTAACAAATTAAACTATGTTCCTGAGTCCTTGACAACCTTTCTCGATCCGCCACGTACCCCAACATTGTAACACCTTCGGTTAGCACGCATGTGGATGACAAAGTTTTCTTCGGTTAAAATTAAGTATTTACAGTGCCATATCTTCCTATTCCTTTATTTCACTTTAAGTAAAAATAGTGGGTTGTTTCATGATGTGCAAAGTATAGTTGCACATTTTGAGGATTTTGATGTTTTTGTATACACCTTGTTGTTGTAATCAAACGATATACTGACAACTAAACGAATAACATCTTATTATTTATTGTAAGGATGCTAAACGGTGGAATAATATTAAGCCTAAGTGACTTTCTTTTTTTAATACTTGCATCGAGAATGCAAGCACTAATTTTTGAACTGTCCCCTAGGAAGAGGGACACCCGAGGGCCGAATAGAGTTGAAGAGATTTGTGTTGTGACCTTTACTTGCAAAGAGAAAATTTGATTCAACAACATCTTGAACGCATTTAATTCCCCTACATTACTTCAAATTTGAGATGAACTACCTTTGCCCGGATAAAAATGTTGAAGGAAAATTTGTATAGCAACGGTAGAGAGAGGGACGGATCGGGATAGGGTGTCGTGGTAAAATCCAAAATTCCCAAAATATTAAAATAAAAAAGAATCCGACCTGCCGGATTCGAACCAGCGACCTAAGGATTATCTGCTACTTGCAACTACAGTCCTCCGCTCTACCAACTGAGCTAAGGTCGGATGATGGCATGTGGCCAATTTAATTTATATAATCTTTTCTTCTCTATAATAAATTAATCATTTCACTTTGCTTTTCACACGTCCTAGTCCTAGGTTGTCGCTGTCTTTTTCCAAATAGCTGAGCTGACATTAATATTTAAATTTGCTAAAATTGTTTAAATTTGGTTTAAAAAATTTAATCTCCCTAACATTACTCTTTGCGTAAATACCACTCAAACAAATACTCAAGAGCAAATTTGTAACTTAATAGACCTCCTAGACGATTTAGATTCATAATTTAGTTGATTAAAGCTCATAAGACATATGTTCCACTTTGTTGAAGACAAGGTGTAAGCAACACATTTTTTTTACCCCCAAGTCGTTTATGGGCGGAATGTCGATAATAAACATGAAAAAGTGTACGTGTGCGCAATACATAATGCATTTTGATGAATTTTAAAAGAGAATGACAAAAGGTAAAATGTGTGGTAAATTAGCTAGTTTTAATTCGAATGATATTTGTGCACATTGCGTTTGAGCAAAGTTTGTTGTCTGCAATGTTGTTCATCCTCGATGCGTTACAATTGCATGGATTTGTCTTGAATTTGTGTTTTTTTTTTTTTTTTTTTTTTTCCATTCGTAAATTGAGATTTAAACTTGAAATCTCTTTCAACGTCAAGAAAATAAATACTATTAAACTTATAATTAGTTACGGGAAAAGAAATACTATTAGACTAATAACTAGTTTGTAGACTAATTTTGTGTCTTAGACTGCGCAAAGTTGACAAAATTCATATTTAAGTCATGGTAATTAGAAGTAGGTGCGGATGTAATAGCTGATGAACTGAGAAACCTAAAGATGGACCCAAAAAGGGGTCAAACCCGAACCAAACGGTAAGTGAGAGATATTAGTATTACGGTCCAGTGATATTCCTCTACACTTATAAGTAAGAGGTCTTATGTTCGATTTTGGCCAAAGGCAAAGTTGAACCACATTATTACTAACCTATTATGAGGTTAAGCCCACCTGCTCTCTCTTAATGTAGATAATATCGTTTGTTAAAAAAATAAAAAATAAAAAAAATAAAAAAGAAGAAGATAAATTCCAAAGGTTATCTGTGTACATATACGCTCTGCAGAACCAAAAATGAACTGCATTACATTACACTATCACAGATTCAAAACAAAAGTTTCACAAGAAATGTAAATTCCTTATTGCAGACAATGTTCTAAGCACAAAAACTTATTTTAAGGTACACGGCCTCATATCACTGCAACAGACGTCAACGCGTCCATTGATGGTTTTGCATGTCACAGAGAGCCTTGGAGTACTTAAGGATAGTCGACGGCAACTGGTTGCATGTTTTCGGCTTCCTGCCTCAGCTCTTGAAATAGAACGGATGACAAGTATCGCTCCCCAAAGCTCGGGTGAACAGTCTGGAAAACAAACATAAGCAAATGATCACAAAGAGCCAAGATGTTTCGCATATCAGATAGCATGTCAAGAATTCAAAATGTACGTGAGGAACCATGACAACATAGAAGGGCTAATCCTTGCTATTTATTTCGTGATCAATCCATCTCTTAAAATGTTAGCAGGATATTTTATTAACTTTGATCTTACATGAAGGAAAAACCGAAAGATAAGTCGCTCTTACCACAATGAGTTTGCCTTTGTTTTCTGGCTTTTTAGCAAGCTCCATTGCTGCCACAGTGTTGGCTCCAGACGATATTCCGACCTGCATGAATCGGAAGGATGACATAAGTGAATATGTTTCAATCTGTACAACGTGATTTTTAGTCATTGAATATTTACCATAAGCCCTTCTTTCAATGCCAATTGTCTTGCCATGTTTACTGCATCTTCACTAGTAACCTACAAAATAAGAAATGAAACTTGGTAAAAACGACGACTCAAAATACAAACACAAAAACTTCCGTCTTTTTTAACAAGTTCGATTCCTCATAACAAAAAATCGTCAAATTTGGTACTTGCCTCAATAACTCTTTCCAACATATCCAAGTCCAATATATCTGGTTTGAACCCAACCCCATTGCCCATGATTGAATGAGGACCTATTACCAAGGACTGTTTTATAAACTTCCAAAAATACAATGACGGACGTGATTTTCTTCACGAGATGTCTAGGCTGGTAATCATCAAGGTTAACTTCGGAACCATAAAGGTTGAGCGATACTATACCTGGTTTACCACCATTCAGCACATTACTTTCAGCAGGCTCCACTCCATATATCTACCATGATTGCAAGAGATTCAACATTACTATGGGAATAAACACAAAATATAACGGCATGTCACAAAATGCATGAACATATTGGCAAGATAATAGCTTATATGTCATTACCTGAACATTAGGATTTTTAGATTTGAGATACTGCCCGACCCCAGAGACAGTGCCTCCGCTACCGATTCCCATTACGAAGATGTCAACTTGTCCGTTGGTATCCTCCCATATCTCAGGGCCTGTAGTTTCAAAATGTACCTGTTTTTTTCCGATTTTAGTCTTATATCCACCATCAATTTTGTGATCATACATAGCATAATGATAGACTGGTGCAACTTTTGATCAAGTTAAGTCAAAGCACACAGCATAAGCAAATGCAAGACAAACTTGAAAGTCAAAACAAATAAAATAAATCCAGAACTAAAAAAAGATTGATACCTTAGTATTGGCGGGATTTGAGAATTGTTGCAGCATATAGGCATTGGGTGTGGATTCCAGAAGATCATACGCCTTCTTAACAGTTCCTCCCATCCCCTTGGTTGGATCAGTGAGAATCAAATCAGCTCCAAAGCATCTCATACACACCCTTCTCTCCAAGCTTGTGTAAGATGGCATAGTTAAAACCATTTTATACCCTCTCATGGCCGCCATAAACGCCATGCTGATTCCCATGTTTCCTGATGTTGGCTCAATCAGTATTGTCTGATGCAAAATTTACACAATAGTAATTAGGAAACTCTGAAACTGTAATGCAAGACAAACATATGCTGTTAACCGGAAAATGATAGCAAAGAGAAATCTTCAGCTAACCTCCCCAGGAGTTATCAAGCCCTTCTCTTCTGCATCGTTGATCATGGAAAGTGCTGGTCTGCACCAAAATTAAGCAAACAAATTTCCATTGATCTGTACTCGGCAATTAATGTGTATATACAAAAAACAGCATTAAGCAGTAAGGATTTATATTTCTCGCGCTGGTGATTCTCTGAAGTAACAATTTACCTGTCCTTGATGCTAGAGGTGGGTTGGAACATCTCTTGCTTGACGGCAATATAAGCTCCACATCCCTCAGTGACTTTGTTAAGATAAACAATGGGAGTTCTACCAATGAGCTGAAATATGGCAAAAAGATTATCAATGAAAAGGCAAGAAGAAGAACGAACACAGGCTAAGACAAGTTTTTAGTCCCTATAGTTTTTAAAGTTCCATTTCTGTTGCTATATTTTCAGCTGCATGGAATTTGGTCCATATAGTTTGCAGATTTATCCAATCCAAGAACATTCATCAACTTCTGTTAACTTCTTGTACTTAATACATCAAATTTACCTTTCACAGTCCAGCGTGTCACGCAAGTGACAATTTTGTACAAGAAATTAATGGGAGTTGACGAATGTCCTGGGATAGGACACCTCTTCTTTGATTTCTTTTCCACTGATTACAGTGCCTAAATTCATGGCTATCTGCATAAGTACATACTGATGTATAAACTACGTGATCATTTTACCTCAGCTAGTAACTTCCACACCCCAAATCATTTAAATTAAACACAAATCAGTTACACAGATCTATACAGTCAAGTCTCTTTCATTGGAAAAAGAAACAATACATTGGTTTTTTGAACAAAGGATATTATCTTCGAGGGGTGGGGTAGTGGGCTAAGTTGCAAGACTAGCAATAATATGGTTCAAATTTGCATTTGATAAGAATTAAACCTAAGATCTCTCACTTACGTATATGTTTCGATCTTTTCATTTAAAATACAGAAAAAAGTTTTGCCTAAAAAAAAGCACTTTTACAAGAAACATTTTTATTAAAAGAACATCGAATTTTTTGATAAAATCAAAGCTTTTTGAAAGAGCACCCGATGATGAAATATTCATAGTTACTCACCATTACACTTGATGATTTAAGTCACCTGGTGACCAAAAGAACATTTCTACGTAAACATATAAATAATGAACTGGATTGATTATAACCAAATACTACCAAAAACGGAATCTGAAAATATTAACAAATCATGCAATTAAACATTTCCAGTCTAACAAAAAATTAATGAAATTTCTAGAGAGAGAGGTACTTGGGAAACTTGGGTTTTGATTTGGGTGCCAGGAAGATCCTTGGGGAGATTTCTGATTCTCTGAGCAAAAGATGGAGAATCAGTGAGGGGTTGCGACACCTCGGTGGAGAACAGTTTCCGTCTCATGGCTCCATTGCAAAGCACAGAGGACCTTTTCTTCAGAAAGCTCCTTAAAGCCGCCATTGATGGTAGCTAGTACTACTGTGCTGCCAGTACCGATGGATATATATGTATATATGTGTATATGTATATGTGTATAGATATAAACTCAAGTGGAAATTAAGTTTTTGTTTTTGTTTTGGGGGGGGGGGGGGGGAAGGTGGGTTGGTGAGGGTAGGCGCGGTAATGAAGAGAGAGAGGAGCTGTTTTATAAAGTTTTTGGGAGGAAGGGACGATGGTTGGATAACAGGAGTTTTAAAAAAAAAGGTCGCGGTTCTGTCATTCTAACAAAAAAAATTATAGTTTTACATTAAAATATCAAATATAGTGTTATTTATTTTATCATTTATTTTGTTTCTATTGTTAAAACTTAAAATTTTCAAAATATTTTCTTTAGTTTTCTTTTGAATAATTGAATGAAGACGATGACATTATATAGATATAAAATAACACGAATCTCTAGGAGTGAAGTGGAGAGTGGCGCCCACATGATTGTTGGCTTTAATTGGTTTGGTTTTGATTGGACTATGATTCTCTGCCTTCATCTTTCCATCTCCTTTCATCCCCTTATCTCACATTTTCTATTTTATATTTCTCTTTCTATAAAAAATTAATATAAGATGTTGATGTGGCTTAACCATGATCATTCAAATAGGAATGAATGAAAGGGGAGGGAAACAAAGAGGGGAGAAAATCCTACTCCATTTTGGTTACCTCATGAAAATCGCAATTTTCAGTTTTCATGCAATAATGTTCTTTTTACCATATTTTTGTATCACAATTGTATACCACCTTAGATAGTATATGATGTGGACAACCACATCATCTAAATTAATTAGCATTTAATTTCAAAATGTTAATCAATAATTAATAAAAAGATTGTTAATTAAATTATGATTGTGGTATACAAGGAGTCTTATTGTGCCACCTAAGATTATTTAAGTGTTTTAATTAATAAAAAGATTGAAATTAAATGATGTAGTTTATCTAACTTATCAGTCTTATCTGCCACTTAATATGGTAAAGAAATATGATATAAAATTGTGGTAATAATATCATTTCTCTTTTTCATGCGGCACTTGTACTTTGTAGTGTTTGTTTATGGTTTAGTACATTTTTCTTCAAAAAAGGGTATTAAACAAGGGAGGTGGATTGCCTCTCCTCCCATTTCCATACTTTCTTCATGTCTTCTTGTGATGTGTGATCACGGCTAAGCAACGTCAACATTTTATATTAATTTTTTATAGAAATAATAAAACAAAAAGTAATAGGAATATAAAATGTTGACGTAACTTAACCGTGACAACACAAACAAGAGGGCATAGGGAGAGCATGAAAATGGGAGGGTAGACAATCCACCTCCATTAAACAAGAAATAGAAACCTCTAATACAACTGTTTCTAATACAATTAACATTAAATCATTGAGTCGGAATACAATGCTCCTAAATGGAAAAACAAATTAAGGAGAGACCTTAGCGTGCTATAGCACAACAAAAAATTTCGCTTCCCAACAAACATAGTTCCAGCTAATAGTAAACTTGGTATCAAGCCACTGGATATCTTCAATGATTCATTTCAAGCTCTAGGAAACATAATCACCTTGCACCGATTGAATGACCAACCTATAATCACCTTTCACCATAATATGTGAAAATCCTTTTTGTCTTACGTACTTCAAACACCCTCAAAGTCATAGGCTCAGGGACAGAAATAGTTTCTCCTTCTAGATTTATGGCACCAACGCGAATAATTAATATAACTTAATCACTTTTTTTTATATAGATTTAATAACGCTTCTAATTAAGTTGTTTTTGCATTAAATTATTTATGTGTATGATTTTAAGATTAGTTGAATTCTTTAAATTATTTCATTTCTTCAAAATATGAATGTATGAAGTTAAAATTCTATTAATGCAGAGTCCTTTTTGACTCCTATAAATCGTACAGGCATGAGAGGTCCAGTAAAGGCACAAAGGAAGAAATGAAGACTAAGGCTCAAAGGAAGAAAGGAAGACTCAGGCCTAACAAAAGAGAAAGAAAAACCAAGACCCAACAGTATTAAAAAGAGCCACTATGAGCATTACGGATGACTGCTCAACGTTCTGGTTTGCTTGGTAGCAAAAAAGCCGAGCACTTCCTGACCGTTGGCGACAAGTTGCCATACTGACAAATTTATAGCACCAAGTTCCAGAAGCAGACTTACTCAAACAGCAACCTCAGGCCACGTGTTGCCATCAACGTGAGCAGAAGCCTAAAGGCTATTAGATCAGGCACTCGGGCATGGGGTTCCTCAAACCTCAGGGTCGAGCAAGGCGCTCGATACACGTTGGCCCAAAAAACATGCATTTAGATTGAACAAACGTCACTTCACTACCATATGTCAACTAGAGGATGGATGAGTAGCTAGCAAGTCATGTCTATTTACTTGGTTCATTAAATGCGAAACCGGTGAAGTTACTTAAGCCTAAAGACTTTTGGGCTCATTGAAGGCCTATATAAGAGGGATGAGTACCTCTTATAATGAGTGGGGCACAACAAAAAAAATGAAGATTAGACTATACCAAACACTTCTTTTAACCTCTGTTCAATATATTTGAGCACCTCAGTGAATGTAGCACAATTTTAGGGGTTAATCACTTAAACCTTATTGTCAAAGTGATTATTTCTACTCCGAGCCCACCAAGGGCCGACCACACTTCTTTGTTAACCTCCCAAATTTGAGCATTAGTAGTTTGGTGCCTTCTGTGGGAAACACATACAATTTGTTGTGTTTCCTACCAAGCAAGCCTAAGTATATCCTATGCTAAGTTGTCATACACACTCCTCCAAGTATTATGACAAGCAGAAAAATGAAAGACAAGGCCTTGTTCGATGGCCCCGATGGGCTAGCAGACGGAGAAGGCGTAAAGAGAATAAAAGAATGCAAGAGTAATTAGCAAGTCATGCAACGTACTTGATTAGTTAAATGTGAGAGCTATGGAGCAATTCGAGCCAAAAGAATTTTGAGGCTCATTGATGGCCTATAAAAGAGGGAATAATACCTTTTATAACGGGTCAAACACAAGAGAAAAATGGAAGCTTTGACTATATTGGGCACTTCTTGTAACCTTTATTCAATATATTTGAGCATCTCAATGAATGTATCCCAGTTTTTAGGAGTGGACCACTTGAACTTTGTTGTCAAAGATTTTATTGTTTCTAACCCGAGCCTACCAAGTGCTGACCGCACTAGTCTTTATTAACCTCCCAAATTTGAATGTTAACAATTATCTTTACAGTTCACTGGCCATGAACAATGTAGCTTTATTTCTGCTTTATCCACATTTGCACATTTTTGAAGCAGTTCACAATGGCTTACAAGCATATGAAGCTACGTTGGCCATGAATAATGTAGCTTCTATTATTGGTCATGAACAATGAGGTGAAGTGCAGTTCACAGGTTCAAAAATAGTTCAGTAGAAGATCGTATTTGTATAATTTGTTAAGTAAATTGAATTTGATGTGCCTAATATTGATGAAACACCTATTACTGGTATTAAATTAAACATATTTTAATTTTTGCATTGCAGTTTGGTTTCAGATGTTCAAAACCGAAACCAAACTGTTTATGCAGACTACAGTTCAGTTGCAAAAACGAAACTGTTTTAAAATCACAAAATTTGAACCGTTTGGTGAAGTTCGATTTGATCTATGTTTTCGGTTCTAAGTGTCCACCCCTACATTTTGTCATTTGCGAGTGCTTCCGCAGGTTTGGTCAAGCATGATAAACACCCCCAAATAGCATTGGAGATGTATTTGGTGAAGAAGGCGAATAGGTTGAGCATAGGTTTCATGGCTGATTGCCAGTTTGCCACCAGTGGTGACCGGTGAGAAAATGGATAGTGATTCACGCGGTGTGGGAGAGAATTATTTTATTTTATTTTTGAAAAATATATGTTAACTGTTAGTTTAGTTATCACATTTACTAAGGGCAACGGGGAAAAAGCAAATATAAGTTTTCAAGATATTAAGGGCTTTGGTTTAAATTGTTGAAAAGTATACATTGCAAACAATGAATGAGAAAGGTTAAAAAAGAAGACAAATAAAAAAGGTAGCTAGCATTTTCTTTATTTTTAATATTTTGAAATATACCACATAATGTAGAATAAGGAGTCGAATCAAGTAGCATATCACGATGCTCAATTTAATGCGGTAAGTGATGCATACAACTAATATCTAATGAGATAAATTCATTAATTGGCATGATATATACACATTATTTGTCATCAATTGATACCATATGGTACTTGTAACATTCCACATCGTCCCGCGAAGTGGATCTTGTAAGCCTTATATATATATTCCCATCTCTATTTAGCACAAGGCCTTTTGGGAACTCACTGGCTTCGGGTTCCATCGGAACTTCGAAGTTAAGAAAGTTCGCACAAGAGCAATCCCAGGATGGGTGACCCACTGGGAAGTTCTATTTTGAGTTCCCAGAAACAAAACCGTGAGGGCATGATCGGGGCTCAAAGCGGACAATATCGTGCTATGGTGGAGTCGAGCCCTGGATGTGGTAGGGGCCAGGGCTGGGATGTGTTAATTCGGTATCAGAGCCAATATGCTGACTGGAAGTGTGCCGACGATGACATTGGGCTCCTAAGGGGGGTGGTTTGTAACATCCCACATCGCTCAGGGGAGTGGATCCTGTAAGCTTTATATGTATATTCTCATCTCTACCTAGCACGAGGCCTTTTGGGAACTCATTGGTTTCAGGTTCCATCGGAACCCGAAGTTAAGCAAATTCGCGCAAGAGCAATCCCAAGATGAGTGACCCACTGGGAAGTTCTCGTGTGAGTTCCTAGAAACAAAACCGTGAGGGCATGATCGGGGCCCAAAGCGGACAATATCGTGCTATAGTGGAGTCGAGCCTAGGATGTGGTGGAGGCCCGGGCCAGGATGTGTCAATTTGGTATCAGAGCCAATATGCTGATCGGATGTGTGTCGACGAGGATGTTGGGCCCCTAAGCGGGGTAGATTATAACATCCCACATCTGTTGGAAATGTGCCCTAAAACCAATCATATGATGATACTTTATGGACATTTCACATGTTAAACTAATCTAGTTTAATATTAAGGGCAAACATTATTGTTTGAGCCGTCTCGTATAAATGTTATATGCTTAAACGATAAGTCCAAGGAATATGTGATTGGAAGAATGCGATCTAAAGAAGTTAGATTCATGAGACCATTCTTTCGTTGACACATCCTAAACGTTCCTGATCATAGGATTGTCAATTGGGCATTGACAGTCCATTAAGATCAGTACGTGCTATGTCTTCTCTCAGGGAGAGTGACTAGTCTCGAGTCATTGGTGTGTGTGACATCAAGACAAGCATGTAGGTGCTCAATAGAGAATGAGTTCACTGAACACGATCAACGAGGGGTTCTCATATTCATGTCACATGAGAACTCATGGTTGGGATAATGCAAAGTAGTCCTTTGACCTGAGGCATCACAGCTGTCTTGTGGTTAGGTCCTTAATCTTTGATTATGTCAAAGTCACTCCATCAGGAGGGTGTCCACGGCATCGTCGGGGTTAAGCCACTTAGCCATGGAGGCAAGTGAATGCGCAACAAGGGATCTCTAACCTTCAAACTGTTTGAGGGAAAATACTCTATGATATGATTTAGAATCTCTGGCCAGAGTATGAATGAGATGTTGGAATGCGTTCCAAATCACATTCAAGGTAATCATATAAGCACAAGACTCACATTGGATAGTAGACATGAATAAACTATCAAACCAAACAATGTGGTCAAGAGTATTGTATTAGAGAAAGACCGTATTGCATTTGTAATCCTAAAACTGAATAGGTTCTCCACCTCTTCTGATTAGCTTGGGTAACCATGACATGCTGCTAGGCGTCAACCATGGTTTGTGGAAGCCCTAAAAGTGTATTATCACTAACGGGAGAATTGAAAGTAAGTTTCAATTCACAATCGATTTGAAAGAGTTTGAATCGCCCACTGCCTCGCTAAAAGGAACCTAATGGATCGTACACCGTGTAAGGTAGAGATTGAAGATTCAACGGAGATGAGTAAGAATAATTAAATGGTTTAATTATTTATGGCAAGGATTAATTAATATGATTATTAATCAAACGAATAAGTTCGTTAAAAGACCACGGGATAGTTTTGGACCTTAAGGCCCAATGGGCTTCGAACGTCAAGTCCATTGACTTAAGTTGTGTGACAACTTAATGAATAATGATTCACAAAGGCCCAACTAGCCCAATAAATCCCATGTTAAAGAAGGAGTGGTTTTGAACTTATTTACAAGTTTGCCACTCAAATGAATTAAGGAATAAGTATGACTTTATAGCCAAAATTCATTAAGGGTAATTTTTGGGGAAAGGATGAGAACACAAGCTCTCATTTCTCTCTAAAATTTCAGCCACCTTGGAGGGATCATCTAGCAATCAAACTCCTCCAAGGTCACTCATTTCTTCTACAATATGCCTTGGTGTGGAGACTTAGAGGTTTTCAATTTTGGGAACTTGGAGAAACCTTTTCATCCATCCAAATCCATGGATCTAAGATGCAAGGAATGAAGGCCCTCTCTTTGGGTGATTAGCCTTTGCTTATGCAAAGAGGAATCTACAAAGGTATTGATTTCTCAACTCACTTTGTTTTGAGATGAGTCTTGGTTCACCTATCTACTAGGCTTTGAAGTTCATGGGTTAAGTTTTGTTTTTGAGTGCATATAAACATGATTCCGCCTTTTAATTGTTAATTGCATGTTGTTGATGTTGCTCAAATGAACTTGTTTTTCACAAATATTCCTTCAACATCGCCCAGGGGAGTGGATCCTGTAAGCCTTATATGTATATTCCCATCTCTATCTAGCATGAGACTTTTTGGGAACTCACTGGTTTCGGGTTCTATTGGAACCCTGAAGTTAAGCGAGTTCGCGTAAGAGCAATACCAGGATAGGTGACCCACTGGGAAGTTCTCGTGTAAGTTCTCAGAAACAAAACCACGAGGGCGTGGTCGGGGCTCAAAGCGGACAATATCGTGCTACAGCGGAGTCGAGCCCAGGAAGTTCTCGTGTGACTACTTAGCATTTTTATATTTTACCTATAAGCGAGATATGAAACCTAACTACAAAATACAAAAATATTATACCTACAAGTAAGATACATTAAGCAGTGATACATGTTAACTATAAATATGAATCTTTCATATAGGTAAGTAAATACAATTAACCTATGATATAAGTTGATTATAAAAAGATTTATAAATATGGTTTGGAATAGAAGAACGAAAAATAACAACAAAAAAAAAAGAAATAATTATAAAGAAATTCATTTTTATAATAAATCTTATATAATAAAATAATCCTCAATTTAAGGGATTGGACTTATTTTAAGGAGCTGGACTATTCCTCATATTAATTTAAAAAAAATGGACTTATAGAAAAGTTTCCCCTTTTATTTATAATTATTTTGATAACCATTTCATTTCAATTTTTTTTATTTGTTATATTTTGTTTTTGGTGCTCAAAATCAAAGTGACAACATTGTCTACCATTGTAAAATGACTTTTTTAAAAACATCTCTAAAGGAAATATCAAAATCCTAGGTGGAATGTCATTGTGTATATTTGACATAAAAATAATTTCAACTAAAGTGTTATTTGTTGACTAGATTTTAAGGTTTTGTGATTAGGAGTCAAATTTGACATCAATGTCAAATTTACTTTTAATTTATTTTAATGGTGGGTCTCTTATTTCACTAACATTTCAACCAATAAAAATTTTGTTGCAACATTTCTTTTAATAATTACAACCATTTAAAGCTCTATTTTAATAAGACAATAAATTTGACTATTCGGTTAGAGAAGTACAAAATATGACATAAGACTTCAAATTGTCACATCAACCATCAATTATAATTTAACATTTCTTTTGAAGATGGTCTAACAGGTCAAATACAGTTTGACTATCCTTTTTCTTTAACCTTTCTTTTCATTCTTTCAACTAAAAATAGCTTTCTTTTCATTTGCAATCGACATACCAAACGAACTTCCTTCCTTGCCTGTGACTGGTCTTTCGGGTCTAAGGTCAACTAGTGGAACGGTGAATTTCATAGTGTCGCACACGGATACGGAGATGTGCGATTTAGTTTGGGTTCAACGCCCCCATCTTTGTTTGTTGGTGTTTTGAACAAGGATGGACTTCGTTGTCCTCCAAACTAATAGGTAGTTTTAGGAGGTTGTAGAGGGGAACGCGGAGGTGTGCTCTGCGTCTTGTTTGCTTTCCTTTTCCTCTGTAATTTGGTCCGTTGTTGTTAGACCCTTGTGGCTCTTTGTTCCCCTTTAACTTCAGCCATGGTAATGATATTTCCAGTTCTCTCACAAAAAAAAGAAAAAAAAAAGAAAAAAAAAACCTTTGGACTTTAAAGCGACCTACTACAAATGCAATGCACCACAATTCAAACACGTAAACCTAAAAGCACTCTTGAAGATTTGAGGAGCCAAAAGGAAATGGCTCTTCCCAACAAATGGAGCCAGTATGTGGCAAACTGCCTTTGTCTTCTTCTCTCTCTTCTGTGGCTACTGAGTTTAAATGCCGAATTGCCGATGAGTCATTGTTTTTAAGATGCTATTTCGCATGTGGTGTGATAGTGCTTTGTATAATGTATATAAAAGTGACTTTGGTTGGACAAGCAATTATATGTGCATTGGGCAGAAGAACAAAGCATGTTATAACTTATAAAGCTACATCAACATTCAAAAAGGATTTTTTTAGGTATTTACCAAATATTTTTTGCTCACATTTGAATTAGTTCTTATCATTTTCATGAACTATTAATTTCATCGTTAAAATAAAAAAAAGAAAAAGAAAAATAAAACTAAGCAAAGAGAAATGTTTGTTTTGTTTTTGGAGGTTGAGGTAAAAAAAATGGACATGTTCTGTTAAGAGTGTGAATCTCTCACATTGATAATTAAAATTTATTTCTCTTTTTCTTTCTGATTTAGTAGCAAGTTAGATGCTTACGTTATAATATGTTATTTGTTGATGCTATCCATGTACTTCCACAACCAATGTGTTTTACGTGTTGAACTTAAATAACCCTACACATGAGAGAAAACATGTCGAGTGTGATTCCTAATAGCTTAAATGATATTTGACCTATTCATGCATTATCAATTGGTTTTGAATTGGATTTGAGGATGTAAAAGGTTGCCCCATACGAAAATTTTAGGCAACTTTATTGGAGGCTTACAACGAGTTGGCAACTTCTTATATATGTTGTTAGGATGAAATTTTAATTTCTTTCATAGTATTATAGCATGTTAATTAATATAATAGGGCTTGTAAAGCTGTGTTTCACGTCATCCGTGTTTTACGTCACCTAATATGTATTGTCCATATGTTAAGTTAGAAAAATCAGCTTACATATAATAGGGATTGTAAAGATGTGAAAAATTGTGCTACATCAAAAAGCCAAATTACTTCTCCTTTTTCACACGTGAAATGACGTGATTTAAGCAAAATGATTAATTAATATAGTGAATTTGATAACTATTGTACTTAATCAAACCTAGTATTATGTAATTGACAAATTGTCTCCAACTTTCGTTAGGTGTCATGTCATGATCATTTCCCAAGTTTTCGAACGTGCAAAAATAATTTTGCAAAGTTGATACGGCTGCTATGATCAAGCCAATCAAATTTGTTTTGACCCGTAAGCCAATACTGTCAAGTTTCTGATGGATGATTAAAATTTAGAGAAATGCAATTCCTTAGTACAACGGTGAAGTAATATTCTTCTTTATTGATAAGTGATATGTCTTAGATTCGTTTTTCGTCAAAAAAAATTGAATCACATTATTGCTAACCTATTGTGAGACTTAGTCCACTCTCCCACCCTTCAGTGTAGATAATATCGTTTGTTCAAATTTGTTTTTAGAGAAATGTTAAGGAGACTCTCTTAAACTAGGACTCTATATAGATTTTCTGCTACGTCGTAACTTAACGTTAATTTTCATACTAATATTAAAAAATATTATCCTAAAAATACGACATAACATAGCGTTCATAGAAAAAACTCATTTTTGAGAGATTCTTTGAACATTTCTCTAAAAATTTATTAGCACTTGCTCATTCACTCAATGATTATGTATCTAATTTTATTTTGAATGATTTTGATGAATTCAATGAATCTATTTCCACAACTAACTTTGAAATTTTATTTTACTTTTTGAAATTTCAGTTCCACCTGAAATAAAAAGTAAAAAAAAAAAGAGAGAAAGAAGAAGTACAATTTCTTGTCACACCCGGCAGGTATATTTTCCATGGCTGCCACGTTGCAATCTGTAACCCCAAAACCTTATCGCAACTTCGAGTAGTCGGAAGCATCATAACCCCTTCCGTGACTGTCCCATTCGGACACGCCCGTACAACATGAAGCCAATGTGAACGGAGAAAATCCTGCATGATATTCCTTACCGAAACCCGAAAGAGAAAAAAAAAGAAAAAATAATGTTAAGGAGACTAAATTTAAAATTACTTAAGTTGATTAGTATGCTTTCCTTCTATACCACATTATTTTTTTTGCAAATTTAGTTTAAAAGTTTAGTCTCCCTAGCATTACCTTTATTAAAATCCTAATTTGACTACTCTCTGATTTCAAATAGGGGTGGACACTTGTAATCGAAAACCGAAACTGAAACATGAGCCAAATTGGACCGCACTGAACGATTCGGTTTTGCAATTCTGAAACGGTTGTGGTTTTGAAACCGAACCGCAGTATATAAAACAGTTTGGTTTCGGTTTTGATTTTTGAAAACCACACCGAAACTAAAAACCACACCATGTCATGTTTAAGTTGTCTGTTAGAGTCCATACATTTAGTATGGCCTCAACCACACTAAAATGTTATCCCCTTCCACCCTTATTTGACATACTGTCAAATTATCTCTCAATCCTCATCCGTCTCTTTCTCTCTCTCAAGCTCATCTGAGAATTCTTGCCGTGATCAAAATGCAAATGAACCTCTGATAAAATAATAAGCCATATCACTCCATTTGGATGCTTCTTCCTGCTCACGAAGTCTATCATTTGTGCAATTAGCTAGCTAGGCTAAGCTAGTTGATTATATCTCATTCTCCTGTACCATTTTGTTGATGTGATCAAATGTACATGAGAGAGTGGGGAAAGCAATAAAGAAAAGAATTCTCATGTGGGTTGGTTAATTATAATGTATTATGTGGAAAAATGAGACCGTCTTATACGTAGATAGGTGTATATTTTAAATTGCGTACATTTTTTCTTAAAAACCGAACCGAAACTGTTTGAAATCACACCGAACTGAACCAAACAGTTTGATTTCATTTTGATTTTGGCTTCGAAACCACACCGAATCGCATCGCAAAAAGTTTGGATTTCGGTTTCACTTAAAACCTTACAGAACCAAACTGTGTCCACCCCTAATTTCAAAGGAGTTTGAAATCCTCTTTAAAATCATAATTTACTACACTCTGATTTTAAATATTAAAATACTATCAAATCCTAATTTAACTACACCTTTTGATTGGTTTGTAAAGATTTCATATAAAATTTTG
Organism: Pyrus communis; assembly: GCF_041283825.1. NCBI lineage: Eukaryota > Viridiplantae > Streptophyta > Magnoliopsida > Rosales > Rosaceae > Pyrus > Pyrus communis. Next base: position 18,364,011 of record NC_142571.1, read on the forward strand.
ATTTAATTGTCTTGAAATCTCAAAGGGAGATATGAGATTTGTGAATGCTTAAATTACAATAAAGAGTTTAAATTCTTTAAATCAAATTTTAATTGGATAGACCTGAAATGTTATAAACTTATTTAAAATCCTAATTAAATACATTTGGATTTATAAGGATTTTAATAAACTATGTTAAAATCCTGATTGAATACCCTTTGAATTTCAAAGAATCATTTAAAATTCCGATTGAATATACTCAGGGTGCGTTTGTTTGCACTCACTAGCATTCGCTAAACTATATTGGACTAAGTGGCAGTCTAGTCCCGTGTTTGATACAAACCGGGACAAGTTTTAATAAGACTCGCCCCGACTAAACGAGACTAAGCACTTCGCTAAAGGGTTTTAGCGAGACCACTCGAAATCGGCCGGATTGCTAAGCCAACTCCTCCCTGCTTCGTCCCTCCTTGCTTCGCCCCTCCCATCTATTTTTTCCTCACAAGATTCAGAAACCAAGTCCTATATACAAACTATGCCCTGCTTCGCCCTTCTCATCTACCACTTCCAAACCCAGATCTTGCGAAATTCAAAACAAAAAAGACAAAAAATTATGCAGTATTTCCATTTTCAAAATCAGATCCAAATCTAAAATTATAAACCAAAAAAAAAAAAAAAAAATTTACAAAAATCATTAGCTTCTGAAACGCACAGTAGTCACTCTAATCATAGTGCACCTAGTCCAAACTCCTTGATCGCAGACCTTCGCCATTGACGCCAGATAAGCAAACCCATTAATACCCAGGTGACCCAGACTCTGATTTGGGTTCTGATTTGCTGATTGGGTCCCAGAAAAATTAGGAAGAAAATAGGGTGATGAATGTAGAGAAATAGGAAGAAAGAGATGGAGATGAAGAGGGAGAGGGACGAAGAGAAAGAGGGAGAGGGGCAAAGAAAAATTAGAAAGAAAGAGAGAGAGAGAGAGGGACAGAGCAAAATTAGGAAGAAAAAGGGGGATTAGCGGAAAAGAATTGGGAATGGAAATGGGAGGTTTCTAGAATGAAAAAAAAAATAGACAGTAGTAGTAATAAAATATTACTAAATATGTATCAAACGCTTCACTAAGTTAGTCCAACTTAGTCTAGTCTAAGTAGTCCAGGTTAGTCCCTAAAGCTAGTCCAGTCCGAGATATGTCGGTACAACAAATGCACCCTTGGATTCATTAAAAGAATTAAAATCCCTCAAAATATTAATTGAAAACACCCCTTACTAAGGAATTTTAAAATGACGGAAATTGAAATTATGAAATTTTCTTATTTTAGAATTTGTCAAATTCCTGTTTAGTTAACCTAAAAAAACAATGGCGTTTGAATACATACATTTGTTATTTTTAAACTCTCACTCATAAAAATTTATAAAAATATCACCTATTTATATAGAATCTAAATTTGGGAATTGGAGGTCCCAAATTCCAAGTTTATTTTCCAGCATAAATTCTAAATATTATGAATCAAAACAATGGGTAACCTAATTTGGTATCAAATTCGTTATCTATGAAATTCGAACTTAAGACCTTTCACTTCCAAGTGAAAAGGAATATCACCAGACCGTAGTACTGAATGACTATTTGCCTCATCTAAATATAATGTAAATGTGTAGTGGAAGTTTGATTAGAAAACTCTTATTTAACACTATTAAATTCACCATTTACAAGATTTAAACCTACAAGCTCTTACTTACGAATGAAAATGAATATCACTCATTCGTTTAAGAAAAGGATCCGATGATTGTGACCGTTCATCATACATCGTGCGGTCAGTTTTCGTTAGGTACTATTTATATTTAATTTAAATTTTAAATTTTGAAATGATTTCTAATCGCATGATGTACAATGAACGGTTACGATCACAGGATCCTTACGCTATCTCTAACAGAAGGTTGGCTAGATGACTTGTTTTAACCCTTTGGCCCTTCAAGATATTAGGCCATCTCCAACTGAGGGCTGGCTAGAGAGCTCGTTTTAGTCCTCTAGCCTTCCAAGATATTAATATTTTAATGAACAGTACATGGCCATATTTGCCTCCATATCCAACCGAGGGCCAAAGAGCCATATGACTCGTTTTAGCCCTATCACAAAAAACCGTCTCCAACCGAGGGCCAAACATAATTTATTATTTAAAACTTATGACTTAAATTCAAATCCAACGGTTAAGTGACGCCAGAAAAATTAGAAGTCATAGGAAAAAAATAGAATTTAAAAAAAGAGTAAATTGTCGATTTACCCCCTAAACTTTCACCTAGCTTTCGATTTCCCCCCTGAACTTTTCTATTGGAAAATTAAGGACTCAAACTAATTCTGTTAGCTGATTTACCCTCTACCGTTAGTTTTTCATATATTCTATCCATATTTCTATTAAGTGAGACCATGTGCACAACATGCGAGAGTAGTTAAGTCATTTCACTCTTAAAAATGATTAAAAAACTGAAAATAGATAAAAAAAACAAAATTTTCCCTCTATATTTTCCTGCTAATTTCTATCCTCAATTTTATTTTTTCCTCTCATTCCTATGCATGATAAAATGACATATGATGTTATTTTCTTCATAAGTAACTAAGTTAGTCTTTTTCTTGAAGTATGTACTACCATTTTTATTTTCTCTAACAAATTAATAATTTGACAAATGCTCATGGTGTTATTGTCTCCAAAGTAGTGCATTAATATAAGAAACATGCTCATAATACTCATAAAAAATACTCAAGATAATTACATACTTTTCATAATGTCATAATAATCCCAATACAATTCCACAAAATGATCCTTAAGAAGTTGGAAAACGTAAGAGATTTTACTATCCATAAGGTATATAACCCATAGAATCTCAATTACAAAATATGGGCATTCCACTTAACCAAACACAAGCAAATTAAGGTTTTAGTTATCAAAACAAGAGCACAAACATTTTGCTCGAAACGCACATGACACGTGGAGATCAACTACACTTTCCATGGCCTTCCTTGTTTAGTTGGAATCTTGCACCTAAACCTATTTTCATTTCTGATGGCTAAGTAAGGTTGAGGGTGTTATGTTTTCCAACTTCTTAAGGATCATTTTGTGGAATTATATTGGGATTATTATGACATTATGAAAAGTATGTAATTATCTTGAACATTTTTTTATGAGTATTATGAACATGTTTCTTATATTAATGCATTGCTTTGGAGACAACAACACTGTGAGCATTTCTCAAATTATTAATTTGTTAGAGAAAATAAAAATGGTAGTACATGCTTCAAGAAAAAGACTAACTTAGCTACTTATGAAGACAATAGCACCATATGTCATTTCTCATGCATAAGAATGAGAGGGAAAATAAAATTGAGGATAGGAATCAGCTGGAAAAAATAGAGGGAAAGTTTTGTTTTTATTTATTTATTTTCAGTTTTTAATCATTTTTAAGAGTGAAATGACTTAACTACCCTCATATGTTGTGCACATGGTCTCACTTAATAGAAATATGGATGGAATATATGAAAAACTAACGGTAGAGGGCAAATTGGCCAAAAAAAATTAGTTTGAGTCCTTAATTTTCCAATAGAAAAGTTCAGGGGGTAAATCGACAATTTACTCTTAAAAAACGTATGAAACAAATTTTGTAAAATAGAAGTTATAGGAAGTTATGGAAAAAAAAATTGAAGTTATAAGAAAAAAAAATTGTAAATAAAAAATAATAATAATAAAACTGTAAAAAAAAAAAAAATTTAAAAAATAACGGCTCCCTGACGTCAACTAGCCGTTGCACTTGAAAATTTGGCCTAGCATTCCTGTCTCATATAACCAACAGGAATATGTATATTCTTGTCGGTTATATCCGACATGAATATGTATATTCTTATTGGTTATATCCGACAGGAATGCTCACATTTCTGGCCAGCTCGAGGCTGGTTGGCTGGTTGATTGGGCCAACCCTTTGGCCATTTGGCCCTTTCAGATTTTCTAGAGCTCATGAGCCCTCTGGCATAGCCCTCGGTTAGAGACGGTTTTCAGACATTTTTCGGCCTTCTGGCCCTATAGACCCTTCGGTTGGAGATAACCTTAATATTTTAATGAACAGTAGATGACCATATTTGCCTCCATCTCCAACTAAGGGCCAAAGGGCCATAGGGCTCGTTTTAGCCATGTCACAAAAAACCGTCTCCAACCGAGGGCCAAAGGGCCATAGGGCCAAACATAATTTATTATTTAAATTTAAAAACTACAACAACTTAAATTTAAAAAACTACAACTTATGTTGAAAAACTACAACTTAAATTTAAAAACTACAAATTAAATTTAAAAACTACAACTTGGTTAATGTTATTTAATGTTGTTTCATATTGTTTAATGTTACTTAATCTCTACTAATTAATGAAACCCTCTTTGTCAACCAAAAAAGAGGGAAAAGACAAATTAATTTTCTATCACACAAAAAAAATGATAGGCAATAATGTAATTTTACAGGTCCAAATTTTACTGTTTTTTATTGAAGCCTCATTTATAGGTGATGTTAAAATACCTCCAATATTAAAAAAAAAAAAAAAAAAAAAAAACCTCTCACTCCCCCACGTTCTCTCTTTCTCTCTCTCTCTCCTTCTCATTTTCTGAAAAAATGTGTTTATACACACAAAGTGTGTAGACAAATACTAGTTTAATTTAATGTTGTATAATAGCTTAAGAAGTTATAGGAAAAAAATAGAATTTAAAAAAAATATGAAACAAATTTTGTAAAATAGAAGTTATAGGAAAAAAAATTTGTAAAAAAAAAAAAAAAAAAAAAACGACTAGCTAATGTCAGCTAGTCGTTGTATTTAAAATTTTAACCTAGCATTCCTGTTAGATATAATTGACAAGAATCTATTATATTGCTATCGGTTATATCCGACAGAAATGCTCAAATTTCTGGTCCAGTTCGAGGTTGGTTGGATTAGGCTAGTCGGTTGGCCCTTTGGCCTTTTTAGATTACGTATAGCCCACGAGCACTTTGGCCTAACCCTCGGTTAGAGACAGTTTTCAAACTTTTTTTTGACCCTCTTGCCCTTTAGACCATTCGATTGGAGATGACCTTAGAGCAGTTCCACCGGAGCAATAAGAGGCCAACACCCAGTGGAAAAAACAGGCTGGGACTCAGCCAATCCACTCCAGCCCATGTGTTTGCCTGGCACTCAGCCCAAGCTGGTCTCCAGACCAGCCCATTTTTGACAGACCTGGGGACCGACCTGTTTGTGTTTTTAAGCCTGGCGCGTGTCCTACACGCGCGCGTCCTAGCGAGTAGCAGACAACAAAATCAGAGGTAGGGCCCAGCAGTGCAGGTGCATTAACCTCTCCCCCGGGTGGGCGACGTAGCCCAATTTCTACTGTTGGATTTCCAACGGCTAGTTATTCTAGACCGTTGGATTTCCAACAGTAAAAAAAATTTGAATTTCACTTTTAAATTGGACCGTCCGATCACAGATCAACGGTCCACGTTTTTTCCCCAAAAAATTAAGAATTTCATTTTTAAAAAATACAGAAAAATTTTAAGAAATTTAGAAATTATTATTATTATTATTTTATTTTTTATAAATTCAGAAATTAAAAATAAAAATATTATTTTTTTTATTATTTTATAATAAAAAATAATAATATTTTAATAAAATGAACTAGACTATTTTTTTTAGGAGTGGAGATGCTTTGGCCTATTACTGTTCAATTGAGTGGATAAATGGGCTGAGTGCTGGTGCAAAGTCTTTAGGAGTGGAATTGCTCTTAGGATCCCTAGGAAAAGAACCGATCCTTTTCCATTTGTATATGTGATCAACACATTATATATATATATATATATATATATATATATTTTTTTTTTTTTGGGGTTCAAATTTAAAGATGTTCATCAAATCATGCTCATTGCTATATTTCCCCCCAAAAAATATGCAAACAGTTAAAAAAAAAAGAAAAAAGAGAAGACGTAGATCCGAAGTTCTGTTTCCCTCTCCAAAT